>NC_050069.1:206548216-207148216 GCF_009764565.3 Dermochelys coriacea
TTGTTCATCTTCCAGTTGTGGATAGGACTTTTTCTTTTCTTTAAAGAAAGCATTGATAGGTTCCAACAGTCCCACAAACCTATTTAAGACATTGCTGGTTGATAAGCACCTCACAGTAGAAAGAGACATCATTAAGTTTTGTCTTCAAGATCCTGCTCTTCGATAAAAGTTTTGAACTGTCGACGAATTTTCCCATTCGAACAGACGAAATTGTCAATTTCTGGAACCATTTTCGTAATGTTGTCATATTTGAAATATCTGCCTGCAAGATGTTCGTGATGGATGATGCAGTGAACAGGGAGAAACTCTGGAAATTTCGGATAATTTTTTTTCAGTAGTCTGATAAGACCTACTTTTTTTTCGTACCATTACAGGTGCTTCAGCGGTTATAACACTGACAAGTTTATCCAGTGGTACATTGGCATTTGTTGATACTTTGTCAAGTGCATTCTTTACGTCAACACTGCAGGTTGTTTCTTTTAATGCCACTAAGTCCAACATTATTTCTTTCACAATTACATCCACAGAAACCTAGCAAACGTCGCTATTTTTGGTTTATCTTGTATATCTGTGGATTCGTTGACAGCTAGGCTGAATGCTAGAGAATCCTTGCTTGCAACATCAGCTCTGATCTGGGATATACACTTCTCCATAGTGTGGCATGAAATAGCAGTTTTCTTTATTAGTTATTGAAGTTTTGTGTTACTTCTGCAATTTTCTTCTTAACAAATTCTCCATCGCGGTATGAACGTTTAGCACAAGTGATATTCCATGACACAACATAACTAGTTTCAGTTGTTGTCAGCTTCCTTACTGAACGCTGAAAGTAGTATCTGTTTACTGTTTAGGCGTAATTTTAATGAAGTTAACTTGTTTTTCCTTAATTCTGATTCAGGAGAGTAATTAGACAAAAAGTTATTGTAATTCATTTCGTATTGATGTTTCAAGTTGCTCGTTTTGTAGCGAGTGAGCAGCGCATTGTGGATAAGGCACAGGGGTTTGCTATCTTTAGCAGTGAATGCAAAATCTTCCTCCTGTTCTGGCTTAAAACTTTGGTTTTCTTCTTTATACTTGCATTCCTTACAATTTGAGGATGTCATTGTCATCCACAAAATTAACGTAGGATTACCACTTTAAATCTAAAACTAGTCAAATGTGACTTGCGAACAGTACACACAGCTTGTATTCTGCAGAATGCAGGAAGATTGTGAACTCATGAGGTCTCCGCAGCACAATGGCTGAATACAGAATGATGCAATTTCCTGATGAAATGCCACATGTCGAGCTTCTCTTTTTAGAGTCTCATTCTCACACTGTCAGGTTCACCAGGGCTTAAATTCTCTTGAAATATTTCCTGGAGCCCCCTAAATACTCCCCCCTTGTCCATTATCTGCCTACCAGACTGGTGGGTGTAGGGGAAGCTTGCAGCTTCTGCCCTGTGGTGGGGCTGGGAGCTTCTGCCCTATGGGGAGAAGCTCCCTCCCCACAGAGCTTTTGCCCTGTGGGGAGGGAGCACTGGGTCTAAAGCCCCAAGATCCCTTTCCCTGCAGGGAAGAAACCCCTAACCCTACCACCTCACTGCAGGGTAGTAGCCCCAAGCTCTTCTCCCTCCCTCCCCCCAGTCTGGTAGGCAGAGAATGGGGAGGCATGGGGGGCTCCATGACTTTTTAACTGTAAAAGAGGTGCAGTTTGACCACACCTGCAATATAGGTTCTGTCTGAGATGCTGACAACACAGAGCGTGCTGCTTCTGCAGTACAACCCAGCCAGGGAAAAATAAATCCACATAAGGAATTCAGCTGGTCTCCTGCGTGACACTACAGAGCATTACCAAAAAGCCACAGGGCTTCTTGAAAAACCAACTATTAGCCAGCTGTGCTGCCTTGCCAGAGATCTAAAAGCAAGAAAAGATTTGGCTTTCTGTGCTTGGTGCTTCCTGCAGATTACCCACCCAATTATGTCTAGGGCTGTTCACATCTGTTTTGCAGTACTTCCCTCACTGGCTTAATTGTACATGCTTATTGATATCCTAGACTAAGCCACAAAGAACCACTTGTCTAAGTTTAACTAGCTACTAGCCAACAAAGAAAGTAGCAAAGAATAAAATGGAGCAAAACCAATTGAGACATTTTAACATGGGAGTCTCTGGAGGACAGAGTTTTTATTTCTATATCACAGTGATAACCAGGATACTAATTTTGTCACTACAGATGTTGGTAAAATCTGGGAAATAAATCAAAGGGTAACTTATTTCCTTTTAACTTCTTTCAAAACAATTCTGCCGTCTTCACTCTTCCTGAGCCCTGGAATTACTTTCAGTGGTGACTGTAAGGAGGACTTTGGAAATGGCTCCTCCCCCTTCCCCATCCCCAAACAAGTTACAAGGCTCAGGCAGTGATTCCTTGACTTCTGGAAACCCAGGGCACACTTTCTACCCTATTGAAAACCAATGAGTTTAATTCTTTAAAACATCTTTCTGGGAAACAGAATAAATATATCAAAAAGCATACTAAAACCTGCCCTAAATGTGTAGGTGCACTAAACAATGTGTTTCTCCATTTTAAAAATTAGGCTAGTGAAAATAAGAGCTCTGTGGAGACCCATATTTCAGAAGTGTTCAGTCTTACTCTCTGAATTTTGGTTGCCCACCTTGAACATATAGGGTAAATCTAAGTCTGTATTGCACAGGTATGGTAGGGGAGGAAGAGGACACCTGCATTCGCCAGCAGAACCTTATGAGTACTAAAGAGGCTTGATTAAGCCTTCTTGGCAGCATACCACTAACCCAAGGAATTGTGATGAGGTACCCATTCCTTAGATGAGCAAAGTATATTAGTTGGCTCCTTCCCTGAGCCTTCAACTGCTTGTCCCTCCCATGAGGTCTGCTTTGTAACCCCCCAACAAATCAAATGCACCAACCGTAACTATAACAAGGTTTTGCTGTAGGTACTGAAAAGGTCCAGCCAGAGAAGAGTAACTAAGATTGCCAGATCTGGTGGGGTGCTGATATGGAGCTTCTGAAAGCTTAATTAGAGGGGACTTCACCAAGGTATTGGAGTCAGGAGTAGATAGGAAGAAGATCAGTCTCTCTAGTTTTATGTTGTCCCATTTATATATTAAAAAAAAGGATCACTTTTAATGGAAAGTAAATATAAAAGACAAAGGAACACCAGTTCACGCAGCAGGGAGTCAGCCTTTGGAATTCACTGTGGCAGGTTATAGGTCACATGTTGTAGCTGGATTTAAAGAGAATCTGAACAATTTGACGACCAATGCTTGTATTTTATGTGCTAAGATGGGTGTATATGTACTGAAGGTGGCAACTGTTTGTGTCTATATTGCACTCTCCACTCAAGGAATCTCTGTCCACAATCACAATGTGTGATTGCAGCTCGACTAGATGTATCTGAGGCTAGTTTTAAGCTAGCAGTGAGTAATGAAGCCAAAGCAGGGCACACATCAGCATGGACTATACAAACCCAACCACAGCCCTGGGTAATTCAGCATGGGCTAGCTCCATGAGTAAGTATGTGCTGCTCAGCTTTGCTGCTCCAGTATCCAAGCTAGATTGATTCACACTAGCTCAGGTATGTCTACTCAAGCTGAAGTTATACCCTATGATAACCTGAATCATGACATTTTACATCTATACTGCTATCTGTTAATTGAGTCACCCAAATACAATAGAAGAATAAAACTACAATTGAGTGAGGATTTTTTTTAAAAAAAATCACTATTTCTAACAAACATAACAAATTGCATGCGTACTAGTAATATGGTTAAACAAACTCAAGTCCAGCCCGACTTGAAGAGTAACTTTCTTCATGCTTGAGAGGTCAGCCTCACTGGAATTCCTGAACATCCACATCCAGACAGTGTAGTGACATCCTACAGCCACAGTCCTCCTTACTAATAACAATGAGGTCAAAAAGGAAGTTTGGGTCACAGTAAATGTAAGCAGAGACCCTGCATCCTACTGTTACTTTTGCTCATTGAAAGAGTGTCAGAGCTGAAGCCTGTGAACTCTGCTGGTTTACTTTCCCCAACAGTGTTTATCTCTTTGAAGCAGAGTAGGGGGGAGGGGAGATGCAGCTGTTTACTCGTTTTACTGAACAAGCTCTTGTTTTGAGATTTAAGATTTTGCAGTTCTTTGTTTAAGACAGAAATCTGGAACAGCATTGCAGGCCTCCATGACACTGCTAGCAGCTTCTGGTCATGGTAGTGATTGAATTAGGGAATGGAGGGCTATCTGGGATAGAGCATTGGCAGCTCTTGGGATTTAAACTACCCAAAAGCCAAAGTATAATGAATGTGGTGGTTGACTGGGTGTGGTTTTGTTCAGTTAACATTGTCTTATAATGTATGTCCTAAATAATTTGGCATAGCTGGCAGTCCCTACTTGGGTAAGACCCAGAACTGGTTTAGCATGAAGACTGAACTCTCTCTCATGACCCTGTGGAAGGCTGGTCTTTCCTGGTCAGGCTTGAGGAACAGTGACAGAATAATATGCTTAAATTTATATTCCTGCCTTTCTTCTTGTCTAGTGTGAATGTCAAAATTCCTAGAAACTGGAAGTTTTCCAGTACTTATACCACTTCTTCTCATAACAATAAATAAATGCAAAACTAAATGTTCCTATATAAAGTAGAATCCTGGCCTAAAAAAATCAGATACAGAGAAATAATTGTACTAGCTTAACTGAATAGACCAAACAGATTAATACTGTTTTTAAAAAGCCGAACTATTAAGAGTTAAAGCTGAAACTCGATTGATAGAGGCTTTTAATTCCCATTGTGCGCTGAAGAATTGCAGCGCATATGGTATCGAATGAAGTGCGTCAGAGTTCTGAGACTGCAGCACAATAGGGTGGGTTAAAGATGAGCTATCATTCCAGGCTTTAAGTGAGACCTTTGATACTGTTTTTAACCTAGTGGGTTCTGCTTTCCTTGTAGAATGCAACAGTAAAAGTAACTGATCATAAAGACAACTTTCCTCACTGCTTTGTAGAAAGCTGCGGAATCTTTCAATCCACATTTGGTACTTAGCGATGCATTTAATTATGCTGCAACTGTGCAGTCTTGCACTGAGCCAACCTTACTTAATGCTTCATAATTGTTGCTGTGCCTTTACTAGCTGTTGTGTTTAATGTATGTTATGAAATTGTATGGGGGCTGTTATGGTTTAATTTGTAAAAACTGAAAAAAATGAATGGGTAGTAGTACATGTCTGAGGTAAATGTAAAACTTTCAAAAGCCCCTTAATCCTGTCTTCAAAAGTAATTTAGGTACTTAGCAGCCTAAGTCACTAGGCAGTTTTTGAAAATTTTACCCATAGTGGCTGCTTCAGAAATCACCATGGGCAAATCACTGAAATTCAGAAGCTTCAAGCCAGGCCATCTTGTGCTTTGCTCCAGTCAGATCTTTCAAATTAAGCAGCGACTGGGCCTGTTGGTTCTTTAATAAATATCAGGCATAGCCAGGTGCTGCAAGAAGTGCCACCTATTGATTCAACAATATTCTGCCCTGAACAGTGCTTCTGCAGGATGTTGGGAGACCCTGAACTACTGGAGATGCAGTCTTCCTAATGAAATGTGAAACAGGTCTTACGAGCACTTGTGGTCTGTAAAGTGCACGTGATTCTTACCCTGAAAGGAGGGGGCTGTATGGGCCAAAATTGTATTTGGATCATTACCTTCTGCCTACATCTGAAACTACAAAGGGATTTTTGTCAAATGGGGAGGGTGGTATTCTTCATTTCTTGTTGAGCTGATCTTTAGGGTAGCAAAGTGCATTCAAAAACCAGTTGGAGAACACTTCAATCTCTCTGGTCACTCGATTACAGACCTAAGAGTGGCTATCCTTCAACAAAAAAAGCTTCAAAAACAGACTCCAACGAGAGACTGCTGAATTGGAATTAATTTGCAAACTGGATACAATTAACTTGGGCTTGAATAGAGACTGGGAATGGATAAGTCATTACACAAAGTAAAACTATTTCCCCATGGTATTTCTCCCCCCCGACCCCACCCTCCACTGTTCCTCAGATATTCTTGTTAACTGCTGGAAATAGCCTATCTTGCTTGTCACCATGAAAGGTTTTCCTCCTTCCCCCCCCTGCTGCTGGTGATGGCTTATCTTAAGTGATCACTCTCCTTACAGTGTGTATGATAAACCCATTGTTTCATGTTCTCTGTGTGTGTATATCAATCTCCCCTCTGTTTTTTCCACCAAATGCATCCGATGAAGTGAGCTGAAGCTCACGAAAGCTTATGGCTCTAATAAATTTGTTAGTCTCTAAGGTGCCACAAGTACTCCTTTTCTTTTTGCGAATACAGACTAACACGGCTGCTACTCTGTAAGCTGTTGCTGTATTTCAGTGGTGGATCCTAGTGTAGTTGATGATAAACTGGCTTCTAAAGTGCACTGGGGTCGTTTTGGGATAAAAGGAATATGAATGTAATTGTTAATCAACATTTAATATGCATACTTATTCAAACCATATGTGCTGGTTCTATGAAGCCATGCTGCAAATTACTGTACCTAAATGATGATGAACTTGAAAGAGAAGGGCTTAATAGATATACTGACAGATTTTTTTACTCTAGCCTTACTAGTGGTGCAGTAGAGGCAGCAAGGGCACAATGGAATGTATACGAGACCGTGACCTTTAGCTGTTATATATTTTGTTGAGATGTAGTCCAGATAACAGCTGCCAGTTGCCAAACATGTTTTAAACTCAACGGTTGTATTTTCTCATACAGATAACTCGTTTAAGTGTCCTCAGTCCAACTACATGTCTGCACAGAAGTCATTTTGTCAGATAACGGCCAAGATGGAACCCTGATTACTACTTTCTGTTTGACTACTACAGACCGAGATTGTGGGTGCCAGTAAAAGATCTTCTTCGGAATGACTTCAAGATGTCAAACAGTTGTTTACTTTTAGCATGTCATAAGGCAGGGGCTGAGGGAAAGAGGAAATACTCCATGAAGTGGAACAAGCTTCATACATTGAAAAATTTCTTAAAATTTGAACACAGGAAAATTGGGAATGCACTGTAACGTAAGATGCTTTTGAAAAACAGAATCATATAAACAGTTTCACACTTCAATTATATGAGACTAATTCAATTGAGTAAAATAACACACACGCTCCCTTCTGAATTTCGCAAAAATTGGAATACACAAGAGCGGAAAGATGACTAATGAGATCAAAAAGTAGAGTACTATAAACTAACGTGAAAATAATCTATCATTATCTGCTTGGATAAAATGAATTATACTAATATTGTACCTATTATTTTAAGACCTGAAGTTTCCTAATAAATTCAGTTTCCAAAATTAGATCATATAATATAGACTTGTGCTGTTGTTTTCAACATTTGCCGACAGAATGAATATTTGACTAGGCAATATAAATCACAGACAATGTGAGGGTGATGCTGCTGCTAGTTTCCCTGTGGAGACTCAAAGCATCTAAATCAAAGCATGATGCAAACGGTATCCATGTTAGGCCTGTCTAAATATCAAAGATTACCAATTAGGCTTGTTAGTTATTTGATCCTATTATTAACAGGTCTAAGATCACATGACTTTGACTTTGGATATGTTGGTTTATATTTTACTGACTAGAGTGAAAGTCATCCTTCTGACTCAGCATGCATGCTAAGATCTTTGTACATGAGAGAACCCAGTTTTAATTAATTTCTGCTGGCAAAATTGACTCTTGTTGCTCAGGATTTACTACTAATCTATTCTTTCTTTGCACCCTGAAGGTAATTGTTCGAGGTGGAGGACATATTTTACCTTATGACCAACCTGAAAGATCATTTGACTTGATTGACAGATTTATCTCTGGAGAAGGATGGAAGACAAATGATTCTAAAATTAAAACTTAAAATGTAGTGTAAATGTACTACCTTGCCAAATGCTTCAGAAATGTTTTGAATGTACTATAGTGGAAAATATTGCCATATAGGAAAAACCCATGAAATTGAGGATGAGCATAATAAAATGGATATAAATGTTCCTTGTTGCTGGTTTGTCTTATTGAAAATTTTCCATTGGTAAAATGCTGTGAGAAAACAACATGGAACTAACTTTCTGAAGTCACCTAAGTTTCCTCCCCTCCCTGCCCCAGGAAAATCCTTAGAATTTGGAAAAATGTTAGCCACTCAATCCATCGACTAGTGTGGATGATTTTTAATGTATTCTATTAGAGGCTAGGGGGGTGGGAGGGAGAAGAGTCACGAGGGTGGGGCATGGAGAGGGGGCAAAGAGGCATGAGCAGCAGGTGGGGGAGGCCTTAGGGGAAGAGGGGGGGAAGGTATGGGTGGGGGAGGTGGCAGAGAGGTGCAGGTAGGAGATGGGGCTGAGTAGGAGCAGGGCCTGCGGCAGAGTGGGGGTGGAGCATGGGTGAGGCCTCAGGGAGAGGAGGCTGAGCGGTGACGGGCCTTGAGACAGAGAAGAGGTTGGGGCCATGGTCTGGGCACCAGTGCTGCTTTCCCCCACACAAACACACACTTCTAGGGAGCTTCCAGTGCTCATGCCCAGTCTCCCCAAATGCTGGAATCACACACCGCCCCTGAACATACAGAAATTGGGACAACATGCAGCCAGACAAGGCCTGGCCAAGCTTCTAAATCAACCATTTGAAATTAGTTCAGTAAGGGTTTCCATACAACCACTCTGATATGTACTTCTGAACAGCTGAAGTCCTTACCTCAGACCAACAAGAAGTAAGCTCTATACCTTGCTGCTTGTGAAAACAAAAGCAGTGGATTTCTAAATGAGCCTTAAGGATGCAGCACGTGCAGCCTAGATTGAAGTTTAGATCATCACTGAAGCTTCTTGGGATAACATCTTTTAACAAAACATCATTTGCAGATATTCTTTGTCCAGTTTAAATTCCCTGGCTCTTTGGTTACCTCCACTCAGATGATCCAGAGGCCCCAGGGCCAAAGTGAATAAGTTTCCTTTCTAACTAAAATTAATTTGATTGAACAGCATTAACAAGGCAGGCTCACAGAGCCATGGTCTCAATATTTTTTTTTTTAAAGATTATGGCCCATCTAAGATATCTTCTCCCAGTCGAATACCTTTCCTTCAACAAATAGTGTGCAAGTTACATGAAAAGCAATATCAGGACAATAAGAAGCAGACAAGATGAAAATATCCTTGCTTTTATATGAAGGATATGGCTGGTTATGTTTCTCTGTCTTTTGTATCAGTTTACTACTACTTGTTGGATATAGGATGCAGGGAATCTCTGCTGGTCATTTTGCAGTTTGTTTCTGTCCTCCTGTGTGTATTTTCTACCCCTCCAACCTGGTGGTAGAGGAGAGTTTTTTGTTCAGGTGTTCAAGGTCTCTGAAAACAGAGTCCTGGTGTTTGCTCCAATTAGCAGGAAGTTTCACTGTGTTGAAAAGTGAGGTGCTCCACTACTGAGATAAGAGCACACTGGCTTAATAGGAAGTGGTTCACAGGCAAGCTTGTGAGGATCAGTGTCCTAGAGGTATAATGCACAACAGCTATCCATTGGATCAAACTTTCCTCCAGCCATTTTCAGTTCTGTTGCCTTTTTGAATCTGAAATGAAAACCAACTTAAGCTGACTTCAAGTTCAAGCCTTGTATTTTAGAGCAGGTTATTTTAAAACAGGACTACTAGTCAAAAGCTTTGCTAAAGTCACGCTTTTGATATGGTCTCCCACAGTATTAAAAAAGTATGGATTGGATGAATGGACTATAAGATGACTAGAAAGCTGGCTAGATTGCTGGGCTCAACGGGTAGTGATCAATGGCTCGATGTCTAGATGGCAGCGGAGTACCCCAGGGGTCAGTCTTGGGGCTGGTTTTGTTAAACATCTTTATTAATTATCTGGATGATGGGATGGATTGCACCCTCAGCAAGTTCGCAGATGACACTAAGCTGGGGGGAGAGGTAGATACACTGGAGGGTAGGGATAGGGTCCAGAGTGACATAGACAAATTGGAGGATTGGGCCAAAAGCAATCTGATGAGGTTCAACAAGGACAAATGCAGAGTCCTGCACTTAGGACAGAAGAATCCCATACACCGCTACAGGCTGGGGACCAACTGGCTAAGCAGCAGTTCTGCAGAAAAGGACCTGGGGATTACAGTGGATGAGACGCTGGATATGAGTCAGCAGTGTGCCCTTGTTGCCAAGAAGGCCAATATTGGGCTGCATTAGTAAAAGCATTGCCAGCAGATTGAGGGAAGTGATTATTCCCCTCTATTCGGCACTGGTGAGGCCACACCTGGAGTATTGCGTCCAGTTTTGGGCCCCCCACTACAGAAAGGATGTGGACAAATTGGAGAGAGTCCAGTGGAGGGCAACAAAAATTATTAGGGGGCTGGGGCACATGACTTGCGAGGAGAGGCTGAGGGAACTGGGCTTGTTTAGTCTGCAGAAGAGGAGAACGAGGGGGGATTTGATAGCAGCCTTCAACTACCTGAAGGGGATTCCAAAGAGGATGGAACTCAGCTGTTCTCAGTGATGACAGAACAAGGAGTTGCAGTTGGGGAGGTCTGGATTGGATATTAGGAAACACTATTTCACTAACAGGGTGGTGAAGCACTGGAATGGGTTACCTAGGGAGGTGGTGGAATCTCTATCCTTAGAGGTTTTTAAGGCCTGGCTTGACAAAGCCCTGGCTGGAATGATTTAGTTGGTGTTGGTCCTGCTTTGAGCAGTGGGTCGGATTAATGACCTCCTAAAGTCTCTTCCAACCCTAATCTTTTATGATTCGAGGACTATTAGTCTGATGTACTAAAGAAAAAGGAAACTCCTAACAGCCCATTATGAAAAGGCTGAATCAGCTTACTTTATTCTCTAATGTATTTTTCTCAAAAGAATATGTCACCCTATTAAGCACTGTTTCAAACTTGAACAGTAATGCGTTGCTTTAAAACTTCTTGCATGAAATATGCTGTGGTGAAAGTGAATAGACATCTTAAAAGATCCATGCATGGAATACTAAAGTTCAGTACAGTTGCATTTCTTTAATACAGGTTGATCCTCTGAAATCCAGTGCATGCTTGCCTATAGAAATTGCCAATGAGCTACAGAGTCTGAGATGAAATTTCCATGTTTTTTCCATTTAACAGTTTTTAACCAATTTTCTATAAATGATAATTCCATTACTTCCATTATGGAACTAATCTGTGAATGTGCTGTCAGTTATATTAAAGCTATTCTAAAATATTGTTTATCTTGGACACTGTCTGTTTCATTTAGAACCTACAGTACATACCATTTTGTTAAATACAGTAAAAGGAACAAAGCACAATTGTTACATGTGACCTGGGTTTAAAAAGGTTAAAAGTCCACATTTTTAATTTCCTGTACTTTTCTTGAATTTTTTACTTGGGTATTTGGAAAATTGATACATAGATATCCTGAATGACTCAGCATGAAATGTAAATCAAATTCAGTAAGATCTGACTTTCAGAGAGACTAAGTAAACTAGTCACTTATGGATTTCTTGTTAGTTCTATCTAGATCACTTGATAGATTTAGTAGTTTTGCTTAAATGAGGAAAATAAAACAGTGGCTAACCACTAAGGGGTATTTATTTTCCCCATTTGGTCCCCTTCTAATCTACGTATTTTCAGTGGCATGGGCATGAATGCCAGGGAGTAGGGCAAAAATGACAAAGAGCACTCCTGAAACAGAAATGGATACTTGGAAATTCATGCCAAACCCATACTGGTTTAGCTATTTGCCCACACTCATGTATTCTGTTCACGCACCTTGGTAACTGAAGTGTATGCTTGAAAAAAGGCATCCACTCCAGTTGAGATTCTAAGCTTGGGAGTTGGCATGACAACATAAGCAAGTAGTCAATGCAGGCAGCAGCTGAAAGGAAGAGTTGGAAGAGAACACTAGAATCATGTGAAAACCATAAACTCAGAGGAAACAGAAGTGCTGGCAAGAGAAATGAAATGATAAAGTGTGAACATCACAGAACTTCAGAGGTGTTGCAGTAGTTAAAACAGTGAAAAATATGTTCAAGTCTAGTAGAAGGCACAGTATCTGATTGCTGAGGTAGTGGCTAACTCTGTCTCCAGTTGATAAGAAGATTGTGCTACTCTGGGCAAAACTCCAGTACTGTTGTGTGCCAATAGAAATACCTAAACAGGCTGAACAAGAGCAGTTTTATACTAAACTGCTAGTGGTGATGCAGAAAGCTTTCTGATTTTTCTTTGTCTTAGGAGCAATTTAAATTTCTAGAAAGTAGCAATTTTTACCACAGGGAAATATTTGGGTAAAATGCAACAGTTGTGAAAATCCAATGGAAAATGTCTAGTAGTCAGAAAGACTGAGTACTATCCATCCCTGGAGTCATACTTTCACCAGATCTTTACAGGAGGAGGGATGGCATGATGCAGAGTTTATATTCAAATGAAATAATTAGCAAGACTCAGAGGGATTGGATATCTATGTGAACAAGAATATCCAGAGTTACAGTTCATGCTAAAAATTTTTGATAGTAATATAAAACTTTGTACTTCATACTTAAAATACAAGGTTTAGAGAGTATGATGAGGCCTTTATTAGAATGTGGAGGGAAGCTTATCGCAATGCCTAAAGCAGTGTTTCTTGCACCTTCCTTTGGGCATCAGCCATTTCTTACCTTGATGTGAGACAGACTGGAAGTCCAGGTATCATGAAAGCTGTTGACATTATTTTATAAAACTTTATTTGGTTTGGGAACTGGCTATCTAAAAAACCAACTCTCTCTTCATATGCTATTGCCACCACCGTTTGAGGTCACGTTGAGTGCTTTGACCAACAGGCCTTAGACTTGAAAGGCTCCAGACTGGAGGGATTTTTACAACCCCTAATTCAAGTAAAATCCTTAAAATATTTTATGTCCTTTTGTTTAGCCATTTAAAATGCAACTGTGACAAAAAGTATAGTTAAACAGAACAGATAGTGTGACACTATCTTACTCCTCCCAATTTTTTACCATTTCAAAACTAACTCACCATTCTCAGCAGTAGTTTGGAATTTTCCATTTGAGTAAATTCTGCGTATTTAAAACAATTCCCCTCACTCCATCTAAGTCTGTTGTTTGGCTAGCTCTGATCATTTTACATGTGCTGTCACTAAGATAAACAAGAGGTGACAAGACATGTTTATCATGTTCGCTGAATACAACTGAGGCTCTTCCATTGCAAAGCACTGACCACTGGATACATGTAGCTCCCAATGCTGTACTAGAATTTGAATTCTAAATGTGTATATATAGGTTCAGAATTTCATTTAAAAGAAACTCATCCTATTCTCATCTGTCAAGTATCTTTTTTGTAGTCAGAGGCATCTCAATTACAGCGTACTTAATCTCACTTTTAAATTTAAATACAGCTCTCAAATTTGCTGATGTGTATTTTTTAATTTTAACAAATTACCTACCAAAGGGTGGAGTATAATCTCAATTAATTTTGTGAAAAGTGTGATTTTTAAAAAACTCTATAATTAAAATGATGCAAGAACTGAAGGCCTCTGTCATTTTCGGTGATCAAGAGATTGAAGTCCAAGTCTAATAGACTGCAGTGTTCCTTACTTCAGCTTTCAAGAAAATGGAATAAAATGGGGATTTCTCTTTCTAAACTTTTGGTAGAACTCAGCCATTATCTTATTTAGACTTGATAGCTTCATCCAGCCTGGAGATTTCCTCTACTGAAATAGACAAGTTCCAAAGTTTCTAAATCCTTTTCAATTCCTGCAGGCTACAATTATGCACAGATGATATATGGCAACAACAAAAAATCTTCCATAACTTCCATTTCAGATATTTTTCTTCTTTGCTATAACTCTGAATTGTCCCTCAGGGACTGTATTTGAGTTAGTCAGTCAATAACTTGCCTCTTTTCTCTGTATATTGTGTCCACATTTTAATTATGGCATTATTTAATTCCATAAAATGCTTAGTTCTTTACAAGCAGGTAAAGACAAGGACCCTCTTCTGAAGATATCACAGTCACTAATGTAGACTATACAATGATCGCTGTACAGCTTAAGGTTTCCCGAAAGAAGTATGTTTTAAAGAGGAAGAGAGCACTTGGCACACAGGAAGGGCAAAGCTGTTCTAAACCTAAGGGGCAGTTTTGAAGAAAAGTGCAAAGCTGAAGGGAGGGACACACTAAGCGAATAGTTAGGGGAGCAGATACAAAGATAAACTATATTCCTTTTTTTAAAAATAAAGTTAAATTATTGGATATCATTCTAACAATCACAAGAGCTTAAATGCTGCTATACTGTGTGCTCGGACTCGTGGAAAGCCAGACTGACACCCAGTGAAGTTACTGCACAGACGCTGGTTTAACAGCATATAGAAAACTGACCCTCTCACTTTCAACATACACTGTTTTATCTTGCTTATTCTCATCCAATGTGAGCAATCTATAGCAAAGCGGCTGTTACTGACAAAACTGTGTTTATTTTGTTGAACATAATCTTCAGTTTCATTTGATTATTCTTTGATCTTTTATACCTATTGCAATGTACAAGAATCAACCTCCATAGGTTGTGGAAACTTTGACAATGTTAAAAGTAGTAAGTGATTGGAAACCTCTGGGTGTCACTAGACCAACTCTTCAACTGATATAAATCTGCATAACTATCAGAAGCAATAGGGCTACACTGATTTATACCAGATGAGAGGGTGGAGTGAGGTAACAAAAAAAATCAAAACAGGAGAGATTTTATGCTTACTTGAGAGAGAGTAGCAATCTTTTCCCTCAAGAAGACATTCACGTTTGGAAATTGACTTAAGTATTTGACTTTTTAAGAGATGCAAGATGAACACAACTTTTATTTAAGCACAATCTCCATATTTTCAGATTGGATAGGATTGCTTTGTGCTAAGAAATTAGTCCTGAGCACTCACGGCTGCAAGTGAAGTTAATGAGAGCTGTACATTGAATAGAGTGCTATTCTCCTAGATATCAGGTGGTAGGCATCTCAAGATGGGCACCCAAAATTGCTGGACATTTGACAATTTTGGCCTTAATCTCTCTCTGCCTCAGTTCCCCATCTGTAATATGGGGACAATGCCTTCCTATCTCACTAAGGTGTTAAAATAAATTAATGTTCATGAAGGACTCAGATATTACAATGATGAGTCCCACAGAAATGCACACAAGGAAACAGTATTCAGTACTGGGTTTAGACAGTGAGCGGTAAATAAGGTGTTAGGCCACACACTGAATGAGGACAATAAAAAGAATACCAACAGCTGCCTCTTCGGTGAGCATGGTCCATGCAGTGCACTGAATGAGGTGAGGATACTATGGAAAAATTCTATGATTATGTAATTAGACAATCATAATGGATACATGAAAAGAGGCTGAATTAAGTTTCACAGGCAACCTAAATAATGGAATTTCTTAACTTTTTGAGTTCTTGATTTTGCAACCTTAGTGTTCTTAATGTGGGGTTTGGTTTTTTTTGGTTACCATCTCTATAAGGCTGGTACTACTGTTTTTTTTGTGTGTTTTTTTTTTAAAGGAGGCAACAATGGTATTTCACTTTAGTTTGAGGAAATGGATGGGAAGACTTGCTTCTAGATTTTTAGCTTATTGAAACATCCTTCTGAGGTCATTTATGGTGTAATAACGTTAAACATACTGGAATACCATTAATGTTAAGGTCAGCCTTTTAAACAAAGCTCTCCTATAGTGTGGCCAGCAGCTTTGATCCAATACCACATTTCATCATGTGGTACTAAGTAGTACAGTATAATCAAAGTACAAATATTTATAAAGATATAAAGAATGCAAGGAGCATAATGATGCTGCTTTCATTTAATTTTCCAGGCCCTTTGGCTTCAATTACCCAATGTTTTGAAGAAGTCTGCAAACATTTTTTTATCAGAGAACTTGTATAAATGAATTGGCTGAACAGAACTATTTCCATTACAGGATTTTGAAAAAAATATCTCCCTACCTTGAAAGGCTTACTGTCCACAGTAATAAGAGACGGAGGATGTTTAAGTCCACCACCACAAATGCGCACAGGTTTGTAAGTCAATTTACTTAAAACATTATGGACTATCCAATGATTAAGACAGACAGGTGATTTTATAATGTGTCCTGGTCCTTTAAAACTATAGTCTTTAATTTTACATATATTGTATTATAAAGTGTACACAGGAAGAAATGGTGACAATTTTCAGAAATAAATTATGCTTCATTCAGAAGAGTCTTTCTAGTTCCAGCATATGACAATTCAGCAGCGTGCCTTCTCTTCCAGATTTTTCAGTTAAGTATAGTACTATCACTTTGTTAGAAATAAGCAGTTGATCTTGTTGTTCATGACCAGCAAAGTACTCACCACAGCAATGGGCAGTGCTTAGAAGCCCTGATGAAGCAAAATACTTTAACACAAGCTTAACTTAAAGTACGTGAGGAACTCCTGATACACTGTTGTATCAGGACTATTGGGCTATCTCCTCAGATGATGCAAGTCTGCATAGTTTTACTTAGTTCCTTGGAGCAATGATGATTTACACCAAATAACGATCTAGCCAATAGTATCTCACCACTTAAATCTCATGCAAACTAGTTATGCGGCAGATTTTATGATTCCATAGGTCTTCCTCGCACACTCGTACGTTTAACAGATTGTATTTAATAATTTAGTTGCAATTTGACACAAAAGGAGGCGTCCTGGCCTGAGCCATATTTTGTTTCAAGGTCTTTCTCCTATGGATTCTCTAACTATTACAGCCACCATACATTATAAAGTTGATTGGGAGTAAAGAAGAATGCCCCATCAAAAATGGATGTCATCGTAAAAGGACAATACATCAGTTGTGATGATCACCTTATATGGAGAAAGCATCCAATTCACCTACATGGTTATGGAAAAACTACTCTAACACTACTGCAAAGATTGAATGCATAAACAGATAACAGCCAGTTAATAACTGGTCCATAATGGCAAAGGTCACTGAGTAAGTGAACTCTGAAAAGTGAAATTAGGTACATAATCCTCCCCTTTATTTTTATGGATATTTATGCTCGTAACAGTATCTATACTCTGATTTTGTAGTTAGATTAATTATATGTTTTGCTTTAGTTAAATTTAATCTAGCATAGTTATTTAGGTGTGAGTTTACAATGATATCGATTATATAGTTGAAGTATGCAGCTAAAGAAACAGGCTGGCACTTCTTGGACATTATGCATTTGTTCAACACTAGGGCATGACTTGCTATCAATATGAAACCTAACACCAAGCACAAGACTGTTTTAAAAAGCGAACTGGCTGTACCTTAGTAAAATAACACAACTACAGTCAGTATTTTGCAGAAGTCAGTGGTTTTTGGTTATGTTTCTGAGCGAAAACAAACAATTATAAGAGAATATTTTAGCTAGTGACACATGTTAAGTAATCCTTATACATCCTTTACTCAAATATTTAGTTCTTTAAAGATTTAAAAGATATTTGTAACTGGTAGGCCACGCTTTACAGTCTGGGATTCCCCCTAGGAAAGCATCCAGATATCTATTAAACATCTGGTAGCCTCCATTTCACTGACCAGACAAGGTTTAGAACATTAACTGTGAATCTGGGAATCATGCTTTCTTTCTGAAGAGGAGTTGGAGGTCTCAAGTGACATTCCATTCTTAAATGAAAGCAAGTTATCATACCAGAAAAAGAGGTTTACCCTTATTTAAAATGTCTTGCAGTGTGGTAATTTCAACCAATATAAACTACATGTGGTAGATGAATTGCTTCCACAGGGAAACCATAAAGTTTTAAAGAAAAAAAATAAATTATTTATCACATTTGGCATCAGCATACTCACATTATCCTGCTTTATGGTATCTGCAGTATTGGCGCTGATGTTGAACACTGACATACTCACTGGCAAAGAAAACAATTGACCGCGCAAGAGATGCTTTAATGGGTGAGCTTTGAGACTATTTAACCAGGAAACTCACATTGTACAGATTAGTCTGTCAGATATGCTCATGCTTTTCAGCACTCCACATAGCTTAAACTTCAAATTCAAGGATCTCTTTAAAACCCATGGAGCTTGTGTATAATTAGGTTTGGAAGGATTAGATTTATTGGTAAATGTTGGTATCACTACAGACACACAAACTGATGAAAAAATATTTCCATCGATAACTGAAATTTACAGATAGGCAAAGTAAGAAAAATGCTATTTGAGAACTTAGAGTTTAAGGACACTTTGTATATTCTCACATGTGATGATGACAATTTGTGTTTTAACAGTTAAAGCTTTCCTTTTTGAATTTCAATGTCTCCTCTCATTAAACAATTATTGCCTGACTCCGCTCCAAGTTTTTCACGACTGTCAAAATTTAAGTAAATAAAAAGGTGCTTAAAAAAAAAGTCAAAATTATAAAAAATAAAAATTGAATTCTGCCAAGCATATGTATAATAACACTATAATACTTGACTGTTACGGAGAAAGTGAATAAGAAAAAGGTATTTACTCCTTCACATAACAAGAAATAGGGATCATCCAATAAACTTAATAAGCAGGTATAAAACAAACAAAATGAAGTATTTCTTCACACAATACACAGTCAATCTGTGGAACTTGCTACGAGGGGATGTTGAGAAGGCCAAAACTATAACAGGGTTCAAAAAAGAACTAGATAAGTTCAGGGAGGGTAGGTCCATCAATAGGCACAATGGGCAAGGATGCAACACCATGCTCTGAGTGTCCCTAGCCTCTGATTGCCAGAAGTTGGGAGTGGATGATGGGATGGATCACTCAATGATTGCCTAGTCTAGTCATTCTCCCTGAAGCACCTAGCATTAGCCACTGTTAGAAGACAGGATACTAGGCTAGATGGACCATTGGTCTGACTCAGTATGGTCATTCTTCTATTCTAGCTCCAAAAAGGAACAGTAAACGTGGCATCTTTTACCTCTACAGATATGATCCTAAAATGCATTTAGTCATAATTGCTTGTTAGTGGGAAAAATAAGTTTACCCTTTTTCTTTTACTCCTCTAGGCAGTGTAGAGCCCATATGCATAAGGATGACTATGATTGATTCTTTTCCTTCTTGAGCATCAACAATAAATTGTTTACTAAATTCCAGCCTAACCCACTGAAAACAATACCTGGCTAGATGTTGCAAGGCATAGAAAGAAAGCAAAGGCTCTGCATTATGCATAATCTGATCTTTATTATTTGTGATGATGTATGAAGAAAAAAGGAATTACAGTGAGTCTGTAGGGATGATCACAGGTTTCAGAGTAGCAGCCGTGTTAGTCTGTATTCGCAAAAAGAAAAGGAGTACTTGTGGCACCTTAGAGACTAACAAATTTATTAGAGCATAAGCTTTCGTGAGCTACAGCTCACTTCATGATGAGAGCTGTAGCTCACGAAAGCTTATGCTCTAATAAATTTGTTAGTCTCTAAGGTGCCACAAGTACTCCTTTTCTTTTTGTAGGGATGATAATTAGTCAAGTGATGCTTCCCCCCTCTTTTGTAAATTGAGCACTTTTGGGATGGAAATTCTTAAGGGATAGATAAACATGTCATTTCACAGTCACTTTTCTGAGTATTTTTTCTAAATAAACTATATAATGACTCAATTTGAGTTAAAAGAAATCCATCCACCAGCTAACTGGGTTCTACCTCTAAATAAAAATAAAAAAAATCCGTCAGAGGCAGAGTAATAGAATTGACAACCATGAAAGAAAGCCTCAAATGCTGCAGCCTTTATGGGCCAACTTCTCATATTGTTTGAGCTGGATATTAAAGACTTGAAATAAAATACATCCAATGTGAGGTCAAGACTAAGTTGGAAAACTGGGATGGAACTCTTCACTGGGGATGTTAGGAATCAAGAGAGTAAGATGGACAAGGTTATTTAATAAAAAGTCATAGTTTTATTAAATGAAACAGATCACATTCACTCTATAAGCATACTTATTCTTCAAGCTTGCAATTCTGTAAGTAAAATACAAGAATACAAGTCTCCCACCTCACTTAGGCAGACAAGCCTCTCGTTTCCATCCTGAGATACTGATAATACTACAAATGTAAATGCTTTTCAGCATTTATTATGAAGTTTCAACCAAATTAATTCAAGTGTGCTAAAACCATGCTTGACTGATGACTTAGATTGCTAGACATGAGTCCATACCAAACTGGACAGTCTCTACGTAAAAGAATGAATGGACACAAATCAGACGTCAAGAATTATAACATTCAAAAACCAGTTGGAGAACACTTCAATCTCTCTGGTCACTCGATCACAGACCTAAGAGTGGCTATACTTCAACAAAAAAGCTTCAAAAACAGACTCCAACGAGAGACTGCTGAATTGGAATTAATTTGCAAACTGGATACAATTAACTTAGGCTTGAATAGAGACTGGGAATGGATGAGTCATTACACAAAGTAAAACTATTTCCCCATGGTATTTCTCCCTCCCACCCCACCCCCCACTGTTTCTCTGATATTCTTGGCACCTTAGAGACTAACAAATTTATTAGAGCATAAGCTTTCGTGAGCTACAGCTCAAAGTGAGCTGTAGCTCACGAAAGCTTATGCTCTAATAAATTTGTTAGTCTCTAAGGTGCCACAAGTACTCCTTTTCTTTTTGCGAATACAAACTAACACGGCTGCTACTCTGAAATCTGATATTCTTGTTAACTGCTGGAATTAGCCTACCTTGCTTGTCACCATGAAAGGTTTTCCTCCTTTCCCCTCCCTCCCCCCTGCTGCTGGTGATGGCTTATCTTAAGTGATCACTCTCCTTACAGTGTGTATGATAAACCCATTGTTTCATGTTCTCTGTGTGTGTATATAAATCTCTCCTCTGTTTTTTCCACCAAATACATCCGATGAAGTGAGCTGTAGCTCACAAAAGCTTATGCTCTAATAAATTTGTTAGTCTCTAAGGTGCCACAAGTATTCCATACCTTTTAAAAGTTGATTAAGTTCTGAATTCAACTATTCTGACTTCTGATGTTTATTTTCACAATGCTCCATTTTGAAGCAACATGATGTGACAATCTCCTTTGCAAACAGATTTTTGAGGAAAAATCTGGATATTCAGTTTTAAACTGCTAGAAAAGGAAGGGAGGATACTGAACAATATATTCCACCAGAGATATTTCACCTGATTCTTTCTGTTCCAGTTTCAGCTGATTGGATTTGTACTTGGGATCAATCATGTGGACTAAAAGTGTTTCATATCTTCTCTGAATTTTTCCTTTATTTTCATCCTTGTGATTCCAGTTCTTTTTAGCTTTCCAAGATTGGCAGGTGGAAGAAGAACAGCTAGTGAAAATTAACCTGGATGTAACTGAAGTGATGCTATTAGGAAGAGAAAGGTGCCCTGAACTCTCCTACTCCATGATTTCTATGGGGAGCCATTGCAGACAGCAATACATTAGGGTTATATGTTTTTGGCATCCTATGTTGCTGGACAGCCAGGCTGCTTATTCTGAGCAAGTTGGAGATTTTTAATGGAATGGCGCTTCATTCCTTGAGGAAGAGAGTTGAAGTATTCCAGCCTAGATATTAAAAATCTATGGATCGTTTTGTCTAGATCTGTCTTCCATAGGATTGGAGACTTTTTCTTCTGGCCAACTGCAGATGATAGTGAATATTTTTTTCAGTTTGCATCCCCCTCTCAGCACCAAGCTGCCATGTACCCTCTCTCTTCTCCATGCCTGCCTTTAATATGCATGTAGGGTGACCAGATGGCAAATGTGAAAAATCGGGATGGGTTGGGGAGAAATCGGTGCCAATATAGGAAAAAGCCCAAAATATTGGGACTTATGCCCCTATAAAATTGGGACATCTGGTCACCCTATATGCATGTCTTCCTTCAAACCCTAATCTTCCCACCCTAGGGTGACCAGACAGAAAATGTGAAAAATCAGCACAGGGACTGGGGAGTAATAGAAGCCTATATAAGAAAAAGACCCAAAATCGGGACTGTCCCTATAAAATCAGGACATCTAGTCACCCTATCCCACCCTTCTTCTGACTTCCCTCCCAACACATGCTTAAAAAAAAATTAGGGAACTAACCAGGCCCTGCACCTTACTTCGATGTTCAGAGCTGTGGCTTTCTACTGCCTTCTTCCCACCTCCCCCCCTACCGACTGTAAACTCTTTGGGGGGCAGGGACCGGGTCTCAATACCCTTCTAAAGAGCCTGGCGTGTTGTTGAGGCTGCATTGACAACTTCCCTGTGCCTTAGCAGCTGTGAGGGGAGGACTGCCCGGGGGGGCAGAAAAAGGCTCAGGGTTCCTGTCCTGCTGGGCTAGGGGAGGTTTAGTCCTTTCATAACCATTTGTTTCATAGGTTTCAGAGTAGCAGCCGTGTTAGTCTGTATTCGCAAAAAGAAAAGGAGGACTTGTGGCACCTTAGAGACTAACAAATTTATTAGAGCATAAGCTTTCGTGAGCTACAGCTCACTTCATCGGATGCATTTGGTGGAAAAAACAGAGGGGAGATTTATATACACACACAGAGAAGATGATGTCTGTCTGTATGTGTGCGAGTTTTTTCATGAAGTTGACAGATTTCCACTCTATACGGCTAAATTCAGTGCCTTGCATAATGACAGGTTTCAGAGTAGCAGCCGTGTTAGTCTGTATCCGCAAAAAGAAAAGGAGGACTTGTGGCACCTTAGAGACTTAACAGATTTATTAAAGCATAAGCTTTCGTGAGCTACAGCTCACTTCATCGGATGCAATGAAACTCAGGAAAGCTTATGCTCAAATAAATTGGTTCGTCTCTAAGGTGCCACAAGTCCTCCTTTTCTATTTGTTTCATCGGGACCTAACCTGTGCCAAACCCTGATTAGTGCCTTTGGCAGGTTTCTAAATACAGCTAGAAGGGGCCAGTTTACTTCAACTCCTCCCCGCCGCGCTTTAAATTAAAACCACCGCGCTTTATCTGCCGCCCGTGCGTTTACTTAGCGCTCCCAGAGCGGCGGCGGCGGTGGCGGCGGGGGGCGGGAGCAGAGAGGCGCGAGCGCTCGGGAGCCTGGAGGGAGGGGCGCGAGGGGTTGGGAGCCGGGGGCGGGGCGAAGAGGCGGGCGGCGGGCGGGAAGAGGAGCAGCGCGGGCGGGGCCACGGCTCCGGCGCTCCAAAAAAGGGGCGCGCGCCCCGCCGCCTCCTGGTTTAGCCTCTTGTCCTCCTCTGCTGCCCACGTCCCCTCTCCCCCTTGGCGAGGTCCGGGCTCTGCCTCCGCTCCGCCAGCCCCGCTCCCCCTGGGGGCGGGGGGGGGGGGGAGTGTGGGAAGTCCGAGTTTCCGCTCGGTTTTCTCGGCAAGTTTCCGCGCTGGTCTTTCCGCCGCTCTGCCCCCTCGCTCCGCCCCGCCCGTGCCAGAGCCGAGAGGAGCGGGGGCGGAGGGTCCCTCGGGACGACCCCAGCTCTTTCGCCTGCACGCGGGGCCCCTCCCGCGCCCCGCCGGGCAGGGAGAGCGGCCGGCGCGGGGCTGCGCGGCTGGAGCGGCAGCGGCTTCAACGGAGCGAGGCGGGCCCGAGAGGGGCTGCGGCGGCGGCGGCGGCTCCTGCCCGGGGATCCCGAGTCCAGCGACGGCTCCCCCGGCTCAGCCAGTGCAACAAGTAGCCCGGGTGCTGGGCAGGGCGCGCCGCATCCGCTGCCGGCGGAGCTCAGACCTTGTCCCGCAGAGCGGAGGAGGGGCCGAGTAGCAGCCGCTGGGAAGGGGGGTGGGATGCTGGAGAGACACAAAGCCGGCGGGGGAAGCAGCCCGCCGCAGCTCTTCCCGGGATGGAGGCGCCTCGCAGGCTCGGCTTAATGCTCCTGCTGCTACTGCCGTGGTTGTTTTGTGGCTGCCTCTCCCTCCTCTTGCTGCTTCCCCCCGTGGAGTCCATGTGCCCGGAGCCATGCGACTGCCAGCTGCAGCAGCACCTCCTGTGCACCAACCGGGGGCTGCGGGCTGTGCCCAAAACGGCCGACCCCCAGAGCATCCTGACCTACAGCCTTGGGGGCAACTTCATCGCCAACATCTCTGCCTTCGACTTCCACCGCCTGGCGGGGCTACAGCGCCTGGACCTGCAGTACAACCGCATCCGCTGGCTGCACCCCAAGGCCTTCGAGCGCCTGGCGCTGTTGGAGGAGCTCTACCTGGGCAACAACCGGCTGGTGGCGCTGGTGCCGGGCACCCTCCGCCCGCTGGCCAAGCTGCGCATCCTCTACGTGAATGCTAATGAGATTGGCCGCCTGAGCACTGCCTCCTTCGCCGGCCTGGGCAGCCTGGTCAAGCTGCGGCTGGACGGCAACGCGCTGGCTTCGCTGGGCGAAGCCACCTTCTCAGGGCTGCCCAACCTGCTCTACTTGCACCTGGAATCCAACCACATCCGCTGGCTGAGCCGTGGCGCCTTCGCTGGCCTGGCCAAACTGCGCTTCCTTGACCTGTCTGGGAACCAGCAGAGTTCGCTGCGTCACCCAGAGACCTTTGGGTCACTGGGCTCGCTCAGCACACTGCTCCTCTCTGGCAACAGCCTGCAGCAGCTGGGTGGGGGCCTCTTTCAGCACCTGCCCAGCCTGGCCAAGCTCTCGCTCAGCAGCAACCGGCTAGCTCAGCTGGCGCCAAATGCCTTCGCTGGGCTGGGGGCACTGAAGGAGCTGCGACTGGATGGGAACCTGCTGAGTCACCTGCCCGCCACCTTGCTGGAGCCGCTGCGCAGCCTGGAAGCATTGGACCTGAGCCGCAAGTGCTGGCTGCCCTGCACCCTGCTGCTTTTGGCCCCCTGCCCAAGTTGCGGGAGCTCAGCCTACGCGACAACGCACTGGCCATGCTGCCAGGAGAGCTCTTCACCTCTAGCCTGGCTCTTCAGCACCTAGAGCTGGACGGCAACGCCTGGAGTTGCGACTGCCGCCTGAGGGGCCTGAAGCGCTGGCTGGTGCACACGGCACTCACAGGGCCGGCTGCTCACCGTCTTTGTGCAGTGCCACCTGCCACCTGCCCTGGCCGGCAGTACCTCGACTACCTTCAGGATGCACAGCCTGCTGCCGCCCGATGGCGCCCGACTGCCACAGCGGGGCCTTCCCATTTCCCTCCCCACCACCTGCAACAGGGCAGCAACCCAGGGAGCAACAGTGGCAGCTGATTCTGGCTCCTGAGGGGCTTGGGGGCAACAGCAGCCGCAGCCCGGCCCAAGGGGGACCCGGATCCCTGCCCTCTGCCTCCACCATGCGCCTGCTGGGTGCTCAGGAGGGGCCTGCTTCAGGCGAGGCAGCCGGAGGAGAGCAGAGCCCACCCTACTACCTCCCTACTCGACCTGCTCGGCAGCTCCAGGCCATCTCCTCGCCTCTGGCTGGCCCTGCATGGCCTCGGCAGGCGAGGAAGCTCCACCTAGCCCCCTCTGCAGCTGGGGCCCCCGCTGGTATCTGACCCCCTGTGACTTCAACAAGCTCTTTCCTGTGCAACCTGTCAGTCGAGGCGGTCAGCACTAGCTCAGTGACCGTGCGCTGGTGGGTGCGGCCTCACCGCAGTCCCCGCCTGCTGGGGCCGTGCGCTTCAGGCTCCTCTTGACCGCTTTGGGGCCGCTGTCAAGTTCCAGCGCTTTGTCTACCTGGCGGAGCGGAGCGAGCCAGCCGCCACCCTCCGGGAGCTGCGACCTGACACCCCTTACCTGGTCTGTGTGGAGGGGGTGCTGGGTGGCCGAATCTGCCCTGTGGCGCCCCGGGACCACTGTGTGGGGCTGGTCACCCTGCCCAACGGGGGCACAGCTAGCGGCCCAGACCAGCAGCTCCTCACATTGGTATTGCTGGCGGTGAATGCGCTGCTGCTCTTTGCGGCCCTGGCAGCCTGGGTATCCCGCCTGGTGCGGAGGAAAAATACAGGGGCGGCGGCAGGCAGCGCCGGTGCATGTGCTGGCAGATGTACTCAACCCGCCGGCCGCTCCCGCTCCATGGGCACTGGTGTCTCTGCCGACTTTTCTGGCTTCCAGTCCCATCGCCCACCCCGCGGTGCCGTCGCTTGTGCTCTCAGTGAGACTGACCTCATCGAGTTCCCCTGCGAGCGCTTTGCCGACAGCAGCAGTGCCCGGCGTGGGGACGACCACCTGCTGCAGCAGCGATTCGCTGACTAGCAGTGTGGCCTGTGGAAACTACAACTCCAGCTGGCCCCATGCTGGCATCATGGTTCAGCAGGGCGGACTGGGAGTTGTAGTTCCCCTCTCCCTCCTGTTGCCTCAGCGAGGGCAGAGCTGTGTGGAATTTAAGGCTGTTGCCAAGCAGAGTGGGAGTGGGTTGAAATGGGCACCTGCAGTAAGACCTAGTAAGCTCCATGTGGGTGCGTCTAACCGATTAGGACCCAAGCTTGTTACATAATTCCATCACTGCAATCTCAAAATATCAGTGTTCCTTCTGCAGGGTAGGAGGAGGCTGGAGGTCTCCTCGTGGGCACATCCCAGTTACCAGGAGAGGTTATGTGGGGTTGGGTTTGGTCTGGCACATTTATTATAAAGAAATCCTTAAAAATATTAGTACTTGCTTGAAGATTAAAAAAAAAATCACTACCTAAGGAAGTAACTCTGCATTTTAAAATAATTGCTGTCTAGAGCAGAAGAGTATCGGAGGCTAATGCCATAGCAGCAGGGGTGGACTCTGTCGTCAGAGCCAGCAGTTTATGTATTGTATCTTTCAGGATAATCTTCTTGCACTGTGTTAAGAAGGTCCAGGTTATCTTTCACTAGTCCAAACAAATAATCCAAATAGCTGATGTGATACAAGAGTATGTTTAAAGTTTACTGAACACTGACTTTTTAAACCCATCATCACTTCCTAGGCATATTGTTGAAATAAGACTTTAGGAACAGCATCAATAGTGAATTCTGCAACATGCAAGTATCTGAACAGTATGGAATATGGAGCGTTTGAATGATGTGGGTGTTTTAACTCAAATAGAACGCAAGACAACTGTGTGTATGTGTGGTGTGTTTTATATCTTTTAAATAAAAAACAGTAATGCAATTGATTTTATTTTGCAGGAATATATTGCTGACACCACTAGGGGAAAACTAACACAAGTTTTGTAACATGTTTACAGGGAATTATTTCAAAATTGTGTTTTAAATACTGTTTGGTACTTCTACACTTTAATGTGTGTTTTAGTTGTCTGGGTACATGGTTGGTCAGTGGATCACTGACCTTCAAATAATCCATCTTCGTAGCTACCTAAATTCATATTAAGGTGAATTATTGATTGATAGGTAGCATAGATGCATTCCTTCTTTAACAATAAGAGGTGGAGGATATTCAGAAATGTGAAACAACTTATGCCAATAAGTAATTCTCTTAGTTTTACTGTACTAAAATTAGTTTTATATGTACTTGTACCTTCACTGTGAAATCCATTGATTTTTTTTATGTTAATCTGTGTTTCTCAGTGTTTTGCTCAGCCAGTTGAGTAATGATAAAGTTAAATCTTTATCTTGAGTTAATCTCTTGCAGTAGTATATTACTTTTATTTGAATGCATTTTTGTTTTCTGAGTAGTGTTAGTCATTTTATGATCAGCTGCTCTCTACTTTCTGGGAGTTTTACTTCCCTAAATATTTACAAAAATGTGCTTCTGCCTTTATTAACTTGGTGGTTTAGTTACATTAGTTCTTTTTGTGTGATCTAGAAATGGGCTAATTTAAAAAAAGTCCAAACTGTGGTTACAATTATATGCAAATATTTTAGAAGGAGTTCAATATGTTTTTGAGACCATTGATGTTACTTCTGCTCCTATTCATTTTACCTAGAGCCTCAAATGAACTCTTGAGGAACTGAATGGCTCATGAGTTTGATGATATATGGAGGTGTCGATCTCTGTGTCACTGGTTCACATTTGACCTAGGTTGGTGCTGACCAGAAAGTCTTTGTTTATGGTCGGATGATTGTTCGGTAGCCTAAACTAAGTCATGTAGTGGTGTCTGCTTTTTAATGAACAAATATTTACAAAAGACACCATAGTAATTAGTACCTTTGTTGAGAATCCAGTGACTGAATGGGAATGAGCCTTTTATGCCCTGGAGATGGCTTCTTAATATTAGGGTCCATATACAGTGAAGAGGGAGTGTTAGGAGAATTTGTCTTAACCCTTACCAGTTATGTGCAGAGAGTATTTCAAAGTGAATATCGATCCGATTGAATTCAGTCGGAATTTTTCTACTGATTTCAATGGGGCTAGGATTTCACCCTCAGTCTAAAGTTTCGTGAAGCTGCATCTTTCAGGGACAAAAACTTGTAGTCCATATGCAGGAAAATTTTCACTTAAAATCACTAAGATGCAGGACTGAATGAAATTTGGATTGAAGAAATGCAGGATCAGTCCTTAAATTGAATTAATTTTGTAAGTATCTTAAACTCTTGGCTTGTTTACTTTCAAATATCTATATAGCTATGAGTCCCATGTGATTAAGTGATTATCAGTGAACAACACCATTGTTATTGCTAGAAATTAATGGGGATTGCATTAGCATTAAACTGTATATCCCACTTAGTTTAGCTCTGTCACTGGATATTCTTCTAATAGGAGTTGCATACATGCTGTACACAATTATGATCAGTTATATCAATAAACCCATTTGCTAAAAGAAAAGCAGTGTCTCCAGATTGATTTTAAAATGAACAGTATAAAATACACTGTTTGTTTGGTTTATTAGTTTATAAACTGTTTTTACATTACCCAAGGCTGCACCTTGTCTGTTACCTCATTCCTGTCATCTTTTCTCAACATATTTTTCCAATATACCATACTTTTGTTCTGGTTATAGTATGTTGGGTTAAAAGAAAAGGAGTACTTGTGGCACCTTAGAGACTAACAAATTTATTAGAGCATAAGCTTTCGTGAGCTACAGCTCACTTCATCGGATGCATTTGGTGGAAAAAAACAGAGGAGAGATTTATATACACACACACAGAGAACATGAAACAATGGGTTTATCATACACACTGTAAATCTCTCCTCTGTTTTTTCCACCAAATGCATCCGATGAAGTGAGCTGTAGCTCACGAAAGCTTATGCTCTAATAAATTTGTTAGTCTCTAAGGTGCCACAAGTACTCCTTTTCTTTTTGCGAATACAGACTAACACGGCTGCTACTCTGAAACCTATGTTGGGTTAGTTTAGGATGATTTTGGCTTAAACCAAAATACTTTAATATCTGTAAAGAAACACTTTTTATGTATGCCAAGGATGCAAGTACTGATAATTTTACTGGTTAGAGGTTTTCCTGGGTTGGTACAGACCATGTTGGACCTCTGCCGATAATGTATTATCAGATCAGTGTACAAGGGATCATCTCGAATGTTGATATCTCGTGAACTGTTAGGGTTAACAACAAATACTTTTACTGTTGGGGAATATGAGTCCCAGCTTCACAGGGGTAGAAGGCATTTATTATATGACTGGCTGATCCTATTGGACCCTAAAATACTGTCATTCCATGTTGTTTGTTGTTTTTGAATTCTGATAATGGCCAGTACCCAAAGATTGCTAGAGATAGTAATGAATGGTTCATATCATCTAAAATTCTGGACTTATATAAATCTGTATTAATCGGTCTTTAATTCTGGCAGTTCATGTCAAAGCCATAATGGAAGTCATGGGTAAAAAATCAAGATGGTTAGCAGAATGATATGGGTGATTTTTAAAGTCTAATGTTTCTTAACTTTGGGCTGGAAACAGGTTAGCAGAGCCATACAAATTCTTTCAGGATCAGTAAACATTTTTGTACCATGGGTCTGGACTAACAACTGGGGAGGAATGTCAGTTCCTGCATTATGGGACTGTTATTACATAGGTCTTGTTTCACCAGTAAAATAGTAGCATTTCTCTGCTACAGTTCTTCTCTAAAACCAGAGGATGTAAAATAGAACATTCTAACTTAATTGATCTGTTATCAATCTATATTCAGAATTGTATCTACTTCTTTTAGTGACAAAAATAAATTTTAATTGACCTTTTCTATTCTTCGCCTTGCAGGCCACAAAACTTGGAGAGAGTGAGCTGGATGTTATTCCTACTTTGCCTATAAATTATCAGAATTGTTTAAAAATTTCCAACTACAGATGAAATCAATGACTATATAAAGTCATTGACTACAACAGATGTCACAAATGCATCATGGAGGGCACAGTCTGACAGGAATAGGTTTGTATAGGTGTAACTGAGAACCTGATTTGTCCTGTTAAACTGATATTACAGGAAACAACCATAACTGAGTTTGACTTTTGGAGTCTGGGTTGAGTTTACTGGGCTGGCAGAAAATAATACCTTTACTTGTATACTGAGGTCAGTGTGATATGGAAATTGAGACACAATAGATACGGAATCCAAATGCCATTTGTAGAGTGACTTCAGAGTAGAAATGTAGTTTAAACTATTAAAGAGATCTTCAGAAATCTCCTCATTCCTGTCCCCCTAAAAAGCCCAATAAATAAATCCAAGGTTTATCTCCCTAAATCATGTCATTTTCAGTTTCATCAGCATAACCTTTTAAATTATTGATTATGATCAAAGTTAAATAAAGTAGGTGAAGTGGGTCAGTATCAGCATGTTAATAGGGTAATAAGAAGTCACTTTACACTTTAGTTTACAATAGGTTCACCCACAAAATTTCACATATATCCAGTGTGTTTCCAATAGATGTAATGGGTGAAGGGGCAGGTAGGAGGAAAGCTACCCAGTTTACCTGTTCAAACATCTAGCGACACACAAAATTCAGGGTTTGTCTGCACAGGGAAAAAAGCTTTGTCTGGGGGGTAGATGGAGCTGCTTGAAAAATGTGGCCTGCAAAGTTGGCAAAAAAAAAACCGCAACACCCAAATCTGAACAAATATGCATCAACACACATTAACATTTATTCTTTGTTTGGGACGTTTTTTGAGAAGAGTTGCTGCAGATGAAATGGTGGTCTATAATTCGTTATGTATCTTATTGAATGAATAAATGTAAGGCCCCATTCTGCTACCTTTTGAATGCAGAGAGTTTATTTTGTTGTACCATAATATAACATAGTTTTGTCAGAATGTCCCTAGATACATTTTTTTTTACTGCTGTTTGTTTTTCTCAAATGTTTATTTTTCTCAGGCATGCACATTAATTCCTATAGAAGAAAAGACCGTTGTCTTTGAATTGCTTACATTCATGGACAATTACATCATAAATGTATTGCTATAACTATTCCTTGAGATCTTTTATCAAAACAAATCTGTCATTTGTCTTACAAAAAAAGCTATAAAAAAATTTCAGAATGTGATTGGGTCAGTATGAATAAATAATCATTGGAAGAAAACTGCCTTAAAGAATGTGAATACATTAACAAACTTTTTGATAAAGTAGGTTTTGGAGGGAATTGGTGAAAATATCCAGTATGATATCATTTTATAGGCCTTAGGCATTGTTGATGAGCCAATTTTATTACCAGTTGTGGAGGGGTGCCTGGTGTTAGAATTGGTCAGAACTGAAAATGACTAATTCAGGGTAGACACACGCCAAACTGGTGGTTATTCTAATGTTAAGAGTTCACCCAGCCACTACCAAGATAAGGCCAGTACCATACTGGTTAACAAGAAGCAAAAAAACAGTCTCCTTAGGCATTCCAGCCCCTATCATCATGCAGACATCAGTTTCGGATGAGAGGTTACTGAAAAAGAGATTAATCATATATAAAGTTCTTCCAATCCCAAAGAATCAGTCACTTCCCCAGGTCAATATATAACTCAGATCTGACCCCAAAATCATGCTTGTAGCTAATCCTTTTAGTAACTAAAAACAACGAGGAGTCCTTGTGCCATGAGCATGCCCAAATAAATTTGTTAGTCTCTAAGGTGCCACAAGGACTCCTCGTTGTTTTTGAAGATACAGACTAACACGGCTACCACTTTGAAACTATACAAACTAAAAGTTTTATTACTAAAGGAGAGTTATTAATGGTTAGGAATCATATACATTACAATTGATTTTCTGAGTTTGCAGGTCAGAATGATAGCAGTGATGTTAAATCTGCTAGCTTGGCTTAAGTCTCTCTGGTTCACCCAACAGGTTGGGGGTCATTCAATAACTTTGTTCAAAGCTTTCCTAGATAATCCCAGTTCAGAGAGGAGAAGCAGTAATGAAGACAAAGCAAGTGATGTCACAGCTTGCAAGTTAAGCCCAGGTCATGCGCCTGGAAAGTTCCGGGCCAATATGGAGTCCAGGGTCATATGTGCATGGAAAGTTACTAGTAAAAGATGGAGACTTCAATCACATGGCCTCATCACGTGTCCTTGCATGCTTTGCTGAATCATAGAGGTAGCCATTCGCTTCATGCTGTCTGAGATGTCCTCAGGAAGGGCTCAGGAAGAGCTGATTCCCTTCAATGGCCCTATGGATGGCCTATAACCAGTGAGAGCTAGTCTGATATGTAATTTGTCTGGGGGCATGTCATCCAGGAACAAACACATGTCTGAGATACAAATACAGAGCATTACATTGGTTGTCTTGTCAATTTTATGTCTGAAGTCTGTGAAATCGACAAGAAGCCAGGCACCTAGAGCCTCGCTGCCCCTGCATCTGGCTGTGAGCCAGGGGAAGAATGCAACCTGCTCCCAGTTAGGAGTCAGAGTGAGAAGCCCCGGTTGGCTTTGGACGCCGCTCAGCTGAGAAGCCCTGGTACCTTCAGACCCTTTTCCGCGCCTGGAGCTGGGCAGCCTTGTCAATTTCATGGCTCAGGAGCTGCCAGTGGAGTTGAGAGACTGGGCTCTCAGCTCCCCACATTGCCATCTTTGGTTGGTGGAAGCGCTCCTGGTGAGGTTGCTGCAGTAATTAACTGGTTGCTATCAGATGATCTAATCTAGGTTGATTTACATTTCTAGTGTAGACATACCCTAAGATTATCACTTTTTTTTATTCCAATACTCAAATCAAATTGCTTCCAGGTACAGTAGTCCTATAATTAGCACAATTTATAATGCTCTTAGGGACCAAATAAATATGTAAAACACTGCTACTTACTTTACTTAAGATCTTTTTCTTTTGGAATATGTTTGTACAAAAATAAGTTGTTTTTTCTCCTTCCACCTATTTCTTCCTTCGTTCTTTAGAGATCCACCCACATAGAGGGCATGTAGTGTTTGTGCAATCCCACCAAAATCATTGGTGCAAGAGTCCATGTGGGCATGCCACTTTGCAGGTGCTGAGGCTTTTATTAGTAATAATGCTGCTTAGAGGTGCTGTGAGAGGGAAGTTTATTGTTTTTAAACTAATTTGTGAAGGGAGCAATTAAATAATATTGTGTGTATATATAGGGCCATATTTTTGCCCTCTCTTTATGGATTACTCCTAGCTGGTGTGAAGAGGAATTTCATTGCTCAAGACTATAGTATAGCTCTGAATCTTTATTATCTGAGAATGGAAAACTTTAAAAGATTTGATTTTGATTTGAAATACAGCCAGGAGAGCTGGCTGTATTTCAAGGAATCCCTGTTGAGGTTACAGGGGTTACAGGGACAAACCATCCTGATGAGTCGAAAGAATAGTAAATATGGCAGGCGACCAGCTTGGCTTAATGGTGAAATCCTAGCGGATCTTAAACATAAAAAGAAGCTTACAGAGTGGAAGGTTGGACATATGACCAGGGAAGAGTATAAAAATATTGCTCGGGCCATGTAGGAAAGATATCAGGAGGGCCAAATCGCACCTGGAGCTGCAGCTAACAAGAGATGTCAAGAGTACAAGAAGGGTTTCTTCAGGTATGTTGGCAACAAGAAGAAAGCCAAGGAAAGTGTGGGCCCTTACTGAATGAGGGAGGCAAGCTAGTGCAGAGGATGTGGAAAAAGCTAATGTACTCAATGCTTTTTTTGCCTCTGTTTTCACTAACAAGGTCAGCTCCTAGACTGCTGTGCTGGGGCATCACAAAATGGGGAAGAGATGGCCAGCCCTCTGTAGAGATAGAGGTGGTTAGGGACTATTTAGAAAAGCTGGACGTGCACAAGTCCATGGGGCCGGACGAATTGCATCCGAGAGTGCTGAGGGAATTGGCGGCTGTGATTGCAGAGCCCTTGGCCATTATCTTTGAAAACTCGTGGCGAACGGGGGAAGTCCCGTATGACTGGAAAAAGGCTAATGTAGTGCCCATCTTTAAAAAAGGGAAGAAGGAGGATCCTGGGAACTACAGGCCGGTCAGCCTCACCTCAGTCCCTGGAAAAATCATGGAGCAGGTCCTCAAAGAATCAATCCTGAAGCACTTAGAGGAGAGGAAAGTGATCAGGAACAGTCAGCATGGATTCACCAAGGGAAGGTCATGCCTGACTAATCTAATCGCCTTTTATGATGAGATTACTGGTTCTGTGGATGAAGGGAAAGCAGTGGATGTATTGTTTCTTGACTTTAGCAAAGCTTTTGACACGGTCTCCCACAGTATTCTTGTCAGCAAGTTAAGGAAGTATGGGCTGGATGAATGCACTATAAGGTGGGTAGAAAGCTGGCTAGATTGTCGGGCTCAACGGGTAGTGATCAATGGCTCCATGTCTAGTTGGCAGCCGGTGTCAAGTGGAGTGCCCCAGGGGTCGGTCCTGGGGCCCGTTTTGTTCAATATCTTCATAAATGATCTGGAGGATGGTGTGGATTGCACTCTCAGCAAATTTGCGGATGATACTAAACTGGGAGGAGTGGTAGATACGCTGGAGGGGAGGGATAGGATACAGAAGGACCTAGACAAATTGGAAGATTGGGCCAAAAGAAAATCTAAATGAGGTTCAATAAGGATAAGTGCAGGGTCCTGCACTTAGGATGGAAGAATCCAATGCACCGCTACAGACTAGGGACCGAATGGCTCGGCAGCAGTTCTGCGGAAAAGGACCTAGGGGTGACAGTGGACGAGAAGCTGGTTATGAGTCAGCAGTGTGCCCTTGTTGCCAAGAAGGCCAATGGCATTTTGGGATGTATAAGTAGGGGCATAGCGAGCAGATCGAGGGACGTGATCGTTCCCCTCTATTCGACACTGGTGAGGCCTCATCTGGAGTACTGTGTCCAGTTTTGGGCCCCACACTACAAGAAGGATGTGGATAAATTGGAAAGAGTACAGCGAGGGCAACAAAAATGATTAGGGGTCTAGAGCACATGACTTATGAGGAGAGGCTGAGGGAGCTGGGATTGTTTAGTCTGCAGAAGAGAGAATGAGGGGGGATTTGATAGCTGCTTTCAACTACCTGAAAGGGGGGTTTCAAAGAGGATGGCTCTAGACTGTTCTCAATGGTAGCAGATGACAGAACGAGGAGTAATGGTCTCAAGTTGCAATGGGGGAGGTTTAGATTGGATATTAGGAAAAAACTTTTTCACTAAGAGGGTGGTGAAACACTGGAATGCGTTACCTAGGGAGGTGGTAGAATCTCCTTCCTTAGAGGTTTTTAAGGTCAGGCTTGACAAAGCCCTGGCTGGGATGATTTAACTGGGACTTGGTCCTGCTTTGAGCAGGGGGTTGGACTAGATGACCTTCTGGGGTCCTTCCAACCCTGATATTCTATGATTCTATGATTCTATGATTATGGCCACTTAATTCTTCATTTCATTATAAGACATTGGGTGAAATCTTGGCCCCCCTGAAGTTGATAACAAAACTCCCATTGACTCAGTATCTCTAATCAGCTCACAAGATGTTGTTCTATTGTCTCTTGTTCATTTAATTGTGATTGTTAAGCAATCATTTAGATATTAAACAAAATAATTATCTAAGTGCAGACTTTGCACTGTAGCTTATTTAGATAAGACACAAGGATGGTTTTGTGACATCATTAATTCAGGAGTGTTGTATGTAAGGAACAAGGTGAAGCTGAGTGCCTACACAATATATTCTTTCTTACTTGTACATGCGGAAAGAAAATACTTTGTCCTGGTTGGCTGAAAACAATTATGTAAGGCTGTTTATCTCCTCGGAGGTAATATTGAGAGGTGGTACAATGTTAAGAAATCATATTGCCTATGGATATGCATGCATCCTGATTTGTCTGCAGTAGAAGTTTTGTGAAACCATTGCATAGTTTTTTCTGGATGTCCACTCCCTTTAGTTACACGGAAAAGCTGTTGAACTTTTCATGGCTAAAGTTGGAAAACAAATATTTGTTTTGAAGGTATTCAAAATTGATGTAAGAATATAGCTATTAACTTCTTATTTGATTGAACATCAAAATTCAACTACTATTAACCTTGGTTAATGTTTACCACTAGAAGAAAGAGATTGTTATTCACTACAATAGAAGTCCATATGTGCTTAATATGAAATAATTTGAAGGGTGTGAACAATCTTAGTAATTGATGCTAAGCATATATATCACTTATAATCAGAAGAGTCAGAAACCATTAGGGTTTTATTATTCCTTCATGTGAATATACTCAGAAAAGGCATTATATGAGAAAAAAACTATTATTTCTCCTATTTTTTGTTATATATGAGGAATAACATGGTGTATGCCATATTGCAATACAAGGATCTACATATCACGTGTATTACAGTACAAAGACCAAAGGTTTTGCCTATGAAAGAACTTGGAATATTGCTGAGTAAAACGGGGCATCTGTCCTATTCATCACTTACTCTGTAAGGGCTTGATCCTCTTTCCATTGAAGTAAGTGTGGGTTTTACCAATCTAAACAGGATCAGATCCAAAGTGATGCCTGATTTTTTTAAGGGGAAAAAATATGAGGATGAATAAACTATAGGTCTTTTGTGCTTGCTCTCTCTGGCACTTAGTTCTGTGGTCCACTTCAGTGGTGTATGTATCGGTGACCACACACATGCAATTGGCCGAACCGGCAGAAGCTGCAGGTAAGCAAACCGTCCCAGCCCACTAGCTGATTTCCCTGATTGACCGCATGTCAAAGGTTGCCAATCCGTATATTAATACATGTGGTACAGGGAAAGTTTTATTCAGTTAAAATATTTGTTTATGGTTTGTTCATACTTAAAACATTTTGCAGTTTGAAAATAACAATTAATTCCAAAGTGATGGTTCCTAATGAGACAGACCTAATTGTTGGATTCTGGATGTATTTGGTGTTTAGCCTTGTGTTTGTTAATACCTCTGAGACATTCATGTGTCTCAGCTGATTTATATGGCTTGGTTTTCCTTATTCATGTAACAGATTAAAATTATGTCTCCCATTCCCATTAGATCTGAAACACTCCTGTCAATCTCACTTCCAGCTTTTTTTTGTTTGTTTTTTTTTAAAAACACTCCCAGCCACTTCTCTTGTATGGGGGGGGGAGAAAAAAGGGGGGGCACATTTTAACCTGCTTGCTCCTTGACTAGATTGTATGTTGGTGTTTGTGGAATGGGATAGTTGACAGGTTCATCAGCCTTCCAGATGGGGCCAATTCATTTAATCATAAATAGGCTCTCACTGTTTCACACCACAGAAGCCTGTGCCAAGCCATGAAAGAGATTGTATGACACAGAAGTAGCACTACTTTTGCTTGGTTGGGGCCTTAACAGTTATTTTTACTATTTTTGTTTGTTTTTGTTTTCCAGGGTGTTCTTTGACTCCCCCACCCCATTTTATTTTTTCTCTATGTCCATCAAAAAGACAAGCCAAAATTTCTTATATGGACCTAAATAAGGGGTCAGTTATGTTAAACAACCCCTGAAGTCAGTAGACTAGTAAGTGCTTAGAACCTCTGAGAAGCAGGCCCCTTATTTAGAAGACAAAATATGGATTTATGAGCTTACTTGAGGCATCCAAGTTTAAACATATGGCCCCTGAATTTCCCGATATCTTTCAGATGAAGGAGGCTGACTACATGTGGGTTCTTCCTGTCAGTTTTCTAGCTTGTTCAGAGGGGGGCTTTCTAGCTGGGTGGAAAGCACTAGTCACTCCTCACAGTAGGGTAATATGCTGCCTATATATGTTAATGCTCAACTTGACAGCCACTCTTATTGTTTTCTGTTGTTGAATTTTCAGTGGGGAATCATCCTCCATATATAATCTTATATACACCATTTTATTAACATTGAAGTAAAGTTGCCCGGATCTATAAAACACAATCTCAAACTTAGATTGCAAAGAGTGTCTGAAGGATGTTTTCTGTTGTGTAGAAATGCTTACGTTAATTGATGATCTGTTAGTGGTTGTTCTAAATTTGGTATTTTTATACAGATCATATATCTGTACACATGGTCAAAGCTTACAGATCCTTGTTGGTTTTTCCAGGCTGAGTGGAGATGGCTGGGCTAATGACTGGAGTAGGTAGTACTTTAACTGCTTATTTTGTTGCTTTTTTGGTTTGTTTTTTTTTGGGGGGGGTAGAGGGGAGAAAATATGTAGCCTCGCAATCTTAATTCACAGTTAACTAAAATTTGTGTGGGAAGTTTCCTAGTTAACATTTATACACACTACTTAAAAACTAATTATTCTTCACCTGGATAGCTGTCCACTTTGATATTGAGATATATATTCATTCTCCTGAAATGGGTACAGGGCTAGCTGCATCTCTATTCTCTTCCCCTCAATAAACCTTTCTGGTCTTTCTGAGTGCACTCCCTCAGGCGTCTCTCTCCTGGGGTGAAATTTTGCATTCTCCCTCACTTAGCGCATGCCCTGGACTACAGCCCCTCTATATGTCAACTGCGCCTTCCTGCAGGTCCAACTGCATTTGGGCATCTGTAGTTCTTCCCATCAGGATTCTGTGAACAGTGGTGTACTTAGTGACCAAACAGCTGCCTTATACCAAAGAATTCATTATTTCTCAGTAGGAACAAAGCATAAGAGGAAAATTAATTTTAAAAGAAGTAGTCTACACATATGTCCATCTCCCCTGATGGTAATCTAGGCAGGCCTAACTTATTCAGACATCCTCAGTGGGGGCCTGTGTCTAGTCTGGTTCCTCCAAACAACTAGCAACTCCTACCAGAGTTCTTTTGTTCTGTTTTTGTGGGCCTTGTCCTGCCCATATCAAAACTAGATTGTCTGGACATGGAAACAAAAATCAGAGCTAAAGCTAATCATTCTGGCACTGTCCTTTAACAACTAGTGTTTGCTGAGAGGTATCCATTTTGAGCTATTCTTTTCCTTCCTGCCTATTTTTCAGTCAGCCCCACATGGAGCTAAGCTAATATATTCGTACAGGAAAAATCCAAATAACCAGGCCAATGTACATTATTCATAAAACTATTACAGAGCAGCTCCAAATCCATTACATCCTGTCACAAAGACCTGATGTCTACCATTGCATTCAGCACATGCCTATTTCCCTTCCTGCTCCCCTGCAGAGCTGCATTCCTTCTCCCAGAGTGCTCCATTTCTCCTACTTGCAATATCCCACTCCTTTATGCGCACCTGGGATTGCCCCATGTTCCCCTGCACCCCAATCCCACTTTTGTTCCCTACCATTCTCCTTACATTTCTACCACATTCAGCTTTTAAACTCTTACGCCTGTACAGTTAGAATATTATGTCTTTCTTTAGGAAAATGCTGTCTCAGGCTTAAAATGACCTTTGGAGGCAATTACAATGTATAATTTTACTTTCATATCAAAACACACAATTTATATCTTCTCTGTTAACCACTAAAAGGAAAATCAGATGGGTAGCCATTTTAGTCTGGATCTGTAAAAGTGGCAAAGAGTCCTGTGGCACCGTATTGGAGCATAAGCTTTCATTGCAGAATACTCACTTCATCAGATGCATGGAGTGGAAGTTTCCAGAGGCAGGTATAAATATGCAAGCAAGAATCAGGCTAGGGATAACGAAGTTAGTTCAATCAGGGAGGATGAGGCCCTCTTCTAGCAATTGAGGTGTGAACACCAAGGGAGGAGAAACTGCTTTTGTAATTGGCTAGCCATTCAGTCTTTGTTTAATCCTGAGCTGATAGTGTCAAATTTGCAAATGACCTGAAGCTCAGCAGTTTCTCTTTGAAGTCTGGTTGTGATTTTTTTTTTGCTGAAGGATGGCTACCTTTAAATCTGCTATTGTGTGTCCAGCAAGGTTGAAGTTTTTGTATATTGCCATTCCTAATATCTGATGTGTCCATTTATTCTTTTACGTAGGGACTGTCCAGTTTGGCCGATGTACATAGCAGAGGGGCATTGCCGGCACGTGATGGTGTATATTACATGGGTGGATGTGCAGGTGAATGAACCGGTGATGGTGTGGCTGATCTTGCTAGGTCCTGTGATGGTGTAGATATGTGGGCAGAGTTGGCATCGAGGTTGTTGCATGGATTGGTTCCTGAGTTAGTTACTATGGTGCAGGGTATAGTTGCTGGTGAGAATATGCTTCAGGTTGTCTGTGGGCGAGGACTGGCCTGCCTCCCAAAGCCAGTGAAAGTGAAGGATTGTTGTCCAGGATGGATTGTAGATCACGGATGATGTGTTGGAGAGGTTTTAGCTGAGGACTATATGTGATGGCCACTGGAGTTCTGTTGGTTTCTTTCTTGGGCTTGTCTTGCAGCAGGAGGCTTCTGGGTACACATCTGGCTCTGTTGATTTGCTTCCTTATTTCCTCTTGTGGGTATCAGAGTTTTGAGAATGCTTGGTGAAGATCTTGTAGATGTTGGTCTCTGTCTGAGGGGTTGGAGCAAATGCAATTGTTCCTTAGTGCTTGGCTGTAGGCCAATGGATCGTGTGGTGTGTGGGATGGAAGCTGGAGGCATGAAGGTAGGCATAGCAGTCAGAGGGTTTTTGGTATAGGGTGGTGGTAACGTGACAGTCACTTATTTGCACTGTGATGTCTAGGAAGTGGACTTCCCTTGTAGATTGGTCCAGGCTGAGGTTGATGGTGGGGTGGAAGCTGTTGAAATAGTGGTGGAATTCTTCCAGGGTTTCCTTCCTATGAGTCCAGATGATGAAGATGTCATCAATGTAACGTAGGTAGAGAAGGGGCATGAGTGGACGAGAGCTGAGGAAGCATTGTTCCAGGTCAGCCATAAAAATGTTGGCATATTGTGGGGCCATGTGAGTGCCCAGAGCGGTGCCACTGGTCTGGAGGTATAGATTGTCACCAAATTTGAAATTGTGAACTGAAGACAAGAACAGAGCAGAGGGGATCTTCTCTGGATAGTGCTAACACATCTCTTCCAGAGATGACTTTGTCCTTGATTCACAAAGATGTACTTCCAAGAAGCAAATATTTTAATCTGAAATAGACCAAATTACATGTATTTTCCCCAGGAAGGGAACTCCCAAACTGCTCAAAGACGACTTTATAAGTTTAAGTAATTTTAAATGGTGGGCAATATATCACTGAGTAAAAGACTATTTTGGAGAAGTGTAGTGTAGTTGACACTGTTTATATTATCAAACAAATTAGACTGGAGGAGTGGAATAGACACAAAAACATGATGTAATTGTTACTTTTAGTAATTTAGTTAATCAACATAACTAACATAACATTAGGCCAAATTCATCCCTGGGGTAGCACTATTGACTTCAGAAGCAAACCAACTTTTGCTAATTTCAATGGAATTATATTGACAGAGTCTGGCCCATTCTTTCTAATTCCCTGCTTTATTTACAGAGTAATTACTGTGTGTTAGGAAGTAATGATAGTCTATTTAAAAAAAGAGTAGATTTAAACAGACCAGTTATTGGCTTCTTTCCTGTAAATGAGGAGATATGCTTTCATTATCTGTGACACACTGTGAAATTAGTCAGTCTCTGGAACATATTAATCTGATTCAGCTAGGTCTAGTATACATCTTGGATTATCACATGGAAAATGAGGCTACCAAAAGGAAACATCTGCTTGCATCCCTGTGAACTAACATTTCAGTAATTTAGCAACATGCATCCTTCTTGGAGTTGCTGCCTATTGTATACAGAGCTCAGAGCTAGATAATAACAAAAGGATACTTGAGGTGATCCTTTTGTATTGGATGAAACAAAATGGAAAAATACTTGGCAATCACACATCTTCATGAGGCCATGGGAAACAGTAAAGCAGAGCAAAAGTTCTAGCAGAAACATGTTGAGTCAATATAATTAACTTCAGAAGAATCCAGCAATCAAAGGAGAACTAACTGAGAGGAAACCCCCCAGGTATCTTTCTAGGTTTGTATGTCTCTTAATAGCATCTTTGTCTAGATTCTCATGACAAAGAGCAGCCTGCCAGGCAATGAAAAAAGAGGGTGAGAAGGAAAAGCAAATGATCAGTAAATACAATGAGAACACTTGCTTCTCTATTTTCATGTTAATTTTGCACACTACTGCTCAGCAAGAAAAATACCTGTGACAATATTTTTGCATTTGTGCCCATGGAGGATGTTAACTTGTTTGTCTTGTTTACAGACTCATTATTTCATGAATGCAGTATGTTGGCTGCTGAATTTATCATGTTGGGTTAATTTCATGGCTTTCCTCTTCACAGCTGCCTTGTGGAGGCTTGGTGCGTGCAGAAAGTGAGAGCACTGTTGCCAGTACTGTATTTGCAGCCCACGCTGAGGGGCCTGCTGGTGGAGGTCATGAATCAGTGTTCTGCTTGTTTGGGTCCGAGTTTGAGGGAGTGCCAATCACAGCAGTGCTTCCAGCTGTATTAGACAAAGGGTGGAGCAGTAAGCAAATGCCCCCAGTCGTATGGAAGCTGCTGCTGAGTCCCACTCACAGAAAAGGGGGAGAAAAAGATGCTCCTAGTCTCTCACAGGGCCTCTGGCAACCCAGTCTAGGGAAAAGCAGGAGGAAGAGAGCATGTGATCTCATCCCACCCTCTTTAAGAGGATAGAAACAGGCCCACAAAGCCAGGACCTAGGCCATAGTGATTTTTGAAAGACTGGGCTTGAAGAGCTAGCCAAATAGCCAGAAGGGGAGAGGGCAGCAAAGGATGTCTGAGGAAAAGATGATTTGCTGGCACATGGTGTTACCTCAAGGGGAATAAGGCAACGCTTCAGAAAGGAAAACTTATAAATGGTAGAGGGGAGATAAAAGGAAAGCCCCTTTTCTCAGAAGGACAGACTGGACTCCCTTCTGTATCTGTCACTGGTGGATTTAGCTTACAATAAGGGTGTCTGTCCCTCCCTCCCTGTGTGATGTAATAAAAATGAAGAAAAGACAAGATAATATGGTGCAAACAAAAGTAAGTGTATTAAGGGTAAAGGTACAGAAAACTGGGAAAATGGGGCGGGGGTGAGGACAAACGCAAACTTAACCGTACAGTGACTGGCTCTAGGTGTTGAAGCTCAGACCCACAAAATCTCCCTTGGCATTCAGAAAAACAATAAATGAAACCCCAATACAGAAACCTTTCCTATGATTTAGGCGCAGTGGACACTATGCACGGATGTGAGGCCCAGGACCTTGTACTGTCTGGCTAATTGGAAACCTTTGAGGAGGACCGCTGGGGCGTCCCGACGATTGCTGGATTTTGTTGCAGGCACGGAGACCCTCTGGGATGATGGACACCAGGAAAGCAGGACCCTCCATAGGTAAAATGGATTCGGTTCGCTGTGGCAGGGATAGTGATGACAGGCCTCTCCTTTCTCAACCTTGCTGTGGGATAGATGTACTCTTCTCTCTAGCTTTGGAGACTTGGGCAGACCCAACCATGCATTTGCTGCCGCTGGAATGGGCAGCACCGCACAGGCGCTGAGCAAAATCTTGTATATTCTCTAAGGCGGGAAAAGTTTTGAGTGTTGGCTCTGGTGCAAAAATCTGGTTCTGTCCGGTTGGAGCCAGAGGACTTCAGTGTCTAAGTTGTAAACAAGTTTGCTTACAAAGATGGAGTCCAAGGGTCATCATAGTTCATATATTCCATATTAAATTCTATTGAAGCCAGTAATTTACTTAACATTACTTCAAAAATACATTATTAAAATACCTAATTAAACATATTAAACACCAACATTTGTATACCTAACAATGGGACTGGGCAGCAAGCCATACGAGGAACTGTAGCACCAAGAAAGATCATGCACAGCAGAGGAGATGTGTTCTAGCCAGTGGGTGGAAAGGATGAGAAGAAGGCCTGGAGAAGAAACTGCAGAGTCAGACAAAGGCTCTGTGAAAACAGTGATTACAGCATGGTGAAAGTACTGTAATTCTTTGATTGGGTTTGAGAGGTGCTCATTGGGCTGTCCTGGCCTATTGGATTGTTCCTCCCTTCTCCTGCCTGGCTGCTGGTGAGGTCTCATCTTTCTTTCCCAAGAAGAAGGAATAAGAGCATTTCATCTCTTTCCTTCCATCCCTGCATCTGCGGGTTGGGTTGCCAGAGGCAACACGGGAGATTATGTAGCTTTTTCTTTCCCCTCTCCAACGTGAAGGACATGTCCATATCACTGTCTCACCTGCTCATTTTCTCTCACTTTCACCTTTCCTGTCCACTAATTTCATGATAATGGTAAAAATGTGCAAGATCAGTCTATTCAAGTGCTTAGCTGGTGCAGCTGTAGCATGGTGGGCTAGTCTACACTACTTGGCTACATCGGCACAGCTGCATAATTACTCCACCTCAATGTGAGGTGGAAGCTTTATCGGCAGGAGAGCATCTTGGTGTGGACACTGCTTTAAGTTGATGTAACTTATGTCACTCAGGGGGATGGCTTTTTCACACCTCTGAGCAATGTAAGTTACATCAATTTAAGTAGTAGTGTAGACAAGCCCAATAGCACAACTTCCTCCTTTGCTCCACCCTTTGTAAACGAGCACTCGTGTTCGTTTCAGGATTGGTCATTCTGCCCTGAGCGTAGCTCAGTGCATCCCTTTGGACACCAGGTTCTGACCTCCCTATGATGGGTGAGAACCTGATTTTTTAGAGTTGTTGCTGGCAACGTAATAAGCCGTATATAGCTGTAAAATGTACCCCCCCCATCATCCTACAATTGTTAAAAAAAAAAAAAAAAGTTTGGTTATTTAAAAGCTGCCCAGACTCACAGGAAACCTGCATCAGCAAGCAAGATGTATGCCTCCCAAGGGCATAGAAATAATGCTGACTGTGAGTCCTAAGATACCCATGAGCAAACATGGACAGGCTCAGAGAGAAGTTGTTTCAGAGTAGCAGCCGTGTTAGTCTGTATTCGCAAAAAAGAAAAGGAGTACTTGTGGCACCTTAGAGACTAACAAATTTATTTGAGCATAAGCTTTCGTAAGAGAAGTTGCTCTTTCTTCTAGAAGTGAGATACTAGGATGTGGGAAATTGAGGGGGAGAGTATGTTGAAAGGATAATAATCAATTCTTATTCTAACTTCTCACCCAAGAAGCATGGAAGGTTACAGAAACCCTGCTAGGAAGTGGTTGTGTTGCTATCCAGGAGAGGATGGAGCATTTTACCTCTCTTTTTAGCTCTTCCTGAAGTCTTTTCTATCAGTGCATCTGAGTAACTCCCAGCAGAGAGAAATTTAGCATTGCTGCTTGTGCAGATGTAACAATGCAGCAACTCACCCCTGCGGCACCTCCTGCTGATCATCTCAGGAATTAGCTCACCAGCCATCAGAGCACCCTCTGCAGGCCAACATCCCATTTGCCACTGACCCCCCTCTTTCTCTTAGGTACTGCCCCCTGGCAGTACCCCCACAGTCTCTGGGTCTCCCCTCCCCAGGGAACCCCCAACCACTATCCCCACCTCACCTCAGTCTTTGGCTACTGCCAGTTACCACTGAGCCCCCACACTCTGGGGCAGACTGCAGTGTATAAGCCAATCATCACAAACAAGGGGGGTTTGGACCTGCTGCTTCTGCCTGCTGGGTACCTATCTTAGGCCATCTGGAGCCTCCCAGCTCCTCTGGCCTTCCCCAGCCCTTCTTCACCTTGGGTACCCAGGTATACTCCCCAGCAGTACAGGCCCTTCTCCCTTTAAAGGCAAAGAGAGTGTCTCTGTCTGCTCCTGGCCCACTGCCCTCTTATAAGGGCCAGCTGAGCCTGCTTCCTCCATCAGCCTGGGAACAGCTTGCTCCGAGCCACAGCCCTCTCCTGGGCTGTTTTAAGCCCTTTAAGGCTGGAGCAGGTGACCACCCTACTACAGACATGAAAAAGCTGCTTTAGAAATGGGGGTTCCTCGTTTGAGCTCTGGTGTTGTGCAGGATGTACCCATAGCAAGTTCTGACTCAGGGAAGGGCTAGGGAAAGAAGCACTCTGCCTGCTGAACAAGTCCATTTAACTGCCTAGCCATTAGCTTCAGGCACAGCACAATCTCAGTTACAATCTGCTAAACACCAAGCATGGTAACAATTGGACATGATCATGAACCAAAACCCTAGATCTTGAACACCCCCAAGTTTGGAAAAGCTTGGATACAGCTGATTCTGAACAAATTATTGGGGTGAGGGGAAAGAGGAATAAGAAGTGTCTGAGACAATAGTTGAATTTGATGAAGGTTTAGAATCCCATATCATGGGTGACAGAAGATAATCTGAGATCCTCCCCTGAACATTCCTCTATGGTTTTGGGGTCATTTTATTTCCCAAAGAAATGACATCAGCCCCATTTTTCCTCTGTTGTCATTCGGTTTTTACTCCCCCCATCTTTCCTCTATTTTTCTTCTGGTTCCCTCTCTTTTCTCTTCCTATTGTTTCTCTCTTTTACCTTTTCTGTCCACTTTCCCCCCCAGGTTTCTTTCCACTCTCACTCACTGGCTTTCTCTCTTTTGCACCCCCTGCTCTGCTCCTGTTCCTGACCTTCCAACCAACTCTTCTCCTGTTCCTGACCTTCTAACTCTCTGTTCCTGACCTTCCAACTGCACATGAAAATCTCTTAAAACTGGAAAGTGCCTTAGGGTCTGGTCTGTGTACATTGGGACTTTTAGCCACTGGAATAGCTACACACGTGGGATTTGCATTCGTGTAGCTGTGGTGCTTCAGTGTAAACTGTGATGTGTACCAGTGTTGCCTTCAGTGAATACTGAAGCATTTGAGCTTAAAAGTGAGAGTGGGGTGGTATTGTTTTTATTTATGTATTTATTTTTTGTTTTTCTGAGAGTATTCATGTTAGTCAAGTAGCTGAATAGTCACAAAGTAGACATGAAAAAATTGCTGTTTCTGTTTGTTCAAAAATAGTTTTCACATTTGAATAGCGATTTGGGAATATATTCTTCTGCTTTGCTGAGCTACAGTGAGGTAAATCGCTACAAACTTTATTAAGCATGTCTCAGTCTGAGTATTCAAACAGCATTTACAAAGTTCCCAGATCCTCTCTCAGAATGCTGTGAACTTGATTGACTGCCTGGGATGGATTCTCTCAGGTCAATCTTTTCTTTGGCTGTGCCAAAGACCATATGAGTCAAAATTGAAGGAGATATCTCCAGGATTTAACAATCCACTCAGTATTTTCACAGTGTGTAGTTCTTCTTCAAAACAGTTCCATTTTGGTTTAAAATGCTCATCCAGTACTTCTTGAAGATCCAAGTGCCATGGTGCCATTTTTTCCCAACATGCTTTAAAAGTTTTAAATATATTTTTAGCTATGTTTTCTGCCAACACAATTTACTCATATCTTACGTACACTGAAATGTCTTTGCGTGTTGTCTGTAAGGAAGTTATGCAAGATAGGTTAATGATAAGCAGACTTGTATGTGTTTCAGCCTGGGTCATTCATAATGTAAAAGTAGTATCTGAGGCAGTTCCACTTTAGCTTGTGAGATCATAGTCTAAATAGAGTCAAGGCTGGTAACTGACAGACCTCCAAGGAAAATCTTATGTTACAGGAACTGTTGATGGTTCAGAGTGTGTTGCTTTTTCCTCTGAATTAATACATCAGTGTTAGTGCTGCTACCAGTTCTATCTTTTGGCTAAGATAAAAAACAAAAGTCCTCCACCACTTGTGTGCCTTAAGGATCTCATAATATTTTGTGCACGAATAGGGCTGTTACCTTCACTGTCTTTGCTGAATTCCAACCCAGATGATTGTTATAACTGTCCTGGCAACTTTCAACAAGCAACGTATTCAGTAAATTCAGCCTTTGTCTGCTTTGTGAACTGTCCATGAACAGACTGCAGTTTTAAATCATTCAATGGAAGTTTGTTGTGACCAAATTTCACCCTGTGGAGTGCTCACAGTTTGGTTGCTATATTGCTGTATTTATGATTCCATATTCAAGTGTTAGCATTAAAATCAGCTGAGATTTTTTGTTCCTTGATTGGATGACCTAACCTTATGGACTACTGCTTCTTCCCTGAACTAATTTTTTTATAATTGCAAAAACTATGTTTACTTTCTGGGAATGCTTATTTGTATAAAACCTCCAAGGAGCATCCTACTTAGAAGTCACCAATACAACTGTGGATAATTTGCCCAGCTGTAGTTATAACCACTTTTCTTACTCAATTCCCTGTGCAGTTTCACTTGGATTCTTTGTCACTTCCTCTCCCAAACTGTTGTATAGTATTGTTAAGTGCTTTTGGTTGCCCTATTTAACTTTAGAAGTGGTTGTATTGGTGAGTAAAGTGGTTCCTCTATATATAGGAGTGAGGGGGATAGAAGGACTCTGGGGCCTGGTTCTTATTTACAATAAAGCCCTTTTATAATCCTCTGGCAATGAGTGAGACATCCACTTTAAATCCTCTGAAGCTTTAGCAGTATTGCCAATCCCAAACATTCAAAAATCACAAGTTAAACCAATCTCATAATCTGGGGAGGTCTAAAGACAATGAGATTTTTTTAAAAACCAAAAGCAGATTTGGGATTCTCTTTATTTGCCTTCTCTTTTTTTTTTTTTTTGAGTCTTTAGGGTTCCTGGTTGCTGAGAGATGTTTGAAAACCTGAAGCCTAGAAACATACTTAAAAAAACAAAACCTCTAAGATTATTACATAATCCTATGACTCCAGGAGCTGGATCTTTAAAAAAACACCAAATATTGTGAGATTTGCAATAAAATTGCAAGAGTTGGCAACATTGTAATGAAAATTGCATGATCGCTCTCCACCCCAGAAGACCTCACTAGGGAAGTTGGGAATGGCTATTGAGGGAAATTCTTGAATTTGGGTTTTTGCACTTACCTTTATGGTCAAAATCTAGGCCCCAATGCTGCCACTTGTAACACATAGACTTAATTCAATGGGATTCCAGACAGATGCAGCAGTTCTTCTGCATTGCAGAATCATGGCCCAAGTGAGTTTTAGATGACAGTTTTCTTCTGTAAGTAACTTAGTGTGTATTTAGTTATGTTAATAAACCTTTGTGAATAATAAGTTTTTGTATGTGGAGGCCTGGAAAAAGTGACCAAGTTGTATTGCATAGGGGGGAAAAAGTGTTCTTCAGGGAATTAACATTCTAAAGTAAATTTACATGTACATTTGTGCTTCAGTAAAAAATTTAGCTGTCTTGAAAAATCATGTTAAAACATAAAACATTTGAGGTAACTTAATAGTTGGCACTTAAAGTAACTGCAATTTGATGTTCAATTCAAACCAGATGTTTATTTTTTGTAAGGAGTATTTTCTATTGTCAGGGGAATAAAAAAAACATTCAAGGTTATGGAGCAGACATTTCTTACTACAGTTGATTAGAACAAATTACCAAGAGCTATGCTTCAGATTTGAAACACTAAGGCGTTTATGATCTCAGGCCCCAACAATTAAAGAAAACAAAAATAAAGGGATTAGAAGTATACATAGTGAGAGCAGTAAAATTGCAAGAGTGCTCATGGATCCTAACCAGCTGGATTTCATTTGAACTTGAAAGTTTAATAGCATAAGCTTGCACATCTTCTTTTCCAGTTCAGAGGATCATCTGCCAGATGGAGAAGCACTACCCCTTTTTTTAAGTCTTGCATTGTAAGATTTTGTTTTAGAATAAAAGGAGTTGGTGTGCTTGAGCAAAATCTGTGGTTTTCAACCAGAGCAAAATAAATACCTTTTAGAGAAAGTTGGCTTGATGTAAAGGAAACTGAAGTGATAAAATAGCCAACATCTCTAATTAACTTTTTAAAAAGCATTTATTTATTTCCCCATTTTATTCTGGCACTGAGTTTTGTCTGACAACACTGATGCCATGCTGGAGCTCTGCATGCTTACAGAGACTACTGTGTTACTGAGGCCACACTGAATGGGGAAATTATACACTTTGGAATCTTAATGTATGCCAAAAATTTATTTACTGTTTATTTTAATGATCCATGGAGCTCCTGTTACCATGCTGATTGGGCACTTAAAAAAATGTCCTCTTCCCAGTGCCCAGACTGAGCTCTGGGGATCACCCTGGGTGGAAGGGGTAGGAGCAGAAGGAATCCTCTATTCCAGGCAGAGAATCTGCTCTGGAGCTGGTACTCCAGCATAAGGGTTAGAGAAGTGCCTTTAGCTCTCATGGACCTACTCTCCAAGGAACAATAGACACTGATTCCATAAAGGGATGGATCCACTAGTCCTGCCTCCAAAGAACCTCTGTGTGCAGTCATAAAGAGCTCCTATGGAGCTGGTCTCTGTGGTTTCAAGGGGAATGCACAACCCTGTGTACTCTCAAAGCCTGCCTCTCAGTAATATGCTGCTTCTACTGTGTATGGGACACTTTGTACACATGAAAGAGGAGATAAGGGGGTTGCCCCTTAGCTATAAAATTCAATAGTACTAATTAAATAAAGATACCTACAGCGGGTAGCATTAATTATAGCCCTGCTGCTGTCCTTTTGTCAGGGAACAAAACAATCAAAGAGAAGCCAAATCACATAAATGCATCTTAAATCATGTCCTGGAACTCAACCAGCTCTAGCTGTAGTAGTAACTCAAGAGAAGAGAGAGAGTCTGTTGTTGGCCCTAGATATTTCAAGCACTGTTACTGACGGCAAGTGTCTCCCAGCCAATCTACACAGTACAAGGACAAGGAATGGCTTTTAAATAACTAGCTCCCAAAACATGTAGGTATTTGAAGATTATTACTAATGTTCAGAGATGAACAGGGAACCAAAAGCAGAGAGATGATCCCAGGTTTTGTGTGCGCATAGCAGACTGCTTCGTGCAGAGTGGATGCATTCTGCAGTTGAGCCAAAGCCTGCAGGTATCTGGAAGCCTTACAGGCTTAGAAAGCTCACATAGTTAAAGCAACATTTTGTAAAAGGACTACACCTTCTCTTGAGATCATTATCCTTGAGCCTGCAAAGTTCTGGGTTCTCTCAATACCCATCTACTTCTGTAGGGATTAACGGTACTCAGCACATCTCAGAATTGTGCTGATATATTTCTAATAGGGGATACGATTTCTGTTGAAGTAATGTGTAAATTTTTGACGGTGAGGGTAATTAATCATTGGAGCAGTTTACCAAGGGCTGCGGTGGAATCTCTATCACTGACAACTTTTAAATCAAGGTTGGATGTGTTTCTAAAAGATGCTCTAGGAATTATTTTGGGGGAAGTTCTATGTTATACAGAAGATCAGACTAGATGATCACAATGGTCCCTTCTGGCCTTGAAATCTGTTAATATAAATGTTTGCTTGTTTTAAAGGGCTTAATTGGAGACACAGACAAGCTCTATAGCTATTGTGTTTCAATGGTTCAATAGCATGTTTGCTCAGTTTACTAGTAAACACAGTCTACCCAGATATCTTTTGTAACTGACAGTTCTGAAGGACTCAGCCTATGCTCTGAGTTTGAAGCTAGGTTTTCTGGCTCATACATCACCAGTAATGAGGATTCTACAAGCTGCAATGTGCTCTTTTCAGAGTAGCAGCATGTTAGTCTGTATCCGCAAAAAGAACAGGAGTACTTGTGGCACCATAGAGACTAATAAATTTATTAGAGCATAAGCTTTCATGGGCTACAGCCCATTTCATCGGATGCATAGAATGGAACATATAGTAAGAAGATAGATAGATAGATATAGATATATACAGAGAAGGTGGAAGTTATCATGCAAACTGTAAGAGGCTAATTAATTAAGATGAGCTATTATCAGCAGGAGAAAAAAAACTTTTGTAGTGATAATCAAGATGGCCCATTTAGACAGCTGACAAGAAAGTGTGAGGATACTTAATATAGGGAAAAAGTGTAACTGAAAGTGTAATTTATCTTGCCAAATCGCTCTGAGGGTAGGTCTATACTATCTGCCGGATCAGTGGGCAGTGATCGATCGAGCGGGGGGTCGATTTATCGCGTCTAGTCTAGACATGATAAATCGACCCCCAAGCACCCTCCCGTTGACTTGTACTCCGGTGTCACGAGAGGCACAGGCAGAGTCGACGGGGGAGTGGCAGCAGTCGACTCACCGTAGTGAAGACACTGTGGTGAGTAGGTCTAAATACGTTGACTTCAGCTACGTTATTCACGTGGCTGAAGTTGCGTAACTTAGATCGATCCCCCTCCCAGTGTAGACCAGGCCTAAGAGGTGCTGATGGAGGAGACCCAGCTTTATTACTAGATCCCAGGATAAGTATGCAGGGCCGGCATTTAGAAAAAAATTCTTTTTTTTTCTGCTCACAATCTGACTTCCCTCCCCCTCAGTGGAAACCATTTAGGCTTTGTCTATACTACGCAGCTTTTAGCAACGCAGCTGTGCCACTACAGCCATGCCGCTTAAAGACACAAAAATGTAGCTGCTGTTTGTCTCCTGCTGACAAAAAAAATTCCACCTCCAATGAGCAGCATAGCGGTAGCTTTGTCGGCAGGAGAGTGCTCCTGCCGACAAAGCGCTGTTCACACCGGCACTTTTTGTTGACAACACTTTTTGTCTTTTGGGGGGTTGGTGGTTTTTTTTTTTATGTTTTTGTTTTGTTTTTTTTAACCTCTGAATGACAAAAGTTTTGTCCTTCAGTTGCCAGTGTAGACAAAGACAATAAAGATGTAACCCATACAATGCCATTTTTGGCCCCTTTTCAAACTAAATGGACATTTATATTATTGTAGCAGATCTGTGAATAGCAGGAAAATGTTTGTTTGTGCAATATACCACCATTCTCTAAATGAGCTGTGACCATCTAGTAAATTATGGTCCTAGAAAACCTCAATGTGCTGTTCATAATATAAAGTATTTCTAAGTATAAAGTTACCACTACAACACTGGCCTCTGGTGGAGCACGTGATATTAATGCAATGGTCGCTCGCCTTTCATTGTGGGCAAGCTCAGTATTTGTTTATGACTATTTCACTTCAATATCGCTATGGAAGACCATCCTTTATTCCTTGCTTGTACTTCACCTGAAGAAAGCTAGTGCCACCGTGTGGTTTTTAGAATTATTGCACGTGTTGAAAAAAGTTGTAGCAGCTCATTTTTCTTGTATATTTGATTTTTTATTTATTTAATATAATGTGACATTATCTTTGGTAGTGAAGATCAGATGAGAAATCTTGCCAAGAATATAGTAGCAGAAATAGTCTAGGCTCTCAGTTGCTAAATGTTTCTTCAGTGCTGAAATCAGGGAAAGCAGAATAGAAAAAGAGATGTATGGTATTATTCACTCTATTTCTGTATAGAGGTGTGTCAAGCCATTAGTTTTGTATTTATGAGCATTCTTGCAAAATGTAACATTTTCACATGCAAATAAATTGGAATTTTTATGGATATTTGCAAATTTAATTCAGGTTAAATCATTCCCATTTTCACCAGCGAATACAACTTTTCTGCTATGAATATGGCTGGCAAAATTTAGGAAAAGGGCAAAATACTATAACACATTTTCCCAGATTGTAGCAAAAAGCTTGAATTGAAGGGAAAATATACTTAAATATGTTGTGTTTTATAGTGTTTGGTAAGAGTTATTTTTAAAAAAAAAAACTGAAAAAACTTGAACCAACCTGAGAATCAGAGAGAAAGAGAACAGTAAATATTCATGCACTGTAGCAACTGCTTTTCAGTGATTGAAATATACTCTTTATATTTTATTTTGTAGGGAGAATTGTGTGGGGGATCTTACTCTGAGCCCTGCAATCTGATGCTATTGCTCCCTTTTTTATGTCAGGGACACATGGGACTCGGATCAGAAGAGGGACCATATTTTTCCCACTTCCTGTTTTAAAAGGACAGTATACATTCACATTTGGGCTCAAATTTAAGGTTTAAAGATAAAAAGGTTTACTGAAACTGATAGAAACCAAAATATTTTCATGTAACATTTTTAAGAATTCCAATAGAAATAAATAACTAAAAATCCTATGCAGTTGTTGCAGGGCTGTGCTCGTGTATGAGAACTAGAAAGTGAAACAGACTGGAAATAAAACTGACTAATCTATTTATTTTGCAAGGTGAGAGAAATGTAAAAGGGAAGTAACATAAACAATGAGTGTATATTATATTTTAAGCATGCTTTTCACTTTATATAATCTTGTGTTCTTAGTAACATACAGAAGGAATTCATTAAATCTATTCAGCAACATCTTCATTACAGTGCATTCTAAATGTAAAAACATTCAAGACTGATGAACTAAAGTCTCTCTTTTTTGTTGTTGTCATTTAAAACACAATTGAACAAAGCACTGGAGAACACAGTGAAGGGAACATCCTGCACCAGCAGGGTGGTGGACTAAATGATCTAATAGGATTTTTCCATCTCTAATTTTTAATGGCTGTGTGATATATTTTGTCTTAAGTATTTTAACTTATCCATGCCCCTTGGCTTGTCACTTGGGAGCTAACATATGCAGTTCTGGAAGACGTATTGCATTTTTGCATGCAGTTGTTCCATTTTTTTTTTAAATTTCAGTGACCACCTCCCAGCCCATTGTGCTGTAATATTTTAAATTTAATTTGAATTTTCCATTCATTAGGAAACACAAGTGGGGGAGTGGAGGGGAGAGGCACCACTGAGCCAACATGAGAGATGTCTAGAGACATTTTCCCTTGAACACTTTCTAAAAAGAGGCTCGAAATAGTTTGAGATACTTGGTTTTTAATTCATCTTATAAAATAAACATTTTCCTTGAAGTTTGATGAAGCCATTTAGTCCAAAATCTCATGAAGTGTACACTCTGCAAGGTATTCATTTTTATCATATAAACAATACAAGTAAAATGACATTCTGAGTGGTGGTGGTGTTTTTGTTTGTTTTTTCAGGATCTATTGAATCTTCTGTGCCTCAGCAACAAAGCTTTTACATTCATTAATTTTTTTTCTAAGTTTTCAGAAGGTTTGTATGTCCAGGACACAAAGCTTAAAACATTGATCTGATACTCGGAGTTGCTGGCCTGTGGGAGCTATGAGTTTTAAAGGTAACCTCCACAAGAATGTAACTGAATTCCTTCACCTTTAGAACTATTTGCGAAATGCCTCCTAAATAACTATGCCAATAAAAAATGATTTGTTTAAAGCCCCTACCTTTCTTTGATGCTTAGTCCCACACATTGGTCTTAGTAGGTATTATGTCACAGCAATGAAGCATCCATCACAGGCCTCCACTGGAAAGTGGAGCCAGGCAGTCAACCTTTGGGGTATCTAATATGTGGGGCCAAGAAATAGAAAGGAGAATCTCTGCTTTTGTTTTGTTTTTTAAAAGTAAGTGTCTAGCCATTTTTAAAAATTAATTTGGAAAATGTAACTGATGCAAACAAATCACTGGGATTGAAAGCATGTATTTGCTTCCCATGCTTAAAGATCACAAGTTATTCAGTTCTCTCACAACCATCAATGGCTGGGGTTTGGAAAAAGCCATAGATCTCACTCTTTTTCCAAATCCTCTTAACTTGTCACTCCAGCTGTTACTATTATTCTCTTCTTAAGTATCCCCTAAGTCTTTCCCTTCTCTCATCCCCCAGTCTATTCAGTCTTGATCCAGCCACATCCCTCATCTCTGCACCCATCCTCTCATCCACATATAACCTATTTTGTTTCAAATCCTATGTAATTATAAGTGTGTGTATATGGGTTATTTTTTTTTTATTTTAGAACAGATGTTCTTTATTTCTGAAAGCAAACAAACTTCATTGCTGGCATGCCAGCACTTTTGAACAACCCTACAAAAACGAACTAGTACCAGTATGCATATGTTTTAAGGGAAACAAATTTTGGTAAGGAAATAAATTTCCATTTAAAGCTTCAACGTGATTATATTGTAATCCCTGCAAAGAAAGCAGGATAAAACTAACTTGAGTGTTTCTTCAACCAGAAAGAATTAATCTTTTATATATAGTGATTGTGCATTGATGTGACTGAAAGCATCCCCGTATTCACACCCTACACACCAGTGTAAAAATCTTTGCATAAAATATGCCTTGTTGAGGTATCCTTTGAAGACTAACAACTCACTGGTCAAAACTCACTTATCCCGGTGAAATGATGTAGCAACATTATACATAAAGTTGTGAATTTCCCCTGTATGATGATATTAGGACATGTTCAAAATCAGACTGCCCTGCCTGGGCAAAAGTTGTTAAACAGGCCTAACCTAAACAAAGGAATGTATGTTGGCTCTATTTACATACAAGTAGTAAACAGGGTCCTCAAAACAGCAGGGAGAAACGCTGGCAGGAAACAGAACAATTTGCATTTTAGCAAAGTCACGTGGAGGAAGAAAGAGCATGTACCATACTCCATATCACCTTCCTCACTGCTTGGTTAAACTTCCAGGGGTAACCTTCTGAAGTATCTACATCAAAGGTTCACTGGACTATAAAAGAACTTGGAGTGTCTGCCCCTTAATCTCTTTTACCTAAGAAGACAGAAGGCACCAACGCCTTTGGGCCTCTGTGAGACATCCTGACCAAGGAAAGGGTCAGTCACAGTGGTGAGCTGGAGCTGGTTCGCACGAATCGGTTGTTAAATTTTGAAGCTGGTTTAGAACTGGTTGTTACAGGGCTGGGCAAACTCCAGCCTGCGGGCCACATCTGGCCCACAGGACCATCCTGTCCAGCCCGCCTGAGCTCCCGGCTGGCTCCCTGGCTGAGAATCCTTATTTAATTTTCACTCACCTGGCGGCACTCCGGGTATTTGGTGGCACTTCAGCAGTGGGCCCTTATTCGCTCCAGGTCTTTGGCGGCGCTTCGGTGCCACCGAAGACCCGGAGTGAGTGAAGGAACCAGTTCTTCAGATTTTGGCAGCTCATCACTGGTCAGTCACCATCTTGTTGGAAGACTGTGGGTGATAAAGACCATATTAAACAAAGCCTTGATCAAAATTTGCTCGATTTTAAGTTTTAGACTTTTAGATGCATTTTCACTTTTATTTGCTTGTCACCATTTCTAACTTTTATCTCTTAGGATTTGAAGTGAATTCAAGTATATCTTTGTTAATACATGTATTTTATTTTTCATCGAAACTACTTCAGTGCTGTGTTTAAACTGAACTGTTTGGTAACTCTAGTTAAAGTAACAAACTGTTGAATATTAACTCATTGCAGGAGGAATGAACCTTTATATCTGAACTGTCCAGGAGAGGGCTGGACATCACAGAATACATGTTTTGGGGAAAATCCAGGATTGGGAGTGTATTGGGGTCACCCTGAAGTTACTAATCATGTCATGGTGGCTGTACACCGGCTGCTGGGGTTAGAGCAGCTGAACAAGAACAGTCTAGCACACACTCGGAGTGACCTGCTTGCTGGCATACTAGTTGTGAGTGGCCCAGGTTGGGAGCTTACAACAGCAAAGCATTGTGGGGCACCTAAGGTTATGGGACAAGTGGTAACACAGCCTCTCACTGGTCTGGTTTGCACCCCAGAATGTGGAAGTGGGCAAGACAAGCAAGGCTAGGTTTAGAAACAAACAAAAACCAGCAAAATAGTCTTGAACCAGTCAATGGCTTCTGAATCAGCAGTATTCCACTTGATAGGACCTCCAGGGAGCCCAACACAAAAAGAGCAACCATCCAGTATGTGTGCAGCACACTTCACAGTAACTCAGATGCACAGTGGGGTCCCAGGAGTGGTTGGTCATAGCACAGCAAACCAAACCACCTTTGAACCTGTTAAGCAAGCTGGTATTTGTATTTGAGCATATGATCTAGGGTGACCCTAGATGCACTGTCTTGGATTGTGTGCCAACTGCTGACCATTCAAGATGATGTTAAACTCTGAGCATCTCTCAGCATGCGTGCAGTGTGCCCATTCATTTGATAGCATCATCATCAGCCAGATGAAGAGGTAGTAGCCCATCGTCGAAGTAAGTCAGTGGGCACTCATCAAGGATATGTGACATAGCTTGAAGTTGACTGCATCTACCTTGCGGGTTGTTAGAGAAACCCTATTTGAAGAGATTGGCCTCGCAATTGGCCTGTCCTGTTCAAAACCGGTTCAGGTGCCTTGGCAGGTCAAAACCTAGTGGGCAGATGGTTGGGTTGGTGACGAGACAGAGATTAATGACTGTTGTTGCTGACCACTTGTTACGCCAGATTCCACCATCATGTCCTGTGGTGGCATAAGTGACCATAGAGGGCATCTAGAAGACAGGTGAACTGGTGGGTAGTCAAAGAGGTCTGAGTACAGCGGCAAGTCGCTGTTCTCATGGATCTTGGCCAGGAGCATGATGGAGGCCCCATCATGGCAAATATGGGCTGTGCTATGTTAAGTGTTGGCAGCCCCGATAACAATGTGCATAGCTTTGTTGAGCTTTACATTGACCAGCCTCATGTGAAATGAATGCCACCAGACAGGAGCACAATACTTTGCTGTTGAAAAGCAGAGGGCAAGGTCTGATGTTCTAAGCATCTGTGTTAATCTGGAAGTGTCAGATTAACAATCTTTCTCAAGGTTCAGTTTTCACCAATACTGCTGAGTGTGTACATCGATTGCCAGCAACATTCTCGTGCAAGTTTATGCTGACGACATCTGCTGCAGCTATCAAGCTCAGTCCTTCTCAGAAATTGACACCATCCTGAATGATGGTATGAAGCTCATGGCAGACTACTGTAGTCAATGGCACCTGCAGCCGAGCTTTTCCAAGAAGTTTACTAGCATATTTCATCTGCATAATGTAAGGAGAAGCCATGAGTTAAATATTTTCTTAAATGGCTAACGCCTGCAGCATGACCTAAAACCCAATTTACCTCAATGTGACATTGGATAGGTCATTGACGTACCACAATCACTTGAAGAAAACAGCAGCCAAAGTTAGCTCTCAGAACAACTTGCTCAGAAAACTGGCCGGCTCAACTTGGGGTGTGAGCGCTTGGATGCTCAGAGCATGATATAAGTGGAAGCATGTTGACACTGTCTTTGATTTACTTGGCTTCAGTTAAGGTACATAGAGGACAGTTTCCAGAACACAATAGAGCAGCCCCACCCTCGTCTGACCCCCTCTGTGCTGTTGGGGAGGATGAAAGTCTCAGGGAAGGGGAACATCAAAGTGGAGCAGAGGGAAACAGTACCATAGTTGTGACCCTCCCTCCAGATGATGTCATGGTATCTTCTTGTACTGAGGATACCTCTCTGGGGGAGGGAATCCCAGTTATTAGGAAGAGATAGGTAACAGTAATGGGGGATTTGATTATTAGAAATATTGATAGTTGTTTTTGTGATGTCCGGGAGATCCACATGGTGAATTTCCCACCAGGTGCAAAGATTGCAGATCTTTCAAGACATCTAGACAGGCACACATGCAGTGCTGGGGATAAGCTGGTGGTCATGGTTCAAGTAGGTACCAATGACATAGGGAAAGATAGGAGAAAGGTCCTGGAGGCCAAATTTAGGCTGTCAGGTAAGAGATTGAAGTCCAGGACCTCCATAGTAGCATTGTCTGAAATGCTTCAAGTTCCACGCACAGGGCCAGTTAGACAGGCAGAATTGAAGGGTCTGAATGAATGGATGAGACAATGGTCTGAGGAAGAGGGGTTTAGATTTGTTAGGACCTAGGGAACGTTTTGGGAAAGGAGGAGCCTATACAGGAAGGATAGGCTCTATCTAAACCAAAATAGAATCAGATAGGTGGCATTTACATTTTAAAAGGTCATAGAGCAGTTTTTAAACTAAGAAATGGGGAAAAGCAAACAGACGCAGAGGATCACATGGTTCGGACAGAGACATCCCTTAGGGAAGGATTTATTAACAGGGGTTCTCTATATCCTAGTAAGCAGGAGAGGATAGAACTTGATAAAGTGCAGGTAGGAACTGAAGAGAAACAGTCAAATGCAAAAGAATCCCATTCAATTACATCACATAATGGTAGGCAGCTAAAAGTGACAAATTTAATAAGTGCTTGTACATAAATACAAGAAGTCTAAATACTAAGATGAATGAACTTGAATGTCTGGTAGTAAATGAGTATATTGAGAGGCATCACAGAAACTTGGTGGAATGATGATAATCAGGACATGATGGTGGTAGTAAAAAGTACAAAATATATAGAAATAATGGTAGGTCATGCTGGTGGGGGAGTGGCACTATATGTGAAAGAAAGCATAGAGTCAAATATAGTAAAAATCTTTTAATGACTCAAACTGTACCATAGAATCTCTATGGATAGAAATTCCATGCTTGAATAATAAGAATATAGCAGTGAGGATATACTAATGACCTCCTGACCAGAATGGTGATTAGTGATTGTGTAACGTTCAGAGAGATTAGAGAAGCTATAACAATAGAAAACTCAATAATAATAATAATAATTAATGAGGGATTTCAACTATTCCCATATTGACTGTGTACATGTCACTGCAGGACAGGATGCAGAGATAAAGTTTCTTGACACCATAAATGTCTGCTTCTTGGAGCAGCTAGTCCTGGAATGCACAAGAGGAGAGGCAATTTTTTATTTAGTCCTAAGTGGAGCATAGTATCTGCTCCAAGAGGTGAATATAGCTGAACTGCTATGTAAAGACCATAATATAATTAATTTAACATCCTTGGGGTGGGGTTAGGGCACACCAAAGAAGCCCACCACAGTAGCATTTAACTACACAAAAATGAGGAATTTAGTTAAACAGAAATTAAAAGATACAGTGGCAAAAGTGAAATGCCTGCAAATTGTATGGTCATTAAAAAAACCCACCATAATGGAGGCTCAAATTAAATGTAATCCCCTGTGACGGGGCGCACTTGCCCCAAACTGGTACTGCGAGGGTTAACGCAACTCTCTGGGCTGAGGAAGCCATGCCCCCACGACCCTATTGGGCATGCTCCAGCTGGAGGCTAGGTATAAAAGGGAGCTGCTCTGCTCATTCAGGGCTGGCCACCAGAGGGGAAGGACCTTGGTGGAGGCTCCAACTGAAAAGCTGTCCTAGCCCTTGCCTGTGAGAGCCGGAGATCCTGAGAGTCAGACTGGAGGTCCTCTTCGAGGAGCCTGGGGACCCTGATACCCCATGGACTGCGGCTTTGGGAAACCTGGTAGGAAGCTACTTAGGGAGGATGAACGATAGTATCGCCCACCTGAGTGAGTTCAGTGTGTTGCTGCTGGATTCCCCACTGACACTGTGGCAGGCCACTCTGCCACTGTTAGGGCCCTAGGTCGGGGCTAGGTGGGCCTGGGCCCCCATACCCAGGCTGCCGAACTTCTGAAAATCCTCTCCCAGGTGCGAATACCCAGGGAGATTCTAACCGATCAAGGAACCAATGTCTTGTCCAAATTGATGTCGGAGTTGTACTGGTTGTTGAATAGCTGAGCACTTAAGACCTCTGTATATCATCCGCAGACGGATGGCCTGGTGGAAAGTTTTAACAGGACGCTGAAATACATGTTAACGAAATTTGTAGAAGATGATCCACAACACTGGGACAAGCTACCACCAGCCTTATTGTTTGCCATGCAGGAGGTTCCCCAGGCTTCTCACCTTTCGAACTGCTTTATGTGAGACAGCCCCAGGGGATGCAATCCCACTGCCAGTACACGGCAGCCTACATGTTGCAATCCCACTGCCAGTACACGGCAGCCTACATAGACGATATAGTGGTGTACAGTCATATGTGGGAGGAACACCTCTGACACCTCAAGGCTGTACTGCAAGCCCTGGGGGAAGCTGAGCTCACGGTCAACCCAGCCAAATGCCACCTTGGATGACAGGAAGTAACATACCTGCAATACACTTTGGGGCATGGGACCCTACGTCCACTTGTGGACAAGGTGCAAGCTCTGCAGGACTGTCCGACACTCATGCAAAGAGGCAGGTACGCCAGTTTTTAGGCCAGCCAGAGTACTACTGCCGCTTTGCACCAGTTTTTGCAACGCTCACAGCACCCTTGTCAGACCTAACTAAGAGCTCCCAACCAAAAGGTCCAGTGGTCAGCAGAATGTGAGAGGGCCTTTCAGGACCTAAAAGATCGACTGACTAGGGCATCAGTCCTGTATCACTCAGACTTTTCTAAGCCCTTTATAATTCAGATGGATGTGTCTGAAGTGAGGCTGGGAGCAGTATTGTCCCAGGAGATTGAGGGAGAAGAACATCCCATCCTCTATTTGAGCTGGAAGTTTTTCCCCTGAGAACAGAGATATTCAACTATAGAGAAGGAGGCCCTGGCAGCAAAGTGGGTGATTGACACACTAAGATACTACCTGCTGGGAAACCCCTTTCAGTTGGTCACAGATCATGCACAACTCCGAAGGCTCAACAGCATGAAAGATACCAATGCTCCAATTATGAGATGATACCTATTGCTCCAGCCCAATGACTTCAGCATCATCCATCACCAGGTAGGGAACACGCAAATGTGGACTTTTTCTTTCCACCACTGGACACCCTCTTAAAGGGGTGTGTGCATGATGGGGTACATCTGTCCCGCACTGGTACTGTGAGGGTTAACGCCACTCTCTGGGCCAAAGAGGCCACGGTCCTGCGGCCCTGCTTGGCATGCTCCAACTGGAGACTTGGTAGAAAAGGGAGCAGCTCATTCAGGGTTGGTCACCAGAGGGGAAGGATCTTGGGTGGAGGCTCCAGAAGAGCCATCCCAGCCGTTGCCTGTGGGAGCCGGAGATCCTGAGAGTCAGACTGGAGGTCTGTGGACAGCAGAGTCCCAGGGAATCATCTGGGTTGAGAAGCCCAGAGACCCCGATACCTCATGGACTGTGGCTTCGAGAAACCAGTGACCCAGGGAGAGTGAGTGAATGGTGATGTCAGTGTGTTTTGGTGAGATTCCCTGCTGATCCAGTGGAGGACCACTCCACCACTGTTAAGACCCTGGGTTGGGGCCTAGAGAAGTCAGGCGAGCCTAGGCTCCCCTACTCAGGCCGTCCCCACCTGGTGGCGGCTCCCAGGTACTGGCTGCTAGGCTGCACTGCCCTGTGTCTGGATGCTGTTTATATTGACTTTGGTCACCAGGCTGTGCTGCCCTGAACACAAAGGCCACTGTAATCAACTCTGACTGCTAGGCCATACCGCCCCTCCAAACTGGGAAATCATACTGACTCTGGCCACTAGACCACACAGCCCCCACAGAGGGGGCCGCTATACTGACTCCTGCCATTAGGCCTCGCAGCCCTGAGAAAGGGCAGCTCTACTGACTCTGGCAACCTTGAGAGAGAGAGCGGCCATATTGACTTTTACTATTAATCCCCACCACCCCAAGACAGAGGGTGGTCATAAGGATGTGACCGCAGGGAGTAATTACCCTGCCCCACCCCAATAGGGGATGGGACACACTTGCCCAGCGACATCCCCATATTAAAAAACATAGTGGGAAGACCAAAGTGCCACCATGACTAAACAACGAAGTAAAAGAAGTAGAGTAAAAAGGCATCCTTTAAAAACTGGATGTCAGGTTCTACTGAGGAAAATAGAATGGAGCATAAACTCTGGCAAGTCAAGTGTAATTAGGAAGGCCAAAAAAGAATTTGAAGAGCAACTAGCAAAAGACTCAAAAACTAACAGTAATTTTTTTTTTTTAAGTACATCAAAAGCAGGAAGCCTACCAAGCCACTGGGCGATCAAGATGCTAAAGGAGCACTCAAGATCGATAAGGCAATTGCAGAGAACCTAAATGAATTGTTTCCATCAGTTTTCACTGCAGAGGTTGTGAGGGAGCCATTATTTTTAGGTGAAAAAATCTGAGGAACAATCTGAGGTCCCAGATTGAGGTGTCATTAGAGGAGGTTTTGGAACAAATTATTAAATTAAATAGTAATAAGTCACTAGGACTAGATGGTATTCACCTAAGAGTTCTGAAGGAACTTGGATATTAAACTGCAGAACCACTAACTGTGGTATGTAACCTATCATTTAAATCAGCTTCTGTATCAGATGACTGAAGGATAGCTAATATGACACCAATTTTTAAAAAAAGGTTCTGGAGGTGATCCTGGTAATTACAAGCCATTATGTCTAACTTCAGTACAAGGTAAATTAGTTGAAACTATAGTGAAGAACAGAATTATCAGACACATAGATGAACATGATTTGCTGGGGAAGAGTCAACCTGGTTTCTTGTAAAGGGAAATCATGCCTCACCAATCTATTACAATTCTCTGAGTGGGTCAACAAACATATGGACAAGAGTGATCAAAGAGTACTTGAATGTTCAGAAAGAATTTGACAAGGCCCCTCACCAAAGGCTCTTAAGCAAAGCAAGCAGTCATGGGATAAGAGGGAAGATCCTCTCATGGATCAGCAACTGGCTAAAAGACAGGAAACGAAGGGTAGGAATAGATGGTCAGTTTTCGGACTGGAGAAATCTAAATAGTGCTGTCCCCCAGGGATCTGTACTGCAAACAGTGCTGTTGAACATATTCATAAATGATCTGGGAAAAAGGGATAAACAGCGAGGAGGCAAAATTTGCAGATGATACTAAATTATTCAAGATAGTTAAGTCGAAAGCAGATTGGGAAGAGTTACAAACGGATCTCACAAAACTGGGTGACTGGGCAACAAAATAGCAGATTAAATTCAGTGTTGATAAATTCAAAGTAATGCACATTGGAAAACATCATCCCCACTATACATACAAAATTATGGGGTCCAAATTAGCTGTTACCACCGAAGAAAGATCTTGGAGTCATTGTAGATAGTTCTCCGAAAACATCCGCTCAATGTGCAATGGTAGTCAAAAAAGCTAACGGAACGTTACAAACCTTTCGAAAGGGGTAGATAATAAGAAAAAATTATAATGCCATTATATAAATCCATTGTATGCCCACACCTTGAATACTACTTGCTGTTCTGGTTACCCCATCTCAAAAAAGATATTTTAGAAATGGAAAAGTTACAGAGAGAGGCAACAAAAATGATCAAAGGTATGGAACAGCTTCTGTATGAGGAGATATTAAAAAGACTGGGACTTTTCTACTCAGAAAAGAGACAACTAAAGGGGGTTATGACAGAGGTCTATACAATTGTAACTGGTGTGGAGAAAGTGAATTTGGAAGTGTTATTTACTTTTTCACATAACGCAAGAACCAGGGTCACCTGATGAAATTAATAGGCAGCAGGTTTAAAACAAACATAAGGAACAATTCCCAATATCCCCTGGCAAAGAGTTCCACAGGTTGACTCTGCTGTGTGAAGAAGTATAGTAGAAGCTTTGTTATCCAGCTTTTACTGTACTACTTCACACAGCACACAGACAACCTTTGGAACTCTTTGCCAGGGGATGTTGCGAAGGCCAAAACTATAACAGGGTTAAAAAAAAAACTAGATAAGTTCATGGAGAATAGGTCAATTAATGGCTATTAGCCATGATGGTCAGGGATGCAACTCTGTGCTTTGGGTGTCCTTAGCCTCTGATTGCCAGAAGCTGGGAGTGGACAACAGGGGATGGATCACTTGATGATTGCCTGTTCTGGTCATTCCTGCTGAAGCACTTGGCATTGGCCACTCTCAGAAGACAGGATACTGGGGTAGATTGACCATTGGTCTGACCAAGTATGGTCATTCTTATGTTCTTAACCTCCATATCCTGCAATGGTCACCTATGGCAGCCATATCATCATTCAGGTGCTCTACGATCTTTTGGAAGTCACAATCCCTTTAGGCCCAGCCAATATCCTTGCATACGTGAACCATCTGGAGATAGTGTTTGGCAGATCATTGGTGAATACAAAAAATGAAATTGGTGTCAGCACTGAGCCTTGCAGGAGTCCGTTCTTCTGGAAACTCCAGGTGCTGGTTTTGCCATGCAAAGCTATCTGAAAATGTCTACTCCAGAGGATCGGCTTGTTTGCCACAGCAACCCATTTAGGAAGAACTCTTGACATCTTCTAAAATGCAACCACATTCTTGTGGTGTACCCTATGATTAGACCTGATAAACAGCAGGGTATCCTAAACAAAGGAATGTGTGTTTACCTCAATTACATAGAAGTAATAAACAGGGTCCTCAAAACAGTAGCAGGAGGATATGTCAGGAAACAGAACAGCAATTGGGTGCTGGTTATTGTGGAGCCAGACAAGAAAATGCTATGAACCCTTTCTTCAAGATGTTGAAGGATAGGCTACTGCAAAACTCTCTGTTCTTGAAAACATTGCTTTCTGACATGATGTTGATGTCATCTGTCTTCAGGAAATTCCCTGATTGCCAATCAGTTCATAATCTCAGGTATTGATCTCATAAACTACAGCCTGCATGAAAAATATGGGCAAGCCACATACATAAGATCCAATTTGTTAATGAAAGAACTGATTTTAATTTCTCAGGGCCAAAACCTTTATGGGGACAATAGATAAAAATTCTATGCTAAGTGGTTTTTCTTAAACTGCGATGAAGGAGACTTGTCAATTTATATAAGCAAACCTCAGTGATAGGCAGCATTGCCAGCTCCACCCATAATAGCATGTACCAGACATAAATACCTAGATAAGCTTATAGACTTTATTACTGTAGTGTCTGACCACCTTCCAGAAACATTAGTGATATGACTATTGTCACATGGGCTTCTACTGCACAGACTAGCTTTTACCCTTGCAATAGACAGCTTTGTGCCAATGGAGAGGAGTTGTCAATAACCACCCTCCTGAGACCTTTAGGCAGTCATGTAGGGATCCTGAACCAACGCCATTGAAGATAATGAGTGAAGTCTTGAATTTGGCTCCATATTCTATTGGAGGACAGGCCTGATGTGATTGCAGTAGCCCATGTTGCTGAGGAGATGCTTTGCAGCATTCTGTACTGGTTGGAGTTTCCTGAGGATTTTATGGCTTCACACCCAGATAGATTGCAAGACTGTTGTCCTATATAGGAGGTGAGAAACGCCAGGTCACTTTTTGCCAGAATGTGATGTTGTCTCCCAGTCAGCTAATTAAAGAATGCATTACTTGTGAATGCTGCTATATGAGAACTTTTAGCATCAATGGGGAATCCAGAAGCACTCTTATAATGTGTTTTTGACCAGTTGTGGATGTGTATCTTTAACCAAATGATTATTGTGATAACATCTAACCATAGAAATTGCAATGAAGCTTTGATTTCAGAGACAACTACTAAACTTATTTTTTCAAATGTACATTCTGTTTGTACTATGCCTAGTACAATGCAGCCCTAATTCTGGTAGGAAACTTTAGGTGCTACTATAATGCAAGTAAATAATAATAATTCATTCTCAGCAGCAGTCCTTTACTTTTTATTAAAGACTATTTCTCTAGAGATTTCTATCATTCTGTCATCCAAATTACTTCTTTTTTTGAGCTATGCAAGGAGTGGTTTGGAAGCTGTGAATCTAATCATGGTATAAATGCTTGGACAAAATGAAAATTGTAAAAAGATTATTAAAGATTAAAAGAGAGGTCGCATTTTAAAGATTTATAAGATGATGCTAGTAGCTACTCTTAAAATTCATTGGTTTAGGCTTAGCATTTCATTTCAAAGTATAGTTAACAGTACAGTAAAAGATATTTCCAATACTTTAATGTGCTGTCTTGAACATTAATGTGTTATGGAGGACTTGTAGTGAGATAAGGTGGGTGACGTAAGATCTTTTATTGGACCAACTTCTGTTGGTGAAAGAGACAAGCTTTGGAGCTACACAGAGCTCTTCTTTAGGTCTGGTTTGTGTCTTTAAGAGCAGCTGGTTCTGTGCCGATTTAGAACTAGAAACAAGACACATTTTTGTTTTTAAGTTCCATGAACTGTCAGTTTAGATTTGGTAAAGATTCTTCTTGGGTCAGCAAAGAAACAATATGTTTGGTTTTCCTTTCATCCTCTTACAGTAGGTCTCCAAAGTTTCCTTTGGAGGGTGGTCTGTTGTGTGCTAAAGTAGTCTTTCTGAGAGGGTCACAGAAAGCTCAGTAGCAGTTGTATCCGACCTTTTGTTGTTTGGCTATATAAGTGGATGTGCAAAGGAATAATTTAAAATACTTATTTTGGTGACTGAACACAGGATGACCCAATCACACATCTTACTAATGGAAACATGAAATATTGCAATAAATATATGCAATGTTTGCTGGTCAGTCCTGCTCCCATGGAAGGCAATGGCAAAACTTCCTTTGACTTCCATAAGAACCAGGCCTGGGGCTACATGTGATGAATGTCTCTGGAGTTCACAGCCATGACAGAAAAGGGCATAAAACCTTGGGGATTATCAAGCAAATGATTGTGCATTTGTGCAATAGTTACAACAGTACATAAGTGCTGTCTTATGTGGCATATGCCATGTTGAAATTTAATGTCAAAGAAAGAGTTTTTTTTCCACCCTCTCCCTCCATCCCCCAAATAAATTGTGTGAGGCCAGATCCTGCACTTCTCCTCATGAGAATTTGTCTCTTATCACCCGAGTAGATGCATTGGCCTCAGCTGAGCCACTCAGGATTTGTGCCTTTGTGGTATGTACAACTTATGTATTCCATAATGCTCATAATGTTTTGCATTTCTATAGAGCTTCCATCCAGTAGTTACAAGACATTGTATGAATATTAATGAAGCCTCCTGACACCTGTATGAAGTCAGTGTCATGATAAGGAAAGGCCTAAACTGCAAAATTTAGAATTGGATTTTGTTGCATCTTGACTTGAATGTCCTCTAACGTTTGTGGGTGATTTGGATATGGTGGCTTGGTTTCAGCCCATTGTACAGACACTGCCTGTCTGTGAAATTTAGATCTATTTCAAAGAGACTACTCATGGTTCTAAGCATTACACTTACTAAGTGGATGTGAATTGGGTCCATTATTACTGATGACACTGATTATTAAAGCTGAAAATATTTTAAACAATAACATTTATTTTTCCCCATTTATGCTGTTTGCTTACTTTTTGAATCTCTCTATTCATGGACAATGAAAATAGATTAGTTGGTTTTATTTATTGTAGTAGTTTCTAGTGCTATTCACCTTCTGATCCTCAGGCCCTATCATAGCCTAGGGCTGTCGATTAATTACAGTTTTGTATTCCAGTACTTGTGTGAGGTCAATTGAAAAATACTACTACTTTTGTTTTTTACAGCACAAATATTTGCAATAAAAAATCAATATAAAGTGAGCACTGTACACTTTGTATTCTGTGTTGTAATTGAAATCAATTTATTTTAAATGTAGAAAACATCCAAAATATTTAAATAAATTATATTCTATTATTTAACAGTGCGATTAATTGTGATTAATGTTTTTAATCACTTGACAGCCCTAATAGTGACACAATGTTACATTGCTGCAGAAGAACATTCATTTGCTGTTTTGTGTGGAGCTTTTTTGTCTTTAAAGAAAATTGGCTACACTAGAATTTAAAAAAAAATGGAAAAGTTCCTGTTGGGCATGGCTTTTGTAATAGCTTCAATTTACCAAAACTAAAATTCGGGGCTAAATTTAACCTGACAGGGTTCCTTGGAAATGATCCCCACAGTTACCAGATTGATGAGGCTTCCTTTATAGGTATTTGGCATCCAGAAAGAATCATAATTCAGGCATGTGTTTATAACTGACAGATTCAATGGGTTAACTTTGCCATTTCTCCTTTTCACTGCGATCCTTGTTAATGGCATGGATTCATATGGTGCTATTTTCTTCTACCATTACAATCCTTGCCATGAGTATCAGACTCTGTGAGTAATGCTTCATGCTTTATTGCTTTGACCTGGTAGGTGTTTTCCTTTTTGATTGGCAGGGCATTTCCATCCCTTTCTCACAGGTTAGTTATTATGATTATTAACAAGGAAGTAGTGAAATTGCCAGTAAATCAAAATGCCAAATAAAGGCAAAATACTGCAGCCTCCAAACTAGCAAATCACCTCACTCCTCCCATTCTCCCCAGTAGAGTATACATTAAGTTACACTACAGCTGATTACTTTTATTCTTATTAAAAATAGGAAGGGACACATAGTAAATCTCTTCTTGAAATGAAAACTGGTATAAGAAATAGAAAATGATACAAAATAAAACCACTCGTAGGCATTGCCAGATTGGATCAGACCCAAGGATCAGTCCATCTGATCTGGTATCTCATCTCTGACAGTGGCCAACACCAGGTACTTCAAAGGAAGGTGTGAGAACCGTGCATTAGGTAGATGTGGCATAATCTACCCTCCACTTTAGGTTTTAGCCTAATTGGTCATAGTTGGGGATTCTCTTGAATCCAGAACCATAAGGTTTAGTATCCCTTCCAAAATGATCATAATTAACTATGGTAACTATAGATTTTCTTATCATATAAATGTCCAATCCCTTTTTGAATTCTGTTAATTTCTTGACCTCCACCACTTCCTGTGTCAGGGAGTTCCACAGTCTAATTTCACGTGTAGGAAAAGTATTTTCTTTAACCAGTTTTGAATTTGCCACTTTTAACATCATCTAATGTCCACTTCTTCTTCTGTTATAAGACTGACCAAAGAGATGCTCCTGAACTATCTTCTCTATATCATTTGTAGTTTTATATATTCTTATCGTATCCCTTCTTATTTGTCTCCTTTCTAACGTAGACTTTCTATCATAGTGTTAAGTCCTGATCCCCATGCAAAACTGGAGTAAATGGGCTTTATTCTCTTTGGGACTTGGGGGAGGAGGAAATCCCTTCTCTGGCAAGCCATGGAGCCCTAGTGACTCCTTCCCATGGCTTCCACTTCAGCCACGGGTCTACAGCAGCATGCAGGAATTTTGTATTCTCCCTCTGCTAGGAGGTCTATGCCATTGGATCTGGGTCATCACAGAGCTACTTGCCTCTGCCCATCCCTGGATGAAATGCCTCTGCTCCCACACTGGTTGTAGTGCCCAAGACAGCCACTTTGAAGCGCAGCTCTGTAGGAACCAGGATGGGGTTGCAGGTGGAGTTGTGTTGCTTTTCTGTGTGTAAGACTGGTTGCACAATAGATCCATTCTGGTTCAGCTGCCTTTGCGGCCTTCCACAGCTTTCTGCAGAGCAGAGATTGGCCATTCTAGGGGTTAAAGTGGGAGGCTGTGACTATAGGCAACCCTGCATTCGCATTCTACACACTAATGCAATAATATTAGTACAAAATATTCCCTGTGAAGTATCATATGAAATCTAATAACATGCTAGTTATTAATATAGTAAGATGTACATGTTACCCTTATATATGATGTTGTGAATTCCTTCTGTATGATGTTTGTTTAGGACTAGACAGCCTTTCCTAGGTAAAGGTTTCAGAGTAGCAGCCGTGTTAGTCTGTATTCGCAAAAAGAAAAGGAGTACTTGTGGCACCTTAGAGACTAACAAATTTATTAGAGCATAAGCTTTCTTGAGCTACAGCTCACTTCATCGGATGCATTTGGTGGAAAAAACAGAGGAGAGATTTATATACACACACAGAGAACATGAAACAATGTGTTTATCATACACACTGTAAGGAGAGTGATCACTTAAGATAAGCCATCAGCAGCAGGGGGGGGAAAGGAGGAAAACCTTTCATGGTGACAAGCAAGGTAGGCTAATTCCTAGCCACTATGGATGTAGAAGCCCTCTACACCAACATTCCACAGAAAGATGGACTACAAGCCGTCAGGAACAGTATCCCCGATACTGTCACGGCTAACCTGGTGGCTGAACTTTGTGACTTTGTCCTCACCCATAACTATTTCACATTTGGTGACAATGTATACCTTCAAATCAGCAGCACTGCGATGGGTACCCGCATGGCCCTACAGTATGCCAACATTTTTATGGCTGACTTAGAACAACGCTTCCTCAGCTCTCGTCCCCTAATGCCCCTACTCTACTTGCGCTACATTGATGACATCTTCATCATGTGGACCCATGGAAAAGAAGCTCTTGAGGAATTCCACCATGATTTCAACAATTTCCATCCCACCATCAACCTCAGCCTGGATCAGTCCACACAAGAGATCCACTTCCTGGACACTACGGTGCTAATAAGCGATGGTCACATAAACACCACCCTATATCGGAAACCTACTGACCGCTATTCCTACCTACATGCCTCTAACTTTCATCCAGATCATACCACTCAATCCATTGTCTACAGCCAAGCGCTACGATATAACCGCATTTGCTCCAACCCCTCAGACAGAGACAAACACCTACAAGATCTCTCTCATGCATTCCTACAACTACAATACCCACCTGCTGAAGTGAAGAAACAGATTGACAGAGCCAGAAGAGTACCCAGAAGTCACCTACTACAGGACAGGCCCAACAAAGAAAACAGAACGCCACTAGCCATCACCTTCAGCCCCCAAGTAAAACCTCTCCAACGCATCATCAAGAATCTACAACCTATCCTGAAGGACGACCCATCATTCTCACAGATCTTGGGAGACAGGCCAGTCCTTGCTTACAGACAGCCCCCCAATCTGAAGCAAATACTCACCAGCAACCACACAACAGAACCACTAACCCATGAACCAATCCTTGCAACAAAGCCCGTTGCCAACTCTGTCCACATATCTGTTCAGAGGACACCATCATAGGGCCTAATCACATCAGCCACACTATCAGAGGCTCGTTCACCTGCGCATCTATCAATGTGATATATGCCATCATGTACCAGCAATGCCCCCTGCCATGTACATTGGCCAAACTGGACAGTCTCTATGTAAAAGAATGAATGGACACAAATCAGATGTCAAGAACTATAACATTCAAAAACCAGTCGGAGAACACTTCAATCTCTCTGGTCACTTGATCACAGACCTAAGAGTGGCTATCCTTCAACAAAAAAGCTTCAAAAACAGACTCCAACGAGAGACTGCTGAATTGGAATTAATTTGCAAACTGGATACAATTAACTTAGGCTTGAATAGAGACTGGGAATGGATGAGTCATTACACAAAGTAAAACTATTTCCCCATGGTATTTCTCCCCCCCCCCCACTGTTCCTCTGATATTCTTGTTAACTGCTGGAATTAGCCTACCTTGCTTGTCACCATGAAAGGTTTTCCTCCTTTCCCCCCCCTGCTGCTGGTGATGGCTTATCTTAAGTGATCACTCTCCTTACAGTGTGTATGATAAACCCATTGTTTCATGTTCTCTGTGTGTGTGTGTGTGTGTGTGTGTGTATAAATCTCTCCTCTGTTTTTTCCACCAAATGCATCCGATGAAGTGAGCTGTAGCTCACGAAAGCTTATGCTCTAATAAATTTGTTAGTCTCTAAGGTGCCACAAGTACTCCTTTTCTTCTCCCAAACACATGATCCCATGAGGATCTTTTGGAATCCTATTTTTCTTCTGTTGCTGCTGCTTGAGATCTCATGTCAGTTGCCATCTAAAAATGTCTGGAATGGACTTGTACAGCACTTCTCCTTAATTGACCAAATGGATCACATTTGAGTGACACAAAGCATTCTTTCTTTCAGAAGATACAGGCAAAAAAGCTGCTATCCTGACAGCTCCTCATCCCATCCCAAGGAATCAAATTTAGGTCCTCTTTTTGACAATGCAGAGTACTCCCATCAAGCTATTCTACATGGTTATTTTTAAAGATCACTGCATTACTAATTTTACTAAATATAATCTATATCTGACTCGTTAGTAATAAATTCTGTGGTGTGTGCTGATTCTGTCATTCTCACTGGAAAATTGGTCTTTGCATTTGTAGTGCAAGGTTTTAAAAGGACCTTAGCAGTTTACATCTGGCTCTGGATCATCTAGCTACAGCAGATGTTAATTATGAATTGGCAAGGCATAATGCTGACTATCCAAAAATGAAGGTACAATCCACTAAATTGTACTGCAAAGACTTTGCTCTTTTTTATATTAAGTCTACTGTGTGTATATTAGTCTTTTCCAAGGATCATAATTCTTACCTCTTCCTTCCTCCTTTGCAAGAAAGCAACATTTTTTCTTATGTCCAATCTTGAGCGATTCATGATAGTAAAGAAACAAGGGTAGCAAAGGCAAAGTTGTTTGTGCAGTTTTATTTCTGTCTGAGTCCAATAAGATTCTAGAGGTGAAAAATAGAAAACAAAAACCTTTCAAAATTATAAACCTTTATAGCCAAATTTCCTAAATAACATTAATCCCAATAAGTTTATACATCAGTTTTATATAGATTTGATATAACACATGCCCACAGATCCCAACTTTAGATATTGGAGACCTGATTTTCAGTCACTCATAATAGTAGCTGTAAGCAATGCATGCACCTGGCAAAATTGGGCACCCAAAATCAGTCTACTTTTGAAACTGTTGAATCTAATTATTACATAGAAGTCAGATGTTTACCAGTCTTTAGGCAAACCTCCCGTTGTGTCTGATTCAAAGCCCAGTGAAGTCAAGGGAACGACTTCTGTGGACTGTACCTCTACTGTAGATCAAAGGCAATATATGGCCCTATGTTTATCAGACCTGGCTTCTGGACCATAACAAAAATGTAATTTGTCCCGTTCCAGCAAATAAATTTGTGACACCCTTTTGCAAAGCATTCAAAATGCCAATTTAATTCATAATAGCTCAATATTACCAGAAGGCTCCCAAAGCTCTTTATGATTGGAGATGGGACTGAACCACACTATAAGGTTTAAATTTTCCCCAAGTTTGGATCTGATATTTGGATTTGATTTAGCACGTTCACAGGGGGCCGAGGTACGAATTTTGCATCAAAGCATCCCCCAGGTTTCAGTGTGTTTTAGAACCAGGGATTTGGTTTGGGTTTCTCTCTAATAATCAATTGTGTCCATCATGGTAGAATACAGTAGCTGTTTAGCACTATACAAGAGTCTACAGTAGGAGGTGAAGAATAGGGGGGATTTAGGGAGTTGGTAAGTAATTACTCAAATTAAAATTTGGCCAGGATACACTTTTACTCTTTCAAGAAGTCCCATGAGATCCCTAATAACCACAAGTCATCAGGACTTTGGTTTTACATATAATTCAAAACCCAACACATTCAGCAACACAATGCCCATAACACCAAGCTGGAGCACAGGTCTCGTGCTGAATTGGAGCAACATCAATGAACCAAAACCATTTCTTGTAGCACTTGAGGTTTCTTGAGAGTTCTGCCATCATAACCCTAACCAGATCCCCCTCCCTGCTAAACTGGTGAGAGATCTTGGTTGAAGATTATACCTACTGGCTATTGAATGGTCCCCTTAAATGTGCTACATGTTTCTGCATTCTCTTTAAAAATGCCCCCTTTTAAAATGCCATTAATAAACATCTTCATAATGCACATCAAGCCATGACACTCAGGACCCTGGGCTTATAAGAGTAGGTTGATACCAACGGAGTGCAAATAAACAGCATGAAAATTCAGTGTCGTGCTTTAAAAATATTTATCTGACTTTTGCTTGATGGAAAACTATTAAAAGATTTGTATTGTTTATACAAGATGAGTTTTGTGAAAAGTGTGGCCCAGTAAAAGTGAAGGAGTTTATATTTGAATCCCCAGGACACCATAAGGAAAATATCCCGTCTATACACCCCAGCTTAATTTATAACATGGATTTAATTAGGACTATAGTGATGGAAACCCAGCAGATATCACTTTTGTTCCACTCCTAATGGAATTATAGTGGTGCTGTTTTTATTGTATTTTTTTAGGTGGGATGAGTTGGGTGGAGAGAGTTGTTTTTTTTCCAAATCCCATCTTTCGCGCTCTTCCTCTCATTTTCTGTACTCTGAAACAGACACAGCACAGTAACAGTAGGGAAATAAACACATCTCACAGTGTGCTTAAAGTTATGAGGTAAAATCCTGGCCTCAGTTTTATCATTGACTCCAATAGAGCCGGGTGAGACCTGATTTCCCTGCACATAGAGAAAATATCCCCCCAGGGTTATACATACACAGTTAGTTAAGGAGGAGCTGGAAGTCACAGGATTGGTAGGGAGGATATATGGCCTTCCCACAATTAGGATGCAAGGCTGAATCCTGGCCAAGTTGGTAGTGCTGAAAGATGTTACCTGTTTACAGCTGTTGGCTAGGCTAAACAAATTGGTGACCTTAGTCTCATTACCAGTGGACAGGTGTTTATATCATGCAAAAAATTGCCAACACAACTGATACCCATTTGGCAGTCTTGATGGAGAGATAGAGGTTTAAATGGACAGGAAGACTGAATTATCTTTCATCTCCTGGATATAGGGATCTGGGGCCTGATTCACTGGTGCTCTGCATCTTATGTATTGATTTACACTAGTGCTGAGCGAGCACAAAGGACGTGTTTTACTCTATCATTCTGCTTTAATAGGATTTATCTCCTACGCTCGCAATATGAGGAAGGTTTGCTGAATCTGGCCCTTAGGTTGTAAGCTGCTCAGGGCAGGGATTGTGTCATTTTATGTGTCTGTGAAACACCATGCACACTGATGGCACTATGTTATTATTTAGCCATACAGGCTTGCTTTTTCACAGGCGTGAATGGTGCAGAGTGACAATTGAGCCTTCGGTATCTCCAAGTCACCACTGAGTCGCGTTGGCAAGATGGTGTGTTGCTGTTACTGCCCATGCCGTAACTTTTCTACATCTAGAAGATTTCAGAGTTCACTGCTGCCACTCCAGGTACTTTTTCCCAAAAAGTATATTTGCTCTTTAAGGGGAGGCGGAGATGGGTAGAGTAAGCCTCTGTGGCTACATAATAGTGTAGTTTGCAATTTTATTTATATAGTGCCATCAGTGTGCATGGTGTTTTTACAGACACATAAGAGGACATAGTCCCTGCCGTACAGAGTTTACAATCTGAGTCAGGTTCTACACACCTCACTCGTGTTGAGTAGTACGTACTTGTGTGACCAGTCCCACTGGAGTTCCATTATTATTTGTGGGCATGAAATAGGCTTCTACATCTTGTGAAGGAAAAGCTTGTGCTTCAAATAAGCATTTAGTAGTTTGTTTCCAGTTACCAGGTTGCGAGCGCTCTATACTTGGGTTTAACAGAAGTTTTTTTCATGTGTTCATGTGCTCTTAAATGTATCTTCACTATCTACCTTTCAGTTCCCTCCTCTAGGTCCAAAATATGCACATTTAACCTCAAAAATATTGATAATATTTGGATTTTACCTATAGGAAAAAGAGGCACTTTGTGAGAAAAGAAACCACCAGTATTTGTGACAAGTGTACGGGAAGCGTGGCTCATAGTTGGACATTTTGCTATATATCCCCGATGAACTGCAGCTCAGCTGAATGTTCTAGTGATGTGCGAATGAAACTGGGCTTGAGAATCCTTTCTCATTTTGCCTCTCAGCCTTCACTAGTGATGGAATTCTGCCAGGGCCAGAGTTCAGGAAAGAACCCTTCATATTTCTCAGCATGAGGTGGAGCAAATGAACATGTCTCCACCCTGCATATTAGTCCTAGCATCCAGATTCCAACAGTACCCTGTAAGGTTTGTGAAGCACTCGGAGTTACAGTAGCATCAATCATTTTTGCTAAGCAGCCACCGTGGGTGGCTGTGTCTGGGGGGGAAAATAGAGGGTGTATGCTTCAAACATTCTCATTTTGCCAGTCCCCTAAAAGGAGGAGGTTAGGTTTCTAACTCTAAGTCTTGTCACATTAATGTTCATGGCAGAACTCCTGTTGGCTTAAATGGGAGTTTTGGGTTTTTGGCCCTGTCTTGCTTTTGAGTAGTTGGCACAACAGATATGCCAGGAGTATGCAGTTTTGAGGCCTCTAGCATTCCAATTTTCCCTTAGATATTCAAACTTTAAACTTGCATATATAGTCCTTCATGTCAACTGTTTCACATTAAAAAGAGAGATTTTTGTTTGCTAAACAATTTCCTAAGGGCAAACCTGCTAATGATTAGTTGATGTAACAATGCCCAAAAAAGTAACTTCTAGTACTGAAATAAACATTACCATGTCCATTAACCAACAGAGTAATTTCATTGTCTGATGGTATGTAAAATTGGGATTTCAAGAGTCTTTAGAAGGCAAATGATGCAACCATGAGACTACTCATGGTGAAGGCTGCCTTTGCTTGGCTGAGAATAAAAAATATAATTGTTTTCATTTTTTGCTAATGATATTAATTGTAGTAATATTTAATGTGAAGATCTCAAAACACTTAAGGAACAAGTCTCACAACACCCCTGTGAGGGATTGTATTATCTTATTACACTAGTTCCTTATTATACTAAAATTATGATTATGCTATTATTATTATGTAGGGTGCTTACATCTCATTTATTTGCAGATTAGTTTATTAAGCACTGTATAAAATTAAACAGGGCAATGCTGGGTGTGATAGTTGCGGATCTCTCGAGACATCTAGACAGATTTATGTGCAGTGCTAGTGAGGAGCTGGTTGTTGTGGTACTTGTAGGTACCAGTGACATAGGGAAGGATAGGAGGGAGGTCCTGGAGACCAAATTTAGGCTGCTGTGTAAGAGATTAAAGTCTAGGACCTCCATGGTAGCATTCTCCGAAATGCTTCTAGTTCCATGTGCAAGGCCAGTTAGACAGGCAGAACTGCAAGGTCTCAATGCATTGATGAGATGATGGTGTAGGGAGTAGAGTTTTAGGTTTATTAGGAACTAGGGAATCTTTTGGAAAAGGAGGACCCCAGACAGGAAGGATGGGCTCCAACTAATCCAAAACAGAAACAGACTGCTGGCATGTAAAATTAAAAGGTTGTAGAGGAGTTTTTAAACTAAAGCTGGGGGAAAGCTGACAGGTATGAAGGAGCACACAGTTCAAACAGACATCCCATAGGGGAGCCTCTATGAACCGGGATTCTCTATGTCCTTGTAAGGAGGAGAGGATAGAAGTGGATAAAATACAGGTAGGAACTGAAGAGAAACCATCATGCAAAAAAGTCACTTTCAGTTACATCACATGAAGGCGGACAACTAAAGTTACACAATTTATTATTGCTTGTACATGACTGAGGAAGTCAATGCTAAGATGGGTGAACTTGAGTGTCTGATAGTAAATGAGGATATTGAAATAATAGGCATCACAGAAACTTGGTGAAATGACAATAATCGATGGGACATGGTGGTGGCATTTGGTTACAAAATATGTAGAAATAACAGTAGGTCATGATAGTGGGGGAGTGGCACTATAGATGAAACAAAGCATAGAGTCAAATATAGTAAAAATGTCTATCGACTTAAACGGTACTGTAGAATCTCTATGGATAGAAATTCAGTGCTTCAATAATAAGAGTATAGCAGTAGGAATATACTACCAACCACCTGACCAGGGTGGTGATTGTGCTTGTGAAATGCTCAGGGAGATTCGAGTGGCTATAAAATAGAAAACTCAGAAATAATGGGGAATTTCAACCATCCCCATATTGACTGGGTACATGTCATCCCAGGACAAGATGCAGAAATAAAGTTTCCAGACATCATTAATGATAGTCTTGGAACCCACAAGAGGAGAAGCAATTCTTGATGTAGTCCTAAGTGGAGCACAATATCTTGTCCAAAAGGGCTTAACCCTCAGTAATAGCAACCATAATATAATTAAATTTAATGTCCTGGGGAAGGGAGATACCAAAGAAGCCAACCATGGTAGCATTTGACTTCAAAAAGGGGAAATACAGAAAAATGAGGAAGTTAGTTAAATGAAAATTAAAAGGAACAGTCACAAGAGTGAAATGCCTGCAAGCTGCATGGAAACTTTTAAAAAACACCACAATAGAAGCTCAAATTAATGCCCCAAATGGAAGAGTGGTAAGTGGACCAAAAAAGTACCACCATGACTAAACAGAGTAAAAGAAGTGGTTAAAGACAAAAAGGCATACTTTAAAAACTGGAAGTCTGATTCTACTGAGGAAAATAGAATGGAGCATAAATTCTGGCAAGTCAAATGTAAAAGTATAATGAGGGAAGCCAAAAAAGAATTTGAAGAGCAACAAGCAAAAGACTCCAACTTTAAATACATCAGAAGCAGGAAGCCTGCCAAACAGTGTGACCACTGGATGATTGAGTTGCTAAAGGAGCGGTCACGGAAGACAAGGCCATTGTCTAAGTGGATTCTTTGCATCAGTTTCACTGCAGAAGATATGATGGAGATTCCCAGACTTGAGTCATTCTTCTTAGGTGACAAATCTGAAGAACTGTCCCAGATTGAATTGTCATTAGAAGAGGTTTTGGAACAAATGGATAAACTGTAATAAGTCACCAGGACTAGATGGTATTCACCCAAGAGTTCTGAAGGAATTCAAATATGAAATTGCAAAACTACTAACTGTGGTATGTAACCTATTGTTTAAATCAGCTTCTGTATCAGATGAGTGGAACCAATGTGATGCCAGTTTTTAAAAAATGCCTCAGAGATGATCCTGGCAATTAAAGGCCATTAAATCTAACTTCAGTACCAGGCAAACTGGTTGAAACTATAGTAAAGAAAGAATTATTAAATACATAGATGAACGTGATTTGTTGGGGAAGAGCCAACCCATCTTTTGTAAAGGGAAGTCATGCCTCACCAATCTATTAATTCTTTAAGGGAGTGAACACACGTGGACAAGAATGATCCAGTGGATACAGTGTACTTGGACTTTTGGAAAGCCTTTGACAAGGTCCCTCACCAAAGGTTCTTAAGCAAAGCAAGCAATAATAGAATAAGATGAAAGGTCTTCTGATGGATCAGTAACTGCTTAAAAGACAGGAAATGAAGAGTAGGAATAAATGGTCAGTTTTCAGACTGGAGAGAGGTAAATAGTGTCCCCCAGGGATCTGTACTGGAATCAGAGCTGTCCAACATATTCATAAATGATTTGGGAAAAGGGCTAAACAGTGAAGTAGCAAAATTTGAAGATGATATGAAATTAGTTAAGATTAAGTCCAAAGAAGACTGGGAAGAGTTACAAATGGATCTCACAAAACTAGGTGACTGGGCAACAAAAGGGGAAGATGAACAAGATGAAATTCAATGTTGATAAATGCAAAGAAATACTTGTCGGAAAACATAATCCCAACTATACATACAAAATGGTGGGTTCTAAATTAGTTGTTACCATGCAAGAAAGAGATCTTGGAGTCCTTGTGGACATGTCTCTGAAAACATCCTCTCAGTGTGCAGTGGCAGTCAAAAAACTAACCATGTTAGACACCATTAGGAAAGAGATAGATAATAAGACAGAAAATATCATAATGCCGCTATGTAAATTCATAGTATAGGCACATCTATAGAGTGTAGTTCTCCCACATCTCAAAAAAGATATATTAGAAATGGAAAAGGTGCAGAGAAAGGCAACAAAAATGATTATGGGTATGGAACAGCTTCAGTATGAGGTGAGATTAAAAAGATGGGCTATTCAGTTTGGAAAAGGGACAACTAAGGGGGAATGGGATAGAGGTCTATAAAATCATGAATGGTGTGGAGAAAGTGAATAAAGGAGTGTTATTTATAGAATCCTAGAACCACAGAGTTAGAAGGGACTGGCAGGGTCATCTAATCTAACCCCCTGCCAAGATGGAGGATTTGCTGTGTCTAAACCATCCAAGACAGATGGCTATCCAGCTCCTTTTTTACCCCTTCACATAACACAAGAACCAGGGGTGACCACTGAAATTGATAGGGAGCAGGTTTAAAACAAAGAACTCTTCACAGAACACACAGTCAACTTGTGGAACTTGTTGCCAGAGGATGTTGTAAAGGCCGAAACTATAATTGGATTTAAAAAAGAACTAGATAAAGTCATGCCAAGATGATCAGGGACACAACCTCATGCTCTGAGTGTCCTTTGGCCTCTGGCAGATGCTGGGAGTAGATGACGGGGATGGATCACTTGATTGGCCTGTTCTGTTCATTCCCTTTGAAGTATCTGGCACTGGCCACTGTCAGAAGACGAGACAGGATTAAATGGACCATTGGTCTGACCCAGTATGGCCATTCTTATGTTCTTATGAGATCTATGTGTGTATGTTTGTTTGATTTTGATACCATCATGTATGACAGTGGTCCCAAGGCTATTTAGGCAAATACACTAGTTTACTGTCCTAAGATATCGAACAAATATTAGTAAAGCCATCATTTCCTATTCCTTGTACAAGCTCTAACCCCTATTTCTTGGATGTTACATAGGTGAAACTACAGTGTGGGTTAGAGAATACACAAAGAAGTAGGAAGCACACTTGAGCTCAGCAGAGGAACATCATTGTGCATCGTTAAGGTATGGAGCTGGGAGCTTAGAACACCAGTCATAAACCCCTGAAGTATCAGTATTGGAAGGAATGAGTGTTTGGGAGCCATTGTTGTATGTGCCTTACTGGTTAAGGAGTGAAAGAGGATGAACCATGAATACTGTTGCTCATGGAAATATGAGCTACTTTTCCTGTTGAACCTCCTTGTATCTTCATTGCCACCTTTTGAAACTTTCACCAACCAAATCACTTTAGATGTGGTCTATGAGAAATGCTATGGTTAGCTGGTAACCTTTGGTCCAATATGATTCCAGTGGATGGTAACGAAGGTTTGGAGTTCAAAGCTTGATGGTCTTTAGATTTAGCGTTTTAATTTGGAGCCATCCCTACTTGGAATAGTAAGGTGTCTCTCTCTCTCTGTCACGCGCACACACTCTGTGGCTGTTCTTCCATCCCCAGCCTCCTCCCTGACCAAAATCACCACCTGCCTGGGACTGTTGTAATCAATCCCATCACAGTGGAAATCAGAGTCCAGGCTGGCTTACTTTCTCCCAAGTTTTGAAGCCAATCTTGGACAGGATGTAACTTACTTCATCTTTCAAGAATAATGTTGCACTCTTGCTACCACTACTTTGGTATTTCTTTGGGGATTAATATTCAAACGAAAGGAGTCTGCTCTTGCTGCCATGCAACTTTTTAATGAAAGATCTGAGATCTAAGGGTGAAATTTATGCCAAATTTTATTGAATAGGGAAAAAAGGTTTTCCCCATATGAGTACCCAGAATCCATTTCAGGTGGGTAAAATAATATACCTGTGATTGTGACAGGTGAAGAGTGTTAACCAAGGAAACCTCATTCAATCTATTAATTGGCTTGGAGTGTGGGAAGAATAATTTGAACTGGATTTCTATGTCTACCTGAAAAGAACTTAAGGTATGTCCATATACTGATCCTTCAAAACGAATAATTAATGACTCTAGAGAGTATGAGACAGTGAGAAATTCTTTAAAAGGTTACCTTGAGTTCTAAAATGACATATTTTAACTATAATCCCCCATCAGATTAGATCCCCAGTCCATTTAAATATTCAATACTTATACATAATGATATCATTTTTCAGAGTAGCAGCCGTGTTAGTCTGTATTCGCAAAAAGAAAAGGAGTACTTGTGGCACCTTAGAGACTAACAAATTTATTATACATAATGATATCAATCACTCACACAAGGAATGAGGTCCTTTAAATCCCTCATCTTTGTTTTTATCACCAGTCTTTATTATAAACATGCAGGGCAATTTACCATCCTAGGTCTGTGTATGGATTGCTACTGACATCAGCGAGAGCTGCATGTTGCCTATCGGGGGCACAGTTTGGCTTTCAGGAAATTCTTTTTAAGTAAGACCAGAGGGAACAGTCCTACACTGAATTGCTAATAGATCTCTAATGTCCATGATTCTGTGAAATCGAGTCCTCTTCCTTACAGCCCATGTAAAGCCACAAAACTTTAAACAAAAATAATTCTCAGTGCAATACACTGGTCTTAACCTTCGCTGAGAAACTAAAGTGCAGGCTTTGACCTCTTAGGCAGTCAGGCTTGCTGGGGATATCAGAATGTAAGGCAGGGAGCTGTGCAGACTTAACATCCCCATTCAGGAAGGAGTGAGACATGGATCTCTAGCCAAGAAGGGTGACTACTGGGAGCCAGGAGCCTAAAGTGGGTGCCCTTGATGGACCCTGGAGGGGGAATACAGGTTCATTGGTCCTAAACTGTGACACCTGCTGCAGACTGAGTATCTCTTGCTGCTCGGGTGTAGCAAACTTAAATTTTGTTGGGGACCTTGCTTCTCCCATCTTTATGCTTATGACCATCCCTCCTTTGCCCTCTTTCTCTGTCTGTGCCCCAGCTTGCCTACCTGCAGTGAGCTCCTGATGAGTCCTCATTTTGTAAGGGACATGAGGGGATGGAGGGAGAAGGCTGAGGAGCATTGTGAAAGGATTGGCATACGTTTTCTATGAGTATTTTGGCCTTTGTGGATGATCCAGAGCATATTTAGATTTCCCCATAGAAATCTGAGCCCATTCATGGGTTCGGTAGCCCAAGGCTTCTGCTTACAAACCCTAGTTCCTCAATAAAACACAATCTCAAGGAATCGTCCCCCCAACATATGGAACAATGTGGCCCACTGTTACTAACTGTACTACTTCTGTATACTGTTATTACTATATCTAAGGAGAGCTGCATATAGAATCATGATCACTTTGCTATCGATATATCTATCACTCGGCTGAGAACCTGTAGAACAGAGTTATAAATCTTCCGCAGCATTGGAATAGTCTGCGAGGCTTAGCTGACAGTATTTTGCTCTAATAAGATGCCTATGTTCATAACAAGGACATTTGGAGAAACATTGCACTTATGGCAAAGTAGCAAGCCACGTTGCGCTGTGAACGTTTTTAGAAATTAACTTCCACCTATGTGAAATATGGGGTGCCACCATAATTTGTTGCATCATATAGCACACTGCTTCAAGTAACTTTGTCTTACCCTTATGTTATGTCTTACAGCTGCTCTTTCCTCCCCCTTGGTATATCAATGTATACTCAGTCCAACTGGTTTGATTTGGAGGCAAATTTTGATAGGTTTTTCTCGCCATCATAATTAAGCACATGAAAACTGCATATTCAAATAACACATATCCATGGCTCTCCCTCTTCCCTTGAAAAGAGAGATGGAGAGAAATATGAAAACTTCTAAGAATCCCTGATTTATAAGATTCCAAATATCTCATGTAATTTATTATCTAGTTATGTATTTTCTTCACCACATTTGGCTTAAATACAAACATACCCTCTTTTACATATATGGTGTAATATTGTAAGTGCCATGATTCAGAGCTGGTAAGTGGGCTCTTTCATTAAATCCATGAATTCTCTAATGTAGTAAATACCGGCATACATGAACACTGTCTGTATGGGATGGTCCCATTCTCCCATGCATCAGTTGCCGCTCTCTCCTTTAGATGAACTCAGTAATCCCTCACAAGTGTTTGGAAGATGAAGTCATACAAGTTAACACACCTTAAATCAGTAGGCAATCAAAAGAAAACCTGTTGAACTCTGCAGACTTTTCCATGAAGGAATAAAATCCCACGAGAGGTACCAAATGCTTCCGCCTATATACGACGGAAGTGCTGCTTCCTCTCTACTCTTGGTTCACGAATGAGACTCCAATTAACAGTAATGGGAGCCACATGGGAGCATCCAAGGGCAGAATTTGGCCCATGAAAAATAGCATCCCACTCAAAACACGAAGTCCCAAATCCTGTTAGTTGAATGCTGTGGTGATATTGAGGCATAGGATATTCAGCACCAAGAAGTTAGCTCTTTTCTTGGAACCAATCCCATCGAAGATCCTTCTGTGCAGTGGGGAAACAGTAAATATGGAGATAATCGCTCTCCTGTTACCATCGCCTGCAACCTGAACTTTGAATGCCAGCTAGTACACCCCATGTGCAACATTCTTTCCCTAAGAAAATAGCAGTTCCCTTTGGTCAGAATATACTCTCAGATAAATGCTAACAAGGGCAGGCAACACATCCTACTCATAAGAACTTCTTGGGTCAGAGAAACATAGAGTTAGAGTCTATGCTGCAGCACAAAGGGCTGGAAAGAGGCAGATCTCCCCAGGTTGGGAATTATCCCAGTGTTGGGGAATCTCTAGCTAGAGTAGCTCTGGCATTGCTGGCACCCGACAGATACCGGGCTCAGCTGAGCATGCCCATAACATTGTTACCTATGCCGATTTGTGTTGCAGAATAAAGCGCTGTGAAAATTGTTGTCTATGTTCTCTGTATGTCGTTTCAAACAGAGAAAATCCCTGCATCAATAATTAACAGTGAAATCCCACTTCCATACAATGGACACATATGGGTGATTACAAATGTCTGAAGTCATGAACATGACTCAGTCTGAAGTCAGAACATCATGCATGCTGCTCAGATGTGTAAGTCTGTGATCTAGGAGATTTGTGTGTGGTGGGGCAGAGAATGTAAAAATTTGGGCCTGATTCTCCTTTCATTTATGCCACTGCGTGGGTGGGGACAACTTGGTCCTAATTTTGCTCACTATTGCCTTGCACCTTATGTAGCCCATTCCAACAGTGTAAATGTACCAGTACAAAATAGTAGTCTTTTAGAGTCATTCTGCAGCGGTGTAAATGACTGCAAAAGTTTCAGTGAATCCAGCCCTAAATCTTTTACTGTGCATTAGGAAACCTCTTTCCATCATCTCAGTGCAGAACAATAGTTTTTGTTTGAAAAGAATCCATTAATCTCCAGAAGTTTTTTTTGTAAAAAATAGAGACCTTCAGTAGTTTGACTTTTCACATACATAACAAATCATTTTTATGGGTTGGTGTGGAGGCTTGTGGCAACTAGTTGGCTGTAATAATTAATACGATCATTCTTCTTTGTTATTACTTTAATAAGGTAAACACCCTATTAAAATAAACTGAAAAAATTGGCTCTAGCCAAGTCATTGCAATTGTGCTAAACAGTTTAATAACCCCACAATGTAACTGGAAAGAATAAATTAATCCCCAAAGGTTCTTACTGGGAGCTTTTGACATTATTAGCTTTAAAATTAGTCATACAAAAGAAGATCCCAAATTTTGAGTCTACTCAGATTCCCTAGTACCTGAGAGTTTCTGCACTTCTGTTAATAAGGGTCTTTTCAGCAGAGGGTATACTGACTATACATGGGAAAGATGACAATGGACTAAACACAAAATGCTGTAAAATGAACAAAGTAAACAAACAGGAACAATAAGGAAAAATTTTTGTTTCTAACTCCTTTCAATTATAGTGATTTTAGTATGACTTTTAACTATAGTAAGTATAAAATATTCAGATATAAAAGTGATGCTTAAAATGACAGTAATCCTCTTCAAGCTCAAACTTCTGTTTTTAATTACTTGTAAGTTTCTTAAAAACACAAACAAAACTTTTTTTTTCTTTTACAGAAATGAATTGTTTAGGAAATTTTTATAAAAACAGAGAGATGGATTTTTAGGGCTATCTCAGCATGAAAACAATGTTATTCACGTGCTAAGAAAATATTGTGTTTTTTTTTCTGTCCATCATAACTCTAAAATGATCATGTTTTTAAACTTCCAATGCACCTAGATGTGACGGGGGCTTAGTGCCTTTGAAATAGAAGAAGAATCTTGGTTTCGAAGTAAGTTATGTATTTTTCAAGATAGCATACTCAGCCCATGCAGTATAGTTGTTTTCTTAGGTCTTGATCCTGTAATGATCCCTGGACAGATCCCTGGACCAGCATACAGCCTTACTGAAATCAAACTTGTGAGGAGCTTATTGCAACATCAGAGCCTTAATTAAAAAAGATGCAGTAGACACTTGTAAATTGGAGTGAGGCTTTTCCTTTATCACTGTCGCACAGCAAGTTTCTCTCTCCCCTCCAAAATGGTTGAAGCTTTTACTCCAGGTGAGCATTTTGCTGCAATCATCAGCCTGAGCTTTTCAATTTGTCACCTCTGCTACATTTCACAACCTTTCAGTGCTAGTTACAGTAAAAAGGAGGAAGGAGAATACAGCAGAGAATTGCGCAAGGGAGCGATGAAGTACAAGGATAATATTGGTAGATAGTAAAGATAATCTGGATCTTTTAATTTGTTTTGACTCCTTTGGCTGGCATTTATTTATAAGTAATATTTTTCCATAGTTTATTGTAGGCAGTGGTAAACCTCGCTATGACCATCTGCTCAGACACCAATTTCCAGTTGTTCAATGAAGTAACTGTTCTCTTGTCCACTGTTTTAACAATCCCATCTGTATGCTTCACTTGTCCACTTGAATGTCCAGAATAAAGGAAAAGTATAATTTCCAGCTATGAACTCCCCTATACTCTGCCAACGTGTCTCCTATATGGCAGCCAAGGGAGCTTGTAACTTCCTTAACTCCTCTGCTTCTAGCTCAGTCTGGTCTGGAGTGAATAGAGTTCTAACATGCCAGCTTGCAATACATGTAATATGTATTTAGCCATTATCTGAAATCCATGATTTTCTGCTAGGCTTGACAGGCTGGGTAAAAATCTGTATAAGTTGGTCTGTCTTGTGGTACTGTGTTTATAACAAGTAAGTTTTGGATGTAATGGCTTGTTAGATCAATCCAGCCTATTCAGCTCATGAAAATGCCATTATCACAGACTCCTGGGTGCTAGGAATAGGTATCTGAATTACACCCTAGTCCACTAGACCTTCCAAGGCTTACAAGCTTGGACTGCTCAGATTTGAAATCAAAGTTTTCTTTCTCCTAGACAGACTTGTTTACAGAGGCTAAGCAAGCCCTGTCTGCTGCAGTTTGAAATCAAGAAAAAGATGAATGCAACTGGAGCCAAATTTGATCTCGATAAAGTAAACAATAGCTCTGGGAGTGAGGCATACAAGGTGATGCTTGGAGGGCATTTCAGATCATTAATTTGCAATGATGAAATCTCACTTCAGACTGGAGAGGAAATAGTCAAGAAAGCAATACAAAACACAGTGGAGGAATCAGTGTAGCAGCCGTGTTAGTCTGCATTCGCAAAAAGAAAAGGAGTACTTGTGGCATCTTAAAGACTAACTAACAAATTTATTTGAGCATAAGCTTCCGTGAGCTACAGCTCACTTCATCAAATGCATTCAGTGGAAAATACAGTGGGGAGATTTATATACACACACAGAGAACATGAAACAATGGGTTTTATCATACACACTGTAAGGAGAGTGATCACTTAAGATGAGCTATTACTAGCAGAAAGGGGGGGGAAGGAGGAAAACCTTTTATGGTGATAATCAAGGTGGGCCATTTCCAGCAGTTAACAAGAATGTCTAAGGAACAGTAGGGGTGGGGTGGGGGGGAGAAATAACATGGGGAAATAGTTTTACTTTGTGTAATGACCCATCCACTCCCAGTCTCTATTCAAGCCTAAGTTAATTGTATCCAGTTTGCAAATTAATTCCAATTCAGCAGTCTCTCGTTGGAGTCTGTTTTTGAAGCTTTTTTGTTGAAGTATAGCCACTCTAAGATCTGTGATCGAGTGACCAGAGAGATTGAAGTGTTCTCCAACTGGTTTTTGAATGTTATAATTCTTGACATCTGATTTGTGTCCATTTATTCTTTTATGTAGAGACTGACCAGTTTGACCAATGTACATGGCAGGGGGCATTGCTGGCACATGATGGCATATATCACATTGGTAGATGCGCAGGTGAACGAGCCTCTGATAGTGTGGCTGATGTGATTAGGCCCTATGATAGTGTCCCCTGAATAGATATGTGGACAGAGTTGGCAATGGGCTTTGTTGCAAGGATAGGTTCCTGGGTTAGTGGTTCTGTTGTGTGGTGATCCATTGTCTACAGCCAAGCTCTACGGTATAACCACATTTGCTCCAACCCCTCAGTCAGAGACAAACACCTACAAGATCTTTATCATGAATTCTTACAATTATAATACTCACCTGCTGAAGTGAAGAAACAGATTGACAGAGCCAGAAGAGTACCCAGAAGTCACCTACTATAGGACAGGCCCAACAAAGAAAATAACAGAACGCCACTAAGGCATCACCTTTAGCCCACAACTAAAACCACTCCAATGCATCATCAAGGATCTACAATCTATTCTGAAGGGCGACCCATCGCTCTCACAGATCTTGGGAGATAGGCCAGTCCTTGCTTACAGACAGCCCCCCAACCTGAAGCAAATACTCACCAGCAACCACGCAACACACAACAGAACCACTAACCCATGAACCAATCCTTGCAACAAAGCCCGTTGCCAACTCTGTCCACATATCTGTTCAGAGGACACCATCATAGGGCCTAATCACATCAGCCACACTATCAGAGGCTCGTTCACCTGCGCATCTACCAATGTGATATATGCCATCATGTGCCAGCAATGCCCCCTGCCATGTACATTGGTCAAACTGGACAGTCTCTACATAAAAGAATAAATGGACACAAATCAGATGTCAAGAATTATAACATTCAAAAACCAGTCGTAGAACACTTCAATCTCTCTGGTCACTCGATTACAGACCTGAGGGTGCAAAAGAACAGTAAAGCAGTTAAAAAGGGGAAAGCTGCAGGAATAGCCAATATAATAGCATAGCTGCTAAAAGCTGATTGGACAAGTGCTATCAAAGCATTAGGAAAAATAAGCAAGAAGGTATAGGAGCAAGAGGAGATACGAGATGACTGGCTATAGGCAGTGGTTGTACCAGTCATGAAGAAAGGAGATCCTTCTGATCCAAATAATTATAGACATATAAGCTTATCAGTACCAGGAAAAAATCCTGATGAAAGTAACTGTCAAAAGACTAAGTCCAGAGTTAGAGGAATAAGTAAGTGAGGAACAATGCAGCTCCAGATCAGGCCAAAATTGCAGATATTCATGCTCAGACAGTTGATGGGGAATTGCTGTTTACATTGACTTCACAATGGTATTTGATTCCATTTGGATCATTATGGAAAGTAGTAAAATCATATGCAGGTCCAGAAAGGATGACAGTATTTACAAAAGTTATATATGAAGCTGCCTGTAGAGCAGTAAGAGTTGGTGGAAAATTAAGCAACTGGTTCAAATCAAAGTTTGTTGTAAGACAAGAAGGCATGGAATCACCATCACTTTTCATCGTGTTCTTAAATTGGACATTAAGAATTGTAGACAAGTTGGAAGGTGTGACATTGGCTCCTTAACTTATGCAGATGACATTGTAAAACTGGCAGACAGGTTAGAATTAATACTCTTTGCTCCCTTGGAAAGTTGGTGTAGTTGTCTTTGGCTTACAATAAATACCAAGATGAAGTGGTTGTGTCTTGGAAAAGGGACAGTAAATAAATACAACAGCGATTAAATTCATAGAAGAAGAAAAATCTTTTGATCTTAGGAAGCTTGATCAGTGCTGATGGTTCCATCAAGGATGAGATTAAAAGGAGATATGCTTTAGCTAGAAGTGCTGCACAGAAGATGATAAAATTATGGGGTGATAGAAACATTACGTTTGGTACCAAAGTGAAATTTTATCAAACTAATGTACTAACAGTATTGCCCTATGAACTGGAAGCAGTTGCATTAAAACAGACATCTGAAGGCTGAAGGCAGTAGAGATGCAAGTTCTTCAGAAAATGACAGGTGTAAAGTGGAATGGTTTTAAGAGAAATGAAAATAGAAGACATGTAGGACGTGAAGTCAAGGTATTGGCTGCAATCAAAAAGATTACTATGATAGGGACACTACCAAAAAACCAGATTTTAAGATGCCAAAGAAAATAATGCAGACACAAGGTCCATCACACGTAGAAGCCAGCCACCAACTAGATGGTGGGACATTGTATGGAGGGACATGTCCAGGGTGGGCTTAATAGAGGAACAAATTGTGTAGAGGAATGAATGGCGATATTATGCTGCTCCTCATGTCTGCAAAGATGCTTTGGGATGAGAAGACTACTTTTCATTCATCTCACTACTCTCAATATCTTCACAAACTTCTGGCTATTGGCCTAAAGAATGAAGATCACAGTGGAAGCTTCATGGGTGGGAGTGCTGTGGAGGAAACTGGGAGCATGCAGCCCAGGAATGAAGAAATGGGGAAACTGCAAGTAGGTTATCTCTTCAATAGGATTCAGATAGCAGGGAATTCATTTTCAGAAGACAAAGATTCCACTCACTCCTCTATCCCGGGATCAGCCTAAAAAAGTTTGGTTTGGAATTGGGAATAAAGTGCCTCCATGAGGGATATGTTGTCAGGAAGATAATACTCAAAAGATGAAAGAGGCTTCCAGCTCAAGGATGAAAGATTCAGTTCCTTGCACTCTCTCTTCTTTCTATTCTTTCCAGGTTCTTACACTGCACCCATCACCATAGTAGCTGAGTGCCTGTACTTTGTATAAATGAGCAGCTACATTATTAATCAGATCAGATCTTTCCATTAAGCGAGGCTAGAATGTCTCAAATGTCTGAAGAGTGCTACAGAGGCTCTGCGATACTGAATTATTGGCAGCTCCTGCTACATTCATGATTTGATTACTTTTGTATTCTCCAATAACAGCAATCCTGTTGTTTTGCTAGAGCTTCCACCTATGTGGAATTTAGGATGGGAAGGGACCTCCTGGCTCATCAAGTCCAGTCTCCTTGCTATTGCAGGCAGCTCCATCATATAACCCCCTTCATAAATGTATCAAGCTTCATCTTAAAGCTAGTTAGGTTGTTAGCCCTCAGTGCTCCTAGTAGGAGACTGTTCCAGAACCTCACTCCTCTGATGGTTAGAAACCTTTTGTTAGGAACCAATTCTTGACTGGGATATATATCAGAAACAAAAGTGGACAAATAAGACTTTGTTTATCCCGTATTTAGCACCTTCCTCAATTTCTCTCTTTGTTGTATTGTTTTTTTCACTTACAAATACAAAATGACATATGATACATAAGCTAAAATGGCAACAAATAAATATGGAACTGGGTGGCTCAAGGGGTTATTAGTGAGACGGGACTTTTTCCTTTAAAGTTGCAGTTTGAGATGTAGTAATGACCAGTCATTGTTACCACTGAGTGGCTCTTTGGTGGTTTAGCTCAAATTAATTGGTGGCTTGATTTTATTATGTATGTTATCATAGTACCGAGGACCCCCCAGGAATGGACCAGGACCCCATTGTGCTAGCCAATATGCAAACATAGAGCAACAAGAGAGCTCCTGCCCCAAAGGGCTTGCAGTCTAAGACGAGAGGAGACTGATGGACACACATTGACAGGAGAGTATAAGGAAACAACCCAACAGTATTGGTCAGCATGATAGGTTGTGGTCTCAAGCCTCATCTGAGAGCCCATGAATTAATGGATAGGGAGAATACTTTCTTACCACTAGAGGGGATTAAAATATGAGGCACATTAGTAGATGTAGGGAAGCTTGTGCTACTGGCTCCCACGATGAATCTATTCTATGGGTGTGAACAGAGGACTTCAGGGCAGGCCATCTGGCAGTTAACGCAACATACACTAGAAAGCATTGTATACTGTGTGCTTTAAAAAATGGAACAGCAAAACAGCTAGCTTGTTTAAAGAGGTGCAGAACAGGCTTTGTGGCTGAACTTCCCAGTTACATCACTAGAGGGCATGGGGGGCTGTAGAAACAAAACACGGCTTCTTTCTCTGTGTCTGGCCTGACTCATATTTACTCCTCCTTCGGTGGCATCATTGAAACTGCAGACGCACAGTGACTATGCAGAGTAAGTGCCATTTATAAAGCAAATGTGTCTGCTTCCTGGGTATTTATTTAATTTTAAAATGTTATCTAATCTTTCCCCAACTTTTATATATGAATCCATATAAGTGGAATTTAGCTGTCCTCCCATGCCAGTCCCTGAGAGCCACAGCTCAGTTACTGAAAACATTTCTGTGTATTAGTGACCATTTTGTTTTCCAAAGCCAAGTGTAGTATCTATTTAATAGATAATCCAGGATCTAGCCGGGGAATGCACCTTGCACTTGCAATGGAATGCGCTCCATCAAATGGAACTTTTTCATCTGGAACCAACTATGACCCTAAATTCCTCCTTAGTTTCCTCTAACCCACAAGATGCAAAGACAATTGTTGCAGCAGCTGGTTTTCTCCAGTAAAACTCCTATCTTAGACAAGCAAACAAATCTTCCTGATATCTTGTAAATTAAAACTTAATGCTGTACCTTGTGTGCATTGCCACATGGATTGGTGGTATTGGTTGGGATGCTGCTGCGAGGAGCTAGGTGGGTGACTGAATCTAATGAAAGATGAAGAGAATGATAAAGGAAAAGCAAACAGGCACAGCCTTCATCCCTTTTATCCACACTCTTGACAGGTAATTTAAACACAATAGGGGAGCTAGTCACATTTTGCTGCTGGTAGTTGAATGCACAGAGTGTGGAATGCAGATCTGAAATCCTACCCCTTCCTTGTGAAGATCTGGGATGCACAGCTGAGCCGTGACTCTCCCCTTGCTTACACTGGTGTAAATCAGAAAGGAATTGACTTACACTAAGCTTCTATATGGTGGTCTGGAATCCAGAGACAGCAGAAAGATTTGGCAAATGGTTCACACAAATCTCAGCTGATTTCAGCATGAGCCCCTAAACCTGAAGGAGGTGACTTATGCTTGCATAGGTCTTCTTCAGAAAACTTTCACACATATCTGGTAATTGCTAGCTGTGCCTCAAGTGATGACAGTTGGCTTTTACATTTGTCAGTAGGCACTAATAGGACCCTAAGAACTTGAAATTTAGTCATTTTCTTGAAATCTGTTAAAAGAAGTTTCCCAGATACTACACCTGTTTCTTAAGCCCCAACCCCAATCAATTTTTGTGGCTTTGTACGCTCCATTCCTATTAAAAATGTTTTTTCTGGCCCATGTTTCTAAGTCAAAGACCCACATATGCAAGAGAAGAAAATAACTATGTAGAAGTAGGTTTCAGAGTAGCAGCCGTGTTAGTCTGTATTCACAAAAAGAAAAGGAGTACTTGTGGCACCTTAGAGACTAACAAATTTATTAGAGCATAAGCTTTCGTGAGCTACAGCTCACTTCATCCGATGCATCCGATGAAGTGAGCTGTAGCTCACGAAAGCTTATGCTCTAATAAATTTGTTAGTCTCTAAGATGCTACAAGTACTCCTTTTCTTTTTATGTAGAAGTAGGAAGAGGAATGAAACTGATTATGCACAAAGTGGTGTCAAGTGAACAAAGTAATGAACTGAAAAAGAGACATTCCCCCCCCCAATGTCTTAGTTATTCTATCTTGGGCCCCAAATACTGAAAATACTTACACATATGCTTAAGGTTTAGATACTTGAATAATCCCAAAGATTTCAGTGGGATTGCTCTCATGCATAAAGTTAAGCACAGATGTATATGCTTGCAGAATAGGGGGTTTAGGCAATGTAACAATGTTAGGGGAAAATCCAGATGGGGTGGGTCACCTTCAAAGCCGGGTCCTGCTGCCATTGAGTTTAATAGCAAAATTACCTTTAACTTCAATGGTAATTACACCATAAACTCTCAAGCTTCTCAATAGTTCTGTGAAATTAAAAGAAAGAGGGCTGCCTGTGACACAATTGTAATAATCAATGTAGCCAATATGAAATAATGAGAATACAGTTTGACTAATAATAGACAATTGCAGGTCATTCTTGAAGTGCAATCCCTTGTGGTACTCATAAAAGGGCTGGAGACTGAATTTCATGGAATCCTCATATATTCCTTAAAGGATATGAATTCATTATGTTATGCATAGCTCAGCTTTGACTTTAATTATGATTAGCTTTAACTTTTCTTTATGGTATTTTTAATATAGAAATGTAAATAGGATTGGGAAAACATCAATGAAAGATGTGTGAATTTATTTTGAAAATGATTAATAACATTGGACTTAAAATTTCTTAGAGGAAGAAAAACTGGATCTTTAATTCCTAAAACAAAATGTCATGTATTTCCAGATCTCACCCAAAGAGCTGTGATTAAGGAGAACAACAGATATTTGTAAAACTACTTCTGGAATACTAAACACAAGTAACATGAGCCAAGATTGCTGCATATATTATTGTGATTTTGATTCTCATGTGTTTGGATTTTTTAATATTGCAAGTGTAGCATAAGGAATGGATATCATTGTCTTTATCACAATCAGTATGGTGTAGAGAAATGAAGAACTTTTTAGAGAATGAATATACTCTGGGGAAATTCAATAAATCTTTATAAAGGGGGAAAAGATCTTTTATGTATATATAACATATAAATAAGCTTGCTGTGCATTCTGCAAAAGTTGCCTACGGCTAAAGGGGTAATGTATTGCAAATCAACAGTAGGTCCCATGGCACATTATGGTATATTTTATTGGGTTTTTACCTTAAGGTAAAGACTTTTATTAAGAATATACAAGAGTGCACATAGCTAAATACCTTGTTTTTCACAGTGCTCTATACATAATATCTTTTATTTGCTTCATTAAATGTTACTGTAATTAATGCATTTAATGGGAATCAAGAGGTAAATAATATAAAATTTACTGTGGTTTAAAAAAGCGTTTTGGTTACTAAATTTTCCATTAGCAAGTGATGCTGAGTTAACACCTCAAAATATTTTTGCACTCAGACCAGTAATTTGCTACTAAAACAGGTGATGTTTTCAACAGTGGGAAAAGAAATTCCACATAAATTACCCTTATGAAGGAGTTAGTATATATTTAGAGGAAGGCAACACCAAAGGGTATCTTGAAAATAATCCAAGGAAAAAATTACAAGCTTGATAAGTAGATGTCTGTATAAGTACTGGGGCTTGACAGAGTGAGTTATTAGGTGTAGAAAGGTACAGTCTAGAAAAACCTGACCCATTTGAGTTTGAAAGTAAACAGTAAGCAACAATGAAGAATTGAATACATAAAAGTGCTCAGTGAGGGCCCCATCCTCCAAACCTCATTCATATTGAGTAACCCCATTGGCCTCAGTGTGAATGAGGATTACAGAACCAGGACCTAGGTAAAAAACAGGGAAAAAAAACCTATAGCTGGCAAATATTTTCCTGCCACTATTTTCTATGTAACCATATGCCTGTGTAGGCAATGGAACTCCAGTGATCCCTCTTGCCTCTGCATATAACCATGGTCTTACTGAATATTCATCTGCCTTCCCATTCATGTGACCTCTCGCAAGCTCTTAGGCTGGGCAAATTAAAAGATATTTCAGAGACCTGGGAAATATTGTTATAGAGCCTCAGACCTCAATGATTCAGGAGCCAAATTAGTGAGCAACATTACCCAAAAGAGCTACAGTAGCGTGAATTCATTGTTTCACTTACTACAGAACTATACAGTCATATTTCAACAGTGTGACGGGAAAGTTAGTTATAATTCTCATAGCAGAATGACTGACCAAGTATTATTATTTTACTAACTACAATTGATTAATAACTTAGTAAAACCATCCTGATTGGTTAATAACTTAGCTTGGTTAATAATTAAATCACACATTGTTTTAATATTGTGTGCTGCAAAGAGCCCCTGGAGGCACGTTAAAGAGCTACTTGCAGGTAACACGCCTCAGTCTGAGCATCGCTGTTACAGACTGTGTGTACGTGAATCTCTGTATAGAATCTAATATAAACCAAGAGGAAAATACAATCTTGATATTAAAAGCAAGGGCATTTGAAAAAATCTTATAAGATTAAAAGGTGGACATGCTTTGAAGAACACAAATAGGAATCCATGCAGCTTTCCTCTCCTTAAAGACAGGTATTACTACGATCAGTCCTCAGGCATACAACGTTTGTCTGCCTAAAGTTTTCAGGATGGGGCCTGATCCAGCCTACTAATAAGAGCAGGAAACTAAGTGTCAACCTTTCTGGGGTCTATTCCTCACTCTGCCACTGAAGAGCTGTGGGATTTGGGACAAGCCTGTGTGTGTAATAACATTTGCCTAACTCACAGGGTTGTTGTGGTACTAAATTACAGTTCATAAAATGCTTGATGAAAGGCAAAATAGAAGGATAGTTAATAGTTTTCTGTCTCTTGCTAGCCCTGTGGTATCAGTCACGCAGCCAATATTCCAATAAGGCCACAAATGGGTGATAGAATCAGTTTTTAAAATATCTATTTCTCCCCTTTGATAGACTTGGATTTTTGCGTGTTTAGCAGAGGTCTTCAATGCCAGTGCTGATCCAATTACAATTCATCTTTTTCTATCCCCTTTGAGCGGTTTGTGTTTTAAAACTCTCCTTGGCTTTTGGTTGTAGCTACTGTCTGAGATTAGGTGAATAGTGTCCAGAAAAGAAACTTTTCTGTGACACTGATGGGCCCCTACTGCTCTTGTATAATGGTTTAGGAGCAGAGCCTTCAAGAAAAGTAACCGTTGCATTCCTAAAGCTGTCAGTGATTTCAGGGAGTTGGAAAGAGAGGAAGTTTTATTTGGATTGAATGGGCCCCACTATCCCATTCCAAAACTGAACTCTTCGAGCAGGGGCCACATTGGATATCCAGGTGATCCAAACAGCATCATCTCTAAGCATTTCCAAACCCCACAAGCTCCCTTTTCTCAATGAATTAATTAATGAAATAGAAACACTTTGTGAGAGACTCTGAAATGTTACGTGAGGGGAGTGGGTTACACTGATACTAAGGCTCACCTGTTGGAGAAAAGAACCATGTACAGTTCTCCTTCTGTGCCATCAGACACGAAAGATGGCTGAGAAACCATCCACGTGAAAAATGACTGAAAATCTCTTGAGAGTGTTTAGAAGTGTGGTGCTGCCACAAAAGGTGACTTTGTAAAACCTGTAGCTTCTTGCTTAATGGTTGTGCTCTCTGTGTGTCTTCAGCATCGTATCTACTGGCTTGCATCAAAAAAAGTAACTTTTAAAACTAATATTGATTATTGTCAGCCTTGCAGAGCCACCACAGCTCTGAAAAAGAGTGCTGGATTCTAGTCCTAATTGTGCATCAGCACCAGAATTACTTACCGACTAGAAGAGAGACAAGGTATTGTTGTATCAACCAGGCAAAGTACTAACAAGCTTCAACAGGACTTTATTTTCAAAGTGGAAAACTCTTTACCAAGCTGTTGCTGCACCCGCTGTAGCTTTTCCCAGCCTCTCAACTCCTCCCCTCTCCTTCCTGTTTCCTGTCCTTTCAGACTCCCAACAGCCAGTGCTCCCAGTTCTAATAATTACAAGCAACATCTAAACACCACATTCCCTCCTCTCTTAAGAAATTCTCCCAGTTAAAATAAACATTATTGTTCTAACCACAGGAACAAATATGAAACAAGACACTATACTGTTGGCAGAAATATTACACCGAAAACACTGTAGATACTACATAACATAGTCTCTGGTCCAGACAGGTGGTCATCTGGGTCTGACAGGGTGTCTCTCAAGCCCCGGTTCCAGTGCAATGTCTTGTTGTGTTGGTACTACGGTGAAGTCATCCAATGCAGACTGGGTGTTGGCATAATCTCCTCTTGGTGCATAGGCAGGTGCAAGATAAGAAGCATTCCATACTGCCCATCAGAAAGTCAATAGGTGTAAGGTCCCTTCTTCTCTATGATTTTAAGAGGAGCTGTGAATTTATGGTCCCCTTTGCGTAAAATTCCAGGTTTTTGTATTCTAATGAAGGAACCACACTCAAACTTTGTTCCTTAGCACTCCGCCCCTTGTCTGTGAAAGCCTTAGACTTTGCTTGGTTCTGTTCAACTGTTTTTCTCACATCATCCTTGTTTGGGCCATCAGGTTGTGCCTTTAACAATCCAGCAATGTTCAGTTTAGTATTCATCTGTTTCCCATGCAGTAACTCTGAGGGTGATCTTTGCATTGTGGCATGTCGTGTAGCCCGGAATGCTTGCAAGAAATCAGTAGTGAAGGGTATCCACAATAGCCCTTCCAGTTTAGCCATTTGCAAACTCTCTTTCAAAATTCTGTTAAACTGTTCGATTTCCCCATTGGCTTGAGGGTAATATAGTGATGACCTTCTGTGTAAACTGTTCCCCTGTGCTAAAAAAGTTTCAAACTCCAGGGAAGTAAATTGACTACCATTATCTGAAACAAGTTCTTTGTGGTTACCTTCCCTGCTAAAAACTGAAGAGAGGAACTTAATTACTGTAGCAGAAGAGATTTGCGATGTAAACGCTACCTCAGGCCATTTACTGAAATAGTCTATTAAAGTGATGGCATAACGGCAGTCAGTTGGAGCAGTATCAAAGGGTGCTACAATGTCAATTGCCACTTTTTCCCATGCAGATTCAGAAAGAGGAACAGGCTGTAATGGAGGGGTACATGTCACTGCTGTCTTATCATGCATTTGGCAAGTGACACAGGATTTTATGAGTGCTTCAGTTTGAAAGTCCATCCCTGGCCACCAATACAGATCCCATAGTCGTTGTTTGGTTCGGACAATTCTTTGATGAGTACCTAGTGCAGGTGTATGCGTTTTGACAGTAATTCTTCTGGCACAAGGAGCTGCTGTGTATCTTGTAGCACACAGCCATCAAACGAAGAAAGTTCATCCCAAACTCTAAAACAAGGCAGCAAAACTGGGTCAAGGTTTTTAGGGTGACTGGGCCATCTCTTTGTCAGAAATTCCTGTAGTTTTTGGTGAATTGGACATGCTGAACAAGCAGCTTGAAATTGTTCCTTTGTAACTGCAGTGAGAGTGCTGTAATAAGCGCAACCATTACATCCTCATCCTCCAGAGGACCATCTGGTGAAGGCAAAGGCAGGCGAGAAAGGCAATCAGCGACCACATTTTGGTTTCCAGGCTTATATTCCAATTCATAATTGAAAGAGAGTAGTCTTGCAGACCATTGAGCGATACGGTATCCTGCTCTTCCCAGTCTTTTTGTGGTGAGCAATGTCATCAAAGGGCTGTGGTCTGTGTGCAACTTGAACATGCAGCCCTACAGGTAAGTTCTCCATTTTTCAGTAGCCCAGACACAAGCAGGTGCTTCTTTTCAACTGTAGAATATTTTCTCTCAGCATTACTTAGTGTCCTTGAAGCAAATGCAACAGTCCTCTCTATGTTGTCCTCATGCAGTTGTGTGAGAACAGCCTCAAGTCCATAATCGGAAGCATCAGTAGTTACAATTGTGGGCAATGCAGGACTGAATAGTGCAAGTACTGGACTATGTACAATCAAGTCTTTCACCGTTTCGAAACTAGCTTGTGCATCCATTGTCCACACTAAGGTTGAACTTCTCCGTAGTAATTCCCATAACGGTTCAATGACGGAAGCATAATTGGGAATGAATTTTGCATACCAGGAGGTAAGACCCAAGAAGAAACATAAGGTTTGCAAATCTGTTGGAGGAGGAGCATTTGAAATTGCCAAGATATGATGTGGATCAGGTTTTAGTCCAGGCTGTGAAATTGTATGCCCCAGAAAGGAGAGTTCAGTTTGTCTAAATTTGCATTTGGACCTATTGACCTGGAGGCCTGCTTTGCTGATGCAGTTTAGTACAGACTGCAGGTTATTGTCATGCTCCTCAGAAGTATTTCCAAACATGATAATATCATCCTAATAGCACTGAACTCCATGTTGATTCTTCAAATCAATGACATCATTTTTTGGAAGGCACTTGGGGCTGATGTGAAACCGTATGGAACACGTTTAAAATGAAATAGTCCCTCATGTGTAATAAATGCTGTGAGGTCTCCGCTATCTTCATGCAACATTACCTGGTGTTATGCGCTCTGCAGATCAAGAGTAGAAAACATCTGTGCTCCACAGAGTTCTGCAAATACTTTATGTGAGGAAGAAGATGGCTGTCAATCACAATAGCTTTATTTGGCTCCCTTAAGTCCACACAAAGGTGAATGCCTCCACCCTTCTTCTGCATTACAACTATAGGTGAAACCCATTCCAAGGAGTCAATCTCTTCAATAATGTCCTTTTGAACACGTTTTCTAAGTTGCTCTGAAAAACAGCTTCCCTGACTGAAAATGGTAAGTGCTGTAACTTCTGTTGTACAGGCATCACATTATTCTGCATTTTAACTTTGTGCAGAAACCCATAAGCACAGCCAAGTTTCTCCTCAACTCGGTGTTGGGTCCCAGCTGAAACTGGTGTGTGTACCGCAAGAGTGCTTTGCTGAGGAAGATCAATTCATCCATTAACTACCCTGAGATTTAAAGCAGCCAATAAATCTCTGCCAAGGATAGGAGTGCCTTTGTGGACAATGTAGAATTCTGCAGTTACACAGCAATCACCAAAAATAACTTTTACTGGCAGGCAGCCACGTACTGGAATATGGTTTTTCAAATAGCACACCAAGTGAAGTTTGGGTTCAGTAAGAGGCACATCTTTAAAGTAATGCAGATAGATGGAATCAGGTAGTATAGATACTGCTGAGCCAGTGTCCAACATTAGCTGATTAGAGTATGGTTTGCCTGAGGGTATGGCAGAAACATTTACAGTGCACGTTATCTGTTCTGGAATATGTGCAGTAGTGATTTTGTCCACGCTCAGCACAGTAACATCTGGTATTGTAACTGCATGCAGCTGTTGATTGAACTGGCTACTGCGAAATACTTTAGCAAAATGTCCAATCTTTTTCCAGTGATTGCACTGAGCTACTTTTGCTGAACATCCTGTGTAGCTTGCAAGGTGTTGTGGGGATCCACAGCGAAAACATGCTTTTACTGTATTTTGAATTTGCTGATTTGTTGGTATTTTGAATTTGCTGGTTTTTCATTAGTTTTCCTCTAGCAATTGTATGTCTGCAGTGGTAGTAAATTTTTCTGCAAAGGAGTCACAGCCTGGACTGTGCCTCCTGTATCCATGCTCATTATTCTGGCTTCAGCTGAATATTCAATCTGAATAGCAATGGTTATTGCTTTTTCTAGTGTAAATTGTGGTCCTAGAAGTAAGCGTTCTCTAGCATTAAGCATGGTTGTTTTCTCAATGAGCTGGTCTCTAATCATCTCATCTGCCATATTCCCAAAGTCACAAATTACAATCAGACTCCTCAGGGAAGCAATATACTGCATTATAGTTTCCCCTGGTTTCTGCTCACACTGGCAAAATCGGTAACGATTAGCTTCTACATTCACTTTTGGCACAAAAAATTCTTTAATGCAGTGAGTGCATCTCATATTTATCATCTGAAAGGGGAAAAGTGTAAAATATACACTGCCCTTCTGCTCCAAGGCAGTGGATTAGCAGAGCACACTTTCTTACTTCAGAAATCTCTGTAGCACTGATTGCAAGCAGATAAGTTTCAAACATATGGATCTAGGCAGTAAAAGCAATTGGAGGCTGTCATAAATATAAAGGGAAGGCTAACCACCTTTAAATCCAAGAGATTTAATGACAAGAGAAAAAAACCCTTTCACCTGTAAAGGGTTAAGAAGCTAAAGATAACCTTGCTGGCACCTAACCAAAATGACCAATGAGGAGACAAGATACTTTCTAAGCTGGAGGCGGGGGGGGCATGAAGGGAGGAAAGAACAAAGGTTTCTCTCTGTCTGTGTGTTGCCTTTGCCAGGACCAGAGCAGGAATGCAGGTCAGAACTCCTGTAAAGGGTTAATAAGCAATCTAGTTAGATATGCGTTAGATTCTGTTTTGTTTAAATGGCTGATAAAATAAGTTGTGCTGAATGGAATTCCTGTTTTTGTGTCTTTCTGTAACTTAAGTTTTTGCCTAGAGGGATTCTCTATGTTTTGAATCTGATTACCCTGTAAGGTATTTGCCATCCTGATTTTACAGAGGTGATTCTTTTACTTTTTCTTCAATTAAAATTCTTCTTTTAAGAACCTGATTGCTTTTTCCTTGTTCTTAAGATCCAACGGTTTGGGTCTGTATTCACCTATGCAAATTGGTGAGGATTTTTGTCAAGCCTTCCCCAGGAAAGGGGGTGTAGTGCTTGGGGGGATTTTGGAGGGAAAGACATTTCCAAGTGGGCTCTTTCCTGGTTATATTTTGTTAGACACTTGGTGGTTGCAGCAATAAAGTCTAGGGACAAATCGTAAAATAATTTGGGGGAAGTTTTAACCTAAGCTGGTAAAAATAAGCTTAGGGGGTTTTTCATCCAGGTCCTCTCATCTGTACCCTCGAGTTCAGAGTGGGGAAGGAACCTTGACATGATGGCAGAGAGGTGGGATTAACTTGAGATCAATTTGAGATGTTTTGAACCAGAAGCACAGATTTTAAAAAAGGATATTTTTTTTCCCTTTTGGGCTGCTGGAAAGCAGGTTTTAAGCTGAAAGCAATTAGAGGTTTTTTTTGTCTCTGCTTGGGGGCAGAACAGAGACAAAAGGGAATTGTCTTTTGTGAGCTGGAATTTTCTCTACCTAAAGGCAGAGTAGTTAACCTCCTGCAGGGAAATTCACAAGTCTTCACAGACCTGAAGTTGTGTGTTTTTTTAACCTAAGAGCAACTAAAGGGGTTTTCTGTCTCTTTTCCTGGAGACAAAGTTGTTAAGTTTTTATTAAGGATTTTTCTGTAGGCTGACAATCACTATCAGAGAACACAGGAATCCGGTTACAGCACAACCTATATATACATATATTTTGACAAGCCAAGTTTTTGTTTGTTTGTTAGTTTTATTTCTAACTCTCAGGTGTAAAGTTAGTTAAAAACAGAGAGGCTAACATGACAGAAACCAAGCCACAACACAAACTGGAGTTAACCAGACTGGAGGCAGCGAAAGAGGCAGAAAAAGCCCTAGAGGCTGCCCACAGGAGAGCTATGGAGGCAAAGGAAAAAGAAATGGAGGCAAAGGACAAAGAAATGGAGGCAGTGAAAGAGGCAGAAAAAACCCTAGAGGCTGCCCACAAGAGAGCTATGGAGGCAAGGGGAAAAGAACTGGAGGAGAAGGAAAAAGAGAGGAAGCATGCACTGGAAATGGAGAAAGTAAGGGCTGAGCAGAATCTACTGGATAACCCTAACAATCCTTCCCCAACAATCCACAAATGGGAGTGACTATGTTCACAGTATGATGAATCCAGTGATATTGCTGAATATTTTCTCACCTTTGAGAGATTGTGCACTCTCCATAGAATTCCTGAAAGTCACAAGATGACCACATTAGTTGCAAAATTGACTGGAAGAGCTCTGGACATATTCAATAAGAAGCCTCATCAATAGGCATTTGACTATAATAAATTCAAGGATTTGGTTTTAAAGCAATTTCAAATTACATCTGAAACGTACAGAGTAAAATTTCTATCCCTTAAGAGAGGGCCTGAACTAAGTAATGTGGATTATCTAAACCAGATGAAGGATCTGTTAGATAAATGGGTCCAAGGGACGGGTGTCACTAGCTCTAACAAAATATGTGATTTGATAGCTCGGGAGCAATTCCTGAATATGTCCAAGGAGGAAATAAAACAGTGTTTATGGGACAAGGAAATGGACTCAGCAGAAAGTCTTGCTTCTTATGCTGATAGATACGAACAGTCCCAGACCACCAGAGAGGTAGGGCAAATCGGAGCAAAATAGGTGGAGGGAGGAGAGAGGAACAACCCTGGTTGCAGTTGGAGCAGATACCAGAAGGGACACCCTCAGACCACACCCTACTACCGGGGGCAGCCCAAGGCCCCAACTACACACCAAGGAATACTCCAGACACCTTATCGTCCTGCCACACCATTCTCCAGCAACCCACCTCACCCCAACACCAGAGGGCCCCACCGAACCTGAATCAGCAGCAGCCGATAACCCTACACAAGAGGCTCAGCCGGAGCCTGAAACCCAACATAGTGCACCAGCGGAGAGTGGTTCACAGTCAACAAAAACAGCCCCATCCCTTACATTGCTTCCAGAGGGACCAAGCCTAGGTCCACAATCCAATGAGGAACTGATTTCTCCAGCATCAAGGGAACAGTTCCAGATCGAACAGGAAGCAGATGAATGCCTCCAGAGAGCTTGGACAGTGGGATGGAGCAACCCACTGCCTCTCAGCTCTTCTAATCAATCCAGGTTTGTTGTAGAAAGAGGACTTTTATACAAGGAAACTCTTTCTGGTGGACATCAGGAAGACTGGCATCCTCAGAGACAGTTGGTAGTTCCAACTAAGTACTGGGTAAAGCTCTTGAGCTTAGCCCACGATCATCCTAGTGGCCATGCTGGGGTGAACAGGACCAAAGACTGTTTGAGGCGGTCATTCCACTGGGAGGGAATGGGCAAGGATGTTTCTACCTATGTCTGGTCTTGTGAGGTATGCCAAAGAGTGGGAAAACCCCAAGACCAGGTCAAAGCCCCTCTCCAGCCACTCCCCATCATTAAAGCATTCCAATGATTGGGACCTAGTGTTGCAGCAGTTGCTCTTTGCCTACAGATCTGCCCCACATCCCAATTTAGGGTTTTCACCATTTGAACTTGTATATGGCCACGAGGTTAAGGGGCCATTACAGTTGGTGAAGCAGCAATGGGAGGGGTTTACGCCTTCTCCAGGAACTAACATTCTGGACTTTGTAACCAACCTACAAACCACCCTCTGAACCTCTTTAGCCCTTGCTAAAGAAAACCTAAAGGATGCTCAAAAAGAGCAAAAAGTCTGGTATGATAAACATGTCAGAGAGCGTTTCTTCAAAGTAGGGGACCAGGTCATGATCTTAAAGGTGCTCCAGGCCCATAAAATGGAAGCGTCGTGGGAAGGGCCATTCACGGTCCAAGAACACCTGGGAGCTGTTAATTATCTCATAGCATTCTCCACCTCCAACCGAAAGCCTAAGGTGTACCATATTAATTCTCTAAAGTCCTTTTATTCCAGAGAATTAAAGGTTTGTCAGTTTACATCCCAGGAAGGAGAGGACGTTGAGTGACCTGAAGGTATCTACTATGAAGAAAAAAGTGCTGGTGGCGTGGAAGAGGTGAACCTCTCCATGACACTTGGTCGTATGCAGCGACAGCAGATCAAGGAGCTGTGCACTAGCTACACGCCGACGTTCTCAGCCACCCCAGTACTGACTGAATGGGCATACCACTCCATTGACACAGGTAATGCTCACCCAATTAAAGTCCAACCTTACCGGGTCTTCTCAAGCTAAAACTGTTATAGAACGAGAGATCCAGGATATGCTACAGATGGGGGTAATCCGCCCCTCTGGCAATGCATGGGCATCTCCAGTGGTTCTAGTTCCCAAACCAGATGGGGAGATATGTTTTTGTGTGAACTACGGTCAGCTAAATGCTGTAACTCGCCCAGACAACTATCCAATGCCATGCACAGATGAACTATTAGAGAAACTGAGATGGTCCCAGTTAATCTCTACCTTGGACTTAACCAAGGGGTACTGGCAAGTACTGCTAGATGAATCCGCCAAGGAAAGGTCAGCCTTCACCACACATGTCGGGCTGTATGAATTTAATGTACTCCCTTTCGGGCTGCAGAATGCACCCACCACCTTCCAAAGACTGTTGATGGTCTCCTAGCAGGATTAGGAGAATATGCAGTTGCCTACCGTGACGATGTGGACATATTTTCGGATTCCTGGGCAGAACACCTGGAACATCTACAAAAAGTCTTTGAGCGCATAAGGGAGGCAGGACTAACTGTTAAGGCTAAGAAGTGTTAAATAAGCTTAGGGGGTTTTTCATGCAGGTCCCCTCATCTGTACCCAAGAGTTCAGAGTGGGGAAGGAACCTTGACAGAGGCTCACCTGGGCTTTGCAGAAAGGGTGCAGGTGGGTTCAGAGGCAGAAGATCCATCCTCATCGCCAAAATGTTGCATCAAGCAGGCAAGGTACTAACAAGCTTCAACAGGACTTTATTTTCAAAGTGGAAACCTCTTTTCCAAACTGCTGCTGTACCCTCTGTAGTTTTTCTCAGCCTCTCAACTCCTGTCCCCTCCTTCCTGTTTTCTGTCCTTTCAGACTGCCAACAGCCAGTGCTCCCAATTCTAATAATTGCAAGCAACATCTAAACACCATAGGTGGGTGAGGTAAGATCTATTGAACCAACTTCTGTTGGTGTGAGAGACAAGCTGTCATGCTTTCACAGGTACTCAGAGTGACTAGCTGTCCATTACACCTGTGTGATCTCGCTGAAAGCAGTAGGTTAGCCTAACTATACCTGAGGACAAGTTCTGGCTAGCATAGGGTTTTCTATAGTGCCCATCCCTATTGTATATAAGTTGGCTTTCAGAATCTTTATTACTAGAGATGATGTATGAGAAGATAAGAGCCTCTCTTAAATCTCAGTGCTTGGGTTGAATTTGAAGGGTTGGCAGTAAATAGAACCCCTACAATCCCCCCACTCCTTTTGCTTTTGAAGTGAGTACCTTTGGTAGGAAATCACTGAGAGACTAAACTGCATGTCATTTTTGAAATCACTTTTTACACTTGAAACACACTTCAGTTTATTTCCCCCAAGGTCAATATTAGGCATCCCCTTACCAGATACACTACCGGAATTCCGGTAGGGCCGTCAGTTGGCATTATCATAAGGTACAGCAATAGCGGTGGGCAAAGGACACTGGAGCTTATACAGTAGACCATCACTATAACATCCTTCATAATAATGAGTCTTCCCCGGATCCCACTTCGAGCCCTGCAGCTACGGCGGGGGCTGTCAGCCGTCCCAGACCTCCCTCCCACTGCTGGGCAGTGGGGCTCTTTTGCTATAACGAACCATTGACTTGGATCCTGACAGATTCGTTATAACGAGGGTGTGCTGTAGTGTGAAGCAATATTTATTTTATTGTCTCATGGAATGACTGTGGAAATAGTGGAGCTTCTACTGCCTGAGCAGGTCATCAGCCAGAGAGATTATTTTTAGCAGAAAGAAGACAGCAACCACAACTGTCTCTGTAAAAAGAAAAGGAGTACTTGTGGCACCTTAGAGACTAACAAATTTATTAGAGCATAAGCTCATGAAAGCTTAAGACTAACATGGCTGCTACTCTGAAAACTGTGTGCGTGTGTGTGTGGCAGACACCTTAGGGAAAATAGTGCCCTGTGCGAACTTATATTTTGATGCCACTGCCTTGCTGGGCTCCCCACAACAGGTCAGCAGCCCACGGGAAGGCTCAGTGACAGTAGGGCACCAGAGGGCTGTGGTGGCAGGGGAGCATGGTGATCTGAGTGCCCTAGGAGGGAGGCAGGGGAGGGGGCAAACCAGAGGTGTACAGCTAGAGTCTCACTGGTATGGGGATGGGGGAGGGGGCAGTGACATGAGCGTTCCAGAAGGGCAGAGCTCTCCCCAGATTTCAGTATTGAGCATCCCTAATATTTAAGTGCTCCTCCCCAGTCCCAGGGAAGGTGGGAAGTTGTAGGGGAAGTTAAAATGGAAACATGCCAGCACACTGGAGGTAGCTAGGGTGGGCGGTGACGGTGGAAGGTTTGCTCTTGAACTATCCCAACACCCTGCACTGACAACTCCCTTTAGAATGAGCAAGAAAAAGGGGGAAATCTCCTGAGAGCTCTGTGTGTGTGTGTGTGTGTGTGTGTGTGTGTGTGTGTGTGTGTGTGTGTGTGTGTGTGTGTGTGTGTGTGTGTGTGTGTGTGTCAGAGTATGGCAGGGGGAGGGGGAACCTCAAAGACTGGGAGACACTATGAGAACTGGGGAGGATGAGGGGCAGGGGCCTGAGAACTGTGAGGCTGGAACGTGAGGGGCACAGGGAGGGGACCCCTGGGAGCTGGATGGGGTGGGACATGGGGGCACAGGAGGGGCCCTCTGGGAGCTGGGGCACAGGGTCAGGACTGCCCCAGACTTACTCATATATTTCCCCTCCAGTTTCAGTTCCCTTCCTCTGCCAACCCTGAAGAGGCAACTTCCATTTCCCATTGGCCAGCCGAGATGCCTTGCTTGCGGCATCACTTTTGTTCAGGCCGCCCAGGGATGGCGGAATAGCTGGGCTGGGACAGTCCCAGCGGGTACAGGGGGAACAGCCCACCAGCTGTGGATCGAAACTAGCAGTTAGGCTGAGTCACTGCTCAGAAGCAGGGAGGCAGGTGCTTCTGCTGCACCAGGCTGCACTCCACAGGCTGCCAGGAGGAGCCTCAGCTCCTTGCATCTTCACCACAGCGCCCCCCCCCCCCCCGACTATGGTGCCCTGGGCAGTCACCCAGGTTGTCTACTAAGGCCAGCCGTGTGTGCATGCATGTGTAAGATTTTAAATGGTTAACTGGGATGGATGTTTCACAAGATTTGTTCTTAATGGTAGGACTGTGTGAAATACTGGCCAAGAAAATGCTGAGCGTTGTGTGCTTCATATTGCTGTTCAATGTTAGCTAGAGATAGCGTTCAAAAGCAGGACTCTGTTTACGCGCATTTTGGCTCATCTTCTACAGCTCTTGGGGGGGGGGCTGTATTTTAGTTCTGTGTTTGTACAGCACCTAACAGAGTGGGACCCTGGTTTATGATTGCAGCTTGTAGCTGCTACTGCAGTACAAATTATTAAAAGGAATAATTTCCCCTCAAAACTCAACCCGTTTTTGATTTTAAAAACCCTTTATATTTTCAAAATTTCCAATCATGACATTTCATTCCAAAGATTAATTTTTTAGCTCAAAGTCTGTGGGGGTGCCAAAATGTACACGCTTTGACACAAAACTTTAATGTTATGTAAAGGGAACTTTGTGGGAGGCTTACATTACGAATGTCTCTTTTGCAAAATTTCTTTCTAATCCACGCATGCACCCACAGAGTTTGCCTTTTTGGCACAGCCTTATTCAGTAACAAAGTAGATTGGAATTAGCTCTGATGATAGTCAGTGAAGAATCAGTAATTGATTCTGTGGGCATAAAAAAGTGACTGAATGCAGTATTCCATGCAAAATGTTATTACTGCACCTAATTATATAAATCCGTATAATCCAAAGGCCCCTGCTTCAAAATTCCGTTTTGCCCTTTATTTTTTTTTTCTCTTCTCAACTTCTTTAATGAACTGAGCAGTTCTGGTCAAGTATTTTTGTTTCATTTAACTCCTCTTGCTATCAGATCAATGCAATTCCCTGTAAAACCACCTGCTGATTTACCCCGAAGGGTCTAACTTTTCAGTAGGGTGTCGGCATGCTCAAATCCCTGGAACTCCTGCAGATTACACCTCTTTGCTGCTTTCTGCATGAGTGGCCACTTCCTGGTTTGCTTGTAGCTAAGGCTAGTCTTGATTGTTCTCAAAGACGGTCCTTGGAGATTGGGCTGATCAGGTTCACTAATGGTCAGACTTCTCTTGGTATTTGCTTACATAACACAATCAGAGCACGTCTTAAATATTTTATCAGCTTTAAAGAGTCGTTTTCATAATATGGCATTACGTTGCACTGGAACACACAAAGCAGGCTGGAGAAAAAGGGACTTAGTGCACTAAAGTAAAAGAGCTTCAAGTACATGGCCCATGCAACCTGTATACCTTATGTTAAGACAAATGTCCCCACTGCACACAGTCAGTGTATAAAGAAGCTCTAATATGTAATGTAACAGACAGCTGGATTCAGCACATGCCTCAAATAACTGCAATGGCTTTCTTCCCCTTTAATTAGTTGCCTGACTCGTTTGTGAAATTATTTTCAATCCCATTCCTTTTGCTTTCCTTTACAGAGTCAGCTCGTGTGTTAATTACTGTACATGGGCCAGGTTCTCAGGGTGGGGCACTGCAGAGAAGTAAGGTGCAGTTTCCTCATTCTGAGTAGTTCTACACTGACCTTAGCTAGAACAGGCTAGAGGCTGCTCTTGACTACCTAGCTGGCTTGCTAAGGCTGTTGAGGGGCTGTCTGCCAGGCAAGGCTAGCTGGAGCACAGCAGGGTCTGATTACAGCCATCTATCTGCACTGTGGGATAGCTGACTATGCTAGACCTATATCTGTTCTGTTGGGAGGGGGGCGGTTCCCCTAGGCTGGAGGAATCGCCAGCAGGTGAGCAGGCTGCTTTCTAGTCCTTTTGTGCTTTCTGAGCAGCAAAATGGGTCTACATTGCAGCAGAGATTCTGGCCCTGTGCATTGAAACTCACGCAGTATTGCCTCCTTTCTGAGGCATTTCTACACCCACGCATTGGACAGATTTAACTAATAGGTCTAGAAATTGAAGCCAAATTGCTACAAGGCACCTTTTCCCTGATTTCAGGCATGGCCACCCAAAAGGGTTTGCGCTGATTTAACTAGATCAGTTTCTAATCTTATTTAGCTGAATGGCTACTGCTTGTGTAGATAAGGCCTTAGCTTTAGCTCATGCCCTCTCATTCGCCTATGATAGCTTTGCATCTGACCACATATCAGACTTATACTGTTCATATCATCACATGAAATGTAATACCTACAAGCCTAACTTTTTTAAACTAGTGTAGCCATAAACCCAGAGCGTTGCTGGTTTGTTGTTTTTTTCTGTAACTTTTCTCATTCATCCTGTACTATGACATCCAAAATCATGTACAACACCCCAGGATTGGGCTCCTAGCCCTTTTGGACAATGCCATGGTGATTTCCCCTTGCCTCTGCTCTATTTTTTGCAACTAAATATAGTTTACTTTCCTAATGGTGCTAGACAGTGAATTGGTAATTGCAGGTATCTTTCCACTAGCATGTCCAGGTCATTTATCCAGGCCACTGGTCTGCAGCTTACAGTCACCTTGTCCTGCACTCTACTCAATGTCTGTTGAGTCCATGAATTTGCTATGTCTGAACGGAAGGTAGTGTATAGCCCATTTTGTTATTTTTCTTTTAACATTTTTTTTCTCTCCGATCATCATTACGTCAGATTTTCTGTGGAAGATGCAATTGCAGCTTGGCAACATTTGGCTCTATTCACTTCCAGATCCAGTGTCCCACCTCTTTTGGATTGTCTTCCCTTCTAAGTTTCTGTCACCCTCCAATTTACACTCCCAGATTTGTGGACATTCATTTGGGTATATTGTGGTCAACTTATTGCTTCCTCCTACTGTGGTCTATATCATTCATCACTGGTCATGGGTCTCTTGAAGTCAAGTGGCATGTTTCTCCATTAATATTGCAGTTAGCAACCGCATACACTATAGTTAGTTCTTTATGTACTACTGTACTGAACACCTTCCTATAGAGGTGCTGGAACAATGTGTATAGGGGAGGTGCTGAGAGCCATTGAACCAAACTGTAAACCCTCTATATGATGGAAATCACTTCAAGCCAGAGGATGCAGCAGCACCCCCACACCCTAGTTCTAGCACCTAGGCCTTCCTAACATGTAAATGAACATTGGGACTTAAAGGCCTCTTAATCAGGCAGCTGAGGACAAAAGGGGTGTACTGGCACAGGCAGAAGTGTATGGAGTGGCAGAAGGGACCAAAGGAAAGTACAGTGGGATTTATCAATCTTGGCTGGTGGAACAATCTGTAGGGAGCAGCAGCTGAAAATTAGAGCAACTTGTGGCTAATCCAATTTGCACTTGGAGTTGGATAGGATCTCAGCTGCCCCCAGATCGAGGAAGGCACAAGCAATATTGAGAATTTTATTTAAAAAGTGTAACTTTTTATTAGATGCATGTTGCATGGAGTATCATTGAGAGACGAATCATAACAGTGTCTAGCGCAGAACAGGAATGAATACAACACAATCTGGTTTTGGTTCTTTGAAGGAAACCAAGGATTGGGCTGTCTAGGACCGTGATACCTCACAATAAGTACAAGTCTCCTAGCTCATGTTGTTAGATGTAAATATGACCATATTCACGGTAATAGTCTTGTGATGTATCTTCATGAGAGGCAAGCTATTTTTAAAGGTATGACCCTGCTTTTTAGTAATTTGGGACTAAACATTTCAGTCTTGCTGGACAGGCAGAGGCTAAACTGTGGCATAGAGCCCTGCTTTGGTGTCAATGCAGAACAATCCTGCCCTGTTAGGAGCTCTCAGAGCCATTGTGCCTCTGAGTTTCTGGGGAGCACAACCACTGTGTCCATCCTTAAAGAGAGGATGTGCTCTCCTGCATAGTCAGTGAACTCTGAAAGCCATTGCAAAGGGGGTGGGCGTGTGCTGCATGGCCCTAACTTCTCCCTGTTCCTTTTTGGGGTGGCTGGCATTGCTGATCAGGATCAACCTTTGGAAAGAGAGAGAAAGACTGCAATTGTGATGGACCCTGCACAGGGGGAGGAGGCGCCTTGACACTGAGATACAGCAACAGAGAACCATAAGCAAAGTCTTCTCAGACTTTCAGCTCTTGAAAGAGCTTTCTCCTGCTCATTTCTTACTGGAGTTATTGCCAGGCAAGCAGAGGAATTCCCCTGAAGCTTGGTTTGCTGCTGAAAAGACAGGCTCACCCTAATTTTAAATGATTCAGATATAAAAAAAATTACTGACAAGGAAGAGTAGAGGCAGCTCATACAATTCTGCTGGGATAAGGAGCATATAGTAATTCAGGAGAAAATTCACACCTGTGCAGAAGGCTCATACAAGGCCTAGAAACACTTTGGGTCCATCTACACAGCAAGCAGACTTCTGCGGCTGGCCTGTGTCAGCCGACTTGGGCTCACTGGGTTTGGGCTGGAGGACTGTTTCATTACTGTGTAGCCGTCTGGGCTCAGGATGGAGCCCGGGCTCTAGGGCTGTGAAATGGGGGAGAGTCTCAGTGTCTATGGGCTAGCCACGGGTTTTTCTTTGCTATGTAAACATACTTTTTGAGGCCTAGCGTAGGCCCTCTGCACAGGAGAAAAATTCAACCCTAAGACTTGATCCTGCAAGGTGCTGGGTGCCCTCATGATCAGTGGGTGAAATTCACCTCTGCGTAGAGGCCCAGCATACAGCTGTTCAGCACTTGAATCCCACACAGGGCTTACATGCAACGTTGGACTTATGCTGGGTCTCTGCACAGGAATGAATTTCTTCCACTGATGCCAGTAAATGATGAGGGGCTCAGCATGTTGCAGATTTGCATCCTTCAGTATCTCCACCTCTGAGAAAGCTAAGAAAGAAACATTCTGCTGCCTAATTTAGCCTATTTTCAGACAGGTTATCTTCTGATGCGCCCCCCCACTTGCTGTCACCCCCCCCCCCAGCCAACTACCTTCCTCGCTCATACAAATGGATGCAGCAAAATTCGAGGCAGTGTTCGCATTTGAGTGCTTTATTATATTGGAATTGCAGTGATATTAACATTTGTACAAATGCACAAAATCTTGTCTCTTCTAGCGAGAAAGAGCTGTAAAAATCTGAACTAGTTGAACAGTTTCAATGAACGCATTGTCCATTTGTAACAATAAATGTATTCAGGACGCAACAAAAAGCGTAACATAAAATTAAACATATTAAATGCCGCAGCACCTATTTACACTTATGTACCAAAAAAAAAAATTCTCTCCTTCCAGTGAGGAAGGTGGTTACTTTACAGAATAAAACAAACAGACAAACACAAAACCTTTAGTACAATACAAACAACCTCAAGCCCAAAACTTAAAGTGACAGCACCTTTTTTTTTTGTTAATATATATATCTATAGACTTCCATAGTTTAGGCTTACTCCAAGCAGTGCTAAAAGCTTCTTTAAAAATCAATGTTCCTGTATAGTAACTATATGTAAAAGAAGCAACTGATCAATGTTTAAATTGAGCAATATATGGAGGGGAAGCCCATGAATATGGATTGGGAAATACCTGGGTCCTAATCCTGAAGTCCTTACTCAGGCAATCAACATCATTGAGTTTTGCCTGAGGAAGGGCTGCAGAAATGGTTTGCCTTTCAGAAGTATCTTTCTGAGCTGTGGTAAAAGTTGTCCCTGCCAGGGATCTTTTAGCAAGCTCCAGGGGCAGAGGAATGGAAAATCCATTTCCCCTCAAAATTTCCCTTTACTATCAACACTGGTTTTCCCCTTCTCTTGTTATTTCTCTTGCAATCGATGGAAAGCTACAATTTTCAATGTGTGAAGCAGACTCAGAGGATAATATTTTGTTTAGAGATGTGACAAAGGCCAACGCTACATTATAAAATAATACAAAGGTTTTGAAATGGTTCCGCACCATGAACCTTAACATAAGCAATGTTTGACTTGCCTTAAGACAGGGCCTACAGATCCTGTATACCAGATATTACACACTGGTCTAAATATCACTGATCATAATTATTGATTCCTAGCCAAGGAAAACCTTGGAAAGGGCTCAGACTTCCCATGTAGAGAATTAATCTTTTAGCCCACGCTGACATTTCAGCCTTACATTGTCTTTAAAGTTTACTGAAAAGTAGTTTTGAAAGGTATGGAAGACTCACAGAAAAGAAAACAAGCCCTGGGAAGCAATTTAGCTCCAAGCATAAAGCCAGTGATAAAAACCAGATAACCACAAGCACTAGGAAGGAGTCACATGTGAACACAAACTTTATCATCTTTGGTGACTACTTCAGATGAATGAGCTTTTTCACGGGAGATTTTATTCCTTTTGTTTGAGTTTAGGTTTTAGTCTTTTTTTTTTAAAGGTGCTGTCCCCTATTAAGTTACGAGGCAACATTATATTTTATGGACTCAAAATTCAAAACACGTTGTATGGCCATTGTAATCTCTTCAGCTCAATAGCTACCATGGGCTGGACAACAGTCAAAGGGCAGTATAATGCACAAAAAGAGCCAGTCTCCTGCCACACAGTATGCAGGACACTTTGGTTCTCAGGATGAGATAAACTATAAGTAAATATACCTTTGATGTTGCCTCACATACTTTGCATAATAAAACATTTATATGCCATCATGAAGAAGGTGTAAAGTCTAAGCCATGTTGCAGATTGGCTGCACTCAGCTTCTCTTAGCTGTCCTCCATTTGGGTGGGTGTGACAGACAAATGATAGATATGCCAACAGGGAAAGCATATGAATGTATGTGGTGCAAACATTTAAATGATTCGATAAGGGAGAGCGAGAAAGAGAGCGAGAGCTAAAGTGCAATTGTAAAATTATATAAATAACTGAACTGTAGAGCTATTAATTAGTTGTAACTGGTTTTGTTTTATAGGCACTGTTTAGTTTTTATTTATACAAATTAAAATAGTTTTTCTTCCCTCTCCAATAATTTTATCTGATATATAATGAAGCTTCAATGGTCTAAACTAAGCTTCTCAAGACTACTTAGTAAAAGACAGAAGGGACAATGGTAAGGCAGTATAGTGCAACTCACTATGTAATATTAGAAAAGAAGCAAGAATGGCATTAGATCTCCATTGGTGATATATATAATCATCCTAGTAAAGACAGGCTTTCCAGTTTTATGTATTATTTCCCTTTAGCTTACCTGTGCTTTCTAAAATGAGAGAACACATTTTCAAAAAAAGAGGAAACAAGTATAAGTTCATAACTTTTGTTGTTACAAAAAGCAGATGCTGCTTTAAAGAAAACAATTAATCCTAGGAATTTCTGTACAAAAGACCTCAGCAAACCTTTCCATCTTAGATGGACGACTTCCGCTCAAGACCCTAAAAGATTACGATATACATACACCTAGAGTAGTTTATTGCAAAACTAATATTGTAACTTTAAAAAAAACCAGATTCCATACAAGAATACTGTTCAAATGGAATGTGTTAAAATAACATTTATTAATAAATACTTTATAAAATTCTATGTGAATACTACATTAATAGATTCCTGTTTAAATTTTGCTTTGGTCCTCATGAATTTTCATAAATTCACTATATACTTTTTTAAAAAAAATGTGTTGTTAGCTGCTAAAAAGCACACTCTATGCTAACTAAAAGGCTGTTTTAAACACTTAATATTGTTGCTTAAAAAAATACAAATCCTCCAAAAGACAGGTTTTTGACAACAGTTACAGCTGGTTTTGTTAGTTAACAGGACAAGATCAGTTAACACGCTAAAATCCATATATACTGAGGCAAGTAATCACCTGAAGTTGAACCAATGACTTTCCACTATTCAGAACATGAGCTGCCTACATTTAGGTATACTGCATGAATTAACTCCAAACAGCAAGAAATTTTCTACATCCTCCTCCTCAGCATTGTCCTAGAAACACAACCTGTCTCCCACAGGCAGTGTTATGAATATGGCTTGCATAAATTGACTCAGGGGGATGAAATGTTTGAATCACAACACAGCACTTTTGGGAAAGTATTGCATTCATCCATGGCTGGGGTTTCCAACATACTTTCTTTCAATGTCGCACAGTGAGCGATGCTGTACATAGAAATGTTTAACATGTGGATGCTTCATTTTGAATGAGAAACATGGCCAGGATAATCCATCTGTACTGTTAACTCCCATGAAATAAGGCTGGGGAGCCATTCTGATAGCTCACTGGCAGGGATTTTGATGATGGCTGCAATAGGTTGAAGAAAGGCAGGTGTGACAGTATCAGTCTCCAGTAGTAGCCCAGGGAAAACTAGAATTTATCCTTGAATGAAACAGCACAGAAAATGGATTTAGAATACCAGAACTGAAAAACAAGTTGCTTCTGCTAAACAGGAGATGTTCTCTGGAGAAAGACATAGGCCCTGTTCCTGCAGCCCTTACACATCAGTCTCCAGTGAGATGACTTGTAAGGACTACTTGCCTAAATAAAGGCTGCAGGGTTAGTCCTCGAAAAAGCAAGTATATTTTAAGCATGATGGAAGTTAATCTGTTGAGCAGTGAAAGGTGAGTGGTATGGTTGGTCCTTTTATATCAATATGCTGCATGTTGTTTTGGCCTGTGAATCTTGCACTTAGAGTTACAAGAAGCAATAGCAAATAGCTTTCATCCTTTACTTATTTCCACATCACTAATAACAATTATACCTATAGGCCAATAGTATAGAGAGGAGACAGTTAGTTATAAGTACACATTTAGGCAAATGCATCGTTGGCTTGCCTAGTTAGCATTAAAAAAAGACATAATCAAGCTATATATAACACACATCAGTCAAACTGTCAAGTTGCTGGATTTAATGAAACTCAGGCAAGATTTTTTTTTTTTTTTTTTTTTTTACTGTAGAGGCTTTTAGTTTAACAGCTAAATATTTCAGCTGAGTCTGAACAAAAGTAAAACCAAATCTTAATTCTAGTGCAGTGTAGCTCATTTGTTTTTCTATTATCAACAGTTCTTTTATAATGTATTTAAGTGCTATCCATGCAACAACAACAAAAAAGATTTAAACTAAATTAATACTCTGATGGCATTTTTGGGGGGAGGTGAGGTGGGGCAGGGATTAATGGTGAGGCATGAAATTTGGACCGATAATACCTCCTGTTTTTTATAATGGAGCTTCAACTGGAACTTTATGTTTAAAGCTGTATATTTGAACAAAAGTTTCCTTAGTAGCTATGGGGAAGCAAAACCATTCAGCTATTACTAATTGGACTTTAAAAATGAATTACAGATTCAATATTTAAAATGAATTACAGATTCAATATTTAAAACATTTTAAAAGTATATGTTTGCTAAAATATAATAGAAAATCCTTTATATTTGTTTTTTTTCTTAATTGTTTTGGTTCTTAAACTATATAATCAAGTCATGATTTATACTGTACACTCAAAATTTTTCTTCCAAAAATATTTGTATAAATGGAAAGAGAGTTCTTTAAGAATACTGATAAAAAGTTAACTGAGTTACCAAGATAAAAACTAAATCAGAAATGATGATTCAAGATCCTTAGAGATTGCTTTCCCTTTCAAAATGGGCTCTAATCATTACAGTTCTTCATGGGGCGAGGGGAGGGAGGCGAGGGCGAAGTAGAGGGAGAGGCCTTCATTTGTTTGGTTGTTGTTTCTTTAAATAAAAACCACCCTTTAAAAAACTATTATTCCTCTAAAAACAATGAAACGACCTTTGAGGAAAACAACTCAGCTTGAGAATGAAGAGTGTTTAGCAGTAGAATATTTGCCAGGAGTAATGTTAATTAGCATTTGTTTTTAAAAAAATGCAGTCGCAAACATTTATCACAACAGAGTAAGAGCCTGTTCCTGCTCCCATTGAAGTCAATGGGATTTTTGCCACTGATTTCAGTGGGAGCAGAATCAGGTCCAAACATACTGAAAAATAATATAACTAACTGGCTGTTATCTACTGTGCTCTTAATGCTTGATTTCCCATATGTGACGGGTACTATCTAAGGGTGAAAGCCACCTCTGTGCAGAGAGCTAGTACAAGGCCTACAAGGCCTAAGCATTCAAAATTAGGCTTAATTAGGATACAAGAAGTGCCTCAGCCTTTTGTTGACCTTCTGCATAGGGTGAATTTCATCCACAGCATATAGCAGAATTTTCAGCATTCTTGTAGTATACAGCAGCTAAAAAGTGCTTTTAATGCCATACTGAGACTGATCCTCAGCTAGTTAAATTTGTATAATAGCATCACTTACGTGAACGGAGCTCCACTGATCTATGCCAGCTAAGGTTCTGTCCCACATATGTTTAAAAAATCAGCTGTGAAGAACTGGTCTTTTCCTGGTATTTAACAATAACCTATTCCTCACTGGTCAAACTGATGTAATGGACTATAAATGAACTATAAATCTTAGGCTATTAGCAGTTGATGATGGAACAATGTCACTGGTTTAGTGCATAGAACCTTTCTGAATTATTATATACTACATGGCTTTTCTACATTAACAATTGGCAGTGTAAAAAACAGTTGTAATAAACAGGTGTGATTTGCTATCCTTGTACTCTGCCATGGACATTTACAACAGAAGCTTGCAAGGCTCCTTCTCCCTAGCACCAGCACAGCTGGCTTTCAATCGTGCATCACCTGTGGCTAAACTACTTTCACTGTTTATTAAAACACTAAATCAGGAGCATTAACATCCTGCATATTTCTTCTTTAAAAAGCAAAAGTTCAGTGCAGCCCAGCTGTGGGTGAAGGGCTATTGAAAGCAGTGACCATGCCAACAGTTTTTTTCCCCGGGGGGAGGGAGGAGGGGAATATAAGTTGGGTATGAAGTCTTTTCTTCTCCATTAGTATTCTCTGAACAAAAATGGAGAAGAGAGACTTGGAATGCGAAGACAGGAGGGAGCTTGAAGGAGACAGAGCCACAGAGTTTAGAGAGGGAAGATGCAAGGACAATTGAAAGACAAAAGAGAGAGCTTAACTAGAAGAGGGATAATAGGGAAATGAAAGAGGAAAGCAAGACAAGAGGGCATATTACCTGGGACTGAATTGTTCTGATATCCATGTATTATATAATCACTCTTTTCTCTGAAAGAGGCTCTGAATACAGAGTGGGGTTCTGATGATATTGTAAAGCTAACTCACTCTCTCATGTGCTATCACCAGACTCCCTGAATATCTATATAGCCTAATTATTCCCAGTTAACTATGTATGACTTTGGCTAACAAGCTGCCATTTAACAAAACTCCATGATTCTGAGGCATCGGGCTAGACTGGTAAGAAGGAAACACAACTATGTACAGAAACGTTTCAGTTTATAAACAAGTAACTGGTACCAAAAAATTGGAGAAAGCACCAAAGCATTTCCCAAGCTGATAGCATATTAATTGCATAACTCCCTTTTTGTAACTAAGTATAAAAGGCATATTTTAATAACTATAAAAATGAAAGCCAGAGTCGTCCAAGGGCTGAGGAGTCTTCCAGGGCTGAGTTAGTGTTGAAAATGTCCTTAACACAAGGACATTTGATTATGCTACCACTCCCCCATAGCAGTTTCTGACCAATCCGTTTTAAAGAATTGGGTTCATGTCTGTTCTATGACTGGCAAGCTGACTGAGAGTGGAGCTTCCTACGACATCGCTGACGGAAGAGGAAGTTGTAATGGTATTATGCTGGATGACTTGCTGTTGTGAGCAAGCTGGGACGGGGCTTGCAGGAGGACTACTCTCGGGACCTGGGAAAAAAAGAACACACAAACTAAAATGATGTGTACATGTTGAACGCCTGTGATGTATTACAGTACTGTTAAATAGAAGATGGACCACCAAGGATGCAGTCCTGCCAACTCCAATAATTCAAAATCATGAGATTTTAACAATTGTAGATATAGAGGGGTTTTTTTTTGTTTGCCTTTGAGGTTTTTAGAGCCTTTAAGGTTCACATTTTCAAGCTTTTGAGGGCTAGAAACTTACTCTCTTTTAAAAATGAGAGTCATGTAATAACCTGACTCTAGGAGCTGGGACTTTTTCTTAAAGGCCAAATACCACAAGACTTGTGATTAAAATTATGAGAGTTGGTAACTGAGTGCTTAAATGTTTTATTTATTGCAGCAGAAGGGATTGAAATATGCATTAAAATGCAATGCAGCACAGAAACATTAATGTAAGCAAGACTTAGTAGTAAAGAATGAAATCCCATTGTCACATCCCATAGGCCTTATTCACTTTGGTGCAGCAAGGATGGAATCGGGCCCTATTTTCCATATTGATGATTCTCCTAATGTAAAGAAACTCCCAGAGGGCACAGAGCTGGTATAGCTGGCATATATGCAACCCTTCCTGGAGACACCAGTGCGGGGGTGAGTGGGGTGATGGGGGGGTGTGCATGTTGGGGATATGGCTGGAGCACACTGAACTCTGGCTGTTTTTTGCTTTAGGGGAGTATTGCCATCTGGCACATATTAGAACAGCTCTCAGGCTGCTCTAACCTATTTTGGAGCCAGGCAGAGAAATGGAGTTAGAGCAATCTCCCTATGCCGTGCTGAGCAGAAACTCAGCACAGCAGAACACCTGTTCCTACACGTGCAGTATGTCCACTTGGATTGTTTCTCTCTCTAGTTAGCTACAATAGCTTCATTAACTTTTTCTTTTTTAATGACAGATGAATATTAAAGAAGAGATTGAAGAAGAAATTGCGTACCTCAGACATACCGAGTTTGGAGTATGGTATTATTTTCATTGGAGGAAAATGTTTATAATTTATTCCTGCTTAGTTTTTCTTTCGGTGATTAGACTCTTTTGGGTTCCACCATTACACCATTTACCAAAGTACATGTTAAGGATCCACTCTGAGGTATTTTACTGGACCCACCAGCATTGTTGCCTGTCATACATTTGTCAGAATGGAGCACTGAGTTCACTGGGGCTCCTCTGCAGGGGAACGAGTGTCTATCTGTGTGCATCTCATTGCAGGTGCAGTGCCATTGCTTCAAGCACCATGGGATAGAGACTAGTTTTATTTTATGCTTGAACCACACCATGCCATTTTTGGTTGGTGCTTGGTAAATACTTAAGTTTATTTGGCATACAGTCCCAATCCAGCAGAAGTCAGTCTCCTGGCAAATGCAGTAGTTTGCCTTCAAGCAATCAATTGCAGGATTAGAGTACATAACAGTCTTAAGAGTGCTCCTTTACATTTATCGGCTCACTTTGCAGATATTTCATTTAAAATCTTAATTCTATGATGTTCAGAAAGAGTGGTTTAAATGAAAGTACTGAATGGGTGGAGGAAGCGACTGGGACCTTTGATTGCTGTTTTTATGAATGACTGTAGACCATGGAAATACACCAGTTACTTACTTATATATCCTTGCGACTCTTTCTGCATGGCTGTTATTGGACAGTCTTTATGTGTTAACAATAACTGTTTCAGCTGTGCCACCTCATTTTTCAACATGGAAACTTCATTCTAGAGAAAAAGAAAAAGAGACGTTTACTTAAGAAAGTGACAAAAAGTTAACAAACAAGTGAGACGTCTCCTGTCACTATAACTAAGAAAACTGAGCTGCATAGGATTGATCTTTGCACTGAATTTGGTCCACTGTATGAGAATTCTTTTACACAGTAGCTATTGGGACAAATTCCTTCTGTTACATCATTGCTAATCTGGAGTATCTCCATCAACTTGAGCTATTGTAACCCTAGAGTACTACTCTTGCCTCTGGTTGCATTTACTGTTTGTGTCATAATATTAGTGCTATTTAAGCACCATTATTGTCAATTTACTGTATGTTGTATACACAATGCTATAGATCTGAAGTAAGTATATTATGTGTGTATAATTTTGCCTGGTATGATGGAAAATAACACAAATGTTAATTAAAACAGCCTTAACAAAGACATTTTTAATTATAAAAAATCCTTGCTCCAGGTTTTTCTTTGATCTATAATGTGTCATTTTGCCTTTTAAAAAAAAATAAGGTAATCTTATCTTGCTTGCAGATCTAGACTCTTCATTATTATGGGTAAGGCTTATAGAATCATACATAGAATCAGAGAGGGAAAAGATCCATTAGACAGTGTGGGTGGTGATTTGTAGAAATATTACTCGTCCTTGCAATTTCACGGTACACCATAGCTCCTTCAGCCACGGTATGTTAGACTCACTTATCCAGAGCCCTCTCAACAACCACAGACATAGAAATACAGTAATATATAGTAAAACATATTTCAGTGATTTCCCAACAACTGAATTTTAATTTGTCGATTTATGTAATGTAATTTGTCATACTATATGGTCAAAATGCCTTTGGTACAAAAAAGGATTAGTTTGCCACAAAACAACTATTTAAAATTTACCAAGTAGTGAAACCTTGTTTTCTTAATTAACTTGCAGGGATTGGTTCCTTCTTAAAATTAAAGGAGTTTGGGTTTGTCTAAGAATTGCTCCCACCTGATCTGTTCTAATCCCAATTTTGACTGAGGTTGTGTCTGTAAATTTAACAACTCCTTGGACAGTCTGATTTCACATTAAAAAAACACATTTGTTTTTTAATGATTGTCCAATTTATCTCCAGAAACTTCCACTTACATCAATTCCCACCAGCTGGTGATTATAGAGCATTGGTAGAGCCAAGGAGATTTCTATGGATTTCTCTCTTTCACACATAGATGAAAAACACCACATAAGCAATAGAAACAGGGTGTATAGTTAGGAAGGAAAAGGGGATTCCTTTCTTTACACCTATCCCAAAAGGCCAAGGCATTTAATTTTTAAAATATACAAAAACTAAGAACAGCCCCCTTAAATTCTTCTTTACTTTTCAAAACTAAACTGCTGGCAACACAAGACTCTGATCCTCGGCAACATTGCGGCTCCTTTCTGCTGCTCTGCTGGTACAAAATGTTCCTAATGCTGGGAACATGGGAAGCTCACCCTGGTATAGGGGATATTCCAGTGGTATATATCCAACATAACAGCCTTGCAAAGTTTCAAATCTAAGAATCTGAAAACAATTCTAAAAAAACTTCACTGCATTCAGAACTAAGAAAATATTTTTGAAAAGGCACTGACATCTGACCATTTTGGGTTTATGGTGACAGATGCAATGATATCTATACATAAATGCAAAGTGTATGGGGAATAAACAGGAAGAACTGGAAGTATTAGTACGTAAACTGAATTATGACTTAATAGGTGTGTGGCACTCTAACTCAAAGCAGCACCCCAAAATATCCATATTGACCCCGTCATATAATTTCATACAAAGCATGCCATGTAAGATAGCATATGAAAGGTCATGATCTGCTGAAACCTATTGTTCTGTCAAAATATGTGTATCGTTAGTGGGTGTAAAGTTATGAGATTTTGCTGTATTACACTGAAATATGTTGTAAGTTTTAGCGTCTCCTCTGCTAGTTCTCCAGTGACAATAAAGGAGGTAACTCACTCCCAGGAGGTGTTAAATAACCATTAATCAACAGGAAAGTTGTAATCAAGGGATTTACAATGCTGTAAGAGGGCTGTGCATGCATCACACAGTGGAGCATTATTCATCTCTTTGACTCAGCAAAGCCCACCAGGACATGCTGGGGCTAGTGTTTTCCAGGCACATGGACTGAGTATATAAAATAGCTGACAGTGGCATCATGCTTCTGCCTTTCTCCTCCCCAACCTGTGCTGGAAGCAACAAGAATGCTGGGAAGACAAAGACTTGAACTGAGGAGACTGGTCCCAGGCTTAAAGGGGCAGCCTCTGTATTAAGAACTATAACCTATCTGCAACATCCAGCGAGGTGAGGAAAACTGCTTGATCGAAATACTGCCTAGTTTAATAAGGTTTAAGATTTAGACTGCGCAGTTCGCTTTTATTTTCTTCGGTGCTATATCTGACCTTTTGTGCTTACCACTTAGAATCACTTAAAAACCTATCTTTCTGTAGTTAATAAATCTGTTTTATATTTTACCTAAAACAGTGTTTTGCTTCAAGTACTTGGGAATTCTCAGCTAAGTTTACAAAGGCTAGTATGTGTCCTCTCCACATCGAGGAAGGGTCAGACTGGATAATAAACTTATACTGGTCAGGCTTCTGACCAGGGCAAGATGGTACAGTTCTGGGTGCAAGGATGGAGGCTTGGGAGATTTGCTGGTGCCTGTGTGTGATTTGTGAGTGGTTCAGGGAGCATTCATGCAATTTAGCTGGATGTGGGGCTCTATGTGTTGTTGTACTGAGTGATAACAGTGCATGGAGGGATTTGTTGCTTGTCACTAGCAAAGCATTGTGAGAGACAGACCAGACTGGAGGGTTAAGTGAGTACATCGGTACCCCAGTTCCACTTGTTCTCTAGGGATCCTGTCACACGGTGTCACTGAGACTTGGTGGGATAAGTCTCATGTCTGGAATACTGGTGGAGGGGTACAGCTTATTCAGGAATGAGAGGAAGGGTGGGGTGGGGGAGGGAAAGGAAGTGGTGCTGCATTGTACATCAAGAATACACTTGTTTTAAGATCCAGAAGGAAGTGAGAGGCAGACCAGTTGAAAGTCTCTGGATAAAGATTAAAAGGGGGAAAAAGGAGTGATGTCATGGTAGGGGGTCTACTACAGACCACCAAATCAGGAAGAAGTGGATGAGATATTTCTAGAACAAATAATAGAAATAGCCCCAACAGAAGATCCGTTAGTAATGTGGGACTTTATCCACTCATCTGTTGGAAAAGTAATACAGCAAAACACAAAATGTCCCATAAATTCATGGACTGTATTGGGGACATCTTTTTGTTTCAGAAAGTAGAGGAAATAACCTGGGGCACAGCCATTTTGACTTGATTCTGACCAACGGGAGGAATTGGTGGGGTCTATAAAGGTGGAAGACAATTTGGGTGAAAGTGATCATGAAATGATAGGTTTCAGGATCCTAAAGAAAGGAGGGAATGAAAACATCAGAATAAGGACAATGGACTTCAAAAATTATACTTTATAACAAACTTCAAGAACTCATGGATAATGTCACATGGAAAGAAAATCTAAGGGATAAAAGAGTTCAGGAGACTGGCAGTTTCTCAAAGAGACAATATTAAAGGCACCACTGAAAACTAACCTGGTGCAAAGGAAAGATGGAAAGAAAGGCTAAGGCACAAAATGAGATTAAACTAGCTATAGACATAAAGGGTAACAAGAAAACATTCTACAAATACATTAGAAGCAAGAGGAAGACCAAGGACAGGGTAGGACCATTACTTAATGAGGGGGGAAACAATAACAGAAAATGTGGAAATGGCAGAAGTTCTAAATGACTTTTTTGTTTCAGTTTTCACCAAAAAGGTTAGTAGTGATTTGATGTATAACTTAATGAATACCAGTGAAAATGAGGTAGGATCAGAGGCTGAAATAGGGAAAGAACAAGTTAAAAATTACTTAGACACGTTATATGTTTTCAAATCACCAGGGCCTGATGAAATACACATTAAAATACTCAAGGAGCTGATTGAGGAGATATCTGAGCAATTAGAAAGTATCTTCAAAAAGCCCAGGAAGATAGGAGAGGGCAAATATCATGCCAATCTATAAAAAAGGGGAATAACGATAAATCAGGGAATTACAGACCGGTCCCCTTAACTTCAATACCTAAGATCATAAGAGCAGCCATACTGGGTCAGACCAAAGATCCGTCTAGCCCAGTATCCTGTCTTCTGACAGTGGCCAATGCCAGGTGCCCCAGAGAGAATGAACGGAACAGGTAATCATCAAGTGATCCATCCCCTGATGCCCATTCCCAGCTTCTGGCAAACAGAGGCTAGGTACACCATCTCTACCTATCCTGGCTAATTGCCATTGATGGATCTATCCTCCGTGAATTCATCTATTGCTTTTTTGAACCCTGTTATAATCTTGGCCTTCACAACATCCTCTGGCAGAGTTCTATAGGTTGACTGTGCATTGTGTGAAGAAACACTTCCTTTTGTTTGTTTTAAACCTGCTGTCTATTAATTTCATTTGGTAACCCCCTAGTGATTGTGTTATGAGAAGCCGTAAATAACACTTCCTTATTAATTTTCTCCAGACCGCTCATGAGTTTATACACCTCTATATATACCCCCTTGTTGTCTCTTTTCTAAGCTGAAAGTCCCAATCTTAATAATCTCTCCTCCTAACGAAGCTGTTCCATACCCTAATAATTTTTGTTGCCCTTTTCTGAACCTTTTCCAATTTCAGTATATCTTTTTTGAGATTGGGCAACCACATCTGCATGCAGTATTCAAGATGTGGGCATATCATGGATTTATATAGAGGCAATATGATACCCAGAAATGTAATGGAGCAAATAATTAAGCAATCAATTTGCAGACACCTAGAAGATAATAAAGTGATAGGTAACAGTCAGCATGGATTTGTCAAGAACAAATCATATCTAACCAACCTAATAGCTTCTTTTGAGAGGGTAATAAGCCTTGTGGATGGGGGGAAGCAGCAGGAGACGTGGTATATCTTGACTTTAGTAAGGCTTTAGATACTGTCTCACATGACCTTCTCATTAACAAACTAGGAAAATACAATCTAGATGGAGCTACTAAAAAGTGGGTGCATAACAGATTGGAAAAACATTTTCAGAGAGTAGTTATCACTGGTTCACAGTCAAGCTGGAAGGGCATATCAAGTGGGGTCCCGCAGGGATCAGTTCTGGGTTTGGGTCTGTTCAATGATTTAAATAGAGAGTATACTTATCAAGTTTGAGGATGATACCAAGCTGGGAGGGATTGCTAGTGCTTTGGAGGATAGGATTAAAATTCAAAATGATCTGGAAAAACTAGAGAAATAGTCTGAAGTAAATAGGATGAAATTCAATAAGGACAAATGCAAAGAACTCCACTAAGGAAGGAACATCAGCTGCACACATGGGAAATGATGGCCTAGGAAGGACCACTGCAGAAAGAGATCTGGGGGTCATAGTGGATCACAAGCTAAATATGAGTCAACTGTCAAAAAAAGTCAAAAATGAGTAAAAAAAAAAGCAAACATAATTCTGGGATGTATTAGTAGAAGTGTTGTAAGCAAGACAAAAGAAGCCATTCTTCTGCATTACTCTGTGCTGATTAGACCTCAACTGTGCTGTGTCCAGTTCTGGGGGTCACATTTCAAGAAAGATGTGGAGTATTTGGAGAAAGTCGGAAGAAGGGCAAAAAATTGATTAAAGGTCTAGAAAACATGACCTATGAGGGAAGATTGAAAAAAATTGGGTTTATTTAGTCTGTGGAAAAGAAGACTGAGGGGGGGACATGATAACAGTTTTCAAGTACATAAAAGGTTATTACAAAGAGGAGGGAGAAAAATTGTTCTCTTTAACCTCTGAAGACAGGACAAGAAGCAATGGGCTTAAATTGCAGCAAGGGAGGTTTAGGTTGGACATTAGGAAAAACTTCCTGTCAGGGTGGTTAAGCACTGAAAAAATTGACCAGGGAGGTTATAGAACCTCCATCATTGGAGATTTTAAAGAGCAGGTTAGAAAAACACCTATCAGGATGGTTTAGATAATACTTATTCCTGCCATGAGTGCAGGAGACTGGACCAGAAGACCTCTCCAGGTCCCTTCCGATTCTATGATTCTGGTAATTATTTTTTAACTTTCCCTTCACTGAGTGCAACTTGGTTTGTAGATGTACTGATGCCAACCAGCATGTACTCTGAGCTAGCTGTTCATCATCACCCCCAGAACCCATTTCTTCAGTACTTTAATTCCTTTAGAAAACCCGGTGCCACCAGTGGAGGCCAAAACATGGTCCACAGACCAAATATGGCTCTCTGAGTTCCACAATACAATACATGGCTGCTCTCATCTAGATTCTAGAATGTGCCATTGCTGCTAAGAATGGGACGAATCCTAGTGTGAAAAGCTACAACTTTTTCAGAGCAGAGTCTACTCTGCTTAAGATAAGCCATGCCTCCATATTTAAAATGAGGGCAGTAGCAGGCATGGACTTTTGACTCCTACCAACCTGCAAGAGCAGCCATTAACCGGACAAAATCAAGGTGCCTTTGGTGCAGAGGCCGTCTGCACTTTGACCACTTATCGCTTTCAGACTATATTTATATTCTGTTCCCTTCTTTTTCTTACCACCAGGCCATTCTATTTATAATCGTGTCCCGCTGTCTTTGAATTAGGACTAGCGCCATACCCTTTTCTGAAGAAGCCTTTTATAGCTGAGTTACAGTCACTTAAAAAAAAATAAAAAGAGTGACAAGAAAAATAAATAAATATATGACTCAGTCCAGTAAAGCCTCTGAATCCCAAGCCTTTCCTGGCTGGTTTTGCTGAAATTAAAATGTGTTTTTCATTTACAAGTGTATATCCTGACTGGTCAATTTTAAGTATGTCTGTGTTCTCATTATTAATCTAATGTGCAGCGGTAGCACATATGACAACCAGGGGCTGGTGGTGTACCAAATGCCCCTGAATGTAAACAGTGCCTCTGTGTCTGGGGATACAGACAGTAGCTCACACCTGAAGCTGCATATTTGTCTGGGTGAGTTCTTCTGCTTTCTTTTCCAGTGACATCACCCAGACCTTCCTCTTCTGTCTGCAGCGTGTGGCAGCCGCTCGATTCCTTTCCAGAAATTTTCGCCGCCTCTCATCTGGGTCTTCATCCACCACCCTCCTCCGGCGACCCCCGGTGGGCTGAGGTGGCTGTATTGTCTGAGTGGGCTGCATCTGCTGTGCTGCTGGTGAAACCTAACGGGAAAAGAACAAAAACAAATTCAACATAGATGGTGAGTGGATGGGCTCTAGTTGATGCTGCAAATTCCAAAAAGGAATAAAAAGTGATATCAACTGACATTTAACAAAAATATGACCAGGCTGTATTCTGAGATGGCAGACCTTCTGGCAAGATATGAGAGCAGCATAAGTAGAAAGACTCCATCAGATGCCACTTAAATTATTCTTTGACAAAAAGCCAACATGGCTAAGGGGAGATTTTTGGAATGGGCTCCTGAATAGCAGCCAGGGAAATTATATTTCCCCCTTTGGTTATTAAAATGTTTTATTTAAGTTGTGACAAAGAAAGCACCTGATTGAAGAATGAAATGTCAGGCTTCTCACAGTGACTTTTAATTAATCAAAGCAAGAGACTGGAGACCTTGGGATTTTTTTCATCCCATTCAGAGTTTTAGGACATCTCTGTTTCACGTTCCTTAATGTATGTTCAAGTATCGTACACATCTTTGGAGAGGCCAGCAGTAGTGCTATTAGAATCTTAGGCTGGGATTATCTAAGGCATCTAAGGATTTTAGGTGACTGGCTCCTATTAAAAGTGAAGGGGAGTCAATTGCCTTACTCCTTTACTTACCTTTGAAAATCCCAGCCTTAATCATACTACAGTGTCAATGTGGAATATAGGACTTCGTGGAAGACTGACCTGTCAAATCAGAATTAATCCTGGTATTCTGGCTAATGGCCAAAACCTGCAACTTGTCTCTGGTGATTTTAGGGGTTGGGAGTGCTCAGCAAGTTGTAGGATTGAGCCCTACATTTCAGCTCAGGTAATTACCATCTGTCTGCCGCCCAGGTGTCAATTAAAAGCATGCCATCCCCTTGCAAAAATCACTTTTCTGTCTGAAAGTTTTAGTCTAAAGGTCACTGTCACAGACAGAAGTCAGTGAGCATTATATTCTATTTTCCAGTTTGTTTATTTTATGTATTGACAGCACTTTGTGTACAGGCAATTTCACTTTGTCCCTGTGTAGCTGGTTAGTTTCTCCCTTGTTGAAAAAACCCTATAAAAAGAAACATGAGCAGAAAAAGCCCAATGGAAAAACTCATTTAAAGAAGGAATTTTTAAAAAAATGTGAGGACATACTATTTACGGGATGTTTATTACAAACTGATTTTTTAAAAATTAGTCAGTTCTCACACATGCTGGTAAAAAGCCATAAACCATGTCCACACTCCAGTCTCCAATGTTGCTACCACTGGTGGAGCTGCACCAGTGGAGAATTACAGCTTGCTAGTGTAGATGCAGTCACTGTAGTTACTAGCATTGTGGTGGTGGAGTAATGTTTGGGACTTCCCTTAGCATGTGTGCCCCCTAAGTGGCTAAAGGAGATTATTGTTGAGTAATGCCAGCTGCTCCCCATCCACTGGGGCTGAGCTTGCTACCTCTTTAGGAACACGTCTGAAATGTAGAGGCCTCAAAGATCGCTTTTAATGACAACATAACATCAAAGGCCTTTCACTTTCTCCATACACCACCTTTTGAGACTTCAAAGATTGGTTATTTATGTTTCTGGACACCAAAAGCTTTCCTTCGCCTGTTACTCTCTCCGTTTCCATCCGGCATAAAAAGCTTTTCTGTCTCTCAGTTTTGTCAGTTGGGTCTGCTATGCCAACATATAGCTATAGAATTTTTTTTATGAGGTGATTTTACTCTGAATAAATAGTGAACAGTTTAATTTTCAGTAAGAAGTGATCAGTAGTTGGCTAGCAAGAGCCAGTTAACAGAACATCTTCCTTCCATCTCTGGCAGGTATTAATTAGAAAGGCTGCAGTTGCATCACTAATGATGTCACATTGGATAATTGATTCAACCTCCCAGATATATCACGACCCTGAAGTCTATTAGGCCTTATCTTGATAATTGTCTAAGCATTATACTCCAAGGAGGGCTCCCTCTCCACCCCGTGTGTTGTATGCTCCATTAAGAAAGAGGATGTAAAAGGATCATTAGGATTCATCCATTTTTAAGGGCTGCTTATCACGTATCCTAATCTACAGTGGTGGAATGGCAAAAAGAACAAAACAAAATGTAAATGGTCCTGCTGTGCCTAAGTTGTCATAGTGGCAAGTCTGATCGAAAGAAATTTCAATGTGAAAAATATAACAATACTCACATCATTTTTTGTAAACCCAGAGGCAAAACAGTTCCCACAAAACAAAACATCTATCACTCAGAAAGGGACACACTAAATGACTATTTCTACCTTGATCCTTGATCCAATACTTTCCTCTGTTCTTTGCAACTTAAGACAGGATTAGTACTCGTTCATTCATTTCAGCAAAACATAATTCATTAGGTTCATGTGTGTCTTAAAATGCCTGTTGAAAAGCATGCAATTAATTCTGACATTACACAAGGGCATGGTGTAGAATAATGGAAGTTATGACAAGGGGGCATGCAGCACACAGCAATTCAGATCATGCCTTTCTTTGACAGGAGGCGTGGAACTGAACTATCAGGCTCAAGAGAAAAAGGAAGTTAATAATTAGTAAAATGCACCATAAAATTAATGTGTCTGCTGAAGCAATCTGACCCTCAAAGAGGCCGATACCGAGTGATTATGGATGGGTTTAGAAAGTAATAACCTTGTATTTATTACTTGCAAAACCCTTCTTTTATGCCTGTTAATGCCCCCTTTCAGAACGCTTTATTGCTGTTGTGCATCAGGAGGAGACTATTGTGTTGTCAAGGGAAGCAGCTGATCTATAGATCCTACTTAGCCTCCAGCTCGTGGTTCTCAACCTTTCGTGACAATTATGCCTGTTTACAAGATGAAGATGTCTCTGTATCAGCTGGTGCCCACAGTCTCAAGTTCCACTGCGGGTGCTCCAAACTTCATGTTCCTGTTTGAAATTAGCTCCACCAAGGCTTGAAGTGTTCACCATGGAATCAGATCCAGCCAATGGGGTACTAGGCCCCACAACAGTTCATCATTAAAGTAAAGAGCAGGAAGCCCCAAATCTTGAGTCATGAAACAGAGGTGGGGTGCCAATACACTAGCTCATTAGGCTGAACGGTCTATTATCCTTAAATTTTGTACATTTATTTTTCACTGGTAGTCAAAGTGCCATGGAGACCAATCTCTAGCTAGGTCCTTCAAGCAGCCTGGCTGGATGTTCAGTCTGTGTCTGTCTTTGGCAATCTTATGTGAAGCTTTTGGCACCTCATACACACTAACTAATGTGTCCTCACAATACCTCTGTGAGGCAGGTCAATATTATTACCCTCATTTTAAGATAGGGAACTGAGGTGCAGAGAGATTAGGTGACTTGCCCAAGCTCGCAGAGTGTCAAAGACAGAGCGGGGAACCCAGATCTTCTGAATCCCAGTCTAGTGCTCTGAACCCCAAGATTACCTGTACTCTGTCACTGACTTCAAGGACAGCCAGATCACACCTCTTTTGCTTTCTATGTTATAAGATTATATAGTGTCTTTTACTGCAGTTGTTAAAGAGCTCTGGAAAAAATAATTAATAGATGGAAAAAAACCAGAATTCATAACATTTTACATTAGTAAATACTGTAGGGAAATACCACCAACTTGCAGCAAGAGCAGTAACAAAGTAAAACAAGATGTCAGTAAATAGTTAATGTAGTTGGACAGTGGGATGTCAAATCCTCTTATTTTTAATGTCTTGTAAGTTTTTCTAAGAGCTGCCTATGAGATATCTGTAAGCAACTAAGTGCTTCACAGATTTAACTCCTACTGGGTAATAAGAAGTCCTCTTTGTTCTGTATCCATGACTCCCACTCCCATTCTTCTTAACTCAGATGATAACTTTGTTCTCCAGGCCTGATATCCTATGGCTGACCAAGGGCCTTCTCTTTCTTCTCATATCTCCCTGGCTTGTCTGTCTTTCACCACATTAAAATATGGCTAGAAGTCCTCTTAACATCAGCTCTGCCTTGCCGAAATCCTTAGTTGTGAGTTCATTACTTCCTCTTTCAACTAATAGTTTTTCTTAATCCCTACTCTTCAAATGTCAGGGAGTTTAGAATGCTGTAGCAAGACAACCCTTTCACTCCAAGACCTTCAACTTCCATCACCTTTGCTGGCTTCCCATCATCTGAATCCAATTCAAAATTACCTTTCTGGGTTAACTCTTTCTCCAGCAACTGGCTTCATCCTCTCTCTCTCTCTCTGACATAATATTCACCTACTAATCCTCACCTGTTCTCCAGGCTAATCTTGGCCTTTCCTCTGTCTCCATTCTGTAATTCTCTACAGTTGTAATTACAGGTATAATTCTCTTTCATCTGATCTATCTACAGTATCTGGAACTACTACTCTCTCACTACAAGACAATTAATAGCTTCAAGTCTTTAATTCTTGCCTTAAAATTAGAGGCAGTGACTGAAAACTTGGGGTCTGGATTTGGATCCGAATGTGACCAAAATGGAAAAGTATTCAGACAGTAGTTTTTTGTTTGGTTCCCATGATTGAAATAAGGGCCAGCAGCAAAATTTGGATGCATAACCAAAGTATAGGTGTACTTAGATCTGCAGATTTTGTTTGAAGCCATCTATACTTACACCCTTATTTTTTGAGATAGCCTTATGATTGACATTCACTATAAAGTGTCTTGTGATACTTCATATGGAAGTTGCTATATTATATACAAATAAAATATATACAGGGTCAAACTCATCCTTCAAATACGCATGTGCAATGCCATTTACTTCATTGGGGCTTGTGGGACCATCTCTGAGGGCAGAGTGTATTGAACAGTTTAAAACATGAGCTGCCAAGTAGTCGGCCAAGCTCCTTAGACTATGTCTACATGGTGTTTTACAACTTGTGCAGTGAGTCTCAGAGCTTGGGTCCATGGATTGGGATGCTAAAACCAGCTGTATAGATGTTTGCACTCGGGCTCTGAAACCAGTCCCCTTCCCCAGGCTTCAGAACCTGAGCCTGAATGTCTACACAGCTGTTTTTAGTACCATAGCGCCAGCCCAAGTCTGTGGACCCAGTCCCTGTTTTAAAATGCAGTGTGGATGTATCTTAGTGCGCCAAGCTACACAGTGTGCCAAAATCCATAACATATCAAAAGCATAAATGTATACCTGGCACTTTGCAGAGATCATGGCTTGAACAAGCTTTGGGGTTTTTTGGTAGAAAGTTAGTCATTTGAAATACATTCTTTTCTTTGTTTCTAAGTAAGTTTTGATCTGGGATTTTTGAGTTAGAGCTTGTTGTAATGTTGTGACCTGGCAGCCAACAACAGAGTAAATCTATTAGCAGCCAGTTGACTTGCTTTTGAAAAGCCATGCACACGTAATCTGTTTTTTTAAACTTGTATCAGAACAGAAGAAGATGACAGCTCATTAAGTGGTTCTACCTGTGCTTGTCCTGAGTGCAGTGGCGGGTGTGGAGAGGTCTGGTGATGTGCTGGATGTGTGTGAAGGTGCGAGTGGGAGTGATGGTGTGGGTGGTTCTGCTGGTGATGGGGTTGAGGATGAGGATGGTGTGCTGGATGCTGGTGCTGATGTGGGTATGGGTGATGAGATGGCAGTGTCTGGTGCTGATGTGGATGTGAGTGCATATGATGATGTGGTGTCTGGTCCTGTCGGGAGCTCATCATTTCCATCATATGGCCCATGGTGTTCATATTTCCATTTGACATGGCTGCAGGATGATGAGTCAATGCTGCCTTCAACCTCTGAAACAGAAGAAAAAGGACAAGGGGGGGAAGAGAATTTGAAATCAATAATACATTTATTAGCAGTTCATATTTCCAGATTTGTAGAAACTCTTGACACGTGAAAGTGTCTGGTTCTATAATTTTTTTTCTAGATTTTGCTTCTTGACTTAAGTATAGTGATTTTCATATAACCTTCAATGTCTGTTATGCCATAATTAATTTTTTGCTCATTATCAGTCAAAACCTATAGAACACTAACTATCTAGATCATAATTTAACAGCTACAGATTTTCATGATTGTGCTACTATGCTGTTAAGGAAAAAAGCATTCTTTTATTCTTAGTCAGCTCATTAAGTTTAAAGTCTCATGCAGTCGTGTTTTTTTTAAAAAGAATACCTGCTAAAATGATGCATTGAACAAAGATTGATACTAAATTACCAACCAGTATTACAGACATTTTTTTATTGCCTCCAAAGAAATAGAATCTTGACCCTTTTTTTAAATTTCAGAGCCAAAGAACACAAGTCATTTTACAATATTTTACCTCATAAAACCAAACCTTTGTCCTCCCACCAAACTAAAAATCTATTAGTTAAGTGTGGTCTTGCCATTAAGGTCCTTTGTGTCTGAGCTAGAAAGCTCAAATGCTAGCTGTAGGTCATTGTTGCATGCTAATTCCTGCATCGATGCTGTCCTCATGTCTTTTACTGATGCTGGAGTTGATTTTTGTAGTTCTAACTCAGGCAAAGCTACAGTTAATGTCAATAGGATTCTTCTAATTCTCCCACTTCAGGGTATCCAGCAACAGCCAAAGAAAGTTTAATCTGAGTAAGTATTGCAGGATAAGGTTCTTTTGTTCACTGTAATGATAGCTAAAGGTGGAAGAATTTCCCCCCTCAATTATTGGATGGTACCAACGTATTAGCCATGTTGTCACACCAGCATAGTCTTCACATTGGATTACTTAAGACCAGCTTCCTATTTGAGCTCAGCAAAGTTAGTCCCAAAGTTAGTTGTTTTCAAAATCAAAATGCAGCCCCCTCAAAACTCAGGTTAGCCAGCACTTTTATATATCATGAATACCTAACAAATGTGCCCACACTGTATTTGTCAAAACACTCCGAAGCTGAACTACAGTATGACTTGTTCTAAATGGCATAATTTTCAAAGCCAAAAACAGGGCGAGGGAGACCTAATTTGCAAATAAATGTTTTCTTTTAGCTGCAAAAACTGTGGCTATTACTATGGCATGACTTCAAGCAGAATACAATATTTTGTTTTCTTTCCATGGTCCCTTCTACCACATCTTTATTTGTGATAGCAAATCAAGAGAGACAGTGAGAAACCTGACATGCAGCTGGTTTCAGTCAATAGGGGTAATTTCCATTTGGTCTGTGTATTTTACAAGCTCCTTGTTCACGTTTCCCTATGGGAGGGTGGGCCAGCTGCCCTGGATCTGGATCCTGGTAAGAAACCAGCTATCTCCCCCATCCTGTTCTAGTGCAGCAACAGCGGGTTGTCCAGCCTCTGAGTTCCTTTAACTTCACACTTCACCCCCACCCCGGGGCAATTTATTTTTCATTCATGAGAGGCTGCTGCCAATTAGAACATTTGGGGAACTATAAACATTTTCCCTTGTCTTCAGCAAGATCATCTATTTGTGTTGTAGAAAAATCCCTGGAATTTAGTAAACTCTTTGCATTGTATATGTGTTGGGGTGGGAGGGAAGACTTCAATTTTGTTGTTTGTTTGGGTCTGGTAATTCCAAACTGCTGTTTTATTGTAGCGTAGAATAAAATGTGATGGCACCACAGTTACATATTTTCTAGTGCATTTCAAGGCAAAGGGACTCAAACAAAGAAACGATCAAGTACCCAATCATGCTCCCATTCTCAACAGCAGAAGTTATGCCACTGACTTTAAAGGGAGATCCTGGTGCTCAGCAATTCTGAAAACTGGACTAAGAAAGAAGACAAGTGAGTACTTGGAACTCTGCCATTTTTTCCTGAAAGCAGGTGGCATCCACATTCCTGAAGATCCCCACACTGTTTCCTTACCTTATATTACACCTCTAGATGCCTCACTTCAGAGTAACCAGTCACCTAGCCAAAAAGGACTGCAGGACATTTCTTTAATAGCCCCTCATGGCAGATCATTAGTTACCCAGAGGGACTGCTGTTGAGCATCACTGAGCAAACCCTGCCCCTGGCAGAAATGGGTAGCAAGAGACTAATATGAGGAATTGGAAATTAAATTAGGTTTCCTGCATGCATCTGCAATTTGTCTGACATCTTTACTGCTTTTTTGCCATTTTTTTCTCCTGTGTCTAACATCAATAACTTGATGGTTGAAAAAACTGCCATTTTTTTTCCAACAGGAATTTCCCCCCCAACATCTCCAGTGGAAAACAATTGGTGTTTTTCAGTGTTTTTAGAAGAACCCAAAAGTGAAAAAACAGATTTTTTTTTCTGATCACTACGTTTTTAAAAACTGAAAATAATTTGGCATTAGACATTTTCTGTTGAAAAAAAAACTGAACCATGGACGGAAAAAAACAATCAGTTAAAATATTTGTTTCCTTCTAAAAAGATATTTTTTGTTGAAAAGACATTTAAGTAAATTATTTTGATCTAAACTTCAGTCACCGCATGAAATAAAACTGTATTGTCTTATTTATCTTTTGTTTTTTCTCTATCTCCTGTCACAGTAGTATTCCAGGTTAGGACAGCAAGGAAGCAATAAGGATATGAATATTGATGTTTTTCTAATTCTAATTCAGTTTGTCTTATTGCACTCATATAAATGTATCAAGCGGTCTGTCCCTTTCCCCTGCTTGGTGGACATACCTAAATCCCATTAACATCAGTGAAGAAACATGACCAATTGTGGTCTCAGCTTAATATCTGCAATGTCCTTCATACACAAAACTACCATAGCTAATAGTATTGCAATGGGGAAGCTGAAAGCAGAATTTGGCCTAGGATACTTTAGAGTGTCACAATGGATTTTCCTCCTTGCCTCATGCAATGATTGTGACGGGGGAACATGAGAATAAATTTCACTCAGTTCTTGGCTGTTTACAAATATTTCATACCGTAAATAGCAGAAACCAGTTTTTGCAAATCTTCATGCCATTTAAGTTCATAAAAGCGAATTGTAAGTGACGCTCCCCTGCTGTTATCTGGACCAGTGATCTGTTAGGTCAATTCAATCCTCAACTCTGGGAGCCAAGCTTACCCTGCTCTGCTATGAGAACCCCCACTTGTGAGCTGTTCACGCACAGCCTCTAGCATGTAAGCTCCCAGTTATGTGAGTGAGCACTTTTGGCCAGCTGCTGCTTGGATTGTGCAACCAAATGACACTAGCCAATATCTCCAGTCCCAGACACAACCCTAGGAACCTCCATCTTACAGTGTCCAGTTATGCCATCTGGATGCTGCAAGCTTATATGAGTTCATCAGTTTATCAAAGAAATTGATATGTAGCAGGCTTGTTATCCCAAGGGGAGTCTCTGACACCCTTCAAACCAAATGCACTGCTTCCTGTAGAATAAACAAACGTATTAACTACAAAAGATAGATTTAAAGTGATTATAAGTCAAAGACCAACAAGTCAGATTTGGTCAAATGAAATAAAAGCAAAATGCATTCTAAGCTGATCTTAACACTTTCAGTGCCCTTACAAATTAAGATGCTTCTCACCACATGCTGGCTGGTTACCCTTCAGCCAGGCTCTCCCCTTTGATCAGCGCTTCAGTCGCTTGGCGGTGGTGGCTGTAGATGGAGGGGGAAGAAAGAGAGCATGGCAAATGTCTCTCCCTTTTATCTTGTTCTTTCTTCTTTCTTGGCTTTGCCCCCCACCTTCAGAGTCAGGTGAGCATTACCTCAAACTGACCAAGGGGGGGTGTGACTCACTCAAGAGTCCAACAGATCTTTTGTTGCTGCCTAGGCCAGTGTCCTTTGTTCCTGTGAGGCTGGGCTGGGTTTGTCCCATACATGCCCTGATGAGTTGTGAACTGCCCCTCTGCTCCTGGAGAGTTTTGCCTGGGCTTGCTTTAAGCCATGAGGACACATTTTCAGCCTCAGAACTATATACATGAAATTACAACTTATAACATTACCAACAACAATGCTCAGTGCATCACAAGCCTTCCAAAGACACCCGACATGACAAACTTTGCACTGGATACCACACAATCATATTATAAGGATGAACATGGGGGTGCAGGGAGTTCCCCCAAGGTACAGAGCCTCACAGTCATATTGAGAGCTTGATCCTGCATTCCTGTGCACTTAAAACTCCTTCTGACTTCAGGAGGAGTTTGAGGAATACAAGGTATGCAGGATCCAGCCATAAATCACACTGTCCTAAAGTTAAGAGAAAGGGGACACAAGTTGCTAATCTTCTAATTAGATGACCTTAAGCAAGGTCTCTGTGCCTCGGTTTCTCCGTCTGTGAAATGGTAATAATGATATTGACCTCCTTTGTAAAGCGTTTTGAGATCTATGGATGCAAAGCAATATGTAAGAGTTAGGTATTATTATTATGACTCACTCTCAGGCTGTTTGGCACATCTAAATTATACTCTCCCATTCCTCTGAGTTCTTTTACATACTCTGTAAGATTTTGTAACAGAACTATAACTAGATTTCCATCTAGTCTACAGTATATCTCAGCTTCTAATAAAAAGCTAACTCTGTTGTCCTCCCAAACTCAAACTTGCTGAATTGAATTAATCTTTAAGAAGCGATAGAGATCAGTTAAAAACAATGAAACCGGCAATAAAACAAACTGCAGTGTACACAAAAGATGTACCCTCCAAAGTAACCATCTTAATACCTCTGAGATCAGGCCTTAACCTATGGTGTACTGTGTAGCTTCATCTCCTACTGCCATCCATAAAAGTCGATGACATCATCTCACAAGATCAGACCTTCAGACACCGATCATTATCTTTTTGTTATTTCCGGAAGTGTCACACTTGGAAGTTGAACAATGGTAGTGGCTACAATAGTACGATGGTGTTCATCACAAAAGTACCTCCACTGGTGATAGCATTGCTGAAGTGATGTCCATTGTTTTCGGAGTGCCTAAGTGTAGGTTAGACCAAAATGGAAGTACCAACATAATAACAGTAATAAAACCTAGCTTCTATTAGTGATTTTCATCTGTAAATCTCAAAGCACCTTACAAAGGAGGTAAGCATCATTATTCCTGTGCATAGAATATTTTTGACTTCCAATTATTTAGAAAAATAAGTTCCCTGTTAATTTATTCTATATACATTGTTGATGAATAAATACCCTATAACAGGGACAGAAATATGTTGGAGAAATACACTTGAAACACACTCTGTGTTTCTTGATTATTAAATGCAAGAAGTGACATTTGTGAAATGTTAAAGTTGACATTTATTTGCATCGAACTCAGGAAATTCAGAGTTAAGGTTCCCACAATATTTGTAATTTGGCCTATGTGTGTCCATTATTATTTCCATTTTTATCCAGTATTTGATTATTCATTATTCTAAGGAAAGGAAGGAGTGAGAGCAGCTGAATAAAGACAATGGATTTCAAAAAAGCAGACTTTAATAAACTCAGAGAACTGGTAGATAGGGTTCCAGGGGATGAAAAGGTGTTCAGGAGCAATGGCAGTTTCAAGGCAACAATATTAAAGACACAACAGCAAACTATCCTGACGTGCAGGAAAGATAGGAAGACTAGTAAGAGGTCAATATGGCTCCATCAGAAGATCTTTAATGAAGTGAAAATCAAAAAGGAATTCTACACAAAGTGGAAACGTGGATGAATTGCTAAGGAGGAATAAAGAAGATTAGCACAAGTAGGTAGGGACAAAATCAGAAATACCAAGGCACAAGATGAGTTATACTAGCAATGGACACAGAAGGCAATAAGAAGAAGTTCTGTAATATATTGGAGCAAGAGAAAGACAAAGAAAAGTGCAGGTCTTCCACCTAATAACAGATGACATCAAGAAAAGTGAGGTGTTTATTACCTATTGTGCTTCAGTCTTCCCTAAAAAGGTAATTGTGACCAGAAACTTAACGTGATTAATATTAATTACAAGGGGGAAAGAACACAGGCCAACATAAGGAAAGAACAGTTAAAATAATATTTAGATAAGTTAGATGTATTCAAGTCATCCTAAGGTTCTTGAGAAATTAGCTGACAGAATCTCGGAACTGTTAGCAATTATCTTTGAGACCTCAAGGAGGACAGGTGAGGTCCCACAGGATTGGAGAAGGGCAAACATAGTACCTATCTTTAGAAGGGGGAACAAAACGGAACTGGGGAATTATAGACCAGTCAGCCTAACTTCGATACCTGAAAAGATACTGAAAAATTATTAAACAAATAATTTGTAAGCCCCTAGAGGATAATAGGGTTACAAGGAATAGCCAGCATAGATCTGTCAAGAATAAATCATGCCAAAAATCAACCTAATTTCCTTCCTTGATGGGGTTAGTGGCCTAGTGGATAGTAGGGGAAGTGATATATCTTGATTTTAGTAATTTCTTTGACACAGTCCTCCAGGACATTCTCATAAGCAAACTAGGGAAACGTGTGTAGATAAAATTACTATAAGGTGGGTTCAAAACTTGTTGAAAGACCATACTGAAAGAGGAGTTGCCAATAGTTAATTGCCAAATTAGGGGATGTACTTAGTGGGGTCCCACAGGGTCTATCCTGGGTCTGGTACTATTCAATATTTCCATTAATTACTTGGATAATGCAGTGGAGACTATGTTTATAAAATGCGCGGATGATACCAAGCTGGGAAGTGTTACTAGCACTTTGGAAGACAGGATTAGAATTCAAAATGACCTTGACAAATTGGAGAATTGGTCTGAAATCAACAAGATGCAATTCAATAAAGACAAAGTAATGAAGTGCAAAGTACTACATTTAGGAAGGGGAAAAAATGCACAATTACAAATGGGGAATAACTGCCTAGGCAGTAATACTGCTGAAAAGGATCTGGAGGTTATAGTGGATCATGAATATGAGTCAACAATGTGATGCAATTAAAAAAAAGGCTAATATTATTCTGGGTCATACTAACAAGAGTAGTGTATGTAAAACACAGAAGGTAATTGTCCCATTCTACTTGGCACTAGTGAGGCTTCAGCTGGAGTATTGTGTCCATTTCTGGGTTTCTTTCTCTAAAAAACAGCACTGACACCCCAAATCTAAGCACCCCTGAACTAGGCACAGGGAATAAAAATTTGGATTCCGATCCAAATCCAGTATTCTGGTCCAAGTTTTGTAGCTTGGATCTCTGTTTAATATTTTCTAATGCTCTATGGTTTGAACTCTATATAGCTATGGCTGTAGCAGTGGTGGATCAGAGTTTGCAGAAATCCACCCCACATAGGGAAGAGAGGTTGTAACGGTGTCAAGCAGCCACAACCCCCACTGTTTTAGGGGACCAACAGCACTGCCCCCAAACAGACAGAGCATTAGGGGTGTATGCTGCTTCAGTGTTGCCACAGCAGTCTCCATGGCTGAGCTTTAACTGAGCTCTTACTAGAGATTAAACCTACTTCTATGAGCATAACTCCAGGGGGATGGGGACAGAGGAAACTCCCTGTCCTCCCCTAGGGGTGAATCCCAAAAAAGTAAATGGCGGATATGTTTTCCTCTTATGTGCACTTTTGGCAGATAAGGAAAGGGATGTATCCTACTGGGCTGATTTTCAGAAGTGCTGAGCATCCACTATTCTAAGTGAAGTCAGTGGGAGGTCTGGGTGCTGAGCATCGTGAAAAATCAACCCATATATTTTCACATAACGCACACAAGAGAACTGTATTCAGGTTTTTATTCCATGCCCATTATCATAGTATCTGAGCAACTTCGTCATGGTATCCTTGCACTTGAAAATAGAAGTTGAGAATATTATACTCCCTTGCTGAATTCTCAAACCAAAAACCCTAACTCACTGAAAGCATGACTCAGTGGCTACTGGTAGAAGAGGATAGCTATTTATTTCCCATCTGCATAATACCTATTAACACTAATCATATTTAGTCATCCTCATTCAGGAGATTGAACACCCAGCATGTGAGACTTGAGTTTTGCTTTTGCAGGTGTAATTTTGGAAACTTGTTACTGGAGTAAACACATTTTAAAGGAGCACTAGAAGAGTCAACATCTGATGCACGTACATTTTAAAACTACATTTATTGTTTTAATCCCAGATGTGGCAGTACTCAAGGAAGTGTGCACACATACACAAATCCACTGCTGTATACACAGGATACAATCAGATTCTTAGATTTTGTTTCAAGATTATACCAATGAGTGTCTGAAATGGAAAATCAAGGCCATAACTACTTACAGCTATTAAAGATCCCATGACACTGTTTCAAAGAGTATTGATGTTTGTTTGCCTAGTGTCCTGACTAATTCAACATGGGTAATTAGATTTTGCCTACCTAACATTCCCATGTAGTTTCAGGGGAAGTCATTTTTCATTTCTAAAACTAAGTGGTTCCTAAATATACTGTATAGTCTGTAAAGTATTTAGAGATTTTTCTGGAGAAACAACACTATGATAAACAAAAAGTGATACTATTCTTATAGGATTATTTCATGTTTTAGGCTGAATTCCAGTATGAATAAAGTACGATAACTGCAATTAAATGGATGGCTTTCAATTACCTGCCTCTGATAGTCCAATGACTGATGATTTCCTATATACAATTTCTTATTCTCTCTCTCTCTAAATATCCAAACACATGATGCATGGGATGTAGCTATAGATCATACAGTCTAACAACCTTAACCAAGTTTATTTTTGGAAATTTGCCTGTTTCTTAAATAAATATGTCAGTGTGGATAATTATTAATAGGGATAGCTATCTGGATTGATATGTATTGTCCCCTCAGTGGCTCCATGCAAAGACCAAAGTCTCTTGTGCCCTCCCTCTTAACAGCTTCTCTTCACACCTCCATTGTGTCCCCTTGTACATCTCTCCCCTATGTCACACCAGATCGCTCCCATGTCTCTCACCATCCCACTCCACAGCATTCTTCTTCACAAATACCAGCTCCCTTCAAGCTACAGGACTTTGGTACAGACACACAGTGCCCCACAGCCACCCCAAGCCCTATGCACAGCCACATGCCTCCTCCTTCAACCCAGTCCTCATCCATAAACAAGCTTCTTTTCCCTCAGATGTCCCCCCCACCCCAGTACTGTATCTGCAGTAACTCATCACTATTCTTTAATCCTGTGACAGTCCTCAGGGTACCCATGACTGAAAGTCACCTTGTTAGCTCCCTGCCTTCAGCATGAGGAATTGTTGCTTGTGCTTAATGGGGTGTCAGCTCCCTGACACCACCAGCCTTTCAGACACCAAGCACTCTCCTCTGGGCTATGCCTTACTTTGCCTTGCAGGTTAACAACAGGTGCACCTCTACCTCCAAGTCCCTTTGAGGGGTTCCTCTGGAGTATTCAGCCCCTTCTCCACTGAACATTCACAGAAATACCACTATTCAAGAAAGTAAAAAGGTTGTTATAAAGAGGTGGATGATAAATTGTTCTCCTTAACCACTGAGGACAAGCAGTAATGGGCTGAAATTGCAGCAAGGGAGATTTAGGAGATTTCCTAACTGTCAGCATAGCTAAGCACTGGAACAAATTACCAAGGGAAGTTCTGGAATCTCCATCATCTGAAATTTTAAAGAACAGGTTAGACAAACACCTGTCAGGGATGGTCTAGATAATACTTAGTCCTGCCTCAGTGCAGGGGACTGAACTAAATGACCTGCTGAGGTCCCTTTCAGTCCTACAATTCTATAATTCTGCTGTTCCCAAAGGAACAATGTATACACCAACCTGTATGATTCAACTCAGAATCAGTGCCTTGCTTAGTATCACAGCACTTAGATATATTTATAGTGAAAACAAGAATAAGTTTATCAAACATTCAAGTGATAGTGAATAAGAATATTGAAATCAAATGGTTATATGTAAAACAAAATCATAACACATTTTCTAGAGACTAAACTTGACTAACAAGTTAAGCTCCTCTCTAAAGAAGTTTATCTCACCCGAAGTTCACTACAGAGTTTTCAACCAAGGTTGGCTGAGATCTCATTTTCATGAATGTAAACACACTGCCCGTTTAATTCCTAGGTGTAGGATAAGAGGGTGTCTTCTTTGCTTTCTACTTATACTCCCTAAAGTTTATTGTCTGTATTCAGAGACAGAATAATCATCTGTGGCCTATTTTTCCAGCTTCCTTGTTGACTGCATGTCTCTTCGTTTACTTTGTATGTAAATAGGTATCTATTGTGTTAGCTTACAATGCTTAATTTATATCCCATCAGAGAGACAGGAGAATAAACATCTTGTCTGAGCGAAAACCTGTTTTTTCACCTCTGCCGGTGACTCATACTTTGATACAGACTCTAAGAACGTTTCTAATATACATACATAACTCCTTACATAGTGTCTGTACATATATTTCACAATGATATTAATGACCAGTGTGACCTCAGCTTTCACTTACGACCTCACACAACATTCTTTGGTGCACTAAAATTTACATACCAAAATCAAGATATTTCTGTAACCCTCTTGCCAGTTGGCATTCAGGAGTTCTTGGGTCACAAATCCACTTTAAGAAATGTAAAGTATGAGACATTATAGACAAACACAAACATTTTATAATATTTTAACCGAAAAATCTTTCCACACAATAACCACATAGTTGAAAGCAGAAATGTTCTTTTTTCATTAGAAAAAAAATGAGCGATACACACTGTTTATTTGTACCTCAGTTATATTCTCTTTCAAAACAATACAGCAGGGTTAAACTAAAAATAAACTTTCTAGGCAAGTAACCTTTTAAAATATAAATCCAAATTTGCATGGCCTGATTTGTCAGTATAAATTGAGATCCATCTACAATGGAGGAAAAATGTATCTGCTGATCCATTCTGAACTGATTCATACTAACACTGTTTAAATGCAGCATAGTCCTGTTGATGGTACAACATATTTGTGTGCAGTTTTAAATGGCTGTGCCCCACTGTACACAGTGACTAGATAAACCATGTTTAAATCAAACTTGCCCGATTTAAACATGTCTTAATTCAGCTTAATTCCTGCTCCCCTTCTTTTTCCTCATTCTAGGGAGGCAAGGGTGCTGTCCATTTGGCAAGTCCCTAAGTCATCCTGCTAGCGCTCAGGACAGCCAGGTGTAAACATGGTTTTGTACTGTAAGAAGCAGTTTGGCTTCCCTATAGCACATAATGGAGGCTACAGGACACGTGCAGGATGTCTAGGGCTTGGCCACAGCCCCAAGTGCTTTGGCTGACACATTGCCAGGGTCTCTCCTCTAACAAGGAAGGTATCCTGCCTTGCTCTTGTGTGGGTTCACTGTGGTTGGAAAGAACTCTCTTCACACAATTTTCCCAAGTGCACAATGCAACAGAGGGGAGAAAAGGCAGGTGCACATTGTGTGGGCAGGAGGGCATAAAGAGCTTTCCCCTGTACAATCAGCATTAAGGGCCAAGCAGAACTGCAGTTCCCTGAAGGGAATGCAGTGCTCCAATAGAAGTGGGAAGAAAGTGGGAGTCATGGCTCCTTTCCCCCAACCATGCACTGGCCAGCAGCACCTGCCAAACTCATGTGAGACAGTATAATGTCCCTCCCACAGGACTGTAACGGCACATGCAGATTGCCTCCTGGAGCTCACCGTCTCTTACTATGGGCTATGCTAGGTGGCACAATGGAGACCTTAGAAAGGTACTCCAGGGACCCAATTTCTCCACCACCTTCCTCGACTCTCATGTTCTTTGAAAGGGGGTGGAAGGAAGCATTTATAAAGACCTGTTTTGATGCTTAATGCAGCTCCCTGTCTATTCTCTCAGCCTCTCTATTAGCCATCAGTGTTAGTCTTTCTGATACCAGAATTGTGATATTCATCTGACACATGCGCCAGAAAAAGTCACACTCTGACAAAGATCGTAATGATCTCACACTTCAGCTCTCTCAGTAACTACACCTAACAGTAAAAAGAAAAGGAGTACTTGTGGCACCTTAGAGACTAACAAATTTATTAGAGCATAAGCTTTCGTGAGCTACAGCTCACTTCATCGGTTGCATTTGGTGGAAAAAACAGAGGAGAGATTTATATACACACACAGAGAACATGAAACAATGGGTTTATCATACACACTGTAAGGAGAGTGATCACTTAAGATAAGCCATCACCAGCAGCAGGGGGGGGAAAGGAGGAAAACCTTTCATGGTGACAAGCAAGGTAGGCTAATTCCAGCAGTTAACAAGAATATCAGAGGAACAGTGGGGAGTGGGGTGGGGGGGAGAAATACCATGGGGAAATAGTTTTACTTTGTGTAATGACTCATCCATTCCCAGTCTCTATTCAAGCCTAAGTTAATTGTATCCAGTTTGCAAATTAATTCCAATTCAGCAGTCTCTCGTTGGAGTCTGTTTTTGAAGCTTTTTTGTTGAAGGATAGTCACTCTTAGGTCTGTAATCAAGTGACCAGAGAGATTGAAGCGTTCTCCCACTGGTTTTTGAATGTTATAATTCTTGACGTCTGATTTGTGTCCATTCATTCTTTTACGTAGAGACTGACCAGTTTGGCCAATGTACATGGCAGAGGGGCATTGCTGGCACATGATGGCATATATCACATTGGTAGATGCGCAGGTGAACGAGCCTCTGATAGTGTGGCTGATGTGATTAGGCCCTATGATGGTATCCCCTGAATAGATATGTGGACAGAGCTGGCAACGGGCTTTGTTGCAAGGATAGGTTCCTGGGTTAGTGGTTCTGTTGTGTGGGGTGTGGTTGCTGGTGAGTATTTGCTTCAGATTGGGGGGCTGTCTGTAAGCAAGGACTGGCCTGTCTCCCAAGATCTGTGAGAGTGATGGGTCGTCCTTCAGGATAGGTTGTAGATCCTTGATGATGCGTTGGAGAGGTTTTAGTTGGGGGCTGAAGGTGATGGCTAGTGGCGTTTTGTTATTTTCTTTGTTGGGCCTGTCCTGTAGTAGGTGACTTCTGGGTACTCTTCTGGCTCTGTCAATCTGTTTCTTCACTTCAGCTGGACTTTACAAAAACTAGACAAGCCATTTACAACACACACTTTGTTTCTCTACAAAAGAAAAAGGACACTAAGCTATCTAAACTACTGTATGCCACAAGGGGCCACAACAATGGTTCCCGTAACCCACCCAGCAATATTGTTAGTTTATCCAACTATACTCTTAGCCCAGCAAAAGAATCTGTCCTATCTTGGGGCCTCTCCTTTTGCCCCTCCACCCCCACGAACATGATACAGTTCTGTGGTGACCTAGAATCCTATTTTCGACGTCTCAGACTCAAGGAATATTTCCAACACACCTCTGACCAACATATTAACCCACAGAGACCTTCCTGCCAACATTACAAAAAGAAGGATTCTTGGTGGACTCCTCCTGAAGGTCGAAACAGCAGCCTGGATTTCTACATAGAGTGCTTCCGCCGACGTGCACGAGCTGAAATTGTGGAAAAGCAGCATCGCTTACCCCATAACCTCAGCCATGCAGAACACAGTGCCATCCACAGTCTCAGAAACAACTCTGACATCATAATCAAAAAGGCTGACAAAGGAGGTGCTGTCGTCATCATGAATAGGTCGGAGTATGAACAAGAGGCTACTAGGCAGCTCTCCAACACCACTTTCTACAAGCCATTACCCTCTGATCCCACTGAGAGTTACCAAAAGAAACTACAGCATTTGCTCAAGAAACTCCCTGAAAAAGCACAAGAACAAATCTGCACAGACACACCCCTAGAACCCCAACCTGGGGTATTCTATCTGCTACCCAAGATCCATAAACCTGGAAATCCTGGACACCCCATCATCTCAGGCATTGGCACCCTGACAGCAGGATTGTCTGGCTATGTAGACTCCCTCCTCAGGCCCTTCGTTACCAGCACTCCCAGCTATCTTCGAGACACCACTGACTTCTTGAGGAAACTACAATCCATTGGTGATTTTCCTAAAAACACCATCCTAACCACTATGGATGTAGAAGCCCTCTACACCAACATTCCACACAAAGATGGACTACAAGCCGTCAGGAACAGTATCCCCGATACTGTCATGGCTAACCTGGTGGCTGAACTTTGTGACTTTGTCCTCACCCATCACTATTTCACATTTGGTGACAATGTATACCTTCAAATCAGCGGCACTGCAATGGGTACCCGCATGGCCCCACAGTATGCCAACATTTTTATGGCTGACTTAGAACAACGCTTCCTCAGCTCTCGTCCCCTAGTGCCCCTACTCTACTTGCGCTACATTGATGACGTCTTCATCATGTGGACCCATGGAAAAGAAGCTCTTGAGGAATTCCACCATGATTTCAACAATTTCCATCCCACCATCAACCTCAGCCTGGACCAGTCAACACAAGAGATCCACTTCCTAGACACTACGGTGCTAATAAGCGATGGTCACATAAACACCACCCTATATCGGAAACCTACTGACCGCTATTCCTACCTACATGCCTCTAGCTTTCATCTAGATCATACCACTCGATCCATTGTCTACAGCCAAGCTCTACGATATAACCGCATTTGCTCCAACCCCTCAGACAGAGACAAACACCTACAAGATCTCTCTCATGCATTCCTACAACTACAATACCCACCTGCTGAAGTGAAGAAACAGATTGACAGAGCCAGAAGAGTACCCAGAAGTCACCTACTACAGGACAGGCCCAACAAAGAAAATAACAGAACGCCACTAGCCATCACCTTCAGCCCCCAACTAAAACCTCTCCAACGCATCATCAAGGATCTACAACCTATCCTGAAGGACGACCCATCACTCTCACAGATCTTGGGAGACAGGCCAGTCCTTGCTTACAGACAGCCCCCCAATCTGAAGCAAATACTCACCAGCAACCACACCCCACACAACAGAACCACTAACCCAGGAACCTATCCTTGCAACAAAGCCCGTTGCCAACTCTGTCCACATATCTATTCAGGGGATACCATCATAGGGCCTAATCACATCAGCCACACTATCAGAGGCTTGTTCACCTGCGCATCTACCAATGTGATATATGCCATCATGTGCCAGCAATGCCCCTCTGCCATGTACATTGGCCAAACTGGTCAGTCTCTACGTAAAAGAATGAATGGACACAAATCAGACGTCAAGAATTATAACATTCAAAAACCAGTGGGAGAACACTTCAATCTCTCTGGTCACTCGATTACAGACCTAAGAGTGACTATCCTTCAACAAAAAAGCTTCAAAAACAGGCTCCAACGAGAGACTGCTGAATTGGAATTAATTTGCAAACTGGATACAATTAACTTGAATAGGCTTGAATAGAGACTGGGAATGGATGAGTCATTACACAAAGTAAAACTATTTCCCCATGGTATTTCTCCCCCCACCCCACTCCCCACTGTTCCTCTGATATTCTTGTTAACTGCTGGAATTAGCCTACCTTGCTTGTCACCATGAAAGATTTTCCTCCTGTTTCCCCCCCTGCTGCTGGTGATGGCTTATCTTAAGTGATCACTCTCCTTACAGTGTGTATGATAAACCCATTGTTTCATGTTCTCTGTGTGTGTGTGTATATAAATCTCTCCTCTGTTTTTTCCACCAAATGCATCCGATGAAGTTAGCTGTAGCTCACGAAAGCTTATGCTCTAATAAATTTGTTAGTCTCTAAGGTGCCACAAGTACTCCTTTTCTTTTTGCGAATACAGACTAACACGGCTGCTACTCTGAAATCTTACACCTAACAGTGGCACTAGTTTCCTACTGCTTCAGAAAGATAAGGTTTGGAGAGATTTTAAAAATATTTTTTATTCCAGGCTTGCTTTTCTCATTGTGAAGCTAATGGCTGGCAGCACATAGCAAGGCAAAAGGGATGTGGTAAGCTGAAATAGGCCAAAAAGAACACAGCAGCTGTAACCAACATTGGGAATCAAACTTTAACAGTGATAAGTTAAATATATAAAATAAACTTCAGCCAAATTCCAATTGTGTATTTTCATCCTACCTACCTAATATGCCCCCTACAGGTTGAAACAGAGAAGTCATTCTTTGCTTCTACTACTACATGCTGTGCCAGTACTATAACGTGGCACTTGTAAAATAGCTAGCTTGTTCTACCTCAGAGGAGGCTGCGTTTCAGAGGTTGGTGATGTTACCTCCTACCGGATTTATGGAACTCACTTAACCTCTCTGCTTCTCTGTTTCCCCACCTGTAATCATGATGCTTAGTCAATTTTTGTCAAGTGCTTTGAAGTGTGTGGAAGAAAAGCAGAACAGAAGTGCTAATACATAATTAAGGAAGTCTTTGCTCAACAGAGTTTACAACTAAGGGATAAACTGTGCTATTTGGATACAGCGGAGCAATGGGGCGGGAGAGAAGAGGGGGAGTGCAAAAGGCACAATCCTTCTCTCAGTTATGTGGTGTGCAGGGGGAGTGGACAGTGGACAAGGATGATGCAACCCGTTCTTTGGGTTGCAGCTAGTTGGGAACTTATCTGGATCCGAATGTATCTGAATCCAAACTCCCCCACAGTTTAGGAGTATTTGAATTCAGGCTTTTCCTTCTAGCAGATGTTAGAGCGGGAAGTGATGACACCAAGAGGCTTGCAGAACATGAAAATCTCAGGGCGGGAGGGGGTTAGATGGCTCCATTTGTCTTTATGCCACCTTGTACCATTCCTTAGAGAAATGGATAGCGAGGCCCTGGTCTTTGCCTCCATGCTATGTGAATTCATATCAGAGCAGCCTGAAAGCTGTTTGGCGTTAACAGAGAGAGAACTAGAGAAACCCGACACTGCAGTATTAAGCTAGTGAACCACATCACTCACCCCACTTTTTTAACAAGTATCTTGTGTGCTTAAATTGCAGCAGGCTCAGATCTGAACCCATCCTGCCAGTGGAGCAGACGATCTCTCTTTCCCACAGCAGAGCATGGAATGTTAGCATCCTACCACAGTCTAGAAGCTTAATAACCCATTATCAACGTGGCCAAATAAGTTCCCACTCACAACTACTTCTCCTTGGAAGGCTGCCAAAGTATAGAAGACAAGGAGAGGGGAGGGTGAAGCCAAACCAAACCGGTGGCTTGGGTGGGAGGGAGGAAGGGTTAAGGCAGCTAATTTTTCCTTTTTTTCCTGTGGTTAAAGCAGCGACAGATAATTTATCACACATTTTGATGGCGCTCCAGCTGGCAGGAAAAAGAGCGATCTGTTTATTAATTCAATTAGCCTGCTTATTTATCAGTGGAGGGCTAGAAGGTGCAGTCACAGGCCATGCTGTGCCAGTTTCAGCCTGTCTGCAGCTGGACCTACAGGGAAACAGTAAGATGGAACATTCTCACCCCTCCAGCTCTGACTATGTGCATTGATCGCTGCGTTTATCCACAGCTTTTTGATGTGAGAAAAGGAAAAATTACAAAAACAAAACAAAAACCCCCAAACCCCATACATTTTTGAGAAATGCTCAAGATGGGCCTAAAACAGAGGTCTGGCTTTTGTGCCAGCAGGACAATATTATAAATGTATTCGTTATGTCTGACATTCTGCCCTGAACTAATTTTTTAATTCATGAAAATCAATGAATACATTGTTAATTTCAAGTTCAATGGTGATATTGTTCCAAAAGACTCACTAATATAACACTGAGGTGATGTTTAGTGTAATGAAGCTCCTTAATTACCTGCCAGTATTTGAAATCTATAAAAAGGGGACATTTGTGAGGGAGAAACAAACAAAAAAACAAAGAAACGTATAACTCCACTGAATTCCTTTGAATTAGGCAAGTGTTTCAGAGGGGCAGGATGGCAGTGATGTACTGGAGGAGGCTCTCAGGGGACCACGGTTAAAATTCTGCCATCAGATTGAAGGAAGGGTCGTTAAAGTATTTTCTTTTTTTCCCATTGGCAGGTATCATCACCCACAAGTCCAGGCTCTTCTACAAGCAGCCATGCACTATTGAATAGATTCTCTAGTTCCTCATGCCTCTACTCTACGAGCACGTGCTCCCTAGTATATGGCATTTATTCCCAGATCAAAGGGGAATTGTTTTGGTCAGAATCTCTTTTTAAAATACGACTTCACAGAATTGTACAGTGAGAAAGTGATAATTATTTTGTTAAAAAATAAGCAGTGTCCTTGCTATGGAAGGATATTGACATGCATGTCCAGCCTTCAATAACATGTATTGTTCATGAGTATTTGTCTATGCTACTCTTTTGCTGCAGCTAATCCATGGATGTTTCTAAACTATCTTATTGATTCTATAGACTGCACAGTAAGTGCAAAACTGGCATTTCATTTATCTCTGTTTTCACAAACTACAAAAAAAAAAGGGCCACCTGGGAAGGAGTTTTAGAGGAAGAAATAATAGTTTTATTCCATCGGAGAGAATAGGCCAAAATCCAGCATCCTTCCTTAGCTAAGGTTGAATGAAACTTTTGTAAGAGCTTTTTAAGGAATTTTTAGTGTCACTCCTAAATTGCAAACCAAATAAAATGGAAGAACTAACTCAAACTGGTCAGTTATTTTAGCTGTTTGTAGCTTTCCCTCCTCCAAGTCCCTGTCCACTCTAAACTTGGAGATTTCTGGTGCTACTGGTTCAAAGCTCTAGGTTCAGAAATGTTGTGGGAAGAGACAGTCCTTCGAATGGAACAGAGGTGAGTAGGGCTGTTGCTATCAACCTGAAACATATACACATGTGGAAGATCTGATATGATACTCATAATCTCCAAGGTACACATATACACCTCAACACTAATATAATATTAACATAGCTGGTCCAGTTCTATAAGCCTTTTTATAGTTGTGTTTTGATAAAAGGCTTTTATCTTGCTACATTAAATTATAATTGTACAATGTGGCACACATGGCTTATTCCTCCCTACCAATACAAAGCCCATCATGGCATGAAAAAAAAAATCTAGTGACTTCATGTCACTAAATATTACTAATTTCTCTGAGATTTCAACACTGCCATAAACAGTAGTTACTTTTTTTCCTGTGGTTCATATAAAGCATCAAACTTCCTCGTCTCCCTCTCACACACTTACGTGCACAATGTTCTAATTTAGGCCTTAAAAAAGAACCAGGGTGCATTCCCGCAACCCTCACTCCAGCAATTAGTATTTTGAGTCACTGACTGCTCACATGAATGTGGGTTTCTCATGGAGTAAGAACTGGCCCATAATCACTTGGGAGCTGTACAAGTCACTTTGTTCATTCGATTCCCCAACCCTCCTCTTCTTGATGTGTTTAAAGTAAGAATCTGTTTTTTGTAAAGTTTCTCCAGGCAAACTTTAATATTATGAAACTGTAAAAATCTTACAGGCCCTTCAGAGCCTGAACACCATATCAAGTTAGGATGGCAATGCATGTTTCCACTGCAGATGAGCTCACTTGAGGCTTTAATAAAGGTTCCCAAGAAGTGTAACCTGCCCCACCTATCATCTCTCCCATCCCCTCTGAATTTTCCTTTTTGCTTCTCATGCCTGAGGATTAATTTTATATTTTGAAATGAGATTCTGTTTGACCGATGATTCCACTAATGCTGATAGTTTAAGCCACATATCAGCATTTTATAAATTCTTAATTTTCTCACTGCAGCCATATTGAACAGTTTTGTGCAAATGAGACTTATAATTACCCAGATAAATCAGTCCAATGTAGTATTTCTTAGGATCTTTCTCAATATACTCCCTGGAGGATGGGATCCCATCTGCTTCACTGCAGTCAAGCTAATTGAAGGGCACTGACTTTTCCAAATGGATTCATTAATTACCCTAGCTAGATTCTCTGTGGGGTTCTGTATTCAGTAGGTGACACTTCAGCCATACTGTGCCATCTACACATGTTCAGCAATGTTACCCTAGTTCTCAGTTATGATCTAAAACATTTGCAGATGCGCTGGCAGGAATGATTTTGCCTTTGGAGTACAATGTTACAAAATGAACGTAATTCCATTCCTCCTTTGCCTATTAATTTAATGTGCGTTCAGAATCTATAAATATTGTAACAGAGACTGTTTCAATATGTTTTACTCCCTGCCATCATAAATATAAATGATGGTCAGAGAGAAAAAAGCATTAATTTGAAGGTACTGAATTGCCAAAAAAACCCCAAAAGTATTTACTATTGTGTTGCAGAAAATCTAGTTTGTTCAACAGCATGTGAAAGAAACTATTAAACTTAAATGCAGTGCTGCCCTGCATAATTATGGGAATGTGATGATTTTATTTAATGGGATAGCGGGCCAGATTTTAAATAGACTCACACCTAATCACGTTGTACAGCCTTCCTGCAAAGGGAGAAAACTAAAGAGCTACCTGATGCAGCCCTAACTTTTTTAAGGAACAGATTTTTTTGTTACTTGTCAGAAATACACTTCTTTTTTCTTAAATGTCAACTGAGAGAGCCCCTGTAATTCCAGAGTCCGACACTCTGTTGGAATATATATATTTAATGGCTCAATCCTGCAAACTCTCATTACTCTGCAGCAGAATTATGTTACTGCTATGTAGAGATATCTTACGTATCTGAATGACTCTATCTTTAATGTGCTAATTTTATGTTATTTATAAGATTATTTTATATTTGAATATTTAGTTTGTAAATTCATGCTGTGGTTGGTGACCATGAGGTAGTTAGCCTTGGAATTAAAGACATAATCCCTTGTGATGAAAAACAACACTTCACACTTTCAACCAAGGATCTCAAAACATTGCATAAAATGGGCCCAAACCTAAAAGTGAGTTGGGCTATTAATGTAAGGACTACAAGATCTAGCCCAGTTTAATGATGAAATGTCACACCTCCCCTGTGATGTGGATGCAAGTACTCTTATACTCACTTTACAGATGGGCAAACTGAGACACAGAGATTTCCCCAATGTTGTATTGTCCGTCAGTGGAAAAGCCAAAAACTGAATCCAAGGGTACTATGTCTCAGTCTCCCACACTAAGCAGTAAAGAATACTCTCTCTCATTTACTCTTTGCTTTAGTGCCTTAAGTTTTTATGATGCAATAGGTTTCAGTAGTTTCTTATCCATGTTTATAATTTTCAGCATGCTTTATTATAGGTTAGAACACAATGATTACACGATATTCTCTTTTATGTATTTTATCTATGGTTGTATTGCTTACTTTTGCAAGTTAATGACATTAACAAAGTTCAATCCAGTTATGTGCCCTTACACATACATAATCCTTAGTCACATGAGATGATTTGAAGGGTGGACCAGGTCCTATACACCCAATATGGGCTTTTCTCTTCCCTCTTACCACAGTTCAATGATTGTGCCTCTAAAACTCACCCCCGGCCCAAGAAATGACTAAGAAATATTATTAACCCAAGGTAGATAGGAGCCTCTTTTGGGGGAGGGGGAAATCCCCCACATCTCTTCACTGTGTTTGCCAGTTTATCTCTTTTAAATAAGGCACCTTTCTCAGCAGCTAATAAATTCACTCCTTTACTCTTGCCAGCAGAGCAAGTTAAGCACCTTCAAAGAGAAAGCCTGAGGCAACTCTGTCATCACCTGGCAGAACAGAGTTATTCTGCATTTGAGTAGTTAGCTATTTGATTTTTTTTTCAATTTTGTTTCCCTCTCATCCCTCCCCAGTTTATAAACAACTGTTCAAAAATTGCAAAGCAGTTCATAAATTTCTCTGTAAAAACGGGAAAAGCTATGCAATAAGCCCACTTCTATTACTGCTTGTTTTCTTATACAGATTTGGTGCTGGCAGACAAGTTCCTTCAGGCAGCATCCATCCCTTTCACTGCATGAAATAATTCTGTACAGAAAATATGAAATATATATTTTCCCCTAAGCTGGAGAAATCTGGCTTAGCCCTAATGACGGCAATCAAACTATGCTGATTTACACCAACTTGGAATTTGGCCTTATCTATTTTAATTCCATGCTAACATTTCTGATTAGCAAAGCGTCTGATTGTAGCTGGTTTCTCAGAAGCCAGCCAAAGCTTTTGTTTAGTTTTAATACCTTTTTATCACCGTTATGACAGTGAAAATCTGTAGCCAAAATACTCCAGTTTAGAAAGCTGGTGTTGAGGACCATATGAACTACAAGAAACTGCTTACAGTAAGGGACTGTCAGAATGCCTGGCAGTATCAGAAAACTATCTAGGCTTTACTGCCTTGTAAAAAAAAATAAAGAGCAATCAGCTAAAGTTCTTTTGAATTGAATTCTTTGAAAAAACTAAAAAGACAACTTCACATGACTGCATAAACCCGATATTATGGGTCAAAAACAGCAAGCTAATCTCAACCTATTGTGCTACTGCCCTATTATAATAGATCTAGCAAATATGACATATACATTAGTGAACTGAAAAGTCATTAATCCCCGTGTACAGCCGATAACATGATGGACTGGCCTCTTCCCAACTTCTCTCATCTTCTCTCACTTCCTTTGACCTTTCACCTCCCCTTCTCTATCTCTGCATAGGAAAAGGAACATGTTCAGGATTTGCAATACGGATGAGACCAGAATTTGCAACATGGATTGGACCAGAGATCCATCAAGTCTCACATATAGTTCTGTCAGCATCCCATGCTTTCTGCTTCAAATGTTAGCAAACGCAACTTCACACTCATCATACACCTATCACACCAGGGGCAAAGTTCCATTCAGACACTTCTGGATCGAAGAATGATTTTCATTCTAATTTTCTGCCACATCACAGTGTCCTCTCATCGCAGTTGACTGAAATATTAATCAATTTTTGGTTAATTTCAGGTTAAATTTGAGAGGTTTTGTTTAAAAACAAAGAAACTTAAATGGCAACTGGTCTTGCCAATCCCTAGAAGATCTCAGCATTTACCCTAGAATCTTGTACTCATTTTATGGTCTTTTAGTGAAACAGATGGTTTTTTTAATATAAACCCGTAACTTCTCTAGTTGACCTTTTACTGCACTTGCTATTTAAATAAAAAGAACATACAGGATTTCAATACTATTTTACTATGCTTTAAAGTCTATACCACGGCATGGCAAGTCTTTAATTATTTATTATTTTCTGACTGAAAACCATTGAGAGGGGGATGACTTTGAACCTTTGACCTTAAATTTGTTATAATTATAAATGAAAAGTAAGATTTGTGTCCACTCACAAAGCTGAACTGTTAACTAAAATTGTTTAAAATCAAGCATTTAGTTAAATTGATACAACTTTTGTGTAGACTAGGCCTTATATGATTTTGTTGTTGTTGTTTTCTTTGCTCTTCTGGAGTTTTAAACCAAACATCCATCAAAATACTCTTAAGGATCATACACAAAATCAGTGGTACTTGACTTATTTTCTGCTAAACTTGATCCCCCCTTATATTGAGAACAAAATGGGATAAATGGAAGCCGCTGTAGAGGTGATGGGAGAATAGACTTCACCACACATATGAAGTTGCCGCCCAGGGACAGCTGAGTAAACAGCTTGCAAAAGCCTGTTTGAAGACTGCCAGCTAGTTACGCCCATAATTTCATCCCTATTAACAAAAACAACTCAAACTGTCGCAATGTTGATTATCCAGCACAAGAATTATAGAGTAATATTCTGCAGGAGTAGGGGCTGCGTTTTGATGTTCTTTAGGTACTCCCACCTTGCTGATTTACAGGACTGCACGTTAGGATGTCAATCAAAACCAGCAAACACATGTGGAACGATGTAGAAGAGAGGTTTCTGGCATTATCATTGCATGCCAGATAGAAAAATAATTCCGTAATACTGTTCAGCTAAGCGAGTCAGAATAATATGTCTTATAAATGTGTCCTTCTATGCAGGATGTAGAAGGATGCTAGGAAAGAAGGACAGATTTTACAAAACAATCCAGAGCAACTGCTTTTACAAATAACGCCAAAGATCTGGGTTTCTTTTACTGCCCCATTTACCCAGTCTGAAGCAGCAATATGTTTTACCTGTTCAGACTCATAAAATGTCAGTAATGTACTGATGTACTGATACAAAGCAGAAAACTGCTTCTGCCTTGACAGCAGTAATGCAATGGAAAGTAATGGCTAAATTGTGACCTCCTTACTGCAAGCATGAGGGTTATCCAGTAGGACTATTTGAGTGAGTAACTTCTCAGCAGTGTGAGTAAGGGGGTCACAGTATGACCATAAATCAATATGAAATACTCTAGCTGGCAACCATAGGCACCAAAACAAAGCTGACATTTCTTCATTCATCAAGAATCTGGAGCCCTCTTGCACAGGTCCATCAGTGAATGAAAAACCATGATGGGATGGGAAATATGAAAGAAATGGCATGGACTCTATTCCAGATTAAAATTGGAATTCTATAGGCTTTCTACATTGTTGTCATTTGACTTTCAAAGCAAGATAGGTAGAGAATGTTCCTCATAAACTGCATGATGATCACCCTTTCCAAAAGCCTTAACGAAAGTAAAAGGAGAAAATTGTCACAAGTGAGCTCCCTCAGGCAGGAACTGCTGTAGGAACCAAACAGGAGTCTTTGTGAGGGATTCGTATCAGCTTCTAAACTTTTGAATCTCAACCTCAAACAACTGAGGTGCTAGATAATTAAGACAGTTATATTTAAAATAATCTAAGTTTCACAGTATATGAATAACCTCTACCCATGACATCCATACTTTTCCCTTCCCAGTAACCTCGATTCTTGAAGAATTTTGTTTTGAAATGTTGGTAGCTGTGGTCTAGATTTTAATGGTGAAAGGCCTAGAGAGCTTAATGAAGGCATTAACAAAGATTTCAGAAATGATACGCTGGTTTTTGTATTTTCTTTCAAATTAACATGCCCTTTGAAGGGTGCATTTATACTCATTCAAACTACTGCTGGTCAGAGTTGTTTCTCAGCATTATCTTAATGTATTGATGTGCAACAGAAATTGGACAATAATTTTAATGGCAAAAGTGGGTGAAAATATTGAGTTTTCTCTTAGAAATTATCTGGAGGCATTGTATTCCCCCACCTTCAATAAAGAGCACCTTTTATCTTTTTCCAACTTCGTTGTCACAACACTGTGCTAAAGCAGTTTCTTGGGCCAAAAAATAGAGATGAACTGACTGACTTGATTTGTCTGGGTAATAGGCTCTATGCAGTACCCAGAATTCTAGCATATCTACCTTCACATCACCAGAACCATTTCTGAGCATATGCATGTGTGCATATATTATAAGTGGTATTATGTATACTACATACATACACACAAATGGTTTTGATAAGTAGAAGGAAGTTATATTAGAATTTTGTGTGTCTATATATACACATACACATACATAAACAAAATTCTAATAGTGTCTGTGACACTCTATAAAAAGGAAAGACGACCATGCTTACACTAAGGTATCGCCACTGATGTACCAACACTGTTGTAACCACTGATCTATCACCACTGTTGCACAATTGTGATAAACCTTATACAAAGTATGCCTTGTAAGGTATCATAGGAAAAATTGTAATCTTTTGAACAATGGTATCCTGTTTATATGAGTGTAGTATCGTTGTATATGAAGTTATGAATCGTTGCTATGCATTTGTATCTCAAATTGTGTTGTGTTCCTGGGTAACTACCACAAGACAGATTTACATCAAGACCAGCCAGCAAATTTGATGGGCCATTAAGGAGAATCAAGTATTTCAATGCGCCCTTCCCGAGGACGCCTCAGAGAGCATATGGACACTGGAGGCTCAGTGACTCAGCAAGGCACATAGAACATGTGATCCAAGACACTATGTTTGACCCAGTAACTTTCCATGCATATGGGCTGAGGATGTAAACTGGAGACTGACATCCCCTTCTTGCCTCTTTCCTGCTCCACATTTCTGGGCTAAGATTTCTAACAAAGGGAAGCTTTGAACAATGGACTGAGGATCTCCAATCTTTTGGGTTATCCAGAGAGACTTATTGCAAGCTAGAAGATTTAACATCACTGCTATTATTCTGATCCACAAACTCTGAAATTAACTGTAATGTATATGATTAATTTTAATGATTTAATAACTCTTTCCTCTATTTTTCCCCCCTATTAATAAGCCTTTAGTTTAGTTTACTTAAAGACTGGCTCCCAGTGTGGTTTTTGGGTAAGATCATGAAGCATATTTTGACCTGGGGCTAAGTGGCTGGTTCTTTGGAACTGGAAGAACCCAAAATATGTGATTTCATATAGCATCTATATAAACCCATAGTACGCCCACATCTTGAATACTGCGTGCAGATGTGGTCGCCCCATCTCAAAAAAGATATATTGGAATTGGAAAAGGTTCAGAAAACGGCAACAAAAATGATTAGGGGTATGGAATGGCTGCCATATGAGGAGAGATTAATAAGACTGGAACTTTTCAGCTTGGAAAAGAGACAACTATGGGGGGGATATGATAGAGGCCTATACAATCATGACCAGTGTGGAGCAACTAAATAAGGAAGTATTATTTACTCCTTTTCATAACACAAGAATTAGGAGTCACCAAGTGAAATTAATAGGTTTAAAACAAACAAAAGGAAGTATTGCTTCACACAATGCAAAGTCAACCTGTGGAACTCCTTGCCAGAGGATGTTGTGAAGGCCAAGACTATAACAGGTTAAAAAAAGAACTAGATAAATTCATGGAGGATAGGGCCATCAACGGTTATTAGCCAGGATGGGCAGGGATGGTGTCCCAACCCTCTGTTTGCTAGAAGCTGGGAATGGGAGACAGGGGATGGATCACTTGATGATTACTTGTTCTGTTCATTCCCTCTGGGGCACCTGGCACTGGCCACTGTTGGAAGACAGGATACAGGGCTAGATGGACCTTTGGTCTGACTCAGTATGTCCATTCTTATGTTCTAGTACAAATATTCATTTATCACAGAAATCTGGTTTGTCTGGATGGTGAATCAGGAGCTAGAGGGGCTGAAAGGGACTGTCTGTGGCTTCATAATGACTAGTATAGTAATTTGGAAGCACACATTTGTTCCTGACTTGGTGAAATCTTATGATAGAATATACCACCAGTTTGGGGTACATGCCCTGTTTTCTAGCAGACTGACCTGAGATGGGCACTCTTGGTGTCCCATACCAGGCAGCGTGACAGTACTCTCTTATATACACACCTACACAAAACACTTTGTTAACTCTGAGCTAAGACTCAGAGACTTGCAAGACTACATATGTCACCTTCTAATACCCTTCCCCATATCTCCAACCTTATCCTGACCAGCCAGTGGGCACCCTGGAATTTTGACTATGTTCACTGGTTATACATTCATGGATCTTGATGATTAGTAGAATGTTTACATGGATTTCATAAATTACATTGTTCTGTATGTGGTCTTGAATGGCTGTCTGCAAGTACTGCAAGATACAGTGTTAGATTGCAAATGATGGTTGGGGTAAATGCTTTTTCTTTGTTGTTTAGGAAAACCTAGGAGAAGGGATGATCTGTGCTGTCTATGATTTTGTGTCAAGATTACAGAACTGAAATCTGCAGGTGTGCACCTGCTGGTGTATTATATTAATAGTATAATTAATATTAATTATTATAATAATAGTTAAGACTCCTTCCTCCAGTTTTGCTTTCAATTCTTCCTGTCTCTCTGTAAACACACCCAACTTCTGCTCACACCCCGCTTGTGCTCAGTCTGTGCATCCCCAATCAGCCTACACAGCCATCTATGCTCCTTACTTATCCTATGCCTCCCTCCCCCATTAACTCTATGCAACACCTCTTCACTGCCTATTAAAATTACCTGCACCCTCCCTGTATCCCCATTCTATGTACTTATGAAGTTCCTGCATCGGTGCATTTCATATCTGTATTCATTAGTCTTTGTAAAGTGGCTTGAGATCCTTGGACGGAAGATGTTCTGCAAGTGCAATGTATTATTTCTATTATGGAAGTTCAAATGGAAATGTCTGCCAGATTCTGCAGAAGCCTGAAAGTTCCGTAAAGCTTCACTTCTACGCACTTATAGAAGTGTAAGTATGGAATATTAAAACACAGGTGGGGGTTTGTTAATGTTTTTAATTGTCATGAAGGCAACAGTTGAGAGAGAGCTCAAAGAGCTGGCATTGCTTTTCCCCATTCAGCATACCAAGGGAAAGAAATGACAGAAATAGGTGGAAGACCACAGGAGACTGCTGAGGACTCAGTACTGCAGAAGTTAAAAAGCATACCACCCGCCCAGAACAGGACTGTGCTGTTGTGCACTGCGACTATAGCTGTGGAACTAAAAACAAGGTTACAAAATAAGAAGAAGAAGGAACCAAAAAGCTGCGTCCAATCCAAGCAAACACATATGTGAAACTATAAATCAAATATTAACAACACAGCAAACTGGCAGCTGGCTTAGTAAGCTATGTGCAGCTCTGAGCCCCCTTGCAGATTTTTTTGTTTTGTTTTAGGAACTGGCCACTAAATGGACTATTAAAAATACATCTACTTATTGGCTAGACCCGAGCTGAACACAACTACTAAATAAATTAAGAAATAAAATCTACAGTAGAAAAAGTATGAACGATATTTTAAATTCTATCTTTTCCAATGCATTCCATGAACAATGGGACTAATGGCTCGTCACTAAAGTTTAATTCTGATTTTTGTACTAAATGCATTGGTAATGTCCTAACCATTGCATTTTCCTTCCATAGCAACAGAACTCTCCCTCACCTCTCCCCTTCCTGGCACTGCTCACTTCTAGGTATTGACTCAAACGTTGGAGGAAGGGAAGGTAATTGGGTGCAGAGTGTGAGAAGGAGCTGTATCTGCCAACTAATCTCTACATGTTAATCTTTCCTACTTATTTGCTGCTGATTCCCCGTTGTGCTCGTTTTGCCTATAGTCATGCCACCTTACATTGGGATGTCTTCAAATCTCATAAGCCAAGCACAGTCAGAACTAGTTAGTACTTGAATGGTAAACATCCAAGGAAAATCTAGCTACCTCAGGAACTTAGTTATTCAGCTGGCATTTTTCTCTGCATTAGCAGAAAACAGTTACTCATCATGGTTGAGAGGGCACTTCACTATTGGAGGGGCCATCTTTTGATGAGGAGTAAAACTGAAGTCTTAGCCACTTGTAATAATTACAGATGCCATGAGACTTTTACCAAGAGCAGCTGTGTAAACCCAGAAGTCCAGATCAAACTCTAATTTGAATTACAGTTTACCTGTATACCTGCAACCCAAATGGATATGGTGGTCTTCTTCTCTTCCTGTCCTAAACTACAGTACTGTGTAGATTTGCTCAGAGTTTTTAGAAGCTGACACATTTCATCTGAAAGACATTTTGGTGGGAGGGGAAATAATTCTATGTTGTTGGCATAAAAATTAATGGGCCTGTTTCTCTATTACCTTGCATCTTGTTTAGTCATTTAGATATGTATAAACTGAATGCAAAGTGGGTGAAAATGCTCCCATTCTAATCTGTTAGTAATTTAAGACCATTTCACACAAGGTGCAAGACAATGTAGAATCAGGCCCAATACATTCTAGAGGAAATATTTGCAGACTATTTTTGCAGGGACAATAGTTCACCCTCTTTTTTAAAACTTCTCTCGTTTCATAGGATTTGTATGTCTCCCTAGATTTCTGTCGCATCACTTGTGGCCCCTGAAATCCACCTGCTTTACAAAGAAAAACAAAAAAAACACTTTTAATATCTGAGCTGCCATCCTCCAATAGTTCCCTAGTTGGGACAGTGACTGCTTCCAGCTCTGTGAAAAAGAGCCAAACTGAGACCAATGAAGGAATGAGCCGAATGTAAATGATGATTCTATGTCTCTAAGGTATTTACACAGCATCCAGTATTGCAGAACCTAGCCACACCAAAATGGCACACATCTCTCTCAGCCAAAGAAAAAAAATGTTTGATGTAATTCATAAACCTGCATCTAATGAAAAGGGATCTTTTTCATCATTTTTTCAACAGGGGCACATTTCACCAAATTGGCTCAACATCATGTGACAACTTTTGTGCACATCTGTAGACAGAGCATTTACAAACTGAAAATTAGCACAAAGTGCTAGATTGCTGGATGACAGCTGATATCAATTAGTACTAGACAATACAGACCAAACCTGCCACTTCAATACAACAACAACAAAAGAAGCTCTCGGGATTAGAATACAACTTCAGAGGGGAAAAATACTCTCAAACCTACAAAATCACTGTTCCTACTATAGTCCTAGTTGGTGGAATAGTGAAGCTTAGCACACAATCTTTTTGAGGGCACTAGTACCGATACAGCATCTTTTTGAGAGTATTGGTACAAAAGAAGTTTATAGGAGGTTTCTGCTCCTGGAAAGTTATAAACTGTTTCAGTGGCCAAGCACAGAGGTCACCACTGTAAATCAGCAGTTACCCTCAGTTATCGCACTGTGATATCAGAGATTCCACAAACCCAATCCCTCATTTTGGTACAGGAGATACTATGTTTGGGAATTGCCCATGTTATTTCAAATGTTACTGTGTAGTAGTGGGGGAAAATATTGACTTTTTAATGGTGATCTCAGCAGATTATTCCAAAATCTGTGACTAATTACAATTAATGTGGAAAGTTCTGCTAGACTCAGGGGTGCCTAAGAAATCATGAAGGTCCTTGATGGTGCTGCTGATACTCATGATAAGTTCAAGACTGTTCAGGCTATCAGATCTTGCAAAATAACTGAAACTGCTTTTTTTCTGGTGGCATGCATGGGCTATGTTGAGGGTTGGAGGAATTTCCTGACATGCACTCATTGATATTGTGATGCCAATGGGACTGAGATGTCTGAAAGACTGAATTTTGATGGCTTAAAAAGAACTGATAACTACAATGATCCATTTGGGAGCAAAAACTTGTTAGAGATGCAGAAACTGAAAGGTAGCAGAACTTCTACTGAACTACAGTAAGTGCCTTTTTACAGGGGATGCTGTTAAAATGTTTTCTTTCCTCCTTTCACCAGTAGTTGCTGTTGGTAGTAGCAATATTCCCCACTGTCAGTATAGGGGAATACCTGATCAAATGAGGAATATCTTACCCCAACTATTTTACTTAGCTCATTGTATCTGAACAATGAAGAAACAATAAAAAATAATGTTGACTTTTCTTGCTGAGATTTTCCCTCATGTTAATGACTTTCTCAAGTTTATAATGTGTCTTCCACTAATTCATACTGGAAACTTTGACCTGTTCTGGCTTCCATTACCATCAATGGAAAAACTTCCAATGGGAGCATTTTGCTTGAAAGTCTATTCTTTACCTTGGCGTCTAATGTTCTAATCAGACCTCCTGCCAAGTAAACTAAAGTAAATTATCACAAGTTTGGTGGGATACTCAGGATGGGTCTGATTCTGCAAACACTAGTGAGTTTGTACCTTTCAAAATACATCAATTTCAATGTAGCGATCCAGTTCTTATAGTTTTGAAAATTTGAGGGTATTCAGGTCTGCAGTATTCAAGCCCTTCTTTACTTGACTGTCTAAAAAAATTAAAGCAGAGCAAATAAAGTAGGAGTTTACTCTTTTCCTTTTTTAACTTTAAATTTTTATTAGATTCTTTTTGTACTTTATGAACATTTCCAAATAATTAGACCATAATGTGGATTAATTTATTTTGTTAAAAGTCCTCCCCTGTCCTCCTGGTCAAAACAGCCAAGCTAATGAAGGTCAAAAGGCAGCTAACACAAAGAAACCACTTTTCAGAAGGAATTTTACTCCATGTAATTTGGAATTATATGTTACCACAGGCCACTACAGTACATATGTTAGTTAATATGGCATTAAGGGACTCATCCAACTCCCTTTAAAGTCAGTGGAAAAACTATCGACTTCGGTGGAGTTGGATCAGGCCTGTAATGTGTGGTGAATGAGTAATAAAAATAATACACAAAACAATTCAAGTTTAATGGGACAACTGTCAAACTACAATGTCAGAAGGAGCCACAGACCTCAAGCATGTTTATCAACAAGGCACTTTTCCATGTTTCCCCTTCATTTATATTACTGTAACTACAAAAATGACAGCAACGTAATATTGAGACTCTGACTTATACCCACATCCAGCAAACAAAAAATTCGAACTAAAGCTGGGACTCCTTCCTTAGCCCAGCTCATTGTGCCTGGATATTGCCAAAGTTTAGGATTGATTCTGCCATGGACCATGCTATGGGAAATTCGGTGCAATGGCATGGTCCTGTTCTGACTGAATCAGTCCCACTCACAGTCTCCTAATGCAATCTATTCTTACTAAGCCTAGGAAAAATCAGTGTTTGGTAGATGGCAGGGAGAATCTGTACAGAGATTATGCACAAAAGACTATAAAAGGGTTCAAAAAAGAACTAGATAAATTCATGGAGGATAGATCCATCAATGGCTATTAGACAGGATGGACAGGGATGATGTCCCTAGCCTCTGTTTGCCAGAAGCTAGGAATAAGCGACAGGGAATGGATCACTTGATGATTACCTGTTACGTTCATTCCCTCTGGGGCACCTGGAACTGGCCACTGTCGGAAGACAGAATACTGGGCTAGATGGACCTTTGGTCTGATCCAGTATGGCCGTTCTTATGTTCTTAGAGATCACTACCTGGTCAGGGAGTGTTCTTCACATGAACGTGCACACATGCCTCTGACCTTTGGAGAGGAAGCGTTTTTAAGAAAATTGTATTATTTAATACCAGTAGTGCCTAGGACCCCCATCAGGATCAAAACCCCATTTGGTAGATGCTGTACAGACATATATAACAAAGAAGGTCCCTGTCCCCTGCGATCTTACAGTCTATTTTTTTTTTTTAGTTTTAAGATACAAACAAGAAATGTCAGGCTTGGCAGGGAGGGGTTCAGAGTGGAGGTAAGAGGCAGCCAGCACAGGGGCGGGCAAAACTGCTTGCTACGCTGAGGAGACTGCAATAGCTCACCATACCTTTGTTAGTGGAGTGAGAAGAGCAGTGTTTTCGGTAAATACTTTGCTCACTGCTGGGAGCTGTGGCTGGGGAGGCTATGGGCATGGGATGGAGAGGGACAACACCCCCTATTGCTTCCCACTTGTGAGAAGGTTCTCTGCCATAAGACTATGTGCAGCTCTAACAAAAATTCGGACTTACATATGCTGCAATATCTAGACCCAAGGCATAAATAGTCTGTAGAAAGAGCCCTGGACAGGCTGGCCAATTCACAGAATAACAGTGGCATAAGCATCAGAGAAAGTTACTAATCTGCAGAATGGGTTTAAAATTATCAGGGAAGAGGAAGAGTTAAAAACAACTTTGAATGAAGGAATGGGGCAATCCAGATGATGTCCTCCAAATTCACAAGATATCTGAAATGCCTCTTGGGGATGAAAGAAGGGGAGAAAAGAGACTCTTTTCACCCTCTTTTAAAACAGAAAACAACAATGAAATTGTAATGGTTGTTAAATGAAGCATGTACTGTAACACACTGGTGTGTGGTTTTTTATTTAATGTTGACAAAACAATTGCTTACAACTGTCTGTGATGATAGCAAGTGCTTGTTATTATTGCTTGTTCTATAGTGACAGCCCTTTAACATCTGAAAACAATAAATGGAATGCTAAAATGCAAATGATGCTTTCAGTTCATTGATTTAATGATCTAAAATAATGAAAGCCACATTTCATTTAATAATTTTGTAATTGTGGAAACCTGGCATTATCAATGTACTATTGCTACTGTTTCCATTAATACCATTTTCTGGATTTTATAAACAATGAATAGTTAAAAATGGCATAAAATATTTACCCATGAGAGAAAAGGTAAAAGCCACAAGTCTTAAGATAGTGGATACATTTGATTTATACAACATCAAAAGCACATAAATGGCCCCACTAAATCTTACTATCCTAAGTATAGATATAAATTCCCAGATGACAACTGAAACGTGGAAAAAGCATAAGAATTTAGATCTGCAATCTTCAATTGCTTCAGTAAAGTACAAAAGAAAATAAACTTACAAAAGTTAGTATGATATACTGTAATTTAACAACAAGGGCATTTACTCCTGCACAGGAGGGTGAAGACTTTATTATCTCCTGGTTTGAAATTCCTTTTCCTTAATAAACAAAAGTAAAACCTTGGTATGAATTCCATGTAATATGCCTTATCTTAGTCCCATTTTAGTCAATGGGAGTTTTGCCATTGCCCTCAAAGGGTGGAAAAAGCCAAATAATAGTAAGACAAAACTACTAAATATTTAACAACTGCTAGCTAACACATTTTAATTTTGTTTTTTTTCCTAAGCAGTATTAATTGTTTAGCTTTTCTCCTAAACAGTATTCATTGTTCAGCTCCTAAACATTTTGGATATTCTTTAAAAAGTTATTTTATTAGAAGGGAAAACGTCTACAGAAGGAGACCACAGTAATATTAAATATTCAGGATTTATTTATATATAAATATATATTAAATGTATACAACCACATTATGATTATAAATGTAAATCTACAAAACCCAGTAAATAAAAGAAGCCTAGGCTCCCACAACAATAAACAACAACCACCACACACAAATAGCATTAACTTGAAAACACATTGCACATCTATTATAGGTGTGTTTACTACACACAGAAGGCCATATTCTCCGCTCCGTTACACTAGTGCATCTCCAATGAAGTCAATGGGGTTGTATTTGGGTAAATGGAGAGGCCATTCTGGCCCACTGAGTTCAACAAGAGTCAGAAAATGTTAGTATCTAGTTAGACATTTTGTCATGTCATCGAGCATGAGACCTAGTCCCAGCAGACATGAATGGGTAGCATAATAAGCTCAGACACAGAGGAAAGCTTGTGAGAAAGTAAGAAATCAAATATAACAGTGAGTATAGAAACCACAATACGTCAGGTATGCTATGAGGAATAGTTTTTTTCCCTTAATGTAAGTATCAAAATAAAAAATCATAAAAATCCATAAGCAATTAAAATACCCCATAATCTCAAAACAGACACACAAGAATCATTCTCAAGTAGAGTTAAACTCCTTTTTTGGCTAGTTACGTTCCCTTTCTAACATCTGGCAATCTGTACCTTTACCATACAAAGTTTGCAAAGGAAAAAAAACCCCTCTCATTTACTGTACTGTACCTTATATAGTTCTATAAATAAAGTCCTATAGGTCTAATCATGTGAGGTGTTTATGTTTCATGATTACAACCAATAATTTGTAATGGTTTCATCAAACCTTTCAGTCACTAGATGAATTTCTGATGAATTTAGCAAAGAAAAGGGGTGAAAAAAGTATATGAAAAAAAGTTATTATGAATCTGTTTAGCAACTTTCTGACAATTTCACTGCCTAATGGTCATCAGAATAAAGTCACAGCACCTGCCAAGAGTTTGGGTTACTTTGCTGAATGAAATCCAATAAGACTTACCTCTTAAGTCTGTATGTACATGTGGCTTTAAAACGCCATGAACCACAGAGTTGGTCACTGAATCCATTGTGAATCACAGTATTACTGTATGACAAACTGTGTGGAATGCTTGCATTAAATTCTCAAAATATGATTTCAGGCATTTGCCAATTAAGAAGTAAGCCCAAGTTTTGCTTTATTTGTTCCCACAAGAAGCCCCATTTACTTGTACACTTTCCCCTCTCTGGTTTGACTTTCCTTCAAATCTTCCTCCCAAAGGGGAGGCATGAGGAGCCCTCTGGAGGAGGCAGGGAGTATGAACACCTAAGCCTGTGATTCCCAAAGATTGGCAAAGAAGGGACCACCGAATGGATTTCCCTCCACACAGCTGCTCTAAGCACCCCCTTACCAGGCAGTATGCTGCCATTGGCACAGTCTCTGCCGTGACTGTGCAACAGCAGCCTCAGAACATGCCCAGCAGGACGTAATACTGCTTCAAGAACCATAAACTCACTGATTTTCCCAACAGAAATTAGCGGGGTCACAGGGAGAGGACAGTCCCCTTCTTCACACCCTCAAAGCACCGTTGAGCACTGATCTCACAGAGCTCCAGCAGAGAAGTTTCTCTAGGGCACTTCTGGGGAAGGGGAGAGACACCATGTAGTTGCAGCTCCCACCATCTGCGCCCCCTAAGAGAGATCTGATGGCTCTTAGTCCCTTCTGTTCCTAGAAACAGAGGGAGTGATCTGGTTTTAATAATGCAGAATTCCAACACAAAGGAAATAATTCTAATGTACTTAATGGACCATCTACACTGGTCTTGAAGCCTGGCACCCATTTCACAGTAGGCCAACTTTTCTAAGTCAAGCCTTTTGCCAATCCAGAGATGTTTCCATGGAACAAACAGGAAAATACACACCTCATGCATAGTTTAAAGTCACTCGTAAAGGGAATGTTTTTTGGCTTCTATCCCAGTTACACAATATATGAGTTATATGACTCAATCAAACCCAATCATCCTCTGCCCCCAAACAATTTATTGTGGTTACATTCCTGCTTTTGCCTTTTGGGGCCTTAAGAAAGAACAATTCAAAATTACAGTTAATAACCTTCAGCCCATTGTTCCAAATAACTATCATCAAAATTCTATTTTTGGCAATGCAGACGTTAATTCATTACATCTGCATTGTTCAGAGGGCGGGGAGGGATCTGTCACATGCCTATAATACCTAGGTAACCAACAGTATTTTGATTTCAAAGTCTATACTAATGCTGAAGAGCTACCAAATAAATGTACAAACAGAAATAGATTTTAATTCCTTTGTTTTGTTGATTAGAATCGAACTTCCGAGTTACTATTACCCATATGCTGCCTTTTGAAGAATCAGTTTGAACTGAATGCTTGGGAAAAGTGACTGATTAACAGACCTGGAGACCAAAGTCCTCTGGCTCACAGAAAAAAAGTGCAACATAGACAGCATGAGTAAAAGCTTCCTCATGATGCCCCACCCCTGACTTGGAAGAAATACCTCTAAAATTATGATTAAAGGCTCAATCCAAAACCCAGTTAAGTCACTTGAAGTATTCCCACTTCAACTGACTTACATTTCCAAGTCCATTCAACCTCTGACCGCTCTACTGAGATTGATAGGGTTGCCAACAAGGTGATGTAGGCACCTGTCAACTGTAACGAGACTACTAAACTCTTTTTAAAAAAGGCAGCAAATAGCAATCTAATGGCAACGCTTGTTGACCATTAATGACCCGGGCTGGATTCTATGCAACGGTCCTTGTCTAGCTGGCTGAAAGAAAAGGGGTTGTTGCCCCTTTAAGGGCTGCCCCAGCAACTGGTAAACAGAAATAGAGGATGGGAGAAAGTTTACGCACACAGAGCGGGTAGGACCAGGAAGCAGCTGGACCAGTTCCAGGGCACTGCCCTTCCAGCTAGCCAGTTGTGGGGTTATTTATACCCTGTGATGTCCAGAGAAACTGTCTTTCACCTGGATAGAGCTGGCATCACCCTCCCACCCCCCCATGAAATCTGAAAAAGGATGGAGTCCCTTCATGATCTGCTGTAGGCATCACACTACTCACCCCTTTTTTCCCTGGGAGCTGGGAAGGAAATTTTACCTCACTGCCAGATTTTTCATAGCAGATTTAGGACCCAGTGGGGCAGGACAGGAGGGTTAGGTTAGAATGTTGCAACTTAATACATAAAACTTGTGGCAGATGTCCAGTTCGTGTTCTTATTCTGTAAGGGATACAATTATTGGATAAAATGGATTGGAAAAGAATTTTGAAGGAAAACAACCCTTTAGGAGCAATGGCTTTCAACCTGGGTTTCGCAGACTATGTCTAAGATTTCCAAAGGGGTCTGTATCTCCACTTGAAATTTTTTAGGGGTCTGTGAATGAAAGAAGGTTGAAAACCACCGCTTTAGCTGCTGAGGAAGGAGCGGGTTAGGGCTTCTACATCTGGTACAGTGGGAAATTGCCCCCCTTCTTTTCTAGCCCCCTTTAACTTTCATATGAGGGAAGGATGGCAGGGTACCAGTAACGGGAAGGCTGGAATCAGGTTGGGGATATGGGGAAATTATTAAGGAAACAGTGATGACCTGCACTGTACAATTTATTTCCAGGTACTCTCAGATATTGTAAATGAATGAAGTTGTGACCTAATGAAACCACATCCATTGCATTCTTTCTTTCTTCCAATGTGGCCAGGCAATGGCCTACAAGTAAAGGATGTATACATGCCATTACTCCTGAATCACCAATCCAGCAGAGTTTTCCCTTTTTCCAGATATTCGTACTATAAAATCTAACCTGCAAATTAGGCATATATGACAATGACCTGATTTGCTGCTATGCTATTTGTGCATCTGAAAATGTATATTTTTAAAATCATACTGCCAAAATGATGCAGTATCCTTCATTAACAAAGTTAAATGCTGAATCATGACAAAGTAAATTGGAATGGTGGTCTGTACTTTGTTGTAATTATATTAGTAGTACAGATAATCCACTGGAAAAAAATCGATCAGATTTAATAGTTAACTACTCAGTAGGTAATGCAATATTATAACAAATCCTTAAAGCTGATTGAATGGGAAATGTAATGAACAGTATTGAGAAATCACCTCTGAAATTAATTGTTAATAGGGAGGAATTTTCATTTTTCAAAACACCTCGTATGACAGTACAATCAAAACAAAACCTGGGAAGGGATGTAACTGGCATTCACCTATTGCGCATCAAGTAATATATGAGGAATTGGAGCTGACATCATGGCATAACCAGCAGTTTGGGACCAATTTGTATGTGGTTAGGAACAAAATCCTAGTTTGCTGCTAATGTCATTTGACAAACTGGCATTAGTGATGTGGATTGGCAGGATTTCCTCTCCTTCCCCCAATAATAAACACCCATGGCATGCCACAGGCATACAGTAACTTGCGCATGTCGTAAAAACTGACAAGGGGCCTGGTATTTAAAATCAGAACAACTCATATTCCAGTGCTGCATATGTACAGACAAGAAGTGATGACATACACTACAACTGTTTTAGATCCTGTACATATAAGCAAGCAATCCATTAACCAAAATGGAATGGGAATATATTTAAGGCAAACCTATTTACATAGAAACATTGTTAGCAAATACTAAATTTGATACTCAAAACACCTCCAGACAAACAAAAAACAACCAACCAAATCTCCCCCCCCCAAAATAGTTTAAGTGATATGAATGTATATACACTGTGTACATCAATTATGCATATACTGTACAATTTTGGTATTCTGTGTATAAGTACTCTGAAATGTTTGAAGCACTATATATTTATTACCCTGAATTGTTGCCTTTGAAATATTAAGTCTTTTCACCAACATCCCTTGATACATCTTCAGATATAAACAACCAAAGCCAATTTACAGTCACTTCTGTTTCCGACCTGATTAAAAAGCATACATAATAATTTACTAAAGTTACCTTTCATTTTTTTTTCTCTTCAATGGTAGGTTATTTTTATACAGACATACACAGTATCTAAATGCAAGTTTTCTACGATAGCTAACATATGTTACAAATATACACTGAGAGCTTTAAAAAGTCTTGACTGTTTCTATTGCAGTGTTCTGTGACAAGGTAAAGCAAAGTAATTAATCATGCTGATGCAAATGAAGATTGCTTTTTGGTTGAACCAGTTTGTTTCAACAATTGCCTTCTAACTGTGCACTTTTCATTAATACTCTAAGTAGTGCTGTGGCACTACTTACTTCTTGCTTTAAATATGATTTTCTGTAAGTCAACTAACAAAACTAATTAGGAGCTGTGAAAGACCATATTGATAGAGTAAAACTATATAAAACAGCTCTGACAATTCACATGGTGGACCCCATATATCATGGGATTTTTCTTAGTACTCCAGGCCCTTTTTGCTAGTATAAATAAACCCATGTAAAATCTCAGGTTCTTAAACTTGTCTTTAGAAAACCATATGCTTCCTGAAAGAACCATTTTTAAATTACACATAAACATGTTTAATCAATCTTTACTATATAGCTAGGGATTTTGGCAAGAAAGGCTTTTTGGGGGATTTTTTTTAAGGTAGGCGAATGGAACTTACAAATGGAAATGTACAACTAACACACAGTGACCTGGTCTATGATGAGAAACAAGTTTTACAATATTTTGCTATGGCAAGACCACTGTAATAATTGAAAAATGTGATCACAGCAGCCCTGCTCAGTATACAAGAGAAGGACTTGCGTTTACAGTTTTCTCAAAGGTAGAGTAGCTTTGAAATCACTGGAGCTGTGACAATTTACACTGAGGATCTGCCCTTTTGAGTGTAAAAATCCAACTCAATTTTCAAAAGTAATTAATGATGTTGGGTGCACAACACGAGACAATCTTAAAGGAGCCTGATTTTCACAAGGCAGGTGCTCAGGCCTTTCTGAAAAAATCAGGCCTCTTTAAGATGCCTTTAATTGGGCACTCAGTGATTAAATCATCTAAAATTGCTACTTTTGAAAATTCAGGCCACCAAACATTCATGCAGCCAAGGTGACCGATTCACAAAAATACAATGGAACAAAAACAGCAAATACCACAAAAACCAGTCAGTGAGGGAGCCCCACCCATCATCACTGGAAAATACTCTCCTCCAATTGCTTCACAAATGTGTGAATTTCTGGTTCAATAGGCCCCTTTTACTCCCTTTTCTCAATGACCTCCACAATGGACATACCAGGCAGGGAGATCCCAGTGTCTTTTGGGCTGTGGATCATTTAAAATTCTTCCTTGGCTGACTGGAGGTGGGTCAGTGAAGAACCCTTCCCTCCACGATGACATTAGGGGACTGACTGGGCCCCATTCAAAAGTAACAATTCCTGGCAAGCAGTCATGCATACATACAGAAATAAGTCAAAGGGGGAAGTGGTCAGAAGTATGGGAACACTAGTGGTATTCTTTTTTGAATGAGATTTGCTTAGGATCACAGAGTCACCAGCAGAATTCACAGGGAGCTGTGGTCTTTAAAAAGTTGCTTTTGGGTAAAGAGAAACAAATGTATTCCATGCCAGAGAGCTGCCAGGCCAAGACACGATCCTACTCCGACTTACATCCAACATATGAGTTGGGGAAAAATTCACTGATCAAGACACAGGGAGGGGTAACCTACACCTCCCTGCACACGCATGGCCCACTACACCCCAAGGGGGTAAATTAGGCAAGCAATCTTGTCTTGGGATGACTGCCACATGAAGACAGCTTTAAACTCCACAGGAGGCTTCTTGGCAGCAGCTGATCTGCATCAGCACATTCCCTAGTTGTCCTACCTCAGCCATTCCTCTGCCATAAACAGCATTCCCCAAACTGCACTTGCCCAACATGACCCATACTGAATTTAGCCCCATATCTTTAATCCATTAGCTTCAAAAAAAGTTTAATTTTTTTTTAAAAAGGAAAAGATGATGTCAAAATAAATGGGTGCAGAGGGGAAAAAAAACCCTTCTTACATGTGAAATTAATGCTGGAGAGACAACCCTTCAGTCTGAATTTCTCTGTTTACCTACAGATTTAGTAAAGAACTGACAACCACCCCTTGTTAACCTGCCAACCTGCTTTAACCCACTTTTAGAGAGACCACCCATGAGAGGGTATCTTAGGCTTTCTGCCCATTCACTCTTCAGCTTCTCTTCTGAGACTGCCAGCAAAGATGCCAATTAGGGCCAACAGTGATTTGGACACCCCTCCACTAGAAACTAGAATGAGACCACCAAGGAATTCAATGCACATAGGCTCTCAGATACTACTGATGCGGGATAGATTTGAACTACTGACCTGGATGTGAAAGGCTCATTCATGCTGTATCCCCAGCTTCTGAATCCTCCCTCTCTTCTCTGCCTGTTTCCCCCACCCCTTGTCCAATAAAAAGGTTGGATGAAAAAAATGAAAATTTAATGAAGATATTAATATATATATAATATATATATTATATAATTTATAATGAAGATATTAATTTCAAAAACACTTATCACAGAGGAGGTATTGGAGCAACTGAGGATGATTTGGATGGGGGAATACAGAGGTATGCATTGGGGGGATTGGCAGCTTGGTGGAGGGGAGAGAGAAGGGTACCCACTCTTTCCCTCCTCGCTCCAGCAGCCTCCTTCTTTCTTCTGCCCTGCAACCCACTTCTTTATCAGAATAAAATCTAGGAGATGTTTTGGTAAAGGCTGCACTGGAGAGGAAATAATAATATTTACTCTTTTGTGTCCTTTTACTGTTTTCTCCCAGTCCCAGTCTCTTTCTTTGCAGTTCTAGCTCCTGACCTTATATAGTCTATACTTTTGTCTTCTCTTTTCCCTCTTCCTTATTTTCTCCTCGGCTCAATCCTTCTCTTCCCTCCTCCCCCCACTTCTATCTATTCTTCCTTTTCTGTTTGCATTCCTGCTCTCACCCTCTTATCTTTCTCACTCTCTCCATCATTCTTTCCCATGCTCTCAGTTCTTTGTCTTCCCTTCTTCCAACTATTCTTGCTGCATTCTACCACAACCCAGAACTCACATCTGGGACAGTGGTGGTGAGAAGTGCAGTTGCTATCTAGGCCAGAGCAGATCAGTAGTTGCTTGCTAGCAGTGGTGTGGCTGAGCTGTCTGGAAGCTCACCACTCATAGACCTGCAGTCAGATTCCCTGATTCCATATGGATCTGAGACTACACACAAAAAGTGCTGGCTCGGAGACTCATGAGGAAAAATAGGGCAACTTGGGGGTGTGGGAGGATAGGAAAACCTGGGCTGTTCCTGGCTTCCAGGGAAACATGGCTCAGCCTACAGGGAAAGAAGAAGGAAAACCCAAACAAAGAGTAGCAGCTTTTTTTGGTATATAAAAAAATATGTTTGCATGGTTCAAAATCCTCCCTCCTCAGAATTGATGAGGTCTTGCCTCAGGTACAAGCAAATAAGCATATTAAAGAGTCCAGCCCAGGGAGAGTGCTTTGTGACTCAGCATGTGCCCTGCGTCTGCCTCCTGATCTCCTACCTGGTTTGTCTGTGCTGGCAAATGTGAGGGCACCTAATGAGCCACAAAGTCTTTCTAAAACTTCATGATTTTACTTTAAAAACATTTTTTAAATGGCTCAAGTCACTGGCTGTGAGGTGAGGGGGGGAAAATGTACAAAGAAAACCTGATATTGGCTTGGTCACAAACCTCCAGTTGCAGAAATTCACTGTTGGGTGCTCTGGTCTGGTTATGTCCTGCAAAGGTCCTGTCAGCCTAAAGTGGCTCCAGGATGCTGCAGCTGCTGTGGAAGCACCAAAGGGATGGGGCTATATTCAAGACGATATTTCTGTCAAGTCTGCAGCAAAGACAGGACTCGAGCTCTGCAGTTGGGCAGAGTGGGGAAGGGGAAAGGAAGCAAAGGCAGAATCTCATTTCTATTCTAAAGGAATTAATTTGCCACTTTTGGGGCTGCTGTGGGATAGCCAAACCAAGAAGAGCAAAGAGGATGAGACTATCCATTTAGCATTTACATTGAGCAGCGAGGCAGAGGCAGACGTTCCCCAGTTTAAAACAGCAGTAGCTTAAAGTCTCCCTAGGCTTGTGAGCTTGGAGGGACTAGTGGAAAAAGGGAGAAAAGAACTTGCTCACCGAGCTAGTTTTTCCAAGTTCTCACAGCTCTAATTATGATGGTGGGTGAGGAGAGGCTACTTGCCAGTGTACCCTTGGCAACCCATTGCTACATCCTTTAAAGTTAGTGCGAAGAGTAGGTAAAATATGAACTGACAAACGGATCTCACAAATCTTGCACTCCTTTTTCCATGTAACTTTGCTATGTCACCCGTCCACTGCTTAAATTAGAGACACCCTGGGCTATGCCGTACTGTATATTTGTAAAAGTTCCCACTAGGTACAAAGGTGACGCCAATAGGAAACCATCAGTCTTTATAAAGTTGAGTCATTTCTTTTTTAAAAGAACGAAGGGGGGCTCATTCATGGGCTACATTCTGCTCTTCTTTAGACTGGGGTAGACTGCTCAGGATTTACACTATGTAACTAAGAGCTGAATGTGGCCCAATAACTTTAAGTTTTTAAATGCACAATAAACCATATGGATTTTCGCTTATATTAGAAGTATAAAGAGGTCTCCGAAGTGCAGTTTGTAAGGGCTGAGGAAAGTGTATACTGTGCATCAGACCATAGAGCCCTGTGAGAGGCATTCAGCCATACATGCAGTGCCCACAGTGACTCTGGCACAAGAAAAAGAACCCTGTTGCTTTAAGAACAAGCTGGTGCACCATGTAGCAGAGAAGCCTGTAGATTCAGCTGTGTTCTTACCTCACTTTCCCTTCTGCAGTGACCTCATCCTGTTACAATGCTACTATTCATGCAGATAGGGTGGAAGACTGCATACAAAAGTTCCATTTAGGCACATAAACATGAATATTTAGCCTGTTTGATTAAAAATGAAAGCCAAATATTTCTGCCTTTTGCAATTTGGGGGAGATTTTTTTAATAAGCCTAATTTTATTGACTGGCCTTGAAAAGAATAATATAATGAAATACATTTAATGCTTTCACTGATAACCGTTCCATTACTTTTTTATATCCCAGTCCTTAGATTCCATAGATTTTTCATTTTTAAAAAAATGGCAGTGGAAATCTAAAAGATGCATCTTAAAATATACATATAAGCTATGGGCCAGATCCTCAGCAATTTCTATAGATTGTTGTAACCGAAGTTAATGGAGCTACTCTGATTTACACCAACTGAAGAGCTAGTCTCAGGCCTCTAGAAATAAATGCTATTTCACAAAGCAGCTACTGCATCCCTCTTCGTGACCCTCCGAGCTGTTAACACACACAACTATGGTGACAAGCACTGTATAATATTTACATTTCAATTTGGTTAACTTACAGCTACAGTTGCTCAAGTGCATACTTCACTATCCCATTGGTCATACCTTCATGTCTTTTGACGAATTTTGTGGCTTTAATAAATGACACTGTATATGGTTCTGCATGGGTGTTTAGTAGCCTTTAGAGTAAATTAAAACTTTGTGTTGGAAATTCCCAACTTATTCATAAGTACCCGACAGGTCTGATAGGTATTCACATGTGGTGCAAATCATACATCCATTGATTTTAATGGGCACTGGATAGGTCCTATGGATAAAAGAAAAGGAGGACTTTTGGCACCTTAGAGACTAACAAATTTATTTGAGCATAAGCTTTCATGAGCTACAGCTCACTTCATAGCTTTCGAAAGCTTATTATCAAATACATTTGTTAGTCTCTAAGGTGCCACAAATCCTCCTTTTCTTTTTGCAGATACAGACTAACATGGCTGCTACTCTGAAACCTGTCCTATGGATAGTTATCACACTGATATGTACTATTCCCTGATGACCCCCTGCAGAGTTCTGATGTCCCACCTATGCCCCCTTCTCCATGCAGAGCTGTACTTTTCCCTGTAAATCCCCATACATTCCCCACTTCACAATGGCCCTTTCCCTTCCCTCTATAGGCTTCCTCCTCCTCCTCTCATCCCTGCAGCCCATTAATAAAAATGAAGAAAACACATTTTCAATTTGGGATGAGATTATGGAGGAGTATATGCAGGGGGAGCCCACTGAAGTAGGGACCAGGGAATTCGCTCTGCAGCAGAGGTGGGAGCCAGTAGGTAACAAGGACAGGGCATCGGTCAAAAGCTTGTCTGCTTATCCCTGCTCTCTAGGCTCTGCTCCAGCAATGTTGCAAATCTCTGTGTGTCCCACATCTATTTCCCTCTTTATCCATGCTTCATCAACGTCCAGAAACTACCATGTTCTTTGCAGTCAAATCTCAACTTACTGAACTTCCTCAGATCCATCAGAGTTTTGTCTATGTCAAGATTGCAGGATTGCCCCCTGCCCCATCAGATCTATTCTTTTTCTTGATGCACATGGAGAACAGTCCCACAAAGCAGGAGTAGGTTACTAGTTAAGTAATTATTTGGTATATACCACCAAGAGAAAATTCTCTTCTTAGATCTAGATGGCAAATCACAACTCTGATATCCTGCTCTCCTGGAATGTGCAGATCTCCCTTTGGTGTCAAGGGGAGACCTCCATATGGTGAGAGAACAGAACTGAACTCAACAAGAAAGATTTGGAGAGGACAATTTTGCTTTATTTTTTTAGCCCGTTAATTAACATATCTTTACAAGGGTCTGTCTGAATAGCTATTACTCTCATAAAACAGTGTTTAGAATTTTACAAGAAATTTGGTTCAATAATTTACATAGAAGCCTTCAGCTGTCTTCACAACTAAATCAAGTTGTATTTACTATCACTGTTTTTTTTTAAAGCAGTGATAAACATTACAAAATTCCTCATAGTAAAAAATGGCCCAATTCTGCACTGACTTACACATAAGTAGCCCCAATGCTGAGTGTAAATCAGTTCAGAATATAAATTACCATAGAGAAATACTCTTCCTTTCTCATTTAGCTTGGTCCCTTAGAGCCACCTGACTGCATGCCCTGCACAGCAACCTGTCCCTTCCTCACTGGATAGAAGGGAGATTCACTCATCTCCCACACAAGCTCTGGCATCTGGTAAAGGTTTAAGAATTCCTCGTCTTCTACACTGAGAATCATCTTTTAAATCGAGATGAATTCTCAAAAGATGACAACTCTGACCTTAAAATCATTTCAAAAGCCACAGCTGTAGTAAAACTGATTGTTGCAAGATTCCACTGTGGTGATTAAGCAAATGTTTGGGACGACCCTGAAAACTACAGAAAAGAAAACTTGGCATTGTTGCTCCAAATCATCCCTAACAGATTAGATTTTACCCAGTGTCACTTTCAATTACGTGCCTCAAATAAGGATTTAATTTAGATTTAATAAGACAGTTATTGCATGCTAATTAAATACTACAGGATTATTAAAAACATATTTTTTCAGGTTTAACAGCTCTGTAGTCAACACATCTATCTGAACCTGAATACAGATGGTTTTAATCTTTCGTTGGAATTAAGCTAAAACATAATGCTGAAAGTTGAAGTATGTCATCAGATTCCAGAAGACAATTACTATATGTCTGTTAACCATGTATGGATTTGATGGAAGGATTACTATGTTTATACTTATTATTTATCTGTTAAATAGTTACATTTACTTTTAGTAATATATTCATGTTTCACATGCAATAATTAGTTGTTTAAATGAAAACGGATATTTAAGTATGGACATACAATGCTATGGAGATTCACACAGGACTGTTCAGTGAATTTTCTTTTAAAAATTGATTCTCTATCAAAAACATTTCATTGTTCTCAGAAACAAATCTGACTCTTAGAAGACATATAGTGCACTTTTTATATAGCATATGTTAAAAAAAAAGATTATTTTTAGCAGTTGCCAAGAATGATGTCACATTTTAGTCTTTAGCCAATTCCTCAGCCAATTGGATTCTACTTCTGAGACATATAAAACTATTTATCTTTCTAAAAATCTGGCAATTGCATTAAACACTTCCACTCATATTGATGTATTAGGTACCCCTAGTAACCCAATAAACACAAAATAACCTTGAAGATTGCCTTAACTAATAACCTAATTTAGATATTACAGGTATTGTTTTAATTAGTACTCACAAAATACAAATAATTGATTGTTTAATGATTGATAGTCATGTACAGAGTTACAGATGGTAAAATCTAGGGGGAAGTCAATGGGAATTTTGCTGTTGACTTCAACAGGGCCAGGATTTCTTCCTTAAAAGTTCTATAGAGCCTGCCTGATCCCATGTCCACAGAAATAAATAGCAAAATTCCTATTGATTTCAATGGATGCAGGCTGAAGCCCATGTTCTGATACTTTTATCCAGAGCTGGAACTACGGATGATGGTTGAAATAAAAATAGGTTTAAGGTAGAATGCATTCTTTGAGGCTATCTACTTTTGATTATATAGAATCATACAATCGTAGGACTGGAAGGGATCTTGAAAGGTCATCTAATCCAGTCTCTTGCACTCATGGCAGGACTAAGTATTATCTAGACTACCCCGACAGGTGTTTGTGTAAGCTGCTTTTAAAAATCTCCAATGATGGAAATTCCAGAACCTCCCTAGACAATTTATGGTAAAACCATCATACACCTCAAAAGAAAAGGAGTACTTGTGACACCTTAAAAACTAACAAATTTGTTTGAGCATAAGCTTTCATGAGCTACAGCTCATTTCATCGGATGCATTCAGTGGAAAGTACAGTGGGGACATTAATATACACAGAGAACATGAAACAATGGGTGTTACCATACACACTGTAATGAGAGTGATCAGGTAAGGTGAGCTACTACCAGCAGAAGAGTGGGGGTAAAAAAACCTTTTGTAGTGATAATCAAGGTGGGCCATTTCCAGCAGTTGAAAAGAACGTCTGAGGAACAGCGGAGCGGGGGGAGAATAAACATGGGGAAATAGTTTTACTTTGTGTAATGACCCATCCACTCCCAGGCTTTATTCAAGCCTAAGTTCATTGTATCCAGTTTGCAAATTAATTCCAATTCAGCAGTCTCTCATTGGAGTCTGTTTTTGAAGTTTTTTTGTTGAATAATTGCCACTTTTAGGTCTGTAATCGAGTGACCAAGAGATTGAAGTGTTCTCCGACTGGTTTTTGCTCTCGTCCCCTAATGCCCCTACTCTACTTGCGCTACATTGATGACATGTTCATCATCTGGACCCACGGAAAAGAAGCCCTTGAAGAATTCCACCATGATTTCAATAATTTCCATCCTACCATCAACCTCAGCCTGGACCAGTCCACACAAGAGATCCACTTCCTGGACACTACGATGCTAATAAGCGATGGTTACATAAACACCATCCTGTACCGGAAACCTACTGACCGCTATGCCTACCTACATGCCTCCAGCTTTCATCCAGACCACATCACACGATCCATTGTCTACAGCCAAGCTCTACAATACAACCGCATTGGCTTCAACGCCTCAGACAGAGATAAACACCTACAAGATCTCTATCAAGTGTTCTTACAACTACAATATTCACCTGCTGAAGTGAAGAAACAGATTGACAGAGCCAGAAGAGTACCCAGAAATTACCTACTACAGGACAGGGCCAACAAAGAAAATAACAGAACGCCACTAGCCGTCACCTTCAGCCCCCAACTAAAACCTCTCCAACACATCATCAAGGATCTACACCTATCCTGAAGGACGACCCATCACTCTCACAGATCTTGGGAGACAGGCCAGTCCTTGCTTACAGACAGCCCCCCTGAAGCAAATACTCACCAGCAACCACACCCCATACAACAGAACCACTAACCCAGGAACCTATCCTTGCAACAAAGCCCGTTGCCAACTCTGTCCACATATCTTTCAGGGGACACCATCATAGGGCCTAATCACATCAGCCACACTATCAGAGGCTCATTCACCTGCACATCTACCAATGTGATATATGTCATCATGTGCCAGCAATGCCCCTCTGCCATGTACATTGGCCAAACTGGACAGTCTCTATGTAAAAGAATAAATGGACACAAATCAGATGTCAAGAATTATAACATTCAAAAACCAGTCGGAGAACACTTCAATCTCTTTGGTCACTCGATTACGGACCTAAAAGTGGCAATTCTTCATCAAAAAAACTTCAGAAACAGACTCCAACCAGAGACTGCTGAATTGGAATTAATTTGCAAACTGGATATAATTAACTTAGGCTTGAATAAAGCCTGGGAGTGGATGCGTCATTACACAAAGTAAAACTATTTCCCCATGTTTATTCCCCCCCCCACATTGTTCCTCAGACGTTCTTGTCAACTGCTGGAAATGGCCCACCTTGATTATCACTACAAAAGGTTTTTTCCACCCCCCCGCTCTCCTGCTGGTAATAGCTCACCTTACCTGATCACTCTCATTACAGTGTGTATGGTAACACCCATTGTTTCATGTTCTCTGTGTATATAAATGTCCCCACTGTATTTTTCACTGAATGCATCCGATGAAGTGAGCTGTAGTTCATGAAAGCTTATGCTCAAATAAATTTGTTAGTCTCTAAGGTGCCACAAGTATTCCTTTTCTTTTTGCGGATACAGACTGACACAGTTGCTACTCTGAAACCTGTCATCATATACCTGTACATCATAGGTATATACCTAATGCCTATGCTCTCAATGAGTCCATCCTTCTACCAGGGCAGGGTTATAGTCCCTTGACAGAGGATAGATCTATGATTAAACAATACTACATCAAAATTTTCATCTTTGATGGAATTTTTCAGGGTTTTTTTGCCCTGATGAAAACTGAATATTGATAAAAACATTTGTTGAAAAATTGAAATATTGATAATTTCAACCTGCTTTAATAGATTCTCATCATGTGCACAAATCTTCTACTAAAATCTTGGGAAAGGCCCTAACTGGAACCTGAATCTAAATCACCATCTGACTCAAACTTTGGGTTAATTCTGGTCCAGATCCAAAGTCTGTGGTTTTGGCCTCTGTCTCTCCAGTATTATATTCTCATATATATAGTCAACCCCTATCTTAAAATTTCAGAGTCTTTTACTGCATACATTCTGTTTATGTTAGCTAGTTACATAGCACGTATGGGACAAAAGTGCTTCTTAGTAAGTCAGCAGCATAAACAGGCAGGGATAACCTATATAACCTTTATAACCTATGTAATTAAGAAGTCATGGCCGTGTCAAGGGGCTAACATATTATTAACATAAATCATGAACCTGGAGACCTAGGTGTAAATGCTGATTAGGTTAAAAGTAAAAATTAGTTTTTTCATCCTAGACGCAATTTTGAGGACACTGTAAAACCACTACCAAATTCAGCATGAGTAGTGTCTCCGTTCTGGTATCCACAGTTCAAGAAGGATGTTGAAAAACTGGAAAGGATTCAGACAAGAACCATGAGAATGATTAAAGGATTGGAACTAATGCCTTACAGTGATAGCCTCAAAGAGCTCAATCTACGTAGCTTAACAAAGAAAAGGGTAAAAGGTGACTTGATTACAGTATGTAAGTACCTACATGGGGAACAAATATTTAATGATGAGCTCTTCTATCTAGCAGAGAAAAGTATAACATGACCCAATGGCTGGAAATTGAAACTAGTCAAATTCGGATGGGAAATAAGACAGAGTTTTTTTAAACAGTGAGAGTAATTAACCATTGGAACATTTTGGTGGATTGTCCTACTGACAATTTTAAAATCAAGAAAGAGATGCTCTAGGGATTGTTTTAGAGAAGTTCCATGGCCTGTGTTATACAGTAGGTCAGACTAGATGATCACAATGGTCCCTTTTGACCTTGGAATGTATGAATCTGCTGATGTGAGGCCCAAAATTGGAAGTGTTGCAGGTCAGGATAAATATACCTTGGCACATTGTACCCACTCCTGCCTACACTATAACTATTAGATGGTCTTAGTCCTTTGCTTTCACTCACACTGAATTCATGCAGACTTTTAAAGCAAGCCAATCCATTAACCACACAACAGATATAATGGACCACCAGGAATTTTATTCTGACAAGTGTGCAACTTTATTCATCTAATAGTCATACTCCTGAAACTGAACCATAGAAAACAGAGTAAAACCAACTAAAATGCATATATTTATTTTTTCACTTATTCTTCTAAACAACACAGGAAAAGAAAGAAAATACAGAAAGTATGCAGCAGTATCCACCAATCTAAAGCACAAGCACAGAGCTAGACTTAGTGCCAAATTACAATGACATGCTTCAGTAACACAAGTTGCTTTATGTTGAGGTTTCATTTAACCACGCTGCTTCTAGAGGCTGTCTGAGCTATGGATTCCTCTTCAAGAATACAAAAGCAAAAGGTATGAAGTCATTGCTCAAGAACGAAAGTGTGTCAGCAGCACAGGTTGCCTGGTGATTTGCTGAACTACTCTGCCAGTTGTGATTTTTCTACTAACTTAACTGTTACGGGTTTTAGTAACAAATTATCCACTTGGTCAAGCAGCATATACTCCCTCATTAACGTAATCTCAGTCAGAAAGATATCCCTTTACTAAGACCTTAATACCTTGGCTCTCAATAAAGAAAATTCACATTCCTAAAGATTGTTCACTATTTGCAATAATGACTACAATTATTTGGATTTTTTTTTACTTTTCCATTATTACAGAGGTGACAGGTTTTGCCAATAATAAAGTGTTACAGTTATTTTGTCTCAGTGCTCCAAAGCAATCTACAACTCGTTATTATAACAGCCTAATTATTAGTATTAAGCAAATATTTTCCTAGTGCAAACAGCCATCTGATAAACTATAATTTGTGACTAGCCATTGTATTTAGTAATAGACTAACATGGGGGAGTCGGAATCCATTAATTAGCTTTGGCATAAAGCTCTGGCATTCTGTGTAACAGAGCAGAGACTAATGTGAACATTGTACTCAGGGTGGCTCCCACATTGGGATCCCAATGGATTCAACTGCATCTACAAATACAGGCCAGGAATCTTTTCTTTGCACAGTAGCAAAGCCATTATCAAAACAAAGGGGTGGCACTTGTAAAGAAAGGATCATATCCTACCAATCAGTATGCGCTCCGCATCTCTGATTTTTATGTTATTTCCACACCAAATGGGATATGCAGCTATTTTATTTCAATTATATACCAATAGCATTCTCTGATCCAGAAAAATACACTGTAACAGCCTTTTGAGTGAGATGCAATTGAGGAGGAGGGAAAGGAGATGCTTATCTACTAAACTGGGGGTACACCTAAAGATGGTGTGACACCTCATTAAAATATGGCTATATTCCCAAATACAGCAAGTTGGAATTGAGGAAGTGCATGCATGTCCTGTGCCCAATACCTAGACTTTTAAATAGAAAATGGGTAAGCCCAACCCTAACTGCATTTTCTATATGCAGTTACCTGTCTAATATAACTCAGCTGCCCATTTCTGATTTCTCCTGGACTGATTTTATCGTCTCCATCCTAAATCTTTCTTCCTTATTCTACATTTCACCTTTAACACTCAGATTTGTGAGAATTGCCAACACAGTCATTTAATTTACTAATTTAAGTCTTGATTCAGTAAGGTAATCAAGCACTAGCCTAACTTTGTATGCAAGTGGTCCCATTGAAGTAAGCAGCAAGGCTCTTATTCGGAAAGTTAAAAAACAACAGATGATGTGCAAGCTACCAGGAACAGGTAATATTAAAGATTTACTGCTGCATTCATAAATGTTAGTCACCAGTTTAATAAAAGAATAAAATAAAAACAAACAAAAGGAAACAAACCAGAGAAGCTCTTTCAGGAGCTAAGAGAATTTGCTAATCATGCAGATGTTACTTGGCTTCCCTGGACTGTTTAGCCCAATCTAATTTAAAAAACCTGCATCCAGTGGCAACCAGAAGGCCAATAGAACTTGAGCACTGGTGAATTTTTTCAAGAGACAATTTTCTTTTTTAAAAATGGAAAAGAGATAAAGGGCCTGATCCAAAGCCCATTGAAGTCAATGGACAGGCTCTGACTTACTTCAATGAACTTTGGATTAACATCAGAGTGTACTCAGCACTTGCCACTAATACATCAGGTTTCAAACATACCCTAAAGTCTCAACAAAAATAGGCAATGACTCAAGCAGTTCAAACGAAAACGCCAACTCTCTGAACAACTTAATAAAACTGTTCCAGTACATTCCAAAATGTACAAGTAGTTTCACTTAAGTTAAAAAGCAAGATCAGAGTGTCAGGATCCTGGTGTTGAACGCTGGTGTCGTGGCTTTCTAGAAGGCCCCACAGCCTCTGTGCCACAACGGTACACTGAGCCAACGCAACAGCCTGAGTGCTCACAGCCTGTGGCCCCCGAACAGCTATGCTGACTGGCTGGACAGACAGCACACTCATTGGATGGACTATATAAAGTCCTCAACAACAAGAAGCCACCTTCTCTTGCTACCTTGTGTAACTTTACCTTGCTACCGCACCACCTCACCTGACTCTGCCTTGCAGATCTTCTCTTACTGACTTGCCCACCATCGCCTTCCTAACCCACTGACCCAATCCCTGGGATTGGAGCTCCTTGCTCCTGATTCTTGTGAGCTCTCAGACCACTGCCCCAGACTGCCTCTGATAAGGATTGACCAACCAGCTACCCAATCACCTGCACAAACTTGCCCACTGCTTTGGCCACTTCAGCCACTGGGCTTCACACTGACAGCACTCATAATTGGCTCCAGGTAAGTTCAAAAACTGCCCCCAGTAAAGCTCAAAAATGGCTTCAACAAAGCTCAAAGGCCACTACAACAAACCAACCCAGAGCTGTGAACCTTAAACAAAGTAGAGATGTTTTACAGCTCGAGGGCCAGATCATTTCCTCTAGGTGGAAAAAAAACTGAGCGCAGAAGAGGAATCCCTGCAAATTTTCCATCACAGAATTTCCACCAAAATATTCTGTGAGGTTTTTTTTGGTTGTCAGGGGTTTGGACTATAATACAAAATGACCTTAGAGAATGTGCATAGTGCATCCCTTGTACTTCCTTCTCTAGTGCCTGGACATGCCTCCACCTCCCCACCTTCATCTGAATGGATCTGTGATCTTGCAGAGAGGTAAGAGAGTAGCAGAGGCAACTGATGTTTCTTTTTGTATGACCAAGGAAAGGATCAATGCACAAAGATGCCCCCACATGCAGTTCCAGGGAGCAATCTGGGCCGAAAGTATTTTGTTAACAGTTGAATCAGGAATCTTTAACTTCTCCAATACTATTGGGATCTCTGAGTGCAGGCTGCAGGGTGTGGAGACGACTGACTATCTTTACCTGGACAATGTTGGAAGGTTTCGGTCCTGTGAGTGTTACTCATCACTCACCATATTGTGAGATCACAAATATATTTAGTCAAATTGCATAACATTTTGATAAGTGCTAGAAATGGAACATGTTTGGTGATTTTAGAGTCAATCTATTTAGTATCATTGATTAGCACTAAGATGCTATGGAGTCACAGTGATAGGTGCCTTAGAAAAACCTTAACTAGACAGATGCCAAAAGTTAGCTATAGAGTGAGATAAACTGGTAGATGTCTATAAAGACACAAAGACAAAGGCAGAGTAATATTTTAATAACAGTGTTAGAAGTACAAGGCCAAATTCATCCTTGGGGAAATTCCACATACTCCCATGAAGTTACAACAGGGAATAACTGGGACCATTACATCTTAAATCATGAGGACTATTTGTGGGTTTTCCGTATTGTTTTCATTACATCTATTCATTCTAGCATTAGGTAAAATTTTATATAACTATTTCAGAATTAAGTTTTCCAAAAGCATTTAATGGATGTGTTATTTTCAAACAACTAGGACTGATTTGTGAAACAGAGGCTTCCAAAGCATCCATTCTTCACTCTCTGGCCTGAATTGTTTTGTAGCATTATTATGTGCTGTTAAACTGCTGCTGCCTTCCCACCCAAGAGGAGGCTGCATTTGAGAGCTAGAAGAAGTGATCTCTAGACATAGTTTGTAAATCAGTTTCAAAGGTCTGTCTGGTGCTTTGTGCTCTTTGGATAAAAGATGCTATAGAAAAGTTAATTATTATTACTAATATTATACTTCATTCCTTACATCTGCGGTGTATTTATGGGTACAGAATAACAAATTGTTTAAATCATGCATCTCCGACTGTGCCTTGTCTCTATAAGGTAAAAAGCAGTGTTATTACCATAGTCACATATGAAATGATACATACTATGAAAAGCTCTACCTAGCAAAAACCCTCTGAAGCTCTGCTACAGCTGCTTATTTTAGACATTAGAAATAAAAATGCCAGGCAGAGTACTTGCCCCTCAAGCTATGGGATAATCCAGGATACAACAGCATTAAGACCCCCCAACTCTGAAAGGGGAGGTTAGCTAAGGATGCCTGTGTGACCACAGTCTGTGCCATTTTCTAGCTTCCAGAATATAGGAGTTGGTTTGACATTGAAAGGCTTTGTAAAGGTTGGTCATTCTGTCAAACCTGACACCAGCCATAAATCCAAGTAACTATGCAGCCAAGCACTGGGTGTTGTTTTTTCCCCCAGGATGGGATGAGAACACATATGAAACAACACACTTAGACAGTATAGTATTATTTATTTACAGAAGAGTCAAAGAGATCAGTTAACAGCCTCAGAAATTATCTCAAGTATTTGAAATTGCAGTATATTGTAAGAAAGCATGGGGAGAGGGGAGTACAAGTTACACAGCAGTGAGGGAAAAAATAAAAGATTGCACTTATTTTTAATAAAGGAAAATGAATCAGGCAAGTGTTCAGAAATAAGTTACTGAAGCTGTTTTATAAACTAGCTTTAAAATCTCTTAACGGTATTAGCTTACCTTCTGTTGTGTTTGAAGAAATATATCTGAACCAGTAACATTCTCATGAGATTTCATTACTGAAAAGGCTCATTAGAAAAGGCATTACAATACTAATTACCTCATAAACTATTTAGTGTGTACCCACTGGGATAGTACTTACTAGCGCTCAAGCTCTTCATAGATCCAGCTAATCAATTAATGCTCATTACAACTAGAAAGAGTATGCAGACTGCACCATGCAGGAGAAATAAATAAGTCAGAGGTTAGCTAAGAAAGTGAGTTGGCTGTAATAGAGCCCTCCTTTGTAACAAACTTTTGTCTGCTACAATTTAATTTTAATCAGCCTTTCTGGTACTTCTGGTACTTCTGGTAATGTGACTCTTCCTGCCTTAAGAATCTCAGCTATTGCTATTGCTTCTTCAGTACATAATTTATTAAGGGAGACACATTGAATGGCATGTGGGGATTAAAGTGGGCAGGTATAGTATTCACTAATGCCATGCTAATATTACATATTGTGGGTGTAATGAGAGAGATTTTATAAAGGAGCAAGTAGCCATGCAGTACAAGTTTTCTTCCAGATATTCAGACACAAAACTGTAAAAGTGGCAATAGTGTCAATGAGAATCAAACCCAGGAAATCTAATGTACAATAGCAAACTTCCAATATTGTGTGCAAGTTTTGAATCTAAAAAATGTACATGCCTTACCACTGCCAGAGCGGTGTAAAGGGGCCATAGTATAAATGAGAATCAGGCCCTCTCTCTGTATCCTTTTAGAATTACTTCATAAAGAAACTACAAAATTCCATCTCGTATTTTTAGAACTCTAATGTACAGGGCAGCTAATGTCATACTTCCACTCAGAGAGGAGAAGTGGCCTCATGAGAACCCTCTAATACTTACCTTGGCAGCCAAGGGTCATCTGCTTGGGTGGGAGGGCTGGACCCGTAGCACTCTTCTCCTGCCACACATGCAATCCTCTGCTGGGGTGGTGCCAGCTAGCGCCCCACGCCCCACCCCCCGAGCTGTTAGTGTTAACACTCCATTGATATAAACTAAATAATAGGTTTGGGAATTAACATCCCATTGAGATGCATTGGGCTGATCATACTCTCACAGCTATGGTTTCAGCTGTCTGCAAATTCAGGAAGATAACTGTGCATTGATTATACTCAGGTCATGACCTCAAACTTTCTTTCATAACCATGAGAGCAACAAATATACTTTTTTTTAAATGAAAGCTGAGATTCTGATGTGATCACATGACTCCAGGAGCTGGGGCTCCCAGCATGGAGCTCTTGTGGCTATGCGTTAAACTGGCCCAGGTGAAAGGGATGTAGGATCTAAGCCTGACCCACAGGGTCCTCCAAAAGACCCAATTGCAGCATAAGTGCCTTATTTCTGCTTTGAAGCCTTCAGAGCCCTCTATGTAAGGTAGTGTCATGCCCCAGGGTTGGTTTCACTGTAGAAATGGATGGGACAAGGAAATGGGTTGTGGAAGTGAAAACTGCACAGATTCACCAGACTATAACAACATGCTAGAGTTGAGCGAGTATACACCATACCTGAGCTAGTTGTAGTAGTGACCAAGGCGGGGCTGTAGGGGTTGGTCTACCTCTGCATTTCCTCTCTCCTGGATTGCCATACTCTGTGCAAAGCCATTTTACATTGGGCTTTGGGGTACATTAGGTGATCCCTAAATCTACTGAGATTAATATAATGACATCCTGAACCTTTCAGTATCAGAGAGAAACACATTTAATTTTTAAAGTTTTAAAATGGAAGAGTCTACCCAATTTTCTGAAGTGACAGATCCCAGTGTTCTTGGAAGTCTCCATAGCTGCTAGTTTCATCACAGGAGCAGAAAGTCTCCCATATGAATTCTCTGTGTGCTGATGCATATATTCACAAGTTATTTGCATAATCCTTAAACTCCCTCTGGGAATCCTTTATTCAGCTACCTAATGCAAACACTACTTAGATCAAACTTCCCAGCAAACTATTCCACAACTAACACCATTTAGAAGATAGACAGTTCAGCAGAATAAATTGGTGCAGCAGAACAAATTTCCCATTATTGATGGGAGTCACTCCAGATAGATGTTAATAAGTGAGCTTTAGGTAATACCCCTTGCTTTTCAGTTATTGATCCTCAACATTCTAAAGTGTTTCATGAGATTGAAATGCTTTCTTAATAAAAAAAAGCACTGCTCAGATAAATAAAAAGGCAGAGATTATATGTGTTTATACAGATTAAGAATGTGTAGCAGAAACACAAGGAATGAATCATTCTGGAAAAGAAGAATATAAAAGCAGCCATTTGAGCAATAGACTTGGTTTAAGAAATACACACAGCTCTTCAATTTATCCATTCTTAAAATCTCAAAACTCTGCCTCCCTGTTAAAATGAAGCTTTGAGAATTCACATTTTAATAACCTCCCTTTATTAAACCATGGCTTTAGCAGGACAGTCTAGTTAAGAGAATTCTAGGAGATAATGTTCACTCTACTTATGAAATGAGATAAAGATGTTTGTCGCAGGAACCCAAATATATACTCTCTTCTCCCTCACACACACACAGATGCATCATACCAGCCTACAGAACTGCTGTACATGGTTATCAGATCAGAAAGCAAATTGGGACTTCACATTCTTATCTCTGTACTTAGCACTATGTTAGCAGCAAGAATAAAGATCATTCTGAACCTTGTCCTAATGAAGTCTGTGTCTCCATTAGTAGGAGAATCTAGGTCTATCTTCTTCACAAACATTTTTGCTGAACCACATACAGTACAAGAAGCGGGCTCTAGACTGAACCAATAACGATGCTAAGTGTGTTGGAAAAAAAATGTGAAAAGTTGGCACAGGACAGCTAATGTCATACTTTGGTATATAGTAGTGTTCTGTCAGAAGCCAGACATATTAAAAATATTTATATAATTTAAAATAATTTGTACAGGTCTAGTAAAGACTATTTTAGGCTTTAGTACATATTTAAACATGTGTTTGATCCCACCAGGCTTCATATGCAACCTTGGCACTTGAGGGCAGTACTGAGGATATGCCATTACTAAACTTTTCATATTTGTGTGAGTGTGAACCGTAATAAAAATATCACAATATTTCTTGCGAACTTGAAAAGCAGCACTAGATTACGTATGTATTTCCAGATGCAGAACAAAGAATGAACTTTGTTTGTGTATATATTGAGAGGTGGCTTTTAGGTTACTTTAAACATTCCAGAATAATATGGCTTAGATGTAACAGTTTGAATTATCCAAGTTTCAAGGCAAGCTCTGAAGTGACAGCACAATTTTGCAAAGTATGGGTTGCAATGTTACCAGGAAATGGTGGTCGTTTTTGTTTTTTGTTTTCAAACTGTTTCCCTCTATTGAAAAATAAAATTCATGCAAACATTTCTATTTGTCTCCGTTTTTGTGACATCTCATTTTTAACACAACTTAAATAAGGGGCCAAAGTATACCTGACAGTATCCCTTAACTTGGATGCATGAAGATCTAAGAAGTGGAACTTAATTATCAACAAAAGTACATCCCCACTGATAGTATCTAACTAATCATCTAGTAAAGCTATCTTAAAAGAACAGCTTTATTTTCTAACATTTTCCATTGTTAGAATTGGTTTCAATAGTGTGCATAAAACTATATATACAAAGAAATTTTACACATATTGGAAAAAAGGAGACTGACTTAATTAACTGTTATTCTTAAAGGACTTAGGGCCATTCAATCAAGCTTCCTAAGTACACCAGACATACCCTTTACCCTTTCCCTACAGCATTAGAGAGGCCTGGGGCATCCAGACATTAACGATCTGAGAGACATACTGCCAACTTTCCCGGAGTCCAAGGCACCAGCTAATTATATGAAATGAAGCAAATTGTAGTTGCCTTTACCATAACAGAGGCATGACCTACCAAGGCTATGGTCCCCTGCACGCTAATAAAATGTCCCTAATAAAGATGAGAGTGGTTGTTGGTCACAGTGTCACTAGAATTCTCTAAGCAACACTTTGACTCCCACAGAGCTAGGCAATGAAATACATTACATTATAGGTAGGATACAGAATGTAGAGGATGTAACTATCTACACCATACCCTGGGTAGTCTGCCCGAAACACACATTTGAAAACATTATTCATGGCACTTCATACGCTAAAATCTCAGATAAACATTTAATAGGCCAATGTTTTGCTAGTAAAAACAGCAAGTGTAGCACAGTAAAGTTTGCTACATAAGTGTTTCCAGGGTGGGGGACCTAGTCTGTCCAAGGCATTTCAAATTACCTCCCTTGATAACTAGCTGAACATAAATGAGAAAAGCTGCCCTACTGAACATCTGGAAGACAGACTGTAATCCTCTCACTTCTGGAAAGTGTCTCTGTCCATATTTGAAAGAATCAAACTAAAGAGGAGTAGAAATGTATGAATGTCCCTTCAAACTTAACTTAACTTCTAAGATGTATTTGAACTGTGACCCTTAACTTACAGTAAGTCCCACAGGGGTGTCATTCTGAGCCTTGGTAGAGTTCATTGTGGGATGGGGGCCGATATTTGCAAATTCTATTATCTAACTAAGTAATCATCCATTTACATTCTCAGTGCCTAAAGAAATTGCCACGGATGGATATGCACACTAAAAACACTTGTTATTTCTAGAGAAACCTCAAATATTAAATACTTTTATATTGCAGGGGAATGGGTCTGAATCCTTGGATCCTAATACCTCCCTTCTCCGCACCCACCCCCTGCAATTTCAAGTTTGTGTTACGTTCAAAACTGGAAAGAAACTATTTTCCAGGATTGATTTGGATGTGGCTGAAAATAGGTGCTCTCATAAGATTTCAATCCAAAATAGTGGAATCCGCAACATCAGGAAATACGATCTCACAAAACTTTCATCATTGAAGATGACCGAAATCTCACAAGAACTAATCTATAACATTTCTATCTTTGAGCCAAAATCTCATGAAAGCAGTTCAGAAGATTTCAGTGCTATTGAATCCAAACTGAAACCCCCCACCTCCATTTGGGGCTTTGATCCCCAGACCTACTCTGGAACTGGATGTGTAAACCTAAGCCCAACTCTGCTGATAAAATACATGACTTGTGCACATATTAACTGTAAGTAAATTCTATCCAGAGTGCAGTCACATGATCTGATAGACAGAGCTCAGAGTTGGAAGCCAGGAACTCCTTTTTTCCCATCTCATCTCTGCCCCTAATAGGTTGTCTGCCCCTAGGCAACTCAATTCACCTCTCTACCTCAGTTACCAAACTACAACATTGTAACAATATTTAATTACCCCAGATGAAAACTAGTTAATGTTTGTGCAGAGCTTTGAAAATGTACATGGTACATATAATAATAGGGAGAGAGACGAGAAGGGAAAACCTAGAACCTGTACATAGTGAAGAAAAGTGTTTTCTAACTTGCTGTTTAACATTAGGATTTGTTTACGGTACAATAAGTTTCCTTGGCTGATAAAATCTGAAGCTGTTCATGTTTATTAAATATCTTTCCTTGCCTCTGAGAGGATTTATGTTGTGAGGAGACTTACTGTACATCCCAAGTGAATGCCAGTCTTCGGCAGACCTTCCCAAAGTGCAAAACAACTTCCATTATTAGTGACTCTTGCAAAAATCTTGGAAAGTGAAAGCTGTACAAATTCCAAGCAAAAGACTGAAGTATATCTCTGTGACGCAGAACTTCCCCGTAACACAACAATTTTTTTATAATTTCCTTTTTTCCTGGCTTCACTGACACAAGGATTTGCTTTTATTTGCTCCAGTTCCCACAGACACATACATGAGTTTACATGAACAGGACTTTGAAAGGGACAGCTCTGAATCAGACTACCACAGTCTATACACACACATGCATCTGACATAAGAGTTTAGAATCGTACAACAAACACAAAAACAAGATCCAGCAGCTCATGTGTTTGGCTAGATGCTAGATACAGCACACAAATATTGGGATTGTATTTCATTTATTGCTATGGTTACAAAATCAGGGTGGACACTGAAGGAAGACAGAGAAAGAGAAACAAATCTGCAAAGACAGTAAATCCTATGAGAAAACAGATGGGGGGTGGAGAGAGGGAATAAGAGAGGGGAGGGAGAGTAGTTAGTATGGGGGGAGACAGAGGTCATTTCAACACCCAGCTGAATAAAGAAAAACAACATAATAAAAATCCAAACTCTTCCAGTCAACTAGTCAATAAGATCACTGCAGATAAAGTGACACAAGAAAGAAAAATGCTAAGAATCACTACAACTTGTGGCAACACTTTGTGCCCACTTGGTAAAAGCGAGATTAACAATTCAACATGTATTCATAGCCTGTATGACTAACTAAACTGGCTCTTCCTCAATTTCATTTGTCAAGCTACTGAGAACTTAAGAAGTATTAGTTTCTACTGACTTTAGTTCAATAATGCAGCATTTAGGCCTGGTGGGTATATGGTCTCATTTCAGTACACAAAATAAAATATGGCTAGCTTTACCCATAGTATTATATTATGCATGGTGTTAAATATTCCAAGGCAAAGCATACATACCCTACAGGAAAAACTACTGAATTTTGCCTGTAGAACTTTTTAAATGCTAGAGCAATATTGCATTGAAAAGTTGGCTTTTCATAGTTTAAAATGCAAAGTCATATAATAAGAGATATATTTTCAGTAAAGTCAGTGGAGAATTAAATGTGCAATTCATGTAACAACTGCAGAAGCTACACACTTCTTAATCTTTGAACTGCCTTGAAAATGTACCATATAATAGTTTATGTCAGGATCTTTCTACAAAGCAAGACATCATTTTACACTGCTGTTTTGTCTTGCTTAGATTTCTCTGCTAGATTCTGAGGGGGCACGTGAAAAATTGTTGTTGAAGGCTTGGCAGAGAGAAAACATTTTTCTTTCCATTCACTGATGCTGTGCCAGTGTTTAGAAATGTTTACGTCCATGAAAGCATTTTTATTGGTCCATTAAGGTGATTTTAGTCCTGGTGGGTTCAAAATTAAAGCATAGGAATCCACTAATTTATTATTTTTGTGTGCTACGGAATGTTAACAATAAAACTAGAACTTTAATAGATCTGTTCCTGCAGGTACTCCTCATGTCAAACTTCCACCGGAAGTCAACATGGAAAAATTACAGTACTGAGACCAGGATCTGTCCTTTGCTGTGCTTTCCTTTTCAAACAGTCTCCAGAGACCAGCCATGTCCCAAGATGTTACTGATATCATAAGGAGTTCTTGATCCCATGTTCAAGAGTAGCTACAATGACCCAACTGAATTAAGTGCAGAAAACATAAGATGAGAGAAAGAGTGTTAAATTCAACATTTTTTCCACTTAGCTTAATTGGGCCATCATAACGCCTTGTGGATGAGGAAATAGGTACTATTTGACATCTGAAGCAGCATAGAACTTAATAGGTCCCTCAGAAAGCCAATATGTAAGTAAATGGAAGCTACGACTCCTACCTTCTCAGCTGATGGTTCTCAACATATTTGAAACTCTGTAGTTATGGAGAAACTGTACAGATTCAGAACTGATAGCTACACTGAACACATAGCTATCTGGACCCCCACAAGACTGCTGGAAAGGGGGACTTATCTACAACTGGGCTAAGACTTTCAAAGCCACATAGAGGATCTAGACGTTCCATTTCCATTTCCATTAATTGCATTGGGAACTGGATATTCAAGCCTTAGGTGGCTTTGAAATCTCAGCTCTAAAATGCAAAAACTTTGTAATATTTTCCATGTCTGAAGAGTGTCACAATTTATGTCCTTCCTCTTGCCCGGAAGTCTCAGAGATTTCTTAGATAAATTATATCAGACCTAGTTAATATGGTTAGTATTGTCATTATAATCAGGAACATGTTCTTTAACAGCTTATTGGGTTTTCCTTTTCTAATATATTATGTACGTACTTTTTCATTGGATAAAAAAATGATGTAACTTTTTATATCATTACTGTTTGCCCTACTAATGCTTACAGTGTACTAACACTAGTACTTAATTCCATAAAGTTAATAAGAAACTGTTAGGGGAAAAAAGGCCACTGAGGGTATGTTTATACAACCCACGGGAGTGAATCTCCCAGCCTAGGTCAACAGGATAGTGGAACTCATGCTAGCACTATTAAAATAGCTTTGAAATTGTTGGGTGAGAATTCAGGCTCTGAAGCCTCCCCCCATCAACCCCAGATTCTGCCAGGAAAGGGAGGCACAAATAGTACATTTTATTTTGGATTTGTAAAACCATTGAAAAGTTTTACACAATTAACTTTTAATATGAAAAATACTGAAAAAAATCATTTTAAAATTAGGGCATTCTGAGTAGCAACCTGTTCTGCATCCTCTACTCCAATTCTGGCATGCAGCAAATATTCCAGTAAAGTCACAGAATCAGAGATTATGCTTTGCATCATTTGAAAGTTTTCATTTCAAGTTTTCATATGGTATATATAGTATTAATTCCAGCTCTAAAAATTCTTGCGATAGTGTAACTCATGCCCATATGGTGAGTCACTCTGTCCCCCTCTAGTGGCACCTGGCCCAGCTAGCGATTGATGAGTCTGCTACAGCCTTAGCTAAGAGACAGAGGCTCTTATACTAAGCTTCAGAGGTCCCAGGTTCAATCCCACCCAGTGACGACCAGAGTCTGTCGGTGTTACAATAGCAGCTACCTAAATCAAGTTGGAGTTGTAAACTTTTAGAAATTTGATTTTTAGACTTCCAATGGGACAATGCGTACTACTCATTTCTGACCTTGGTGGTTCACAAAATATCAGAACTGGGGCTAAGCAAAGGTTTGAATATGACTGTCTCAAATTGCAAACTCAACTAGCTGCAGGTATGGTACGTGAGCAGCTAATGTGATAGTAAAGACGGGGCAGGCAATTCAAGGTTCAGAATACCTTTAGTGTATTTAACCACATGTTCACATGCTAGACATACTTTATGCACTTTTACCTAGTAATTTTAAAGATACATATTATTTCATTAGGAGGGGGAAAGATATAAAATCAGTGCTTGCTGGGGTCACGGGGTTTTTAGCTCTGAATCTGGCAAGAAAGTAATATTGATGTAGAGATTCAATCATTCATTCGTTAACTGAGACAGTTATAAAGCACTATGTAATATGCTGAAGGAAAGACATATCATAAAACAAACTGTAAATTTTTGTGATTATAACTTAAATCCATTCTGGTTTATTAGGTACAGCAGATTAATATTTCAAGCAATATATTTTAATCTAAAGAAAAATTTTAAAAAATCTAACATTAGGTCACTGGATTTTGCATCCTTTAAATGGCAGGAAGAAAAAGCTGATTTAAAAATTATACCCTTGTTCCCATTTCCCACAACAAACTGACTCTGGAGAAGTTATTATGGTGAAGTTCTTTAGATTTTGCCATCTATACTGAAAAGTCTCCATATATGCTATTTGTTTATGAACATTTAGTCTACAGGAACAAGGAAATCACTTAGAGACCTAAACACCGTTATGCCTAGTCTATGGGTCACATCCTGTTCATCCCATGTAAGGCAAGAGGGATTTGGATTACATTTCTATGTCTCATATCTGAAGAGGAGTCTACCATGGAATCTATTCCGCATCTCTTTGTGTTGGGGAGTAAACAGTCAACTACGTAGATGAGTGCTGATCCAACTGCCATTGACTTCAGTAGCCATTGGCTCAGACCTAGTCACTAGCACTTCTCCAGTTACTATGGGCTGCTTCAGTGACTTTTGTATAGTATATGCTATGTATACAAGTCACAGAGTGCAACCAGCAAAATGGCACATATGTGGAGTTGGATGCATCATTGATAACAGCATTAACTGTGAAGAAATCTAAAATTCATTCTTAACGTAGGACTCGATCCTTGGGGATGCTAAGTGCTCTCACCTTCCACTGACTTCAACTTGCAGGAGGTACTCAACACCTCACATTTGCAGGTCTTTGAATAGGAAGAAGATTGCAGTGTTTATTTATAAGAACAAAGAACAGGACAGTGAAGAAGACTGAAGTTAAAATGCAGATTGTCAATTCATTAACTAAGTCATAAGGAATGTTTCTCTCTAAATATTTCCTATGTTTTCTTCCTTTATTCTATTTTTTCATGTAGATTTATATTCATAATGGGTGAATGAAAAGGGATATTATGTTATATGTGTATTGTCTCATGCATTCATTTTATTTATGTTAACTGCAACATATAATATACATATACAATGTTAAATATTTATAGGAGTAAATTTTCAAAAAGGGATGCTTATGGTCTATAATTGGTGCCTCTGTTCTATTGGTTAAAAGCTGCTGCTTTTCTAAGAGAGGGGGCAGAAAACCCCATAGAAGCAAGGGGAAGAGGCATCAAGAGTTCTTTGGGCAGTATTTTGTTTTGCAATGTCTTGGACCCGTTATCAACTCAGAGTGGGGATGATTTCACAGAACAATACCTTTATGTATCAGAGTTTGGGACAAAACAAGTTTCTTCAGATTAAAGAGTGATCTGCTTTAAAGTGTAATTTCAGATATTACAGCTCAGAATTCTCATCATATGTACCAATAATTTAATTTTGTTTTAAGTAGCCTCACAATTTCAGTAAAAAAAAAAAAAGCGGGGGCGGGGAGGAGGGAGAGGAAAGGGGGTGGGCAGAAACTTTAGTATCCAAAACAGATGCCAGTTTTGGATTTATTCAACCAAGGAGTATTTGGTTTGGCTTAACATTGCTTGGGTTGAAAAAACACATGCCTATTCCAAAGAGATTTAACAAGGTCTGCTGCAGATGCTGTTGCCATTTGGCATGTCACCGTTACTGTGTGGCACAGAAAGAACTCTAGACCACAGATTTTGCTTGGCTGAAGTAGCTAGCATTTTTGGCTACATCTGCTCTTCTGGCCAACTGGCTGCATGCTTACAGAGTGTGGTTGTAGATGGGGTGTTAACAAAGCTTGGGTTAACAGTCTAACCCAAACTAATAGTGAGGTGAATGTGTGACCTATCATGACTAAGAAAATAGAGACAGGAAAACCTTGTATGTTTTCTGGTCCTAAACTGTATACACAGAGGGTTTCTTGCATATACTGTACCAACTTACAGGTACACCTTTTCCTTTGCCTTGGGATGAATGACAATTGTTTTACAAACAGACACTATATCTACTAATCAAACTAGGAAATACAAACGTGTGGTGGTTTAAGGTTATATGAGACATTCAACTTTGGGGCCTGAGTCTCCTTGAGTCTCCATGTGTTACACTTCTCGACTGGTGTAACTCCACTAACTCCAGTGAGCTCATTCCTGGTTTACATGGGGATAAAAGGACAACCAGGCACAAAGTATCTTGAAATGGATCCACATATTTAATGTGTCAACCTGTGACTTTACACTTACAGCTGCCATCAAACAATTATTACAAGGCTGAAACAAAATGTTAATATTTCAATTATAATGTAAGCATATGTTGATGGGCACAGCTATGGGGTATTATTACTGTATGTTCCGCTGGAAGTGGATGTATGGGGCCCAGGGACTTACAAACTCAATGCTAATGGCATTCACACAAATAAATCCTCTACATACTACAGGGGAGATTTGAGCGCACAATATACACATCACAGTAACTTCAGAAAACATTAGAAGCAGTGCTTAATTTGTAATGAAAGAGGTGCCAGGGCTCAAGCAATTTTTTTTCACTTTCATATCTGATGCAGCCAGCCTAGATGAAGCACTAATTAGAAGTAACTATTTCATTTAAAATACTAAATCATTTTTGTCCAAATTATCACTTTATCAGTTGCTCTAACCTCATCAGCTGCACTCAAGAAAAAAAAAATATAATCCTGATTTTCCAAGCATTGTTCAGTTTGTGCCTCTAACACTGTTCTCTGACATCACCCCGTATGCCACATGCCTGCCTAGAAAAATCAGACAGTATGCCCATGCCCACCACACCAGACCCCTTTACTCTAGTGTTTGTTTACTTACAATTTTTAACCCAAGCTGCAGACACCATCACAGAACCAACCGGCCCATTTGCTGATTTTCCACACATCTGCACCAAAATTCCTATTAAAAATGGTAAGGATCAGATAGTCCACTCTCTTTAAATTAATCTCGCCCAGAGTCAGTGGAGACTGGTAACATCTGAAAGTGCATGTATGCTGACAGCCAATTACAGGCACGGATAAAGATCACATGATCCATGACTAAGAATGAGGTAAGCTTTGCCTGCCTACTGCTCCAGGTAACTGCTGTGTAAAAACAATATAAAAAAGGATTTGTAATTGTTTCTTTTTACCATTTTGGCTTCTGAATGCATTGGAGGGACTTGGGGTGATGCACACGGGTTATTGAGATTTGGGCCTTGCATCCCCATGATACTGGAGTTCATTGACATTTGTCTCTCCATCTTTAAAAGGAAGAAAAAAAGAAAAACAAATTAGACAACAAGATAAAGTCTAAAAACATTTTCAAGGGCATATGTTCAGTTTCTTTTCCAAGAGACCCAGCTTTATTTCTTTGAGTCATCCCTCAAAAAAACTGTTTTGTGAACTGCTTATATTTGCTTATTCTCCAAATTTGTCCTACAAACGCTGCCTTTCTCAAAAGCCATTCAAAAAAAGAGAGTTTCTTTTCAAAACAAACATATCAGCCACCCAGGTTTGAACTTTTTTTTTAATGATTTCCCCCCTTTTAGTATAACAACACTCGGAGTTAAGTGGTTTTAAAAGCATCATTGTATAAAGTTGTGGCTTCTGCTGTCACTGCAGCCCAGCTCAGCTTGTTGAAAACGTAAATAAAAATCCATGATCTAGAGTGTATGTAACATGAATTGGGTTCTTTTTTCTTCTCTGGGACTGCTCAATCAAGGGGAGTTTTTCATATATCCCAGGTCATGTTAGAGAAGCTTTGGAGTTTAAACAAAACAAAACAAAACAAAAACACCCTACCAACCCTTTAGAGCTCTTCTTGCATGCTAAATTCACTACATTATGGTACCTTGACAAATTCAAAAGACAGTTAGAATAAGGAGAATTTGCTATTTAAAACTGCTTCTCTCTAATGTTTTCAGTGAAAAGAGATGTGGTAGGATTCAATGTTTTGTTCCATTTAACAACAGATGACTGGATTCACTCCTGTGGGTGAAGTAGGAACAATTTGCACCCCCTGAATCTGAAAATAAGCTGTACTTTAAAGGAATATTCACCCAACTTAGGGCTCCTTTTCGACCGAACGGTTCTGGTTGAAAACCAGATGCCTGGCAACCCTAACAGTGAATAATATAGAAATGTCTTGTCCTGGACATTCCTTTTAAACTTCCAAAAGCTATTAATGGACAAAGTTCATATCTAATTGTTAAAAAACCCAAAACCAGAATATGACTACACATAAAAAGTCCCAAGCTCATCAGTTTATATTTATTACATACTTGTATAAATTTATAACAACATAATGACACTTGAAAAGGAACGTTGAGGGCAGTGATTTTTTTAGGACAAGTATGTCACACTCTCATTTCTGGAAGACAACACAGACAAGAGCCCAAATCTGCCGGGTGAATTGCCCATAGTCCCATCATTGTTCCACCATGCACAAAACAAATGGCATGTCTTCCCTTCCAAGAGGTGGAGGAGGATACTTTTATTTTAGGAACAGCACAAACATTAGCTTTCAGACAGCCTTGCAAAATGATCACATTCAGCACAGTGAAGTATGAATGTTTTATTTCATTATTTCTAACCTTCCTCATTAATTTCTGCTGTTTGTCTCCCAAAACTTTTTATATTAACAGGGCTGCCAAAATACTATGAAAAGTAGGGGCTGCATCTTGCAAGACAGGTAACTGAAATCAATGGGAGCTGAGGGCAAAGGCAAACCATGTAGGATTCGGTCCATATCTACAGCAAATGACTGATTACTGGTTCTGAAAAATAAATCACTTTTCCTTCTTATTGACTGACCTCCTCACAGGAGGTGAGTAATTATTTTGAGATTAAATTGTCATCGTGCATGCGCTTTGTCCAGTAAGGCCCAATTCTAATCTCACAATTATATAACTCCATTGCCTTCAGTGAAGACGCTGTTGATTTACACCAGTAAGTAAGATCAATATCAGGACCCAAAAAACTCTAATAAAGAATAAGAATCTGATTCTAGAATCACATAAAGTGGTTCAAATCAGGAGACCCTCTACTGGAGTTAATTGAGTTACATCTGTGTAAAACAGGTATAATGGAGTGCAAAATGACACAAAACTCTGTATTCTCTATTTTGGATCACTTCATTTTCACTGTGTGCAGTGAGGTAGATCTTTGCCCCTGATAATGCCTGATGCAGTATTAAAATAAAATAACTTACTGGCATTAGTACTGCAGAAGACCCAGGCATGGTAGGATTGGGCAGGGTGCCAGGCATAGAGGCAGGCATGGGCTGTCTTTGTCGGTTGTGTAGGTGTAGTAGTGAAGACAGAGAACCTGGTACAGGCCTAGAAGAAAAGGAGAAAATGTTGTCACTGTCTGTGGAGGCTAAAGCAAGCGCGACAGTCCCAGACATTTCTATCACAAACAACAGTAGACAACTATATAAAAGTAGAAGATATAGTATTAGTGCCACTGTCTTTAGATCCATGTAACAGAAAGTATTAAGGAAACGGCAAGTAAAACCCAGGTCTGATTTCCTTTGCTATTTCTTAGTGAATGCCCTAATTTGCTTTATTTCCTGGCAAGTATGATATAGACATTCTATAGTGAATGCATTGTTATAAATTCTGCCCACAGACACAAAACAGTGCGTGATAGTCTATTAAACATGCATAAATTAATAGAAATCTTATCACCTATAAATTACTTTAATTTGAACATTTTTCACTACTGTATATACACAGATATATCTTCTGCAATAGACCCCATTTCCTCCTTCCAAAGCAACAGTCCTGATTTTATTGATCAGCATGTCACTCATGGCACTGGAAATGGAAAAGTGAGAATTAAGATTAATTCTCAGAGTCAGATTAAGGGGTTTATAAGGAAAAAAAGGAGTGAAAAAAAGCAGAATGGGTTAATGTTAGCAAAAGGCATTAAAGAGATTTAGAAGGTTTTTTTACAAACATACCAGGGGAAAATAAATATTAGAGGGAAAGTAGACCTATTAACAAATGAGAAGGATCATTAAATGAATGGATTCAAAAATAGCTGGGGTACTGAACTACTTTTTAATAACTGCCTCTAAGAAGAAAAACATTTGGGAAGTAATGACTCCCTTGAAAAGAGAGGGAAAGTGAATGATGTGAAGACAAAATCAGGCAGTCCAGATCATATGGAGCCTTGGGTGTCAGGGGAGTTAGTTAACAGGTTATTCAGCTTTTTTTGAAAAGTCCTGGAGAAGCAATGAAGAAAAGCAAACATAGTATTAATTTTCCAAAACCAGGATAGAAAATATGCAACATGGCAACAAATAAGGCCAGTTCAATTTTGGGTGTCATGGACAGAACATCACAGACCAGAATGCACCTGCAGCATCATGTTCAATCCATTAGCAAATAGATACTGATAATGGCATTGGAAGGCATTAAGAGGAAATGCAAATAATTAGGAAGCTGGAGGGACTGATTTATGACTTAGGTAAGCAATTTGTATGGGGCAAAGATGAGAAAAGTCTACCAACATTTGAAGCCTCTACACTTCCAGGGTGTTATTCAGCCCTAAAATAAGTACCCCCATTCCACTAAGGGGTCCACCGCCAGCGACTGCAGCCCTCAAAGTGAGCTGCTCTCATCAGGGAGTTGGAGGTCATATCCACAGTGCTTGGAAGCAGCACAAGTCAGCTCACCCCCTGGTTATCCACTGTCAGTGGGGCTCCTATGAGAGATCAGGCGGCACTTTAAATCTCCCTATCCCCATGAGAGGAAATAAACGCAAATGTTGCCTTATCTCCCCAGGGTCTGAATTTCCCCCATTGCCTGGAGTGCAGCTGCTACCAGCATCTGTGAGCATGAATCAAGCATCAAGGATGTAGAGAAGTTATGTAGGGTGGGACTGTACAGGGAGGTGTAACTTAGAGTAGTGAGATAAATCTAAAAATGAGAAAAATGCAACTGAATATTGGGAGAAACTTGATCTTCATTTGGGTTTTTTAGATTGCAGTCATCTCCCAAAGGAAGTGGTGGAAGCCACCCCCATCCCACTGGACAATGTACTGAGTTTATATGCCTTAGGGTACAATCTTGAAGAAGGATAGACAGACTACCATGATCTAAAGGATTTTTCCCCTTTTTTAACTTCTGTGAGCTCACAGAAGGATCCTATACAATAAAATATCAGTTGACTCTCAATGAGACTGAAGTGAAACAAGTACCATGACAATAACTTTTACCTCCCCCCATCACGCATTTACACTGACAATCTCATATACAGGCCCTTTGTACAACTCACCAGCTTCATAATAACCATAGGTGTTAGGCTGTTTGACAGCAACTTATTTTGGCCTGACCTATGCAATTTATGCTAGTGAACCTCCTGGGACGGCACGGTTTGAATTCTGCTTATATGTTCCAGAGCCAAAAAAATTTCTGAAATTGATTTAATGAGCTTGGGAATATGGGACTTAGTCAAAAGGGAATTATTTGTATTTATTGCAATGGCAAATAAGCTACCTCGCTGTATCCAGTCTCACCTTTCATGCTGCTTAGCTTTGTGGGTCTGCATATGCTTTACACTTGGTGAAAGATTTTTTTTTCAACACCTCACTACTTCTAGGGTTTTTCCCCCTACTAAAGCTCCTGCTTGCCCTTTCCCTGAGAACGATCTTTCCCAGCTCTGCAGTACAATCAGAGATTTTGTGTTTCAAGGCTGACTCTCTTTGTCAAAAAGTCTGCACTCTTGCCACTAATAAAAATGCTACATAACATGCACACCAGACTCATTTCTGTAGTAGGGGAGTTTGACACTAGCCAGTGCTCACAGATATTTCTATTTCTTCCACACTGGAAACAAGCCATTGATTAACACACACATACACACACACAGAGTTTTCTACAGATTGAAACTGACTGAAATACTAATTTGTCTGGTTCTTACATTCCATCCCATTTATCACTTCTCTTAAGAGGACAAAGTGCTCCTTTTTTTGTTGTTGCTTTTTAATCTTCTGTAGCAGCAGATAAATTAGTGAGACAAAAGTGATGCTCTTGTGACAGTCAGGTATTATCACTTTTTTATGCTGGAAATGCACATTGTCCTCCATTCACCTCCCATCTTTGTACACTTGATAAAATGCTGATGATGATGAACAGCCCCCTGACTCGTCAGTCAGTGCTGCTGACTCAAAGGTTTTAGGCCCTTAGCATTAGTCGTTTTGTACTCTAGTAAATAGTTTTGTTGGACAAACAACCTGCAGATAGGGAACTGCTCTATAGAGGAAGCAACATACCAGTCTAGACACTAATGAGACCTAATTTTCAAAGATGTTAAGCACTCACAGCTGTTTGACTTCAGTGGAACTTGTGAGTGCTCAACTGTTCTGGAAACCTAGGCATAAGTGATGCCAAGTGGAGACATTTTACAACTTTTAACTTCTCTATGGCTTCAATGGGCTCATGCTCAGGACCTATATGCATAGACTAAAATAAAGATCACTCCAACAGCGTATCAAATGCAACACAAGCACTTCTTCCTGATACCAGGCATGCTGCTGGCTATGCTGAAATCCCATTTGAACCAGCTCTCTTTATTGTCTGGTTACCACTTATTTTACTTGTTAAGACCATTTATCTTCACTGTAGTCTCGTGCTTCCTCAGTTCACAGAAATTTCTAGCTGAGGTTCTCTGGGGTTATTTTCAGCCACATAGGCCTAGACCCTCATGGCTTTAAAATGTAGCAGGACGGAAGCAGTCAGGAGCATGTTTCTAGTTTGCGGAAGAACTCCAGATCGCATGATACATTTCATCCTGCTTCTCCTAACAGCCTCAATTCAAATGAGAGCCAATGTTCATTATTATTATTATTTGTACTGAACCATGCCTAGAAGCCCCAATTAGAGATCAGGGACCCGCTGTGTCAGGTACTTCCCCAAAGGGCTTACAGTCCTATGCATATGCATCGGCAGTAAGGGCCCACAGCTAGCCTACTTACCTGCTAGCTTAACCCTCAGCAGTCAAATGAGCACAGCCTGGTCCCAACTGAGGCGCCTGATTGGTGAAACTGCCTGATTGGCTGAGGGGATCATCAGGCCTGCCCTTAAGACCAGCAATAGCAGCAGGGTTGTGGCTGCTCAAAGCATATGCCCATGGCTGTGTTAGCTTCAGTTCCTGCCTTGTTCCAGCCCTGTCCCAGCCTCACTCCGGCTTTGGACCCAGCCCTGCATCTGCCTTCCTTTACTCCAGATAACCCAGTTCTGACTTTTGGCTTCAATTCCCTGGCTCGGACTCTGACTTAATCCTTGGTTCTGATATTCAGGTTCTGACCTTTGGCTCTGATTGCTGGCTCAGACCCCTGGTTTCTGACCCTGGGCTCTAGCTCCTGATCCTGGCTCTAGGCCTGACTGCCACAGCTCTGACCACTAGGCCTGACCATCCATATCCAGGTCCCTAGTAGTTTAAGCAACCCCCCCCCCCAAAAGTAACCCCATCAGGGAAAAGGGGCCTGGTTCCCTGCTGGCACTGATCCCACCAAGACAAATATCTCCCTTTTGGAAATGGTGGGTATACAACCTGTAGGCACAGAATATGGCACTGCAGGCACAAGCCATTGCCACCCTGGCACCCTGCGAACCAAAGATTCCATTGTCAGGTAAGTTTGATGGCAACCGTGGCAAATTCCTGAATCAGTATCAGCTTCTGTTTCTGTTGCAACCAAGAACATTCCCCACTGACCAAGCCCATCAGCTTTCTAGTCAGGGAGGCCCTGGCCTTGGCTTCTCAGCTCCTGGAGAAATCTGGTCTGCTCCTGGGTCAATCTGAAAACTTTGTGCAAGCCATGACAGTGATCTTTGATGACCCAAATCACATGTGCACAGCAGAGTCAGTACTTCAAGCACTGTGGCAGGGGCACCAATTGGTTGTCAAATTCACCGTGTAATTTTGATGCCTGATAGCAGACGCTGAGTAGAATGAGGTTGTGCAGTGTTACCACTTCCAGCTCAGCCTTAACAAAGAAATCAAAGACAAGCTGGCATGGGTGGATGATCTAATCGAACTGTGCGTGAAGATCGATAACTGTATAAAGGAGCACCTCCAACAGCAAGGGTCAGTCACCCATGTACCAGCGGTTTCCCTGGCTCCAACTCACCAATCACTGGCTTTGTCCCCACAGACTGAGCTCATCCAAATTGACCAAGCCTGTCACAACCTTTCCGATGCTGAGAAAAATTGACACTGAATGGTGGGCTTATGCCTGTACAGTACTGCCGAGAATCTCAGTGCTTCACAATCTCTGCCAGGAAATGCCAAGTCCCAGCCCCAACAGAAGGTGGGCTAGTGAGTTCCCCAAACCCCAGTACTCAATAAGGATATTTGTCCACTGGTATTCTATCAACAACTAACCCGAACCCAACACATCTCGGACTCCCTCTCCAACTTTGTAAGCGCTGTTGGATTCAGAGGCCTCCGGTAATTTCATGGACTTGGACTTTTAATAAGCACGTATGATCCCCATCCAATGGGAAAGATCTCCAGATTTGGCAGAGTCTATCAATGGGTTGCTCCTCTCATTGAAACCAGTTACCTGCCCCTTGGATGGCCCCTTGGGAGGACACCACTCTCTCTGGTCATAGAAAAACCCTCAGTTTGGGCTCATCTGAGCCCAACACCTTCCAGTTATCCTCGGTATGCCCTGGCTCACCACACAGGATCCGCATATCTGTTGGTGGGCAGATGCAGTAAGTTGCAGGTCCCTGCACTATCAACAGTCTTGTCTCCCAAAATTGAGCCATAGGCCAGAAACTCCCTGCGGCTCAGTTTGCCTCCTTGGCGAATCCAAGCCCAAGGCCATTAGATCGCAGGGAATCTCAGCACTCTCCTATCACTCGTGTCCCCTCCTATCACTTCTGTAGTAACAGCTAAATACCAAGAATTTGCTGACATGTTTGATAGGAAGAATGCACTGCCCATATGCTTTCCCTCGCCCTGCAGCTGCAGCATTTCCCCTGCTGTCCATGGGTGTGTGGATCTGGGCACACGTGCTCTCCCTCGGAGGTCCCTCCTCTTCCTACGTCAGCCTGCACTGGGCCAACAGGCCTTCTTGTCCCTCTTCCTGTCTATCCTCCTCCCCATGCAGTTTCCTACCTTCACCTCGTTTGGTCATGTCCTGCCCTCTTGCTGTTCTCTGCTCCCTCCCACAGTCCCCTGTTAGAATCACCTCCCTCCTGCAGTTGTTGCTGCTTCCCCTGCCACAACCATCTGCTCCCCTGCTGTTTGTTGCTCCCTGAGCGAGCGGCGGGTGGGGCATTCGGGTGAAGCATAGGTGGGGCCATGGATGGAGGGGCAGAGCATGACTGGGGCCTCAGGAGGGGAGGGGGGCCATGGTCTGGGCTTCGCCACTTCTAGAGAATTTCCGGCACTCTTGGGCATAGCCTCCCAAAACAAAAGACCCATGCGCCACCTATGCTTGAGCAATATCTTTGTTGCTTTTTGAACTATCACCAAGATGAAGGGGTTTCTCTGCTTCCCTAGGCTGAATTTGTGTATAATAATGGCACACACACTTCCACCCAATAAAGCCCCTCCTTCACCAACTTTGGGTTTCATCCTCATTTTCACCCAGACATCCACACAAAGTCTTTGATACCCACTGCTTCAGACTTAACCTCCCACCTCTGCCAGCTACACCAAGAGTGGAAGGAATACCTGTTAGCTACTAAGATCACCACGCTGACCTTGCCGTAGGTGACCAAGTGTGGCTGTTCACTTGGTACCTTAGGTTAATGCATCCATCAGCTAAGTTAGACCACCAGTATCTACGTCCATGTAAGATTCTGGAATGGGTCAATCCAGTGGCATTCAGTTGCCTGAGTCTGTAAGGATCCACAAGGTGTTCCATGTCTCTCTGCTGAAGCCTTACATTGAAGTCTTACATTCCAACGTGGTCCACCCCCACCTATCACCATCCAGGAGCAGGAGGAGTATTTGATTCAACAAATCCTTGCTCTTGACACATTGGAGGGAAACTTAGTGGACAGAGAGGGTTATAATCCAGACAGACAATCCTGGGAACCAGTGGAAAATATGCATACCCCAGACCTACTGCAGGAGTTTCAGCAAGCCTATCCTGACAAGCCCAACCCTGGGACTCTTGGAAGGCACCCTCAGAGGAGGGGGTACAGTCAGCAGTAAGAGCCTGCAGCTAGCCTGCTTAACTGATAGCTTAAGAACCAGACAATCTGATGAGCACAGCTGGCCCCAACTGAGCCTCCTGATGCTCTAAACTGTCCAATTGACTGAGGGGATCAGCAAACCCTTTCTTAAGACCAACAGCAGCAGGGCACCCACCCACAGCTATGTTCGCATCTGCCTCCGCCTTGTTCCAATCCCATTCCTGCTTTGTTCCAGCCCTATCTCAGACCCTATCTCAGCCCTGCTCCTGCCCTCCCTTACTCCAGCTAACCTGGTTCTAACACTCAGCTCCAATTCCTGGCTCTGACTTGACCCTTGGCTCTGGCATTTGGCCCCTGATTCTGATTCTGACTTTTGACTCTGCTTCCTGACTCTCACTCCTGACTCCAGCTCTGACCCTTCGTTCTGACTCCTGGTTCTTGACTCTGGCTCCAACGCACTAGGCTTGACCACCACTGCTCTGACCATGAGGCATTACTGTCCACATCCTGGTCCTTAATAACATGATGAGACACAACAGGTAGATACAACAATCAGACAAGGATGAAACAATTATCAGTTTAATAAGCAGCAGTCGCAGCACACCAGCTGCCTGCACATTGTCACATGTTACCATATATTTGTATTTTGAACTGCCTTCAAAGTGAAGCACCTTAGAAAGCCTGCAGTGCTACCACTTAAATATCTGAAAAGTGCAGCATGAACTACAAGGATAAATCCTCAAGATTCAGGCAGAGGGAAATATTTGCACCAGGAATTGTATCTAAGATGGGGCACTGATCATAAGTGCTGACTCAGTTATTGCATGTTAGCTGGCAATCGCTTGACCTACAGTGCCACTACTGAAACGTACTGATGTTGACATACTTTTTCCACTTGCCTAATTGTTGCCTGGTGCTTTAGAGACTTTCATCCTGAAAGCCAGGACACTTTAAGACTGTGATTCTGTCTACCTTCAGCCTACTATGTTCATAGGAGAAAAGCATTGTACCAGACACTCTTTTGCCAACCCCTATGTCATTTTATAAACCTCACCTGACCTATAGTACCTGTGGTTTAACAATGTTATGGTTCCAATATCATCAAAGAGCAGAACTCTCTATGAAAGAAGAGCTTTGTTTAGCCAAGTTAAGTGCAGAACTGAACTGTATTCTAGGAAAAGAAAACTGGCACCTAAAGAAGCGGATCTTTTCCAATCTAGCAGAGATCTGTTTGTATTTCACAGACAATTCAGACTCTGTAATAGATTTTTTTATCATCAGTAGTAGACACTTATACTATGGTAGCAGCTCAAAGATCCCAATTAGTTGGGCACTATACAAATGTAGATAAGTGACAGTCTTTACCCCAGTGTGTTTACAATCTAAAAGACAGATGAAGGATACAGGATGGGGATATAACACATAAGAAAAGTAACAGAATGAAGAATTGGCACAGCTTAGTTAGTTACATTTTTGATGTTGGTTTTGTCTTTTTACATTTTTTTTTAAACTGGAGGTAGAGGTATGGTGGGGAATGACAGGAATGGGGAAGCGAGAAAGAGCAAGGGTGTAGGAAAAGGAAGGAAGGGAAAAAGGGGCAGTCTCAGCTCAGAACCTGCCTAGCTATAATCAGTTAGAACAGTTTTGTAGGCATTGTGGCAAAGGCAACCCTTGTGGGGAGATTTTAAGGTTGTGGCTGCATGGATAATACCAGAGATTTTCCCAGACATAAGAGGTGGTGTGGAAAAAGCTCACAGGTGTTTGGGGAAGAAACCAACTAGTGGATGGTAAAGGCCGGGGTGGCTGGCAAGGTGAAAGTGGTGGTCAATGTCACAATACGTTATTAGAGCAGCTAGCTAAGATGAGGCTAAATTGTGAAAGGTATTAAAAGTAAAGATAAGAAGCTTGTTTGATTGAGGTGAAGCCGGAGAAGGGGGGCTCCAAAAAGGTAGTTCATGAAGTTAAAGCAGCAAGCCTGGAAGATGCACTTTAGCAGTGGCCCTTTAAATGGACTTGAGTGGAGCACAGTTATAGTGATCGGGGCCAGAATGCAGGCAGTTGTAGCAGTCAACATGTGAAATGATGAGGGCATGGTCAATAGCTATCAGAGAGATGGAATTCACTTTCTGACATGTAAGAAATTGAGTACAAGGAGCAACTCCTCTCCCTCAGAATTGTAGGGTGTTTTTATTTAATAATAGGGATGCATGCTTAAGTACTGCCAGGCAAGGATCAGGGAGAAGACAGAGGAAGAAGATGTGGATGAATACTTACATTCCTTATAACAGCTGATTTGTGGAGTAACACCTCCAAAATTCCCTAAGAGTGCTGCGCTCTTCACCTACCCTGATGAAAGAAGGGCACCACAAATTAGGCTACCACAGAGTATATAATGGGCCATATCAGGGTCTCTTCGAGGATTCTATTATTGGAGGGGGCGATTTTTGGGGGGTTTCTGGATATTACTATTTAAAAAACAACAACAGGAGTCTAGGGGCTAGTTAGATCTCTGGAAAATCTTGGATTTTATGAGATCAAAAAGTAAAATTTGGCTACTGTGTCAGTTTGTGCCATGATTTATATAAAGGATGAAGACTCTTCAGTCTGTGGCTGTTCCACTACTTAACAATGATTAACTTTGTACATCTTTTGGCCTGACAGTAATTTGCGGCCTTTGAAGATTTTTTTTTTGGGGAGAGGGGGGAAATGTCCACTTCCAAACACACACACAGCCCCGTTAGCACCAGGCTGGGTCAAACTCTGTTAAGGGTTTAGTTAATAATAAATCTTGCCTTTAGAAACTCAGATTGTGTAAATATCACCTATATTTCCTGAACACATGTTCTACAAACCTCTGGGAATTCAGCATAAGTACAAGGACCAGCAGGTCCTTGAAAACTTCCCAGAACTTATTAACATTTGCCTTTTGGCTCTTGTGGGTCTTAGAAACTGCTGGTTTCAATCTTTCTTTTCTCTAATATTTCACTTGGTCTTGTTGCCTGACCCATTAGTAGAATATAAAAGAAAGAAAGAAAGAAGAAGAAAAGAAACAGGAGAAAAGAGAGAAAAGAAGAAGAAAGAAAGAAAAAAAGAAGAAAGAAGAAAAAAGAACGAAAGAAGAAAAAAGAAGAAGAAAAGAAAAAGAAGGAAAAGAGAAGAAAGAAAAAAGAGAAAGAAAAAAAAAAAAACGAAAGAAAAAAAAAGAAAAAAGATAGAAGAAAGAAGAGGGAAAAAGAAAGAAAGAAAGAAAGAAAGAAAAAAAGAAAAGAAAAGAAGAGAAAGAAAGAAAGAAGAAAAGAAAGAAAGAAAGAAAGAAAGAAAAGAAAGAAAGAAAGAAAGAAAGAAAGAAAGAAAGAAAGAAAGCATAGTTTCTTAGATTTTAGTCTCCTCAGAGCAGAGACTGTCTTCCTCTAAGTTCTGTACACTGCTGGCACTCCACAAATCATAATTATGCCATTGTTCCATATGTAACTGAGTAGAGCAAAACTAGGGAAAACAGCTAAAGGCACGCTGGAGAGATTAAAATGAAGAACTGGCTCAGATAAAACCTATACTATAATAAAAAATGGTATAAAGAGAAAACCAGAATGCAGCAAAACATGACAAAATACATCCCAGGTATGTTGAGAGCACTAGTAGTGTCCTTTACTGATTAAAGTATTGTTGCATGCTCTCAGCTCAAGCCAAACCAAAACTTTGATCATGCAGGAAGACAAGTGATTTTGTCCCACCACAACTAATACTCTAGAGAGAAAAGAGAAGGCACTGACCACACATACTAATATCTGAATATCCTGTACAGCATTATTACCTTAAAACAAATTTTAAAAATAGTTAAGGCAAAAAAATTTCAAATGTGTCCACTAATTTGGGGCGTTCAGCTTGAGACATTCAGATTACTTAGTAGGGCATCCAAATGTTAGGCATGCAGAATTAGTGGACACTTGAAAAATCTAGAGCTCAGTGAATAAAAAAGCTAAAGAACCCTAACCCTAACCACCAGCCACCGGTGGGCAATGGAACACGTATTAGCTGTTCTGGTAAACTTGTCTCTATAGAGGTGTTAGAATGTTCAGCCGCTCCAGCAACCTAGTCAGTTAAATATTCTTGAGTGCTTTACAGTAGCATGAATATATACTTTATTTTCATAACTTTGTATCATAGAACAACTATAGCTCTCAAAAAGAGAAAAATGATGAAGACAAAGGTTCTCCCCACCCTTCAGCAGATTGACAGGGTCACAGCATTTCACTGAGCACTTAGAACCAATTGGATATTTGGGAAAACAAATTTATCAATTAAACTTTTCTGATTCTATTCACTCTTATTATTAAGACAGTAAATGTTAATAAAAATATAAGGATAACTGGGTGTTTTAAAGCTACTTTTATTCTAAAAGAAAAAACGCCTTCTTTTTAAGTGATTTATTTGTCCTGTCTTGTTCGTTTTTTTTTAAACTTCCCAAACAAAAGTAGAAGTTTGTCTCTGAAATAAGATGGCGAATTAGAGCTAAATTGTGAAAACAAAGGACCAACAGTTTCTCCAGTGCAGGCTTGTTACCATGAGCTAATAATTTAAGCAAGCTCAGCCTCTTTTTTAATAACTGTGTGCCTTTAGGCAAAGTATTTCTACTAAAAATTATTGAGGCATGGAACAAGGCAAGGTGTGTGAGCTAATGTTGGATTGTTCAGTTACTAAACCAAATCTTGTAGCACCGAGCCTGCTCTGAACTGACAGATTATTTCTCTATATACACTTGTATAAACATACTACTTAAGGCTGAAATCTGTGTAAGCTTCTTTTCAATTAAATGTCAAAGATGACAGCACATGTTTTCACTGTCCTCCAACGAATGATGGATGCTGCAGCAGGAGTTTCATGCCCCATGTTTCAGAAATGTTTGCTTGCTTGGGGTGTCTCAGGATGTACTTGCTGACCCTCTTCTGTGCCCTTATGCTATACTGGAAGAACCAAGGGCTTGTGTTTCAGATGGCTTACGGGCTCTTTACCCCTTTCTTTCTCAGATACTCCCCAAATAAGGAATGTTGTCACCAAATAGGTTGGAAGGACAGCTTAGAGCTAAGGCACTGGACTGGAACTCAGGAGATATGGGTTTAATTCCTAGCTTGGCTTCAGACATCCATGGAAAATCCCCCTAAAATCTCTGTGCTTCAGTTCCCCATTTATAAAATGGGAACAATCTTCCCTCTTCCCACTTTTTGTCCATTTTATCTACTTAGACGGTAAGCTCTTTAGGACAGAATCCTGCCAGAATCACTGGGTATTTGTATAGAGCCTGCCACAATAGGGCTCCAACAGTTCTTGGGACCTTAAGGTGCTACTGTAATACAAATAATAATAAACAGTAGCTATAATAAACAGATATAATACTATTGTGAGAGCTGGAGCATCCTTGTGATAAGACTAGAGTGGAAACACCTCACAGAGATGATGGCAGCTGAGGAGGAAGTGAGTACATGGGATTTGCTGTGAGTATACAAATTTAATGCACGTGTAATTAGGAAATAAGGTAAGCAGCATGTGAGGGGCCACTATTTGCAAAAGCCACAAAATCATAATAAACAAACACTCATGATAGGAAACATCATGGTCCCTCGACAATGTGCATACTTTCTCCTACCATCTACACAGCCCTGTTCCCTTCCTCTGTATAGTGCCTGCATGAGGACAATTGCAACATATCCAACACAGATAAACAAAATCGGCCCAACTTTCTATCAAACGATATTTAGATTGATTACCAGATCTAAGTTCTGTAAATGGGGCTGAAACCATTCTTCAAGACGTGGTGCGTTAGACAAATTTTAAAATAATTCCAAATTTTATAGGAAATGAGAACAAAAACAAGTTTGGTGACTGGGCCTAAGGTGATCTGAGGGTCTGTGGCAGATCAAACCCAGCTTTCCTAGCGGTCTAGTCCCGTGACCTTAGCAACATCATTGCTCATATTCCTGTAGAGTATGTATATTCATATTGTGCTTGTTGCCCTGACCTTCTGCTGCCATTATTATAGCTTCTTATGATTTCAAACATCCAATGCTCTGTGAGAGGAAACGAACGTCTTCATTTTACATAAGTATTGCAGACCCTCACCTGTTCAAAACCTCTTACTTGGAAGGAATATGAGTAACTGTGTGTGTGTGGGGGGGGGGGGGGCGGCAGGGCTTCTCTCTCTACTCACAAACCTGTTTAGCAAGTTATATCCAGAAGGTAAGGCTGCCAAGAATCTGTTTATGGTCAGTAACATCCCACCACCAACCCCTCTTCTGATTCCTTTACGAATTTCATGAAGATCAAAATGAATATTAAACCAATTCTTGGAAGGAACCTTTGTGCCAACTGCATCATGTTAAAAGTTCCTAGTGACAACTGTGTTAGTGGGAATGATGAGAGGGACAGGATGGAGAGCAAAACATTAAGAGAACAGGAAAAAGCCAAAGAGAACGGCTCAAAATGTAGCTCAACACAGATGGCTTTTGAGCAAATGTTGACTGCTTTCATTATTTAAAGGGCTTTGCTTGTCTTCTCTGTCCACATATACAACTGATGTCAGTGGGAGTGTTCACTGATTGAGGGAAGGCACATATGTATCTGAAGCTACTTTTTGACCTAACGATGGTGCCGAAAGCACAACTGGAAAGACTGAGCTAATCTGATTCCTAAACTAATTTGGTAACAAAAAATGCCCAAGTGCTCCTCAGGGGATAGAATCAAATCCCCTACCCTTTTTCTAATAAAATCTCCATCTCCTTGTATATTGCTGGATGACATACATAGCAGAAATGCCTCACCATGAAGTGTCACAGGATATGATATAAAGCCCAATGAAGCTAATAAAAATGGCTCCCATTGATTTCAACCATGTTTGAATCAGGCCTATAATGTGAAATATTGCCTTTTAGATACTGACATTAAGATTATCTTGAAAAATATGTACTATCAGTGCTAGGGTCTATTTTTCCAACAGTGTTCAATGGGAATGGGTGAAAGCTGATTTGAAGTTATAACTCACACCAGTGTTTTTGGTGCCTGTTCCATCCCTTTTAAGTACTGTATTGAACACGAAGCTGCAGCTGATTTTGAGGTTGGAGTTCATTTGTTTTCACATCAATGTAATTAATTTCCATTGGAAATTGCATCTTGGGCATTTAATCAAAATAGGTCTAAAATAATTCTGGAAAGCTCATCTGTCTCCAATCTATATAATGTTTTAAAAATTGGATGCATGCCCTGCAATAACATTGCACTTTACAAAGCTGAAAGCTCTAAACTTAGGGGTATCAGTTACACTTAAACCATGGTAAATTAAAACATCCAGTTTCTGGTTTGCATTGATTTATAAATATTGACAAAACTACTTTTCAGTCATTACCATTGTGGGAGTATGGAGTTAAATTTGCAGCAATTCAGGGTTGTTGTGGGGTTGTTTTTTTTTCATTCTTAGTGTGGCTATAGAAGCCTTTCATGTTGCAGATCAAGTTCCAGATAACTTGAAAATCTTAAATCTTAGGGGTTTTTTAATGAATGCATATGACTGACCCAAGCCAATGCTCATAATAAAAACCAATAATACTGAGGAATATATAACCTGCTGGATCCCAAGTACAGTTTTATGGCATGAACAGTACAAGTCAAGGTGGATGTTTACTGCTGTCAAATGTTTTGAAGACCAAATGAGAGAGAAAATGTGATTAAAAAATTAAAAGGAAAAAATATTACTATAAAGCCACTTGATTTCACAGTAAGAGTTCACTGTACTCTCCTAAACAGTTTTCAAGAACATAGACTCATAGACGCTAAGGTTAGAAGGGACCATCACGATTGTCTAGTCTGACTTCCTGCACATTGTAGGCCACAGAACTTTGCTGACTCACTCCTGTAATAGACACGCAACCTCTGGCTGAGTTACTCATGATTTAAAGACTTCAAGTTACAGAGAATCAGCCATTTACACTAGTTTAAACCTGCAAGTGACCTGTGCCCCATGCTGCAGAGGAAGATGAAAAATGTTCACGGTCTCTGTAAATCTGACCTAGGGGAAAATGCCTTCCTAACCCCAAATATGGAGATCAGTTGGATCCTGAACATGTTAGCAAGAACTACCAGCTAGACACCTGGGAAAGAATTCTCTGTAGTAACTCAGAGCCCTGCTCATGAGAGATGGTAAAATCAGAGGCATTTCAGTTTGAATGTTTTAACAAGTATGTTCAGAACTTCTCTCCTAAATAGTTTTATATACTGTTATACCTGATGGCTTCCAAAATATGCCCATTTATGTGTAATATCTTCATTCAGCAAAAATCATTACGCAAATATAATTTCAATAGACAGAGTACAACCTGTGACCCAGTCATCCTCATAATATCCTGAGAAAACAATATAAATGATCAACAAACAAATAATAGCAAAAATAAATGGGGCAGATTCTCAACTAGTGTAAACTAATCTAGCTCTATAGAAGACAATGTATCTCATTTATATCTGTATAATCCTGTTCCCATTGAAGTTAATGTGAGTGCTGCTATTAACATTAATTAGAGCAGGATCAAACTAACAAATATCTAATCTGTGGTTGAAATTTAGGATACTTTCCTAAGTAACATTCTGAAGTAGTGAGTTACACAGGTTAATGACAGAATATATTCCGTAAAAAGGTATAGCTTATTTTAAATCTATATTTTCTAATTTGTGTTAATGTTTTTTTCTGGCTTGGCAATTCACATCTGCACCTTTTTTTTTTCTTCTCCACCCCTCCCCTTCTCTGGCTCAGAAATCTTATTTAAAGAAAAAAATCTTTTCCCAAGACAGAATTTGATGTTAAAGATGAAGATAAAGTCCAGTGTCCCATTTCAGTATAAAAGGCTTAAGACCAGACCTCAGTCATGAAAAAAAATAATGCAAAAGCACACTTCACTACATCACTATTCACCACTTTATTCCTACTGTTTATCTCATCTGTTCTTGCCTGGAAGGATTCCTCAGGTGGCCCCTGAATGTCTCCCTTTTAGTAGTTCAAATTAATTTACAATATTTTGTTTTTCTCTGTTTCCCTTGTGAATATTGTTACTGAAACCCAATACTTTGGCTAAAAATTCCCTTGTAATGTAAATAACATATGTGACAGTGTTCAAAGCAATTCAGATTGGGCTTTGAAAACTCTATTACTGTCTGAGATTTCGCAAACCTCTCTATTTTGGAGGTCTGCAAAGCTAGTTCAAGCTAAAATAATTTCCTCCCATTATTTAAACACATTTTATTTTCAAAGGCCAATCAATTTTAAAACAAATATGGATTTCTACCTGAAGAGATGGTGTGCCATGTTTGACATCCATAGATGGGAAGGATAGAAATGTCTGATTTCTCAGGCCTGGTCCACACACAGTACTTTTTGTATCAGTATAGATATTTTGGATAAGGGGATGATTATATAGATATAGATATATATACACACACACATACACACGTATGTACATATTGATAAGCAAACACAGTTATACCAATACAACCTCTAGTGTGGACACAGTTATACCAGTATAAGCTTATCCCCCACACATGAATAAGCTTATACTATATAAGTATATTTATACTGGTATGACTGTGTCCATGCTTGTGAGTGGCGGGATGGGGGAGATAAATCTAATTCTTCTGATATAGTTATAGTGGTACAATTTTTGTGTTTAGACAAGGCCTCTGTCTACATCGGCTTTGTGATGCTGTCCTGAGGCATATTGCTCATTGAAGTCCTGCCTCTGAAGGCAGCCCTTCCAGGATCAGCAACATAACTTAAGCTAACACTGACTGACAGATGCTCTGATATTATGTTCCAGAATATTACTTTTATGTGAAGAACCACCAAAATAGTTGAAATCAGCTGAGGCACCTGAGTTAAGCATTTCCAAATTTAAAAGGTGGAGAATGGTACTGTGGAGTTGTCAGTGGAAGGCCTTTTACAACATAATTTGCGTCCCTGCTGACCTGACAGAGTAGAGCATATGGACAGTCAGAGCCCATTCCATTTTTCCAATGTTTGCTTGACGGAGTTGGGGTGTTTGGCTGGGGAGAGGAGAAAGGATTTTTGTTTGCTTGCTTTTTTGGGGGGGGGGACGTCCTTTTCTATCTCTCACTTGTAAAAGAGTCAAAAATGTAAGTTTCCTTAAATTATGTGTATATGTCCTAAGACATGTAGATAGCCTATAAATATGTAACTTAACAAAAGGACACAAAGTGGCAGCTCCCTCAATATTGGCATAACTGAAAATAAATTGGATCTTGAGTAGAGGAGTGCAACCCATATGGTCAACCTCCTGGGAAATTTTTAATACCACCTGCACACGCAACAACATCCTGGTGAAAGACCGTTCTATTCTTTACACCTTTATTTTGGTGGTACCATTCTGCAATGGAATAATCTATGAGACTGCACTACATACAATAGTCTTCTCCCAAGACATGATCTCAGTTTGGAGAAGAGCAGAAATCTGCACGGCAGTGAGCACAGCTGATTTCCAGGTGTTGGAAGACATAGCTTACTCACTCCACTGTGTTCTAAAGGCAGAACAAGTGTGATGAATACAAAGAATACTGGTAAAGTATGGTTGCAGGTGGGCAACCAGTACAGTTTCTTGATGTTTGTGAAGCTTGAGAAGGGCAAATTTAGCTCGAGTCACCTTACAACCTAACAATTCACAAAATAGTTTGATTCAGAAAATTTTAAGAAAAGTTCAAGGCTTAAGGCCAGTGAGCCAAATTTATCCCTGGTATAATGCCAATGAAGTCTGTTTACCTCTATCTTAGAAATGGTAATCAGTCGCTTAAAAGGAGAAAATGTGGGCAGTATATATGAATGATACTTTGCATTTGGCAGAAGCATAAGACCAGCTGTTTGTTCTTATCTTGTGGCTATACATCTATCGAAAAAAACCTTGCTTAGCTCCTGGTCCTATTTCCACTGTAAAATTAACCGTAAGCCTTAGATACATGTGGTGTTTGGGTTTAGAGCTAAGTGTCATTAGTATCATTTCTGAAGTCTCCATACATGATAATGAGCTTCTTTTCACAAAGGACTTGGGATCTGATTTTAATTTGTGGTAGGGTTATGGTCACAATAAACGTCTATTTCAGATATTCATGAGAAGTCACGAATGCAAATGGAAATAAAAAAGTGACTGTTTTCTTGTACATTGAAAGTTATGCGTGTAAAACACACACATTGTAATATCTGTTCCACATGGAAGCCCGCCACAAATCTATGATGAGACTATGTCTCCTCATTCAACACCAAAAAGTATCGTACTCGCAGGTCTGAGCAGAGACGCTATAGTTTGCATGGCAAGGTATTTTGCCTCTCTACTGAGATTGCCACAGGGGATGCCAGCTTGTGTCATTGTGTCTTGCTGACACTTAGAATAATAGAATCATAGAAGATTAGAGTTGGGAAGAGACCCCAGGAGGTCATCACCCCTGCTCAAAGCAGGACCAACACCACTAAATCATCCCAGCCAGGGCTTTGTCAAGCCGGGCCTTAAAAACCTCTACGGATGGAGAGTCTACCACCTCCCTAGGGAACCCATTCCAGTGCTTCACCACCCTCCTAGTGAAATAGTGTTTCCTAGTATCTAACCTAGATCTCCCCCACTGCAACTTGAGACCATTTCTCCTTGTTCTGTCATCTGCTACCACTAAGAATAGCCGAGCTCCATCCTCTTGGAACCCCCCTTCAGGTAGTTGAAGGCTGCTATCAAATCCCTCTTCACTCTTCTCTTCTGCAGACTAAACAAGCCCAGTTCCCTCAGCCTCTCCTTGTAAGTCATGTGCCCCAACCCCCTGATCATTTTCGTTGCCCTCCACTGGACTCTCTCCAGTTTGTCCACATCCTTTCTGTAGTGGGAGGACCGGAACTGGACGCAATACTCCAGGTGTGGCCTCACCAGTGCCCAAATAGAGGGGAATAATCACTTCCCTCGATCTGCTGGCAGTGCTCCTACTGATGCACTAGGAACTTAACTGAGACCAACAATTTATTCCTGTAGGCTACCAAGCAGCCATTGGTAAGTCAGTTTTATGCGGTCTGGATTTGAACCTAGAGGTGAATGGTTCTGTAATCCCTGATCAGCCCTTTTAGTAATCCAGTCTATGAGACAGACAGATTTAAACTGGAGTTACTCAGATTTACACAGTTTAATTCAGGGCACAGTCACCCTTCTACCACCATTCAAGCAGCCTCAAGAAGTGGATGGCGCTATCCGAAAAGGATGTAGCTGAGACAGACACAGTATATGTGGGGTGAATCAAGCCCCTTAAATTAAAAAACGAAAATCCCACACTGGCTGAAAAATGTATCAGCTCCTCCAAACCAAGGTCAACATCACTGTTAAAAAAAGCAACCTGGGAAACTTTTGATCATCCACAGGACATCTAAGGTACTTGAGCATTAGATCTTGAAGCCTTCCTTGCAGTATACTGATTCATGTGAACTTTACCTGCTGACTAGAATGGATCAGGCAAAGCACATTGTGACAAAGACCAAATACAGCTGATAGAGCTTAATATTTGGCTCATCATGTTAACTGGATTTAAAGTATTACAGGTAGTACTGTGTATAATCCACTCTGTTGGAGTCAGTGGACAGATGCTGATTTACATCAGCTGAGGATCTGGCCCACTAAGATTTACAAAATTGCGATTGATATAATTTGAGCAAACCTACAAGTTCAGAGCAGCTGAAGAACAGGCAGGTGTCAATCCAATTTATGAACAAGAACAACTTGGTTATATTCCAATACCCGGAATCAAGTACTAGGTGATGATTTTAATAGTTATATGTGACAGTTAGGGTATTTAAAGCAACATAGGTAAATATCTTAAGTTTGATTGTAAAACAAACAAACAGCAGTAGAACAGAGAACTTAATGTAGTGATGAAAGGCACTATTCTTAATTATGCTTGATAAGTCTTTTTACTTTTTCATGAGGAATTTTTGATTTATTTTAACCAGCAAAATGCACCCAATTTGACTTTTCTAATACTGACATCTTAGCCTTGGTTTGGGGTTTTTTTCATGTCCAGCCCAAGTGCATATTTAAAACCCTTTGATGCTTTCTCTTGAAACGGATTTGCTAGAAAATAAATCATGCTTATTTGCAAGAGTTAAAAAAAACCAAACATTGCCGGAAAAGTCTACAGAATAAGAGTATTGGTCGCAGGTGTGTGACCAATGTTGTGATCTCTATAGTACCTGTTACTGCTAACAGATTTTCCTGCAACCCATATCCATAGCTTCTGAGAAGCATGCCACTAACGCATAGGTTTACATGAAATGTTGTTCACTGAATGGTTTATGATTGTGTCTTTACACTAAATATGAAGAACTCCAAACTACCTGCATACCGGCAAGCAGCTCTACTCACTCACATCTTGCATGATATCCCCACAGCCCTACTTTCTGAAAGCCTCTCCCATTGTAGATTCATAGATGCTAAGGTCAGAAGGGACCATTCTGATCATCTAGTCTGACCCTCCTGCACACGCAGGCCACAGAATCTCACCCACCCATTCCTACGAAAACCTCACCTATGTCTGAGCTATTGAGTCCTCTAATCGTGGTTTAAAGACTTCAAGGAGCAGAGAATCCTCCCTCAAGTGACCCGGGCCCCATGCTACAGAGGAAGGCGAAAAACCTCCATGCCTCTTCCAATCTGCCCTGGAGGAAAATTCCTTCCCGACCCCAATATGGCGATCAGCTAAACCCTGAGCATATGGCCAAGATTCACCAGCCAGATACTACAGAAAATCTTTCCTGGGTAACTCAGATCCCATCCATCTAATATCCCATCTCAGGGGATTAGGCCTATTTACCCTGAATATTTAAAGATCAATTAAGTACCAAAATCACATTATCCCATCATACCATCTCCTCCACAAACTGAACGAGTAGAATCTTTAAGACAGATAGATCTTTTGCCCCCACTGCTTCCCTTGGAAGGCTATTCCAAAACTTCATTCCTCTGATGGTTAGAAACCTTCATCTAATTCAAGTCTAAACTTCCTGGTGGCCAGTTTATACCCATTTGTTCTTGGTCCACATTGGTGCTGAGCTTAAATAATTCCTCTCCCTCTCCTGTATAGGCTCCTGTGATACTTAGGTGAGGCTGGCCAAACCACAAACTATTTTATTATGTTGTGCAAAATCCTATGTGCAAAACCCCTCTTTAATTAAGACAGAGAAAACAGCACTGTGGTTGTAATTACCTAGGACTGCTTTACCCCTGGGAATAATGAATAAAATCGGGCTCTCTCTATTTTTGTTTTAAACTGAGTAAACCAAAATCAGTTTATTCAACACAAAGTAAACCAGACAGATCTCACTTCTAAAAGTAACGGGAGGTACCACTGGAGGTTGGATATGCAAGGATGACTGAACTGCAAACTGCTGGCAAAATATTTGGCTTGCTGTTGGTCCGTGGCCAGTGTTCCTTTGTAAATTCAATCTCACATCTTTATTAAGTTAAGCATTCTTCTTCTTTTTATTTGAAACATACTTAAATATTTTGTTTTATGACATCCTGGAACACGATATGTTCCCTTCAGATCAAGAAAATGGAAAGTCTGACATTAGGTGCATAAATGCACGCGTCAGCCAATCCGAAAATATTTAAAAAAAAACAACGTGTCAAGGATCAATGCAGAGAAAAACAACCAAATGGCATCCTCGCATCATCTGCTGCGAAACACTAATCCAAACTGCTTTCACAAAAGGGACCTATATAAGAAATGCATATACACCTGCAAATCCAATACTTTTTCCAGACTTCCTATAAGATTTAAGCTTACATATTTTTCAGTTGTGATCTTCTTGAGAAAAAAAGTCCATTAAAATCCCTTCTAATGCTATATTTAATATTAATGTGTTTTTGTTTCTCTCACCCAAAGGACCTTCATTTTTATGACTAATAGACCCAACTTTTAAACGGAATTTCATGGATTTCTTCATTAACTCATGATTCATCCACAAGAAAAAGAGAGAAAAGAAAAACAATCTAGGATTCTCCCTAGGAGGCCGATATTGAGAAGTGTTTAGCAGTATGGGTGCCCAATTTGAGATTCCTTATAGAGACCTGATTTTCAGAAAGGTGTACGGTATTTCTGAAAAGTAGGCCCCTTTGAGGCACCAAAATCACTAGTTACAGTAGAAAGTCTTGGACAGATGCTTCAGCTCTGAAAAGTTCTAAGCTATCTCATGCTAAGTAAAAGTGCAAACCTGCACAGTAAGTACAACCCTTCACGTCGTTCATTCATGGGAGTCCCACTGAAGTGAACGGGAGCCCTTGTGTGGAAGTCTTGGCAGGACTGGTCACATTAAGTGTTCCCCACTGAATACTCTGAAAGGGTATCTTTGAATTTGTTATCTTAGAAAGAAAAGGCATTCTTCGAGTCTCTTCCATATACCTTTTTCCAAGGCCATTAGGCCCTGATCCTGCAAACACTGATGTACAAGTTTCAAAATAGGGACTTCCGTTAAGTGTTTGCAGGATTAGGTCCTTAAAGTTGACTTCATTGACATTGCCCAGAGCAAGTCTAAATTAAAACATGATTTGACTCAGTCATCCCATTCAAACTTAGAATTGTTATAGATGTGGGCAAATTTTGGTGATGAGGTTTTCTAGGCCAAAAAAGTGGGGAAGATAAAAAGATATTTTTCATGGCCATATAGAAAGCTGGAGAATGGAGGAGATTATGCCCTCAACTAAATAGTAAAAGGAATTTAATTGCAATTAGGGCTGTCGATTAATCACAGTTAACTCACGCAATTAACTGAAAAAAATGAACTGTGATAAAAAAATGTATTGTGATTAATCGCACTGTTAAACAATAGAATACAAATTGAAATTTATTAAATATTTTGGATGTTTTTCTACATTTTCAAATATATTGATTTCAATTTCAACACAGAATACAACACTGCTTACTTTATATTATTTTTATTACAAATATTTGCACTGTAAAAATGATAAATAAAAGAAATAGTATTTTTCAATTCACCTCATACAAGTACTGTAGTGCAATCTCTATCGTGAAAGTGTAACTTACAAATGTAGATTTTTTTTGTTACATAACTGCACTCAAAAACAAAACAATATAAAACTTTAGTGCCTACAAATCCACTCAGTCCTACTTCTTGTTCAGCCAATCACTAAGACAAATGAGTTTGTTTACATTTACAGGAGATAATGCTGCCTGCTTCTTATTTACAATGTCACCTGAAAGTGAGAACAGGCGTTCACATGGCACTTTTGTAGCCGGCGTTGCAAGGTATTTATGTGCCAGATATGCTAAACATTCATATGCCCTTTCATGCTTCGGCCACCATTCCAGAGGACATGCTTCCAAACTGATGACGCTTGTTAAAAAAATGTGTTAATTACATTACTGATTGAACTCCTTGGGGTAGAATTGTATGTCCCCTGCTCTGTTTTACCTGCATTCTGCCAAATATTTCATATTATAGCAGTCTCTGATGATGACCCAGCACATGTTTGATTTATGAACACTGTCACTGCAGATTTGACAAAATGCAACGATACCAATGCGAGATTTCTAAAAATAGCTACAGCACTCGACCCAAGGTTTAAGAATCTGAAGTGCCGTCCAAAATCTGAGAGGAACGAGGTGTGGAGCATGCTTTCAGACGTCTTAAAAGAGCAACACTCAAATGCAGACACTACAGAACCCGAACCACCAAAAAAAATAAAATAAAAAAAAAATCAACCTTCAGCTGATGGCATCTGACTCAGATGATGAAAATGAACATGCATTGGTCCGCTCTGCTTTGGATCATTATTGAGCAGAACCTGTCATCAGCATGGATGCATGTCCTCTGGAATGATGGTTGAAGCATGAAGGGACATATGAATCTTTAGCGCATCTCACATGTAAATATCTTGCGATGCCGGTTACAACAGTGTCACTTGAATGCCTGTTCTCACTTTCAGGTGACACTGTAAACAAGAAGCGGGCAGCATTATCTCCTGCAAATGTAACCAAACTTGTTTGTCTGAGCGATTGCCTGAAGTAGGACTGAGTGGACTTGTAGACTCTAAAGTTTTAAATTGTTTTATTTTTGAATGCAGTTATTTTTTTGTACATAATTCGACATTTGTAAGTTCAACTTTCATGATAAAGAGATTGCACTACAGTACCTGTATTAGGTGAATTGAAAATACTATTTCTTTTGTTTTTTACAGTGCAAATATTTGTAATAAAAATAAATATAAAGTAAGCACTGTACACTTTGTATTTATTCTGTGTTGTAATTGAAATCAATATATTTGAAAATTTAGAAAACATCCAAAAATATTTAAATAAATGGCATTCTGTTATTGTTTAACAGTGCGATTAATCACGATTAATTTTTTTAATCACTTGACAGCCCTAATTGCAATGAAATGTAAAGGTCTCAACTGGGAGATGCCCTGCATTCAACAGTCTCATATATTATCAGACTTGCCTACTCAAGGTTTTCAGCAAAAAATTTCCACCATTGCTGCTGTCAGTTCAGCTCTACTACGCTGTGCAGGGTCAGAAATCATGGTGGAAAAAATGCTGCAGTTGCCTGAACCTTTTCTACTCTAGTTCTCCCACCAATGATAACACTAGTGGAGTGTTAAAAACATTAGAAAACTTTCCCCAGGAAATTGTAATGGAGATGGTCTGCCAGGAGTACTGAGGAGATTTTTATATTGGGACAAGGATTTCAAATAATTAAAGGCATCTTCAAATTAAATAGTCTCGCTTTCTCTTCACCAACGGGAATTCACTACTACTGGGGATTTATGCAGGAAACTCCCATTAGTCCTAATAAAAGTTACATTTATATCTCACCTGCCCACAAACCCACTGATGAGAAAATAGACCCCTTAAATCTGTCAATATTCTCCTATTTATTTTAACCGTTTCATCAATTGCTTACTGCAATTTAAATGAATATTATTAGAATAATATTCTAATCTCTCTGGTCACTCGATCACAGACCTAAGAGTGGCTATCCTTCAACAAAAAAGCTTCAAAAACAGACTCCAACGAGAGACTGCTGAATTGGAATTAATTTGCAAACTGGATACAATTAACTTAGGCTTGAATAGAGACTGGGAATGGATGAGTCATTACACAAAGTAAAACTATTTCCCCATGAAGAAAAGGAGTACTTGTGGCACCTTAGAGACTAACAAATTTATTAGAGCATAAGCTTTCGTGAGCTACAGCTCACTTCATCGGATGCATCCGATGAAGTGAGCTGTAGCTCACGAAAGCTTATGCTCTAATAAATTTGTTAGTCTCTAAGGTGCCACAAGTACTCCTTTTCTTTTTGCGAATACAGACTAACACGGCTGCTACTCTGAAACCTATTTCCCCATGGTATTTCTCCCCCCCACCCCACCCCCCACTGTTCCTCTGATATTCTTGTTAACTGCTGGAATTAGCCTACCTTGCTTGTCACCATGAAAGGTTTTCCTCCTTCACTCCCCCACCCTGCTGGTGATGGCTTATCTTAAGTGATCACTCTCCTTACAATGTGTATGATAAACCCATTGTTTCATGTTCTCTGTGTGTGTGTATATATAAATCTCTCCTCTGTTTTTTCCACCAAATGCATCCGATGAAGTGAGCTGTAGCTCACGAAAGCTTATGCTCTAATACATTTGTTAGTCTCTAAGGTGCCACAAGTACTCCTTTTATTATTAGAATAGTAAATGTCAACAAGTACCGTCACTGCAGCACCTTAAATTATGATATATCATTTTCATTATAATAGTCAATTTGTGCTAGGCTCTATACAGATAGATACATACGAACATATGGTCCTTGCCCTGTAAACAGACAAGACAGATAGGCAGACAATAGACAAAAAATATAAAAGCAAAATGATTGAGATAAATGCATGTCTTGTTAGTTACTTTTTCATCCCTAGCCCCATTTGCAATCCCACCAATCTCTAATGCCCTTCTTCTCAGACAACCTGCTGTGCAATTGCTGCTCTCTCCCTCCTTGCTACCCACCCAATACTGATGTCTGCCCTCCTAGTACTCCAAGCACCTTGCTATCCTACCTCCACTGAAGCGGTGTGATACTTTATAGATTTAGTTCACACAGGTTCATAGCAACTGTTTCGAGTATGGGTTCACAAGGCTTACACTCACTTTCACTTGGAATGTTTCACTGGGCTGCACTAGTTGACAATCAAAACTCTACAATCTGTTTGGAGGAGATGGGGAAAGAAAAAAGGAAGCAATGTATTACAGACTCTGTAGGCCCCCAATTTATTACAGACTCTATAGGCCCCCAAAGCAAAATTCATGCTCATCTGCCAGGGTCTGGATCAGGTTTTTGCCTGAATGGGTTAGACCTCGTTTTGTAGTGGAGAGAGGGTTTTTTTAAATTCTTTTGGGAATTTTGACTGAGTCTGTTAATTCACATTGAGCCAATCAGTTAATTCATTTTGAGTATTTAACATTTGTCCCATATGATAATTACAGTAAACAGATATTCAGATATTCCTCTGAAATCCAATACACTCTATCCTCAATATAAGACTCTTGGATAAAGCAGGCTAGTGTCCCTCTGCACTTAAATCAATTGAACCTCCACTCTAAATTATCACCTCACAAAAGCAGGGCCTCTTGATAACAATGCAAAATGTTGGTCTTCTCATGCTTAAGATCCAGTATTTAAAGAAGATGAAAGGGATCAGTTAGGTGGTGCATGGATATCTAAATGTCACTACTGAATATACTAACACCAACCATATTTCTTGGGTGCAAGGTGAAGAGGTTGAGACCAAATGCTAAAGTCCTCCAGAATTCAAAAAGATAAAGATGCTTTAACATTAGCTTTGTCACTTCATTGTGCTTTCAATTAAAGGTGGTCAATAATTTTCCACTCCCTATTCCAGGGAAAATTTAGCTTTAGAAACAAAATATTTATCATTGTCATCAATTTTCTGCAGAAAATTTTTACTTTTGTCACAAAACAAACCTCCACAAAATGGACCACATTCCATCTTCTCACAACTGAAAATCAAAATGTTTTTGATTTTTGGCAAACATTTTAAGTTTTCTGACCAAAAAATGTTGAAAGCTCTCCACAATCATTTAAATTTTGTCAAAAACCCAATTTTTAAATCAAAAAAAGTTTTGATGGAAAAGGTTCGGCCCACATTACTTTACATATCCAGGCAGATTGTTAATCCACTTTTTAGTGAACTGCACACTTCATATTCCACACAATAATACTAGATGTCTTTTGTCACTTCTCAGCAAAGATTTAATACCTGATGCTGTAATGAGGTCATATATGACTCATATATACATCAGCACAGCACAATACGGGGGGAGGCGGAGCGGGGAGAATAGTACATCTTAGTTCATAACACTGTGGTTGTCCAATAAATGTGTAGGTTGAGTCCTTATTTAGCCTTAATTATTTCACTCCCTTGACCACTCATATTTCTATATATATTTTAAAGTAGAAGCCCATTTATTCAAACTGTTTCAAAGACATCAGACGTCTTCAGATAAATGGAGATTTCTGTAGTCAAGGGAGCAACAGGGTAAGAGAAAATGGGTGAAATTTTCTTCTACTGTAAATGGGCACAGCTTTAATGGCCTTTGCAGAGCAGCAGCCATGTACACAGCAGAGAATGTGACCCAATATCTTTCTCTTCATCTGGTAAACTGTCTTTTGCAAACTATAGGAAACTAGTAGAGAATGTGATATAATCACAGTTATCTTGGATTCAAAGTCAGAAACCCTTACTTTATGTATATGAATGTCTTTTGTAGGTAATATTGTACCGAACAACATTAGTATGCATGACTGCATAGAAGAAATGGCTGTGACACACGAAGTGCCTTGTGATGCTGCTGTAGGAAAGGTGCTACACACACAAAAAATGTATTGTATTCCACATATTGTACCATTTAAGAGCAGCATAAAATACCCACTTTGAAAAGTAATTTTATCTACTGATATATCCTATCAAATAAAATCCTGGTTGTAATTCTGATGTGCAGAAAGCTGTGTCTTTCTTTCAGAGTTGTAACCAGGTTCTTCATACCACTGTTATTCATTTTAACACTGGAACCTCGTGCTGTGGCTATAATGAAACACCAAGGCTCTAAAATAATTATGGCAGTGAGTCTGGAACCAAAAGTGTTCTACTGAGTGAGTGATATTTTACTGGCTGTGTCTGAATCTAAGAATTCCACTAAATAAAACAGACCAAGTGTTGTGTTTCATTAGGCTGCACTATTTGATAATCAATGCTTTACAATCTATTTGGAGGTGAAGAAGAAACGGACCAATGTATTAGAGACTCTGTATGTCATATTTAAGAGTAGACACACCTCCTGTGGGGAGGGTGGTGCCCAACTATTGGTAGTGATCCAAAATTTGTGTTAATATTGGGTCTATCTTTGATACAAAGTTGCTGTCCAGAAGAACATGTCCTGAAGATGGAAGAGTTGCAAAGACGTAGGTGTTTAGGGAAACAAAGAAAAGAGCTTTATAAAGCTCATCAAAAGCTCACTGAAGTCAATGAAAAGTTCACTCCAACAGGCTTTGGATCAGGTCCTAAGTCAAGACATTTTCTTCCCTCTCCAGAATTGGCTGGACAAACTGGAAACTGTTTGGGCAGTGGGACAGTGCACTCCACCCATAAACAGAGCACACTTGGGAGAATGCGCTAGCAGGCAACAGATATTTTGTCTCCAAGCCAAGATAAAGGGTTGTGTCTCCTACCAGCCCACCCCTGAGACAATAGTATAAAAGACTGTAGTGAGGTTATGTCTCTGAGGAAATCTAGAAAGGAATGTCATCTGAGTAGTGAGCAGGAAGACGTGCTCCCTGATGTTTGGTGTTGAAGTGGAAGGCATTAGTAAGTGACAGGGTGCAGAAAGTCACCTTTCTGACAGGGTGCAGAAAGTCAGCTGGAGCATTTCCACAGAGATCCATCGTTCTTTTGGATAAAGGGAAATATAAATCTGAATACAGGAGCAAATTCCCATCAGGAGAATCACCACTTCAGCTAGGTGGGAAAACTAAAGCATGGGCAAGTCCTTTTGCAGTAGAGAGGAAAAATATAGTTAAGTGGATACTAACAAACACTAAACTGTGATGGCAAAATTACTGTTTTGAAATTATAAATTGCATCCACATTAACACCAAATAAATTAATGGAGATTACCATTATTATGATGAGTACCAAATGGTTTTAAAGGGATTATGGCAAACAGGAGTTAGATTCAAGGAATCAATTATCTACTTATCTTGTCCATCTATTATTTAAGTGCAGAGAAAGACACAGCAGTCTCTTAATGCTAAAGTAACTTAATCTATTATCCTAACTGTAAAAAGAAAAGGAGTACTCGTGGCACCTTAGAGACTAACAAATTTATTTGAGCATAAGCTTTCATGAGCTACAGCTCACTTCATCTGTAGCTCACGAAAGCTTATGTTCAAATAAACTTGTTAGTCTCTAAAATGCCACAAGTACTCCTTTTCTTTTTGTGAATACAGACTAACACGGCTGCTACTCTGAAACCTATCCTAACTTTAGTTTTCATGGCAAGTGAAGGTGATTTTAACAATTGGGACTGGACTAGGCCCAGCCATTTGTGAGTGAACAAAGGAGCATGTGGAGGTAAGGAGAGGAAGGGCATAAGAAGCCTTCCCCTGTCCCTTTATCACCAGTGTAGGCACTGGACACAATTTGGTCTGTGTGCTACCTTGAATGAAGGTCTAGGTGAGGCTCATGTTACCATCATCACTACCTTACCCAAAATGAGAATTGCTCGGACTCCAACACACCCAGAGCTACAAGATCTGGCCAAATGTGGGTAGGAGTGTACTCTGCTCCTTTCAATGACTGGTGCAGCAGCTTAAAGTTCCCAGAGACTTTGTGTCTGATTTTTCTTGACTGCTTTTTAAAATTATGCACCTAAAAAGGTTGTTATAGAAGAGAAATTACCATTCCAGGAGATGGCACAAAGACTTGGCTATAACTTTGGCAGAGAAGGGATAAGGGGAGAAAAAAAATGACTATTAAGACAAAGATAATAGTAACTATGAAAATAATTGTATCACCAAATATAATATGTTACCATAAGGGATAGGTCTCAAATCCCTTCTTGATTACATACCAGTTTTGCAGTGGTATAACTTCATTGATTCACACTGGTGATCCTGGTGAAAATCAGGCTGATAGTGCATAATCATAGAATCATAGAATCATAGAATATCAGGGTTGGAAGGGACCCCAGAAGGTCATCTAGTCCAACCCCCTGCTCAAAGCAGGACCAAGTCCCAGTTAATTTCAAGGAGTGTGCAAAAAACACACTAGTTTTGCAGAAAACTATCATGATGGCAGCCCCTGATATTAACTTGGAATTCTGAATTTACACAAATCTGAAATCTTGAAACAAATCCAGTGAAATTTTCTCATTCTGAAGCAAAATCAGCAAAATCAGCTCTCACGTGCTCTCCAAGAGAACCCCCTTCACTAAGAGTCTGTGGCACTACAAGTCCCCTTTACCTGGAGTCAAACCATAGAGGAGAGCAGGGAGCTGATGAACTTTATAACTGACCCTCTCATGGGTTCTTTTGGACAGTAGAAGTTGGCTGGCCCACTCACTTTAGTACCGCAAGAATTGAACTTAAGATAGTCAAGCTAGTATGGAAATAACACCAAGTTAGTTCCTCAATTCACAGAAAATATTCTCATCAGCAGAGAATACTACTGCCTGCCCCCAAATTCAGCACCAATTTAAATTTGAAACACAGCTGAGCAAAATTTTTCAGTAAAAGCTTTTTTCAGCAGAAAATGCACATTTGGGTTAATCAAAACATTCAGCGAATTCATGTCAATTTCATGCCCCCCCCCAGCCCGCATACACAAAAGGCCCGTTAAAATATTCTGAAAAAAATCAAAATGTCTTGTTGAGACATTTTCTAAATGAAATATTTTGATTTACCAATTTTCAATGACAAAAAAATTTCTGATTTTTTTTGGAACTGCCAGCAAACCAAAAAATCAGTTATTTGCCCAGTTCTAATTTTAAACACTAAACATGACACAGTAGTCCTTGGAATTCTCTTTTAATGTGGTTCATTTGCTAACATTAGGGCACCAAGTGGAGATAAAGATCAGGGCAGTCATTATCAGAATGACTAAAAGTAGTGTCTGGAGAACCACTGCTGCCAAGTGGCTGAACAGCCCGACAGTTCTCCTAAACATGGCTTCTGTGGACTGGAAATGGGTTGAACTTGCTAGTTCCATATCCCTAAAGAAGGGGGACAGCTGCCCAGCCAGCCATCCCAGAACACTTTGCCACATGGGTTTTTCAGACCCCTGACCCCCCCCCCCTTGTGCAGAAGACAATTACGGATAAGGAAGAGACCCTGGGTCTGTGGGGGAAAGCAACTGTGTGGGGAGAGAAAGCCTGGCTGAATCCTCTTTGCAGTTGGCGTCAACTTCTAAGAAATGTGTTTTAAAAATGAGCCATGAAACCTTGTGAATTCAGGCTTCCTTGAAAAAGTTTTGCACAGCTCTAATAACCATGGTTGACATTTTTCAAAAGTATCTATTCGTTTTGGGTTCCCAGCTTGACACACCTTCGGCCTGAATTTCAGAAATGCTAATCTCCCACTGCTCCCATTGATATCAAGTGGAGTTGTAGGTACTCATCACATCTAAAAATCAGATCCACGGTCTTTCAAGCTGGGCACCCAAAACTGGAGGAACCCAAAAAGAGTAGCTACTTTCAAATATTTTGTCCTATACCTATTTGCATTGAAAAAGTACCTATCACTCTGGACCCTTTCCATTTTGAGCATGCCTGGTATTGTTTGATTTTTCTTGGGAGCAGTTGTCTCATCAGTCATGTGCTTTTATTGTTGGGATATACATGAGAGAGAGAGATTCAATCTCCTTTTCTATTGTGTTACACTAAAGTAAGTTTATTTTAGTAGCAGAAGTGACCAGGAATACAGACATCTGAAACACAAAGTATTTTTTGGCGGGGGCAGTCTTTAGGATTTCCCCCTTTACTCCTTTCACCTGGCTTCAAACCCAGTGTGGGGTGGATGCAGCTCCCTGTGAAGGCCATCAATGTGGCTACATGCATCAGTTATAGGGTGTTCCTTAAGACGAATATGATATGCTACCCCAGCCCTATAGGGGATGTGGTGCGTTGCTTTCTCAGCACTACAAGTCCCTGATCATAGAATCATGGAAGATTAGGGTTGGAAGAGTCCAATCCCCTGCTCAAAGCAGGATCAACACCAACTAAATCATCCCAGCCAAGACTTTGTCAAGTCGGGCTTTAAAAACCTCTAAGGATGGAGATTCCACCACCTCCCTAGGTAACGCATTCCAGTGCTTCACTACCTTCCTAGTGAAATAATGTTTCCTAATATCCAACCGAGACCTCCCCCACTGCAACTTGAGACCATTGCTCCTTGTTCTGTCATCTGCTACCACTGAGAACAGCTGAGCTCCATCCTCTTTGGAACCCCTCTTCAGGTAGTTGAAGGCTACTATCAAAACCCCTCTCACTCTTCTCTTCTGGAGACTAAATAAGCCCAGTTCCCTCAGCCTCTCCTAGTAAGTCATGTGTCCAAGCCCCCTAATCATTTTTGTTGCCCTCCGCTGGACTCTCTCCAATTTGTCCACATCCTTTCTGTAGTGGGGGGGACCAAAACTGGACACAATACTCCAGGTGTGGTCTCACCAGTGCCAAATAGAGGGGAATAATCACGTCCCTCAATCTGCTGGCAATGCTCCTGCTAATACAGCCCAATATGCCGTTGGCCTTCTTGGCATCGACGGCACATTGCTGACTCATATCCAGCTTCTTGTCCGCTGTAATCCCCCGGTCCTTTTCTGCAGAACTTCTTCTTAGCCAGTCAGTCCCCAGCCTGTAGCTGTGCATGGGATTCTCCCTTCCTAAGTGCAGGACTCTGCACTTGTCCTTGTTGAACCTCATCAGATTTCTTTTGGCCCAATCCTCCAATTTGTCGAGGTCATTCTGGACCCTATCCCTACCCTCCATCATAACTCTCCCCCCATCTTAATGTCATCTGCGAACTCGCAGAGGGTGCAATTAATCCCATCATCCAGATCACTGATAAAGATGTTGAACAAAATTGGTCCCAGGACCGACCCCTGGGGCACTCCGCTTGATACCGGATACCAACTAGACATCAAGCTGTTGATCACTACCTGTTGAGCCCAACAATCTAGCCAGCTTTCTATCCACCTTATAGTCCATTCATCCAATCCATATTTTTTAACTTGCTGGCAAGAATACTGTGGGAGACCGTAACAAAAGCTTTGCTAAAGTCAAGATATATCACATCCACTGCTTTCCCCATGTCCACAGAGCCAGATATCTCATCATAGAAGAGAATTAGGTTGGTCAGGCATGACTAGCCCTTGGTGAATCCATGTTGACTGTTCCTGAGCACCTTCCTCTCCTCCAAGTGCTTAAAAATGGATTCCATGAGGACCTGCTCCATGATTTTGCCATGGATTGAAGTGAGGCTGACCGGTCTGTAGTTCCCTGAGTTCCCTTTCTTCCATTTTTAAAATATGGGCACTATATTTGCCTTTTTCCTATCATCCGGGACCTCCCCTGATCGTAATGAATTTTCAAAGATAGTGGCCAATGGCTCTGCAATCACATCAGCCAACTCCCTCAGCACCCTCGGGTGCATTAGATCTGGACCCATGTACTTGTGTATGACCAGTTTTTCTAAATAGTCCTTAATCTGTTCTTTCACCACTGAGGACTGTTCACCTCCTCCCCATACTGTGTTGCCCAGTGCAGCAGTCTGGGAGCTGACCTTGTCTGTGAAAACCAAGGCAAAAAAAGCATTGAGTACTTCAGCCTTTTCCACATCATCTATTGCCTCCCCCATTCAGTAAGGGTCCCACATTTTCCCTGACCTTCTTCTTGTTGCTAACATACCTGTTGGTATGAGATACATGATGTTTTGAGATACATGAGATCCAAACTACCCCCCACCCCCGGCCCTCTCTCTCTTTAATGCAATGTGTTGCCACTGGACTGCTAGACCGGTCTGTATAATATGTTTTATATACATTTCATTATGATAAGGGAAATAACATGCACACAGTATGTGTGTCAGGATAGGTGTCTGTATAGATGCAAACGCATTGTGGCAAGGCCTTTTTCTGTGCACAAGAGGGGGAGGATAATACAACTTCTGTACAAGACAAGCCACAGTGTGCCTGGAGGAAGCAGGCACTGCACAAGCCCTGACAATCATTCTCTTCCGTTCTCCTCCCCCCCGCCCCCCGCTCTCCTGGCCTCTCAAAGGGGCAGGGAGAGGAAGGATGAGGGAAAGGCAATGCCATCTACCAGAACTGGTCAGGCCTCAGGAGGATCACACACTGCATCTCCCCTAAAAGTGGTGGAGCTACAATAAACATTGCAGTGTGCACTTCCCAAGGCTTCTAGGAGAAAATACAAGTCAGACAGATTTCCTATTGGAATTCCCAAAGCAGTACAAGTCGCCTCCGCAAGACCCATACCTTCAATGGAGGGCTGGGGAATGTGACCCATGTGGCATATCTGTATTGTATGTGGCACACTGTTGGCCAAATATTCAGTGTGGCCTCAGGCTGGCCTTTAAAACTGTAAAAGTCTGACCCATGAGCAAGGCTAACTATCCAGCTTGAAAATCATGGCACTTATGAAAATGTGGCTACATGTTTACTGTGTAGAAAATTATAGATAGGTTCTGGAGACCCAAGAGAAGGTCAGGCATTAAATTTGGCCCCAGATATAATAATGGGGTTTCATGATTGTAACTGAGAACAATCTGATATTTTATTTACTCTGGTCCCAGGTCAGAAAAGCACTTCAGTGTGTGCTTAAGACCATTTTTATTCAGCAAAGCTCTTTGATGTGCTCTGCTGAATCGGGTCCTCTGTCTGCTGCTGAACCAATGGAAGCCACTCTACTTGTTAGCATCAGTGATGTAAAGTCCCTGAGGGGGTCTCTTCCAGGAATGGTATCTTAACGGCTGACAACTTTTGACACAGAAACCTGATTCGGAGCTCCTGTGAGGAGACTGAGTTCTTCGAGGATACCTACAGATACCAAAAAGAAAAGGAGTACCCGTGGCACCTTAGAGACTAACAAATTTATTAGAGCATAAGCTTTCGTGAGCTACAGCTCACTTCATTGGATGCATCCGATGAAGTGAGCTGTAGCTCACGAAAGCTTATGCTCTAATAAATTTGTTAGTCTCTAAGGTGCCACGGGTACTCCTTTTCTTTTTGCGAATACAGACTAACACGGCTGCTACTCTGAAACCTACAGATACCAAGGATCTCTTGTTCAGCCCACATCTAAGTGCAAGCACCATACAGATAGGTATTTTCTTAATGTTAATTCCTACTTGTCCCACATGAATGGTAATGTACTTGCACCTGCACACCATGAATCTATGGAGGAAATATCACATTTTTCTGAACCCAGTTAGTCTAAAAAAAAATGTCTTCAAGTCTGTTAATGGGAAGTACAAATATAAGCACCGGAAGGCCCTCATCCTTCAAAGAGAGCCCTTAGGAATAAAGCCCCACAGACTCCCATGTGGCACTGGATGGGTGCAATTTATGTCCATGTGGTTTACTCTGCAGGATTGGGGCCTCAGCGATCATTAGTTTAAAAAAAAAAAGGCAAACAGAGTCAGAATGATGTCAACAGGCATTAGTGCGGAGCACCAAGGCTCCTAGAGACGAGCTACATAAATTGCCTCCTTAAATGATTTATTTTCTAGAGAGTAACTTTAACAGTAAGACCTTTTACTTGCTTTATTAGACAGCGGCTAAGCTGCTCTCTTCATACAGTTACAAATTCACCAGTTACACTTAAAGAGCCATCCTCGCTTGCTCTTTCCTTTTTTTTTTTTTTTTGGTCTTTTTGTGAAATAGACACCCAGTTTCAAACCATTTTAAAAAATATCAAAACCCTGGTGGAAAATAATTTGCAGCTGTGATAATATCACATTTTTTAAAATACCATAATATAGTTTTACTTTTAATAATAAAAGATAAAACAGGAGAGTCTGTGAATAATTAGAGATTGCAGTCTGAAGCCAGTTACAGTCACTGCAATTGATAATAAACTTAAGCCCCCTTGGGAGCAGGTAAATGCTTTGCAACCCTGACCCCCTTGCTCTCACATTACTTAACAACCCCGCAGTTCCAGCATTACATCACCATTCAAGCGATTGGTCCCTGCATTTTAACTCTCTCTCTGTCTCCTCTGATTAAGAGCAACACAGTGATGGTGGGTGGGGGGACTTCTCTTGAGTTTGCTGCTCCTTGTTTGGGTTTGGTTCGTTTTAAAACCAGCTTCTGCTCTACAAGTCCAGGTTACACTCAACAGAAAAACTCTAGCAAAGTGAAAAGGAGAGCAGGAAAGGGGGATCGAGAATTAGGAGGAGTAGAAAGGGAAGAAGCAGGGGCGATAGAAAAGTCTATAGAAATCAGAAAAGGAAAAGAAAATTAAAAACAAACCTCATGGACATCACTGAGCCTGAATTCCCTGCTGAGGTGCAGAACATGAGAGCCCTGGAATGAGTATATGTAGAACTTGAGCCAAAGCTTAACTAGCCCGAGTGAGTCATATCCTTCCCATTTGATTCCAGTCCAAATGATGATGTAATGCTCTGGCCCTCTCTCTCTCTACACTACCTCCCGCCTCCCTGCTCTCCTTTTTAGCTCAGTGCTGGTGAAGTCACCGTTTAAATCTGGCAGAACTGAAGCAAAAACTTCAATGTAACCAAAACAGCCCCAGGCCAAGTTCCAGACGTACTGAGACTTGGTGGTGCAATTGCTATTGGAAACGGGTAAACAGAGAAAGAAACAGTGCTGTCTCAGAATGGCCAGAGCAGCTGCCTGCGAAATCAGAGTAAAACCCGGGGAACTGGGCTGTCAGTGATTTACTGGTTTTGATCAGAAGATAATACACACACAAAAATGCCCATGCATTTCAGGACCTCAAGAAGGAGAAAGAGCAACTGGGAAAGGAGAAGGGAGGGCAAAGAAGAAAGGGAGACTAGGAGTGCAGAAGAGAAAATTTTGAGGGTGGGAGGATCTTTTAGGATGTAGGGAGAATAAATATTCAGTATAGGTGTTTGCACTTGTACAGGTTTGATGAATTAAGTCAGAGCAACTCCACTGACTTCAAGCTGTGTAAATCTGGCAAGAGCTTGAAACCAGGCCCCCATTTTTGCAGGATAATTGTGGGGTTCTGTTTGAGTTTCTTGGGCTGTCAGTGAGCTGAAATGTGCAGGTGTTTTCTTTCCAGAGGATGTCAGACTCTTATCTAAAAGCAACCAAAAAAACCCCCAAAACCGACCACCACCAAACCCTACCATATTCAATCACACCATTGCAACACCACTATGTATTTAGTTTTGAACTTAAAGAGATTCTTCTACAAACTTAAGAAATATTCCATATACTTAAATGGACAATACACTGGAACTGGTAAAGATTACTTAAAAAAGAGGAAACTTTTCAAGTGAAATATTGTAGTTTTATGACACAAGTGTTTCCAACTTTAGCAGCTATATTACAAAAGGCTGAAATATACCATGCGTCTATCAAGGTAGCTTAACGTCACTGAGGTTTCTTTTACTGTTCTTTCACAATTACTTTTGATCAGTGGAGTAAAAACGTAGCTCCATTGTAAAAGGCAATGCTTGTGTTTTTAAAAAGTAACATTAAATCTTATCTTAAGTGATCACTCTCCTTACAGTGTGTATGATAAACCCATTGTTTCATGTTCTCTGTGTGTGTGTGTGTATATAAATCTCTCCTCTGCTTTTTCCACCAAATGCATCCGATGAAGTGAGCTGTAGCTCACGAAAGCTTATGCTCTAATAAATTTGTTAGTCTCTAAGGTGCCACGGGTACTCCTTTTCTTTTTGTGAATACAGACTAACACGGCTGCTACTCTGAAACCTGTCATTAAATCACATCTATTATCCTTGAATATGCCAAATGTGAAAACGTACGTTATGGAACTACAGAAAAATCAGCATGACTTGCACTTAGAACATTGCAAGGATAACTAGAATGGGCCTTTTTTAACCACAGGTCAAGAGAAGAATTTCAACAAGCAGCTCAGAAAATCCAACCACCACCCTATACAAATAAAAACCAGAAAAGCCTTTACTGACATCTGGGTTGCCAGCCACATCCACCTTTTCCATACCTATCACTTCATTGGATAGCTCAGGGTAAATTTCAGTATTACAAAAGACTTGGGGAAGACACCCAGAGCTTTCATAAAATCTGGTGAAAATACAAAAGCCAATGATATTTTGTTCATATTATGGTTTCATTTTATAGCAAAATATTTTCTATTGCTTAGAAGCATCTTGTCAGTAAATGGCTCTTTGTAGCTGAATGATTGATCACTCCAGCCGTTTAATGCCCCATATGCTGCAAAGCAATAGCGATTATTGTTAAGTAGCGAAGTTTTCCCAGGATGCTGTTATGGCTATCAATGATCTTAAAGATATATACTTTCAGGGGTCAATGCTGCTAATTTCAGCTTGGTTGGTTTCAGTCATGAATTTAAACGATTAATTTTCTGGGCATATCAGTATAAGACACAGGCAGGATGAGAAGGGGAAAAAGCAGTGGTTTGTCCCATTCAAGTGGGAAAACAGGCTGCCCTCCTGCGTGACATCCCCAATCGATATTGATGCTGCAGCCATGCCGAGTGACACCTTTATCAAGCAAGGCAGCACTGAATTAGAGGTGATCGGCCATAATTATTACTGGCGCCACCGAAGCCTGTGGCTTGACGGCATCAGATGTGGTTGTTATAAAGTTTAGTCCATTGTGTCAGTGGCCTATATAATTCATTTATGTCTGAATTACCAGCTATTGATTTTTTTTTGTCTTCTGTAATGTAATAAAATAAAAGTTAGATCATTCCAAAAGCTTTCTTTTAATTCCAGGCCTTTCTGGCTATTTTATTTTTAATCCCAATCCTTTTTCTTTTCTTCTTCCTCCTTTTAAAAAAAGCTATACTAATTTTCTTGTGAAATTGCGACAGCACATCTTTGCCTCCCACTCCCCTTTTATTTTGTTTTCTTACACTTGCAGCTCTGGGTTACTAGCTTAACCTCATCATCTGCCTTTCAGTTATGCCACTGTGATTGCTATAAACAAGAATGGTCCCAAAGCAGAACCCTGCCCATGAACACCCCCAACTTTAGAGGAAGTAAAGGTCTGATACAGGCATAAACTCAGAGGCTCAGGTCCATGACTAGTAAGAGAGGAACTGCCACTAGGGCAAATACTTGCAGACAGAAAAACTATTATACTAATCAATGAGGTGTTATAGTTCTCTCTGCACATGCACATGTAGCCACTCCTCCAGCCTTTACTCATTACTAGCCCCATTGGCTCCAATGGCACTATTCACAGGAGTAAGGCCCATAGTTCTGTCAGAACAAAACAGAAAATTTTGTTTGCCCAAATCAAGCACAGACTCCACGTTTCCCTCTCTGGATATCTTCTTCTGTTAAAGAGATATGACGGTGACAATATAGTAATGCTAAGTAGTCCATTAAGTCATTAATACTTACAGAAATATAGTCTCTGAAGGAAAGAGCTCCTTGAAATCAGTTTTTGTTTTGTTTTGTTTTTTTAAAGAAACATTGATTCAAACAGATTCTCATGAATTAGAGATTTCTCAAAATGAACAGATTAGACCAGTATGGCCTGGACAGCACATGAAGACACTTTTTAAAAAAATAGGGTACGTATACATTTAAAGTCTCATTTCGAGAGGCAAACTGTTTTTATACCAAGTTCATGCTTCAAAGGAATTTAAAAACATTTGTACTTGTTAGTGGGAAGGCAAACGTTCTTTCCATCTCAGGTATTTTCAAGGCCTATTGATTTTTTTTTCCCTTACAGGAAACACTGTTTTCCCATTTTCCTTCCTGTGACCAGTCAATGATAAAGAATATCCTGTACTCAGAGGAAATTCCACTCACATACAAGAGCTGCCCCTTTTTATCTATTAGCCTCTTTTTCTTCTCCCTCCCCCCCATCTTGCCACTATCCTTATGTTTTCAGCAGTCAGCTACACTCAAGAATAGGTCTGTTGTGTTGGGAGTTGTGGGATGTTTTAATTCTAATGGGAGACTTCTTCAAAGCAGTACCCAAGCCAGTCCAGTAATGATTCCAGCTTAGCTGGCTAGCTCCGGAATGCTTACAACACCCTCCCTGTAGCGTATTTCATCCTTAGGGAAAGGGTGGTGAGGCACACCACAGCTGTTTGGTGTAACAAAAAATGACAAATTCAGTGCTTCTGCTAAAAGGTTCCAATCTGAACAACATCTGAATTTTGAGAGCTCAGATCTCAGGGCACACTAGGATTATCTCGAAAGCAGCAGTATTATAATAAGGAAATTGCATAGACTGCTTGAACAGTGTGTGAAAATAGATTGAGAATGTGGCTGGATAAATCATTTGTTCTAAACACGGGCATACCCACAATCTCAATGGCTCTGATCCTGTGCCTGTTGAAATCATTGGCAATGGGCAAAAGATAAGGCCCTAAATATAGTGTAAAACTGTATTTATTATATATTTTGTATACACTACTTGGCTTTTTTATGGGCTTGATTGAGAACAATATTCTATAACAATTATTCCACATCAAGGATGATATGTTTGTCATCCAGACATTATGTTTCATTTTTAAACCTAGATCCTTACAGTCCCTGTGGAATTAAGGAGGCCAGATAATTTTAGGGTTAAATAAGGTTTAATGACTATCATATGTACAGAGCCTTAAACCTAGTATTGAAAAATTATTTTTTTAATAAGTGGCATCTCTTCCTTTTTTAATTTAAAATAACCATCCAGGTGGTTTCCTAAGGATTTCTTTGCAAATTGCTTCCAGTGAACCTTTCCAGTCACAGACCACTGCAAACCCATGTGGTGTTATTCAGCATTCAGTTCAACTTGGGTGTCCTGTGTTTTTATAGTGGACAGAGTCTGAGGGATTGTCTGCCCAAGTGCCTACATTTAAGGGCTCGATTTCACAAGATGTGGAGGCCTCTGGCCCTAATCCAACAAGGATTTAAGCATGTGCTTAATTTAAGCATGAGTGGACCCACTGACTTCACCTGAACTACTCACAAGTTTAAAATTCCACTGGGGAAGTGGAATTTTCTAAAGCACCTACCTGACTTAGGAGCATTACTCCTATTGACTTTCAATAGGACTTAGGTTCCTAAATCACTTAGGTGCTTCTGAAAGTCTTTTGCCGGATCAGGGTCAAAGTGTTGAACTCAGTTTCAAGACTGAACTCCAAGAGAGGTAAAGCATGTCTCTCTGTAAACTCCCTAAACTGTTTTAAAATAAAATAGCAAGAAATATTCTTTGCAGGAAACACCCTCAAACGTCCAATATATCTGTATTGTATGAAACTGGTTTGGACCAACTCTCTCTCTCTCTCTCTCTCTCTCTCTCTCTCTCTCACACACACACACACACACACACACAAATATGAAGTAAATATAGTATTTAGGAAAGGTGCAGGGTTGATAGCCCTGAAGACTGATGCTCTTTAATAGTCCAGAAAAATGTACAACACAGGCACGAATGGCAGCGAAATTTCCCCACATTTCATCATGAATCTCAACCATGACCTTAAGGGACAACCTCTAGGGATGTGAGAGTAGTTAAGTCTCCTAGCCCATTCCATCCTTAACCTCTCAGGTGAGATTGTTAAGCCTGTTAATGACAACTGTGCTAGTGTTTTTTATGATGTGGACATTTAACCACTAGGAAATAGAATGAAACATCACCTACTCATTAAACATAGGCCAAATAGCCTGGGGCCAGCTTTGAGCTGATGACCTGAATGTGAAGAACTCTGTATCCAATTACCTATCATTGAGTCAGCCTATCCGAGTAGCTAGCTATTTTATTACAGTTTTAAACCACAAATAATGCAGCAATTTATGCAAAACAGTAACATTTTACATTTCTATAGCACCTTTCACCCTGAAGGATCCCAAAGCACTTCACAGACTATACATAAAAAACCAAAGAAATGTAATCAGCTCTGACAAGAAAGGTGGCAACCAGCCAGCACACTGCACAAGAACTGGGGGAGGAGAAAGGACAAAGGTAAACACCCACTATTTTAAAAATGCCTTGTAATTATCAGTGTTTCTGAACAGCAAAGAGAGACCTAATTCTTCCCTTGCTTATATCAGCATAATTCCATTTGCTTCAATGGAGTTACTTATTTACACCAGTGTGTGTTAGTCCGTAATGAGAAGCATAATTATTTCTATTCTCATTCTAGGAAGCTTTGTCACTGTTATCTCAAATATCTCAATCTTGTTATTCATAAAAAATGGGAAATAGGATCTGTTTCCTCATGAAAGCTGGTTGGGAGTTTTTCAATGATTTTTTTTTCAATTTTTTTTTAATTAAAAAAAATGCCAATCTGCCAAAACTAAAACTGTTTGTGAAACAGGACTGGATTTGGTGACTTTTCAGAACTTTCAAAATGTTTAATGTCAACATTTTCAAAATAAAAATTACAGTTTTCCAATTTGAAATGACATTCCATTTCAAAACCTAAGCTAAGCTTCAGCTAGGGGTGAGGGGGAAGGACAAAATCAAAATTTCAAAATAAGTTAAAACATTTTGATTGACCCAAACAACTGCAAAAAATGTTGGAGTTTTTTAGATCACAAATATTTTTGCAATTTTGACTTTTTGTCCCAATTTGCAGCAGGACATTTTTTTAAATTCTTGGAAATATTTGCAGGATGCAAAAACCATTTCCTGCCCATCTCTATTCTGCATCCCCTCCCAATGTACTTCAGACAAGAAGAGAACAGACCTCAAATTGAGAGAGCAAAAATTGAAGTAAGACTCATAATGCCATAAGGCAACTCTGAGCTGGAGAGCCAACCACAGGAGATCAGTAATACAATAGGAGAGAGCATTGAATAACTGTTCATATCAGACTCTAAAATTAATTTTAATCTTTCCCTGAATTTTTTTTCCTTATAGATTTTCTTTAACCTTCTGTTTTATTCCTTCAGCCTGAAAAATAAAATAATAATAATAATTTATATTCCAGTGATTTTTTTTAAAATCAAGCAACCCCCTGGGACTTAACTCCTGTTGGGGAATGGGGTGAGGGACAAATTCTGGAGCTCAGAGCTCTCTCACTTTGGCACTGTAAATTCAAGGTACTGTCTACTAATAGCTAGTGCTACAATTATGTCATGGAGGTCATAGAATCTGTGACTTCTGTGACCTCCATGACATCTTCTGCCCCGGGGCTGGACTGCTGAGCAGCAGGGGAACTCCAGAGGTCCCTGGGAGTCCCCCGGAACTCCTATTCCCCACGGGTGGCTGGGTTCCCGGCAGTTGTCCAGCCGTGGCAGGACCCCCCTCCCCTTCCCACAGCAGTGTAGCTGAGAGGGGTGGCGGGAGCCCTCCACAGCTACCCAGCCACCAGGGCAGGGATTGGACCCCACAGCAGCCCAGCCGCTGTGGGTGCTGGACTATCCTCCCTCCGCATTTTGTCAGGGATATTTTCAGTAAAAATCACGGACAGGTCATGGGTTTTCGTGATTTTTTTTTTAATTGCCCGTGACCTATCTGTGATTTTTACTAAAAATATCCCTGACAAAATCTGATCCTTAGTAATAGCATATAAGGTTGCTTGCTTCTAAAGAAGTGTCTTTGTTGATAATTCAACTGGCCATTCATTATTTCCTGCCTGAGAATCAGTGACCATCATCAACCATTAGCAAACATTTTCTGGATTCTAATCTGGGCAATTTGAACTTGATTTGTATTTCAGGAGCCATGACAGCACAACCCTCCAACTAACAAAGAGTTTTTAGAAAATATACGATACAGTTCAGATGTCAAAGGATTTTTTAAAAATAAATACTTTTCAATTATTAATAATTTAGTATGTTTATAGTGCATAAGTGTTCATGAACATTACAATTTAGGTGCCTGATTCTGCACCCACTGAAGTTAATAGCAGCATTCTTCTTGATTACAATGGCACTGGATTGGTCCCACAAATAGTATCTCTTTATCATTCAATGATTCTTATTAACACAAGGAGTTGCATGAATCCTAGTGACATCATTTTTACATGGCTCCATCCATCAACTTCCCAGCAGAGTTCAGAATTAATTTATGTCAACATCCCATGTCTAGATACCTTAGCTGTAGCACACTTTAGTCTATTTTAACATTGAATTGTGCTTCTGAGAAACAAGAAGGTTTTTGGCAAGAGCATTGAGATAAAGCCACAAGTAAGGGTCACATTGTGAGCCCCTTACTTGCAATGGTGAGCAGTTACAGGAGTTGTCCCACTGAAGTCAGTGCTCTCCAATGTAAGTAAGGATATCAGAAATTGACGCCTAAGAATTTAAGCTTTCTGACTGATCAAACAAAAACTGTCAGCTGATAGAACATATTTTATTTTAATAAGGAAAATACCTACCTTCCACCTTACTATTTAAAATGGGAGTAAAAACGAAGCCTAATTCCTGTGCACTGCTATTTATGGTACATTTTCTGATATTTGCAGTTAGACAACCATCTGTGCAACCATCAGCGACTTTTTCTCAAACTGACAAGAATTCTACTAGCACTAAGTTATGTATTTAGAAGCCCACCAACACTTTTGTCCAGGAAGTAGGCACGGGGGAGGGAAAAAGATGAATATCCCCAATTCCTACAGTTTGCATGGCAAGTGGTATCCATATTTTTAAAATATTATTCATTTTAATATTGATACGAATGTTTTACATTTTTAGGATTGAATGATTGGGAACGCACATACAGGCTACTGGGCAGATTCTCTTTGAAAAGACAGAAACCCAGAGAGGCAATGTATATGGACCTCATTTTACTATTACTTCTTCTTCTTCTTCAAGCATCACAAAAGAAATAAAAATGTCTTTATGCCTATTTTTAAAGATATGCCTGACAACATGTATTTTCAATGTTTATGTGACATATTTCTAGTAAAATATAATGTCCCTAGTTCAACAAGGTAATTAAGCACATACTTAACTTTAAGTTAATACACTTCAAGCTAGGAACATGTTTAAATACTTAGCAGAATCTGAGCCTAAATTTCTTTCTCCTAATATCACAGGGTAGCTTTCCCAACACAGGCTGCACTTCCACACAGTTGCTAATAGATTATAAAGAGTGAACATTTATAAACATCAGTGCCAATGCAGGAGAAGTAGATCTTACTACCCTTTACCAAAGCTCCTTTCCCCAAGGATAGGTTTCAGTGTAGCAGCCATGTTAGTCTGTATTCGCAAAAAGAAAAGGAGTACTTGTGGCACCTTAGAGACTAACAATTTTATTTGAGCATAAGCTTTCGTGAGCTATAGCTCACTTCATCGGATGCATTTGGTGGAAATGCATCCGATGAAATGAGCTGTAGCTCACGAAAGCTTACGCTCAAATACATTTGTTAGTCTCTAAGGTGCCACAAGTACTCCTTCTCTTTTTCCCCGAGAAGATCAGGTACTGAAACACTTGGAAATACTACCAGAGCCTATTTCTTATGCATTGACCTATTGATAGCTTGGAACTTCTCTCAACTCATGAAATTCTGCAAACACCCTTTTAGTCCATTTTTAATAATAAAATAAAGACAGTCTGATCACAACTTATATAGAAAATGGAATTGTTCAGATGTCTGCTGTCACCCATCAGAGGAAATCTGCATCTGTAGCTCGTTGAACTCAGAAGCCCTCCCTGGCACTGGCATACCATTCTACTCTAATTACATTCGCTACTTAACATGGATCATTATCATCTTGCAAAACTTTTGGGGTCATTGAAAGGGATTTCAAGAATGCCACAGTAAAAACGGACAGCTTGTTGATGTCACGATCTGTGATGCTAATTCTGTCTGATGTTACTTTCACAGGAAATCCCACTCCTGGGTGCTGCTTCACATCCAGCTATACTCCTCTATACATCCACATGTGTGTGAATTATTTGGTGGGTTGCATTTGCGGACAATGATGTAGGTGAAGTACCTGAGTCTGACAAAATTCTTCACTCCCTTCAACATTCAGGTTCTGTCATGATCATCAACCTGTTTATAAATCTTGTGTTGATGCAAGCTATCAAGACAGAGCTGAGTTAGGGTGAAATCAAAGTGATGCGACACATTTTAAAAAAATTATATATGTTTTAGTAGCTTTAAATGCTAAACAAGCTGATTACATCATACTCACAGAAAAATGATTCAGTGTAACCAAGGAAACTGTTTTTGCTAAACAACAGCAAGAGTCCCTTCATTTACATCTAAATTCACACGAGACAGAAGTTTAGTTTAATCTCACTTTACAGAAATCTGACGCTGTAATCCCATGGCAAGTGTTGAGATTGGCTGGGGTGTTCTTGTGTCAGTTCTTAGGGCAAAACTCCCTGGGGACTGCAGCAGGGCTGTGTCAGATGAGGGCCCTTTGCTTTTGGAATATGTTATCCTTGGAGGCCTGCCAAAGGCCCCAAGTTTGGCTAGCCTCAGAGCATAATCTTCTAAGGCTCATTTATACTGTTTAGTGTTTGCTTGATTGTCTTTTTTATTTTTCCTTTTGGCGTGGTTTGTTTTCATTGTGTTTTGTTTGTTTTCATTGTGCCTGGGTTATCAATTTAGCTTATTCTGTATCTTCAGTCTCCCCAGACGTTATGATATGCCACTGATAGCCATGACTGTGGTAGTCTAACGATCACTTCTGTGTTTTGTTGGGGGGAGGGGGTGTCAAATCATGAAGTCATTACTCAGTTTGGGCTGACTCCTTACTTGGGCAAGATTTTCATGAAGCTGATTCTGAGAAATGCCGAGCATTAAAAGCAATAGGATTGTAAATGCTCAGAAGCTGCTAAACAACACTAAGGGTTAAACCAACAGGAGTTTTATCTGGTGGAGTCTTTGAAATAACTGAAAAGTCTCCAGAATTTGGCTATTTCATATCCTAGCTGCTACGGTGATTTATATACATACATCCAGAATGATTTAAGAGATAACAGAAATATTATTACTGTAATAATGGCAGAAACCATTATTGTTAAGGTTACATCTTCATTTTTATTCAAAGTTTTTTCCAAAACGTTCACCTTTTAGGATCTGCAGTGTTGTAGCCATGTTGGTTCCAGGATATGAGAAATAAAAGGTTGGTGAGGCAGCATCTTTTGTTGGACCACCTTGTGTTGAGAAAGAGACAAGTATTCAAGCTCCACAGAGCTCTTCTCTGGTTCTCACTCTCACCAACAGAAGTTGATCCAACAAAAGATATTACCTCACTCACCTTATCTTTCTCACCTTTTAGGAAAATTTTTTCCCATGCCTGGTCTTTGCCATACAGTGAATATTTCTGGAAATATTTTGCTACAGTTGTTCTGCCATTTTTGAGTAGAACTGTGAAAAATAAACACTCTAAGAAAAAAATCGTGAACTTTTTATTTTAAACTGCTCTACACTCAGAAATCTTGAACTTTGTCATGAAAATAGCTCACAAAAACAAGTGGTTCTGAGGGCATTGGTGAAAATTAATTTTGATTTGATGGAGTTACAAGTCTTTCAAAATCCTGTTTCACCCATACAGAATATGTTTTCCACATGTTTTCTCACTAAGCTTATGAAACATGCAGCTGAGGAAGGCCATGCTGCACATTCATGACGGCTAATTTAGTTAGCCCCTGTGAATCTTTTGAGGACAGCCAAGAAAGGTTTGTAAGATATAAAATGGTTGAGGGAGGAGGGAGCTTGCACACTTGTCAAGGTGCACAGGAAGGAGACCTGCTTTGAAACACTGTAGGAGCTCAGCTTGCAAGGGTTATAAGAGAGGTTCTCTTAAAGTACTTTTTGTTACATGTATATATTATGAAGGCACCCACAATGGAGCTTAGATTCTGTGCTGTGCAGGGGAGGGAGCAAAGGTGGCTTTAAGACACCAGTGTACCCTTCTGAATCTGGGCTGCCATATGAGTCAGCACTTTTGCACCCTTACATACCTAATTCATGAAAACCCCTTGAGAACTGCCTATGGGCCACTCCACAGCCTGCAGCAGCACAAAATCTCTGTAGTGCTCTGCTCAGTGCTACCAAGGCATTCTTAACACACCAGAGCCACAGCAGAATACACAATCTCTCTCTCTCAGAATACAGTCATACTGTACACCTTAGTGACCCGTACTGTCGAAGAGTTCTTCTGCGTAGACATGATACTTTCTAATCCATCCAAAACACAGCTATTAAAATTATCTTCTTCATGCATACTGCTCCCTCTTGCCCATCATATCAACTTTAAACTTCCCCTTCTCACCTTTATCCATTCTATCCAAGTCTACATTCCATCAAAAATACCAACCTTTGAAGATTTATTCATGTCCTTTTCCTACTTGGAAACCTCCCAGCCCAGTCCACCAAACCACTGCCCGCCCTCTCTTCTTTCAGTTCCCACAAAACTCATGTCTTTCATGGTGCCTATAAGCATGAAATAAAAAGCAGAAAAACAAAATGACCTTCCAAGTAATTCCCTCCTTAAGGCTTTTGTATGTACATGTACACATATGTATGTGTGCATACACTTCGCCATAGCTTTCATTCCTGATTCTTCATTATTAGCATGTTTGCATGGAACTTGGATTTTTTTCCTCCAAATGCTTAGTTGTCCTTCTGATGAAATTCCACTGTTGGGAAATAACAAGACCTGGTACATCTCTGAGACCCCTTTAAAACCTTGTGTTTGGGATGTCACAAATAAGATTGGCTGCAGGTGGGAAACAGGCATAAGCAGCAAAGGAAATAATAAAAGATAAAGATCTTCTTTCACAAAAATGGTCTTGGTGATAATGAATGAGGAAAGATATCTTCAGAAAACACATGATTTATAATCCAAACTGTTGCTAAAAATGTTTTTCAAATATTTACCACCAGGTGCCAGCAGTTCTTTAATGCTTTTTATTTTCCATTTCTGTTATATACATTCAAAATTGTGCCATCATCTGAACTAGGACTTCAGATGGGGAATTTAAAAGGGGAGAAAAATGTAGGGATGAGAGGAAACTTGAAGAAACCAAGATCCTATATTTTCATGCAAATACCCTTACTAGCAAAGAGGAAGGGAAGAAAATTCAGGCCTGCACTACAGAGAGTTTTTGTACCAGTATAACTATGAGCTAAGAGTCTGATTTTTTTAAACCGAACTAGTTATGTCATTATAACTCTTAGCATGGAGATATTTATAATGGGATAAAGGGGCCTTCTATGAGTAGAATATATATCCCTTCTCATAATGAAATAAACTATACAAGTATAACCACCTTTTTACCAATATAACTGCATCCACACCAGGACAGTTATACCACTTTTACTATACCAGTATATTTAATGTCATATAACTTGTGTGTGTTTAGACAAGGCCTCAGAGGGTCCTCTCTGGACTAGGAAAACAAGGTGTGTTCAGCCGTGAACGTGGCTGAAGATACCCAGCCTGTGAAAAAATCTCTGCCTCCTCAGTCACATTTAAAGGTGATGTTTTAACCATTTGGGCTCTGCCTTCTGAGAGCTCTTTTCTCCTTTGCTAAACTAGACAGTTTCCTCTCATAACTCCAGAGACCTTTGTTAAGCTCTTGTTTCCAAAGGTTAAGGTCTTGAGGGTGATCTTCCCATTTGTCCACATCCATGTCCATTTCTTTGAGGTCTCGCTTGCACACACCCTTGAAACGCAATCTGGGGCATCCTTTAGGTCTTTTTCCAGATGCCAGTTTGCCGTAGAGGATGTCCCCTGGGATGCACCTATCATCCATTCAGCACACATGCCCAAGCCAGTGGAGGTGTCTCTGTTTGAGGACTGTTTGCACGCAGGGTATGCTGGCCCGCTTGAGCACCTCAGTGTTGGTGACTCTGTCCCTCCAGGAGATTCCAAAGATTCAATAAAGGCAATGCATATGAAAGCTGTTGAGTCTCTTTTCCTGATGAGAGTATAGTGTCCATGTCTCATTCCCAAACAAAAGTGTGCTGATAACACATGCATGAGACACACAGATTTTTGTGTGTTCTGTCAGTTTGTTGTTTTGCTAGACCCTCTTGTTGACTGGGAGCCACCTGAGATAAGTGCTGCCCAGCAGGAGCCTGCACCCCAACCCCCCTCCCGGAGTCAGGACCCTGAACCTCCTCCTGCTCCCTGAAACTCTTCCTACACCATGTATCCCCTGCCCCAGCCCTGACCTCCCTCCCAGAGCCAGCACCCCATAGCCCCTTCTGCATCCCAACACTCTGCCCAGCCCAGAGCCCCCTCCTGCACCCAAACTCCCTCCCAGAGCTTGCACACCTCACCCCCTTCTGCACCCCAACCCCCTGCCCCAGCCTCAATTCAATGAAGAAGCCCCCTCCCACACTGCAAACCCCTCGGCCCCAGCCCAGAGCCTGCACCGCCTCCCGAACCCCAAACCCCTACCCCAGCCTGATGAAAGTGAGTGAGGGTGGGGGAGAGCGAGCAATGAGGGGGGAGGAATGAGCAGGACGGGGCTTCGGGGAAGGGGCGGGGTAGAACCTGGGTTTCCCTTAAATTCAAAAAGTGATCTTGGGCATAAAAAGGCTAGAGACTGCTGGTCTAGACATTGTTGTGGGGGCTTGAGTTCTGTTTCAAGTGAAAGGTTGACAGTGATAGTGGACCCCAGGTATGTGAACTCATTCACCACTTCAAATCATAGTTGATCTTGATGGAGGGTGCTTCCTCAACTCCTTGGCACATTGTGTAAGTCTTTTTTAGGCTTATAATAAACCTAAAGTCTTGACAGATTTTGGAAAAACTGTCCATTAGGCTTTGAACATGAACTTCTGGGTTGGCTGTCACTGCTGAGTCATCAGCAAAGTGAAGGTGTTGGATAAGAGCCTCCCAAGTCTTGGTTTTAGATCTGAGTCTTGCAAGATTAAACAGCTTTCCATCAGATCTTGTGTGCAAGTAGATTCCCTCAGATGAGGAACCAAAAGCTTGTTTCAGTAATGGGGAGAAGAAGATCCCAAACAGAGTTGGGGCAAGTACACAACCTTGCTTAACTCCTCTATGAATATGGAAAGCCTCAAACACTGAGCCGTCATAATGGACCATGCCGTACATGTTTTCATGGAAGGATCGAATCATGCTTAAGAGCCTTTGTGAGATTGATAAGGGCTACGTAGAGGGGCTTTTTTTGTTCTTTCCATTTCTCTTGTAGTTGTCTCAGTGAGAAGATCATGTCTTTAGTAGACCTTTGAGCTCTGAAGCCACACTGTGATTCAGGATAGATTCTGTCTGCAAGGATCTGAAGTCTGTTCAGGACAACTTGGGCAAAGGCTTTTTCCATAATACTAAGAAGGAAATGCCACGATAGTTGTTACAGTCACTCCTGTTACCCTTATTTTTATAGAATGATGATCTCTCATTTCTTGTAGTACTTCGCCTTCTTTCCAGCACAGGCAGAGCAACTCATGAAGATGTTGCAATATAATAGGTTTTCCACATTTTATGACCTTGGATTGTATGCGGTCTTTTCCAGGAGCTTTTCCATTGGGGAGGCCATCTATGGCAAGGCTAAGTTCCTCAACAGTCGGTTCATCATCAAGTTGGTTCATAAAAGGCAGGCTTTTGATGGCATTTATGGCTGCGTCCATAGCAATATTTTCATGAGAGTAAAGCTCAGAGTAGTGTTCTACCCAGCGATCTATGAGCTTGGTGCAGTTGTTGATAGTTTCCCCTGTTGATTTCAATGGGGCTATCTTTTTTGAAGTTGGACCCAAGGCTTTCTTGATCCCATCATACGTTTCTAATGTTGCCTGTATCAGCTGCTACTTGGATGCTTTCACATAAGGGACTTGTGACGATAAGATCCAGTTGGTGCCGGTAGCCAGATCTGGGATGTTTCCAAGACACTTTGTGTTGCGACTTTGTCTGGAGAATGAGTTTGTTACACAGAGATCGTAATAAGAACAAAATTCTTGCAGTTTCTCACCACTTCCATTAATTTTACCACCTCCGTGTTAACCAAGACAGTTGGTCCATGCTTCATGATCTGCTCCCCTCCTTGCATTAAAGTCCCCTAGCAGGAAAACATATTCATGTTTCAGAATCTTGCTGATGGTGGTGTTCAACTGGTCATAGAACTGGTCCTTGATGTCAGAAGACAAGGAAAGTGTTGGGGCATACACACTCACAAGGTTGACTGGGCCATCAGATGTGAACAAGCGTAGTGCCAAAATTTTCTCGGATCCATTTGTAGGTGGCTCAATCATCCCCAGAAGTGAGTTCTTGATGGCAAATCCAACTCCACGCTCTCGTGTTTCTTCTGTGCTTTTCCCCTGACAGAAAAATGTGTAGTCTTTTTCTCTGAGAGATCCGCTTGATGCTAGCCTTGTTTCTTGGAGGGATGCGATATCCACATTGAGTTGTTTCAGCTCATCACTGATCATGGCAGTTTTACGTGCAGCATTGATCTGTTGAAGTTTCTCAGATAATCCAGTTATCATGGTGCAAACGTTCCAGCACCCTATCTTTAAAGATGTTTTCTTTCTTTTACTTGATTTGCCTGATGCATTGGTTACAATCTAATTGACAAGTTATAAAAATCTAAGTTCCAAGAACCCATTGAAGCAGGCAGACTGTGGCAGGACAACACCCTATTGTCTGCGGGCTGCTCAGTTTTATGGAAGGCGATGGTTGTGGAGTGAGATATGATGATCTCTCCCACCATCGGAGACAGCTCCAGGTGCTCAACTCTATGCCAATAGAGTAAGAGCTTTGAACTGGTGACTGCTGCCTCCCGTGTTCTGTCGATGCTCAAGGCAAAGCTAGAGTACCTCTCCAGGGCGCAAGCCTGGGCAGATAATGTGGAGGCCCTGAGTTGCCTAGGCATCAGGACAGTCTTCCCTGTGTCACCAGTAAACTCCAGAGGAGAAGAAGAACAAATACATCTGGTACCTGATCCGCTGTAGGAGTTGCCAGAAAGATACTAAAATATTAGTACCTGACCGCCTTTGGGGCTCCACTCCAGATTTTCTGTCTGAGTTTACTCTTGTAGCCTTACTTTCTCCCGAATTTACCCACAAGACAGTGGGGCTTTTCTGTCAGGGGTTTCTCCCTTAGCCTTACACCCTCCCGAGCTACCCACAAGGCAGTGGGTTTGATGAGACGCAGGTAGTATCACCTACAGTACTACAGTAGCTGGCATAGTCTGATCTGACCTGTAGACAAATACGGTTGTTCTTAAAAATGCATTAGCTGGTCACGGTTAGCCCTGATGCCCTTGCTGATCAACTTAAGCAACATACCAGTGAAGATTTACTCGTGTTTGTTTACAGACATCAAAAGCAGATATTCAAGAGTTACGTCAAAATAATTTAGTCCTAAAACATCAAACCTTAAGAGAAGCTGTTTTCCTACCTTTTACATATGTTCAATCACATACCTGTAATACAAAAAGTTATTATACAAATAGTCTTAAACTACCAAAATGTGCATTCTGTGCATTATGTTTTTTTTTACAAAGGGTCACAAAGTAATGCACAAATAAAATATATTGAACTCATTTGAGACATTTAATGCAGTACAGTCTCCCGTCATAGATGTATCTGACTAAATATCCCCAATGAACAACATGATTAGTAGCCATACCAGCCTCAGTTTGTGTTCTGATCTGCTCTCATAAGCCAAACAGGTTTGGTCATGGCCAACACTTAGATGGGAGATCTCCAAGAAAATTCTAAGGTGCTGCAGGAAGTGGTGTTGGTGATTCAGTAGGTGACACACTTCAATTTAAGTCAGTTTTGGACCAAAACCTACACAGGAAATTTTCGTAGACACAGTGTAATTACCCAAATGGGATTTTGGGCAGGACACCAGGGCTGAGGGTAGTCATTTGTCACACGTTCATGGTTTATTAGGGATACAGAGTGCTTGGCAATTTTTTTTAAAAAAGGCATGCCTGCTCTACAGTTTTCTACAGAATTACTTTACCTTGTACTTAAAAAGAATTAATTTCTAGCTTTTTTGGTTGAGAAAACAATGTTCCAAATGGGAACCAAGTGTTACCAATGCAGTGTTATCTTTCTGAGTCCTACCTATAAAAAGTGCTTCTCCACAGCATTACTTTGCTTTATATGAAATGTGTTTAGAGCTATAAAGCCATGTAAATCAGGGTTGTATAAATTTATTTTATCAAAGCAAGCATAGTACCATTTTAGTAAAAATTATATCAATATTTTGTGTTTTGGATTTTTCCCATTTGAATTAATATATTACGTTTTTAATACAAAAAAGACTCTACACTTGATATATTTGAAAAAAAAAAGTGCTCTAACTTTTAGGATCATTTAATCTAAAATTGTGATTTTTGCATTTTGGGGCATGACAAAGCTGTGGTTTTGTCAAAAAAAATTTGTCACAATAAACAGCAAGACATAACTACAACTAGAATAATAGAAATGTAGGACTGGAAAGGACCTTGAGTCCTCCGCACTAAGGCAGGACTAAGTATTAGCTAAACATCCCTAACAGGTATTTGTCTAATTTGTTCTTAAAAACCTCCAATGATGGAAATTCCACGACAGCCCTAAGTAATGCTTAACTGCCCTTACAGTTAGGAAGTTTTTCCTAATGTCTAACCTAAATCTCCCTTGCAACAATATAAGTGCATTACTGCTTGTCCTGTCCGCAGAAAATAAAGAGAACAATTTATCACTCTTCTCTTTATAACAACCTTTTACTTATTTAAAACTGTTATCATGTCCCCTCCCTCAGTCTTCTCTTCTGCAGACAAAACAAAGCCAGTTTTTTCAATCTTTCCTCGTAGGTCATGATTTCTAGACCTTTAATCAGTTTTGTTGCTCTCTTCTGGACTTTCTCCAATTTGTCCACATCTTTTCCGAAGTGTGGTGCCCAGAACTGGACACAGTACTGCAGTTGAGTCCTTATCAATGCTGAGTAAAGTGGAAGAATTACTTCTCATGTCTTGCTTACAACACTCCTGCTAATACATCCCAGAATGATGTTTGCTTTTTTTTGCAACAGTCTTACATTGTTGACTCATTTAGTTTTTGACCCAGATCCTTTTCTGCAGTACTCCTTCCTAGGAAGTCATTTCCCATTTTGTATTTGTGTAATTGATTGTTCTGTACAAAGTACTTTACATTTGTCCTTGTTGAATTTAATCCTATTTATTTCAGACATTTCTCCAGTTTGTCCAGATCATTTGAAATTTTGAACTAATTTTGAACAAATATACCAATCTTTTAATGATCACAGGTAGAGAGGAGCTTGGCTCTACATCTTCGCCAACAGACATGGCCTCCAGCAGAGCAATGCCCACTAATAGCAGGTATCAGATTAGTACTAATGAAGAATAAAAAGAGTGCCATCTGCTGAATTACCACCTTGAACACACTGGAGATTCCCCATTCAACTATAGACCAGGCTCAATCCTATTTATTTTATAAAATCTGACAAATCACAGCCTGAGGTGGTACGGCTCCAAGCCATACTAGTCACTCGGGCATCTTGTCTCATAGGCCTTGATGCAACAAAGCACTTAAGTACATACTTAAATCCCATTATACAGATTTGGCGACACAAATGTCTCATGAATTTTTGTCGGTTTTACTGAATTGTACATCTCAGAAAAGAGCCTTCCCCATATAAAAAAAATCTAAATGTTTCATTTAGCCTTTTTCTAAACAAAACTTACTGATTTTTTTCTTTGAAACTCCTATTCACTTCAAAATTTCCATTAATTTTATTTAAAATTTTTTAATTATTAAAAAATGCTTAAAATCTAAATAAAATGTTTTGTTTGGGGTCAAACCATTTAGTTTGACCCAAAATTACCTTTTTTATTTTAATTTTAATGTTTCTAGCTCCTTTCATACATTTGATGCATTTCATGCATTAACCTAGTGAGGAGTGCTTTAAACTAGGTTCACTGGGAAAAGGAAACCAAAGCCATGAGGTAAGTGGGGAAGTGGGATACTGGGAGGAAGCATGAGCAGGAGCATGCTAGAGGGGAGGGCTCTTGCCTCATACTGAGAAAAAGGGATGATCAGCAAGTTATCTCAAGCGCCTATACACAAATGCAAGAAGCCTGGGAAACAAGCAGGGAGAACTGGAAGTCCTGGCACAGTCAAGGAATTATGATGTGATTGGAATAACAGAGACTTGGTGGGATAACTCACATGACTGGAGTACTGTCATGGATGGATATAAGCTGTTCAGGAAAGACAGGCAGGGCAGAAAAGGTTTGCAGATGACACTAAACTGGGAAGAGAAGTAGATACGCTGGAGGGTAGGTATAGGATACAGAGAGACCTAGACAAATTAGAGGATTGGGCCAAAAGAAATCTGATGATGTTCAACAAGGACAAATACAGAGTCCTGCACTTAGGACGGAAGAATCCCATGCACCGCTACAGACTAGGGACCGAATGGCTAAGCAGCAGTTCTGCAGAAAAGGGGTTACAGTGGATGAGAAGCTGGATATGAGTCAACAGTGTGCCGTTGTTGCCAAGAAGGCCAATGGCATTTTGGGATGTATAAGTAGGGGCATTGCCAGCAGATCGAGGGACATGATCGTTCCCCTCTTTTCGACATTGGTGAGGCCTCATCTGATACCGTGTCCAGTTTTGGGCCCCACACGACAAGAAGGATGTGGAAAAATTGGAAAGAGTCCAGCGGAGGGCAACAAAAATTATTAGGGGACTGGAACACATGACTTATGAGGAGAGGCTGAGGGAACTGGGATTGTTTAGTCTGCGGAAGAGAAGAATGAGGGGGGATTTGATAGCTGCTTTCAACTACCTGAAAAGGGGTTCCAAAGAGGATGGATCTAGACTGTTTTCAGTGGTAGCAGATGACAGAACAAGGAGTAATGGTCTCAAGTTGCAGTGGGGGAGGTTTAGGTTGGATATTAGGAAAAACTTTTTCACCAGGAGGGTGGTGAAACACTGGAATGTGTTACCTAGGGAGGTGGTGGAATCTCCTTCCTTAGAAATTTTTAAGGTCAGTCTTGACAAAGCCCTGGCTGGGATGATTTAGTTGGGGATTGGTCCTTCTTTGAGCAGGGGGTTGGACTAGATGACCTCCTGAGGTCCCTTCCAACCCTGATATTCTATGATTCTATGATTTGGAGAACAGCAGCTCCTAAAGCTTACAGTTTAGCTCAAGTGCATACAATGGGAGACAATTAATCTTATAGTTAGAGAATTAAAATACACCACTTTGCAAATCACATACCTAACAGCTTCCAAATGTTTAAATTTGCCACACCCACCCTCTCTCTCTCTCTCTCTCTCTCTCTCTCCACATGCACAAACACACACAGATGGCAAGCTAGACAGTCCCCCAATATTGCAACAGGCTGGAAACTGCAACCCACTCAGTTGGGGCAGCATTGTCTCCCTCTATTATGGTTCTATCGGGGTGGGCAGGCTTAAAGAGCATCTGGACCTCTATGGAAGCCCTAGCAGTGGAGAATATCTGGGGATGCACTGCATCACCACATCCTACATATGCTCTAGTCTCAGCCCCTTTACCCACAGCCATCGCTAACTCATTACAGACTGAGCTGGCTCTTATGGGCCCCCATTGGAGCCCAGGTTGTGGGCTATTTTCATCACCGACACACCTCTTGAGGGAGACTTGCAACTGTCTGTGACCCTGAGGCCCTGGGTTACACGGATAGAAGTGAACGCAATCCAGGAGCAAATACAACCTACAGAGAACATACGAACATTCCTCTAACTTTAAATTTTAACTTACCTTTCCTCTAATTTCACAAGACAATTTCAGAATGTAGATAGTGCTTTAGGACTGTACATATCTGCCTGTTGCCTATATCAGTTTGCACTCAGATGAACTGATTTTGTAGAAAAGAGTTTCATAGGGGAGAGAATAGTTTACTCTCCACTGAAGAGCTCTCAGCTGACTCTTTCAAGTACCGAGGAGTCATGATCTCTATTTACTACACACAAACAACTGGCCAAATGAAGCCCTTCTTAACAAAATGCTCACAGAAGTCAATAACATAAATGTCTCTCTTTAGCTAGTCAGTCTGATCACCTTAGTAAATGTAGTATGCTAATGGCTGTGGGAAACTGACATTTAAAAATGTAATCAGTCCAGAAACATAGCTCATGTACAACATCTTTGAGTTCTTATGTTTTATTAGCCATTTGGATTCATTACTGTTTTGGGGAGGGAGGAACGAAGGGAGGTTGATGTTCCTGGAAGTTGTTCCATTAAAATGAGTTGAGCAGAGCTTTCCAATCACACTTTAACATAACACTGCCCAATCTTCAAAGCTGGATCGTGGGCAATGTATCACCATTTTTTCCATCACTGAAATTTATTCGGCCACACAAGAGATCATGGCAAGTATTTTAGGGACCTTCCATAAGAATATGAGCTAACCTCCTCTAATCTCAAGGCATACTCTGATTTTTTCTTGGTTTTTTCTTTCAGGCTAGGCTGCAGCTTGGCTCACAGCTACCACACTGTCATTGTACTTTTGAATTATGACAGTCTGAAAGAGCACTGCAGTATTTAATAGCCTGAGATCACAGACTCTCCTGACACAATACTTAACCAGGTTCTGTCTTTCTTTCAGTGCACTCATTATTTGTACATGTTCTATGACATCTAGGGAGAATATGTTATCACTAAAACTCTCTTTTCTTTTGCTGTTTGCTCTTCCATTGTATTTATCTTCCCCACCTCACTTTCTCAATGACACTGTCAATTTTTGTCAAAGAAGAGCATTAACACAGATTTGCAAGGCCCTGTTTACTAATCTTTTAGGAATATTTGGGTGCCCTTTAGGATGTAAAACAAACACTGCACACTGGAAATGACATATTCCAAAGCTCAACAAACCACCTGATTATCACATTAGTTTAAAAAAAAAAAAGCTCCTACAAGCCTTTGTTCAAACTTCTTCAGACTCAGCTATTCAAATCTCAGGGGAGAAAAGCAGAAGTGGTGAGGGTGCAGAAAAATTACACATAAAAACACAGACAAAATATTTTGTAGTAAAATTTTGAAGTTGAAGTTGAAGTTGAGGTTGAAGTGGAGTACTTGCATCTGACTGTAGCCATATTCAACCTGTACTTCCGGGAGGGGTTCTAATAAAAGCACCAGTAATGGTTATAATCCAAGATACATTTCTCCTTTGCATTTACAGACCATAAGACTACTTTCTAAATCTTCAGATTGTTTCTATATACCTTCCTTTTCCAGCTCATGCCCTCACTAACATAGAAGTGAACAGTGCAATGAGATTTTGTGAAGTGAATATTTCTTATGGATGCACATTTTCCAAGGCAGAAGAGTCAGCAAATTACTCTCTATGCCTACCCTGCATCTGTCTAATGCACAGAAAAATCATGTCCTTATCAACATTTCTACTGAAGACTCAACAAATATCACTGCACCACCACATTCTTGGGCTATGAGCTTGTCAGATCTCATAAACTGTGTGTGATCCAAGGACCTCCTGATGCCAGCTGGCAGAGGACATAAGGGGTGCCTAAGTGTAAGCCGCTGGGTCTGGTATTTACATTATGGTTCACAAGGGTGTCATGTGAGATCTCTAATAAAAACCTGTGTTACACTGGTCAGCAATAGCATTACAAAATGCATGTGTGGATGTTGTGTAATGAGTTATGTATATTCAAAGAAAATTATGTTCTTAAGGTCTGTGTATAGCGACTGTTCACCAGCAAAGGTGAAAAGCAAGCTCTCTTTCATAGAAGAGATGTTTACCGATCTATCAGTTTACACATCAGCTATGTATTTGTCTGATTCACAATTGGCAACCATTAGCATTCTAAGTCAAATGCTAATGAGGAGCTGGTAGGGACTTCAGAAGAAAATTAACAGGAAGATGTAAACAGAGGTGCGGGGACACCCTACCTTGATGTGCCGATCAAAAGTTTGTTCTGGTGTATCTGGGGGAAACAATGACACCCTGGCATCCTTCACCTAGGAAGTAAATGGGCAGCGAGTTTTCTTCCTGAAAAAGGGATCTCACCCAGGCTTGGATGAAAACACTGGCAAGAACGTTGGGTGAGATAAGCTTCTGTAGACAGGATGATAACTTGTTAGATAAATTTAGTCTCTAGAAGACACAATATGATTCTGTTTTATATGAAACCATTTGTTTCCAATACCCGTCCTCACTATCACTTGAATCTCTGTTCTTTGACAATAAACTTATTCTTGTTTTCATTACAAATAAACCTAAGTGCTGTGTGTTCAGCAGAGCTGTGTTCTGAAGTATAACAAATAAGCTGCAGTGTACTGTTCCTGTGGAACAGTAGGCCTGGTAATTCCATGTGTTCAGTGGATAAGGGGCTGGACACTGCAGGGAACACTGGGAGGTCTTGGGGGTTGGCGTGTGGTTTTGCTAACCAGTACAGAAAGAGCTAGGCCTGCAGAAGTCTGAGAAAGGGTGAGAAAGTGTGACTCCTCGGGAGGGTCACACTCTGCTGGATTGGGCTTGAGCAGAGAGCCCTCCAAGGAAAACCAAGGTGCTGCAGGAAATGGTGCTGGTAATGCAACGGGTGGCACTTGTCTATTTGAATCAGTCGTGAACCAATGTCCCAGTATGATATAAGAGGATACCATGCAGCTAGAAGTGTTGTCTCTTTAGCGAGGCATTAAAAGGAGGCCTTGACCCTTGTGGTGGGTGAATATCTCATGGAGCAGTACTGAGGAGAAGCAATGCTAGTTTAGATCTTTACATTTGGTCCATTTCCTTACCTTGTTGTTTCACCGTATATGGTGTTATTTATTTTCTATCCCAAACTATTAAGTGTGGCTGCATGCCTTGAAATGGCTGAAGTGATGATCCCTATGTATCTATAGGATAAGTACTTACGTTTCTTTGGGGAAAAGGCTCTTTGTACATTTGTCATTATCTTTCTAAACTTCCAAAGTTTGCTTGTTTCTCCCCCATCTCTTTGTGCCCAACTGTCTCTGGCTTGGGCATTCCCCCTAAAACTGGCAACATCTGTTCCTCTGACTCCAGAAAATAACTATCGCCCGATTAGACCAAGGCATATTGGATCTGACATACAGGCTGCTGTTTTGAGTCTTTTATCTCCCACTTGACCCCACTTAGCAGGAAACAATGCTTCAAGGTGAACCATCCACCAATTCTGCACCATATACCTGTAGCTACTTGAATATCTGCAGAGCAGAGAAACAGATGTCTTCATCTGGCATCAGATTCATAACTGCTCACTGAAACCCATGCAGGCAGTCCACCTACCTGGAATTATGTCCTTGCTTCTGCCCTATCCCTTTGATACTGAAAAGGTTGCTCCTCCTTAATAGTCAGCTATTTGAAATATCATGTTCCAATTGCCATAGACTCTCACTTGGGCTCTCACCTTTTAAAATCAATGTTAGTAGTTGGCCCTTGGCAACAATAGTATTTAACTCAAAGTTTCATGCAATAAATAGCTCAGATTTCAGATTTAAAAACACACACACACAGAGAACATTCGATGATTGCACAGCAGTTTTATGCATCTAGCAGTTTTACATATTCCACTGTTATTCATGTAAGGCCAACCAAGCGGTCCTCAGGGGATGGCATGCACAAGCATAACATTCTAAGTGTTAATAGGAAACGGATCTGAACAAAGAACCGCATTTCCCTATTATATTGTGTTTCTGCTTTAGTACAACATGTCAGCTTCCTTCACAGCTGGCTAATTTGCCTGTTGTTTCAGAGGGCAACTATCATCTGCCTGTAACTTTCTTCTTTTCAATCCAATTTATGTACCGTGTGTGTGTGTGTGTGTGTGTGTGTGAAAGAGAGACAGACAGAGATCTATTTAAATTATGACAAACTTTGGAAATCTTGTAACAAAGTGGCTATCACAACACAAAAGGCAAATGAAGTGATGTGTGCATTAGGCCTAAAGAAGAAAGCAAAAAGCAATGGCCCAATAGGGTTGCCAGATGTCCAGTTTTCAACTGCAACATCCGGTTGAAAAGGGACCTTGGAGGCTCTGGTCAGCAATGCTGACCAGGCCATTAAAAGCCCAGTTGGAGCAGGGCTGGCAGGCTCCCTACTTGGCTCCACGCGGCTCCTTGGAAGCAGTGACATGTCCCTTGACTCCAAGGCATAGGCACGGCCAGGGGGACTCTGTGCACTGCCCCCGCCCCAAGCACCACAGTTCCGTAGCTCCCATTGGCCAGGAATGCCAGCCCGGAGCCCACTCCCGGAGCCCACTCCCTGCTCCCCCTCCCTTACCCCAACCCTCTGCCCCAGCCCTGAGCTTATGCTCTAATAAATTTGTTCGTCTCTAAGGTGCCACAAGTACTCCTTTCCTACTGCACCCAAACTCCCTCCCAGGGCCCGCACCCCCTCCCGCACCACAATCTCCAGCGCTGAGCCCCCTTTTGCACTCCGAAACCCTCGGCCACAGCTCAGAACCCCTTCTGCACCCCAAACCTCTCATCCCTGGCCCCACCCCAGAGCCTGCACCCCCCACTGGAGCCATTATCCCCCCTGCCACACTCAAACCTTCTGACTCAGCCCTGAGCTCCCTCCCATACTCAAACTCTCTCTCGGAATCCACATTCCAAACACCTAGGCTCCACCCCCAAGACTGTAGCTCCCTCTTGAACCCCAAACCCCTCATCCCTGGCCCCAGCCCAGAGTCCACACCCCAACCCCTTGCCCCAGCCCAGAGCCCTTTCCCACACCCTGAACCCCTCATTTCTGGTCTCACCCCAGAGCCAGCCAGAGCCCTCACCCGAGGGGTGAAAGTAGTATAAAAGACTTAATGGTGCGGGGGCCTGGATCCGGGCCCCTGGAAGGGGCAGGGCCTTGGGCGGAAGAAGCAGGGCTCGGGGGGTCAGCCTCCCTTAGCCAGCACTTCTGCACTGCCCGGCCTGTGCCACCCTTTTAAATCACCAGTTCCCAGGGCAGCTGCCCCTTTTGCCCCCCCCCACACTCCTGTTAGCAGTCCTGCCGATAGGATCCCTACCAGCAGGGCCGCCGACCGGGGCAGGGGGGCAAAAGGGGCAGCAATGTTAAAGTGCTGCGGTGGCAGCACTTTAACATCAGCTGCATACGGGCCTGTACCGGCGGCCACTTCTTACCAGTACTGTACCGGCCTGTACGGCCCACGTTCACCTCTGCATCACCCCCTCCTGCACCCTAACCCCTTGCCCCAGCCCAGTGAAAATGAGAAAGTGAGTGAGAGTGGGGGTGAGAGTGACAGAGGGAGGGGGGATGGAGTGAGTGGAGGGTGGGGCCTCAGAGAAGGGGTGAGGCCTCAGAGAAGGGAGGGCTGGGCAGGAGCAGGCCCTCAGGGAAGAGGCAGGGCAGGGGGCGGGGCATTTGGTGCAATTAGAAAGTTGCAACCCTATGGTCCAATCAGTGTAATTAATGATCACAAATAAATCAATTAACTGTTTGTTACTGTAAATAAAAAATACAGAAAGGTGCAAGGAAATTTTTTGCATTTTGTGGCACAGCCTCGAAAAAGAATTACATTCTGGTTTTATGAGTTCTCTAAGTAATTTCCTCCCTCCAGACATGCATGCAATTTATCCTAAGGGATAGATTTACCACCCCCACTGGAAAAGAAAGCAAGCATGTTAGAATGTACAAAAATCTGTGTGAGTTGTCTTAAAAAGGGGGCAGTCATACTGGCAAATACTTTTATGACAAAATTTTCAAAGGCATTAAATCTGGCATCTACTTGCACATACTCGAGTTGCTTGTGTGTGCAAGTTTGGGTACAATCACTTGTGGATACAATGAAGGCATTTATCCATTTTTACATAATAAACTTTTGCTCATTTTGCATATGAAAGTGGGCTTTGGTGCCTATAAATTCTATCATTTTTGTTTGCACAAGTGAAAATGGCTGAAAGTTGCACAAAAGTAATGGCACACAAACAAATGGACAGTGTGCTTTGGCTCTTAATTTACAGTGACTGACGCGAATACAGACTAACACGGCTGCTACTCTGAAACCTGTCATTATGCAAGGCACTGAATTTAGCCATATAGAGTGGAAATCTGTCAACTTCATGAAAAAACTCATGTACACAAAACCACAAAAACTGTCTGTACAGATACAGACAGACATCATCTTCCTCTCCAAATGCAAACAGATGGACATCATACCAAAAGGACTGAAGGTAATTATAAAATTTGTTAGTCTCTAAGGTGCCACAAGTACTCCTTTTCTTTTTGCGAATACAGACTAACACGGCTGCTACTCTGAAACCTGAATAAAAAACAGACTTCTATCAATCTTTTACTCAAATTTTCTTGCATTTGCTAATTAAAGGGTCCACTCCTTCCACCTCTCTTTGCTTCCTGTTGCATCCTGCTGTGAAGTTGGTATACTCAATGTGTGCCATCACAGCCACTTTCACATCACAAACACAACAGGTTCTCAGCGTGACCGAGTAGAAGGAAAGGGTCTCGTTCATAACACAAAGATATGAAATGAGGATAAATAGGAGGACTAGCTATGACAGCCACAGCAAGTTCGCTGGGGTTCAGTGGTCTTCAAGATTCAAAGACTGAGCCATGCCACCATTGTGGGTCTTAGAAAGAATTTTATTTCAACTGACTGCAGGGTTCTCTCACTGTGAAGAGTCCCTAGTTTTTCAGCAACATTCACAGTCCCAAAATAGAGCAAGTTCAGAGTCCGTCACACTCTTGTACAGCATTCTATCAGCAGAGTACTCTTACCCCAAGGTCCAGGATGTGTTTCTCCCTTGGAGAAAGGGCAACTCCATGGCGAAGCTAAGATTTTTAAAGTAAATTTATAGTGATTTGTAAAGTGCTGAGTGCGCTGCTGCACTCAGCACTGCAACACTTAGCTAATTTAGGAGTCTAAATCTCATTTTCAAAAGTGATTCAGGCACTTGGGATTTTGGTTCCTAACTGCTTAAATTCCTCTTGAAAATGAGATTTAGGTTCCTAAATCAGTGAGGCACTGCAACACTGAGAACAGCAACACCAAATATCTTTGGAAATCGAGGGCCTACTTCCTGACTAGAGCTTAGCTCCTTTCAGGACTACAGTTTATAACTCATTCTGAGATATGGCAGGTACTGTTAATCTTTTTAGTCACTCTTTACCTCTAAGATACCTATACTCACTCACACTAGCCAAGGCTAGTTTTCACCACCAAGCATTCCCTTTTCCTCAAGTTTGCTCCTGTGAGAAATTGCCACCAATCTTTTAAGCCAGAGAGGTGTGTAGACTGAGCAAAAGAGGAAGAAGACAATGTTTCTGCTTTTAATAAGCGCAAAGAGAATGTCAGAAAATATATTAAATTAGAAAAAGCTTCTCCGCCTATGTTGTTCACTAGACACCGACTGCTTGTACTCTTTAAAGAGCCCATAGAACTTTTCATAAATATGAGCATTAGGGCTGCTAGAAAATTTTCCAGCAAATCTTTTTTTGATGGAAAACTGGGTTTTCCTGGAAATTAAAATTTTTGGAAAATGGCTGTTTTTCTTTAAACATTTCATTAAAAAAATAAAAAAAAATAAAAAATGGTTTTTGTTTGTTTGTTTATTAAAGGTCAATTTTTCCACTAAGACAACGTGGGCGAGGTAATATCTTTTATTGGACCAACTTCTGATGGACTTTTATTGGACCAACTTCAGGTCCCAGACCTGAAGAAGCTGGAAAGCTTGTCTCTCACCAACAAAAGTTGGTCCAATAAAAGATATTACCTCACCCACCTAGTCTCTCCGATATCCTGGGATCAATACGGCTACAACAACAATGCATACAATTTTTCCACTGAAAATTTTGATAAAAATTATTGATAAAAATTAAACAAGTTTTCCAAAGTTTTCTAAAGTAGGGGAAAAAATTCTTACCAGCTCTAGTGAGGGTGCGTGGCTGATATCACCATCATTCCAATTCAGGTAACTACACTCTCCTGAAGTTTCAAATCAATAGGACATTGCCTCTGGACATACATTCTTTGGGAGTGCTAGCTGTGTGCTATTAAAGAGTTGCAGCATTGCACTACAAAGGAAGCTTCATTTCCGCAACAGGGACCCTCTACAAGGTGTTGCAAAGCCTAGCTGTTTGCTAAGTGTTTTGAAATCTTCAGAAGGACAACACAATAGAGCAGCAATCTGTTATTTTAAGTGACAGCTACTACAGTTTAAATTCTAATTATAATTCAATAAAACTTCATTTATGTTAATATCAACATTCCCAACCATTTTTCTGGGAAGAGTGTCTAATAACACTAGCATAATTACATAGGCATGAATTCTTATGTTGAGATTGATCTACTCACAATCGAGAAGGAAATGTTTTATAGACCTTTCCAGATACAACCTAATAGAGCAACTACTGATCTGCCTGCCACAAAAAAAAGACATGCATGGCAGCGTGTTTCATTTTCAGTAATCTGAGGCACTTCACAGTACATGGGAAAAGTAGCCAAAGAGCAAGGGGTTAGCGGAGGGAACTGGCAACAGGTTTTATTCCTCTTCTTTGTTATGCAATCTGCTGAAACCCCAGGTAAGAGAATTAAGGGCGAAGATATGGTACATAGTGCATTTCTGAATTTTCTGGGTAACTAAAGCCTGGATTAGATGTTGGGGTGTGCAAGGCTTAAGGCCAAAGACTGGATGAGTTTAACCCACCCCTGACTGAAAGATGTGCATAATCTCCCTGAAACGCTTAACCTGGACTGCTCTACTGACATTATGAAATGGAATCTAGCCATAAAAATGAAATTCAGATCAGAACATTTAGGGGGCATTAGTGACATCATGGGAAGCCAATTAAAAAGTTCTCATTGTATCCAGAATTCAAGAGCTATTTCATAATCTTTATATTAGTTTAGACATAATACTGTGTGTGCGTATTAGCTGACCCTAAAAATCTGCTCTGTTCAGTAAATAATAAATACATTTTGGAAACAAAAAGTTTATGGTAGATAGGCACAAAGAATCCAATTTACCACTTCTATTAGTAATTTAATTTAGTGTACCTTTTAGTGTGACTATTTTATGAGGTTTAGAATTAAAAAGTAGCACTAGAGGTTTTTAGGAAATCACATGGGGGTAAATTCTAAGTTGTTTTACCTTTTATTCAGACCTATTGACTGACTACAGTGGAGCTTCATGAGGAGTAAATCAATGCAGAATTTGACACATGACTGCTACTGGACAAGTATGCTGTATTTGTTGGGCAAACTGCAGGTGTCACAGGTACCATGGAATCCCATTACCTTGCTTCAAGTCCCCTAAGCTTCATTCATTTATTTATTTTTAAAGATCTGTTTGAGCTTTGCCAATTCTCAAAGGGACTCTTACTTTATAAGCTTTTAAAGCTCCCAAAGACTCTGTCTTGTCCACTATCTTGGACATAGTGGAAAGGTTCCCCCATAGATACTTTTCTAACTTTAATAGAGCTTTTAAAAACATGTCTGAAAGCAACAGCTATTCTCTGCCAGATACATTAAATTACAAAAAATGAAGTTTTAAGGATTTGGAAGTGGCCATGGGAACATACTGCAGACCCAGAAAACCCTTGTGGTCCCCTGCAGGTTCTTTGCTGTGAAATCTCATGGGACCTGCAAGTCCACGATGCTTTTAAATAGACAAGGGCCCAATTAAACCTTGGATCTAAACACTCCTGAGCTTTGGAGAAGTTTGGAACCCGATTCTAACCTGGTGATTGATGCCTATGTCCATGATGGGGTACATGCTCTACTTTTAAAATGATGCTACAGGATGTCAACATCAAACCCCTATACATCCAACTCTCTGTGCCTTCCATCAGCAATGACTTTGCTGCATTCTAATTCTGATCTGCCAACCTCTTTTCATTTAAATCCCTCTCACAGAGATACACATCTGTGTGGCTCACAAGAATTAATCAACAATAACATCACACAGGCTCAGATTTTCAAAAGAGCTTCCTTTGAAAATCCCAATCATAAACTACATATTTAAAAAGCACGCTAGTTATTCCCAGTGGGTCCTGTCTGCTTTGTGTCAGGCATTGCTTACATTGCAAGGTCTTTAGGATAGGGCATGTCTGTATTTTGTATCTTGTACGATACTGAGCACTCTTTTGGTGCTTATCTAATAATAAATAATACAGAACTGAAATGCGGTTTCAGTGCTTTAAGAGAGCAGTATGCACAGCATATTGCTGTTTAGCTTTATACACACACGTGCATACACACACACACACAAACATATAAGAAAAAACATAAGCATATTCAGCTATAACTTGTTCTTTACCATCTTTCTCCGCTATTCTCGATTTAGCAGCTGCTGTCTCTGCCCCTTTTACCTCCAGTTGTGAGGCAGCTGTCAGCCTCTTCCACTAACCCTTCTAACCCCCAACTAGAGACTCAATATGGCCTTAACATTAACCCTTGTTTTAATCAGCTTGGAGCCTGAGAAACCTAGCCTGCGTCCTCCTGGGAACATTATGAACTGCCGGTGGGCCACTGGGCTAGACCTCATCTAGCAGTCTATTTGATACTGTCGCCTACATTTCTGTGTGAATTAATGCAGACGTGCTCTTTTTGGTGCATGCTGCAGCTCTTTGGCACAGCTGTGAAATCTGAATAATCTTTTACAAAGAAGACACAGACTGGGGGGAAAATACCAGCAGAGTGAAAAGCAGTCAGAAGCCAGTCTCGATAAGGGGCATGTTTTTGAGGAAAATGGCTTTTTAATTTATTTATTGACATTGGCAGATAGATAAGCAGCATCCACTATTTTCACTTTCTTCTGCAAGCTTCTGCACAGAGAGCTCTAATGCAGATACTGAAATAGGGCTTACGTTTGGAATCCTAATACATGAGATAAGCAGTATCTTTTGGTACAGGCAAGTACAGGATTGGACAATTGCCTGCAGAGATGATGCTGAGCCAGAAAATCAGCAGCTCCTTGTATTATTTCATTAGCAATAATTACTGCCAGTGCTCAAACTGTATATGACATGGTCTTGTACACATAGTTGATTTGGTGTCTATTCATTAAAGAGGTTATAGGTGCAGAGTGAATGATGTCAGCAATAACTGATTTAAAAGCATGAGAGAGTCATAAGCCAGGCTATTATACCTGCTCAGTAAACATCCCGGAAATTATAACTAGCAGTTCATCATTCATCTCAATCAGTGTTCAGTGTGTGCAAACAAAGAGATTTACAAACATAATAAAGCAATAAAAACATCCCCAGAATATTTTGATGAACAAGTTTATGACTGCACTAATGAGCTATGCCAGCAGATAGCTAACCAGCTGGTTTAAGATTGCTGATTGGTTCTGCTATATTACAAAGGGTAGACTGAGCAGCCGGAATTTTTCAGAATTAATTAAAGCGAAACAAAAAGACCAGACTCATAGGTAGGTGCTAAAGACAGAGTGGTAGGAATTATGAAAGAAGGCTCTGTTTTAGGTCATTTAGTTATTAATCTGACAAGCTGCATTTGAAGATCAGTGCTCCAATGAAACCTGGTACTAGTCACTTTCACTGTGTGTGGGAAAATGTCTGAGCTGCCAGACAGATAGGTTGTACTGCAGTGACTGGGAATCCTTTTAAGGAAGAAAGGGGTGTTGGATATGTATCACTATAGGATATGCCCACACAAGCTTTGTGTGTGTGTTTCTAAATAAGAAGTCATGACAGCCCATCGCACCAAGGGGATCAGCTCACACACAAAGAAACCACAAACCAAAACACAAATTGTTGACATGGCTTAAAAAGTGAACAACTTCAGGGAATGGAGATATGATCCAAGCCACACTGATGCCTACCTTGGAACCCTCTGGTGCAAAACTTACTCACACAGGTGAGCACTTACATGAGTGAGTGTTGACAGCTGTGAGAAACTGCTGATCAGTCAAGCCCTATGTGTTCTGTGCCCTTTCACCAGGGGCAAAGATAGCACAGCCAATTTGCACATGTGGATGTCTCTCCACACAATCCTTGCATTATGACTGGCTCCCTCATTGTGCAGAGACCGATGCAAGAGGAGACAGATCACCTTGTTCTTAGTCACAGTCAAACAACAGATACAAATAGCTGAGAAGCAAATGTTGCAATTATCACAATACATAGTCCAAAAACTCTTGCTAATTAGCCAAGCCCTGATAGCCAAATAAATACAAAAAGGGATTGACTATTGTGGGTCCAGTTGGTTGGCATAGGGATCCGGGTATTGCAAGAAGGGGGTCTTTCCAATGAGAAATAAACCTGAAGTCCTAGCTATTTAAAGTGACAATTAAAGACCCCATAACCCTTTTCACAAGAGGTTTTCACAAGTTTTCCTGGTTAAATATCACTTTGGGTTCTTATATTCTATCCACACAAACCTCCTGTAGTTTCAGATGGATACAATATTCTCCTTAATCCCATCTCTAAATTGTTGTGTAATGCTGCTGTGTGCTGTAAAATAGAGTAGCTGTCATGTTGCACCTAGTGGTGAATTTCTTCAGAATTCAAATGAAACTTCATATTTATGAACAGTTACCAGTACCTACAGCAGTTGATTAGAGCAAGGATAAAGGAACAAGGTTAATTAATAGTTACAGAGAGAAAAATACTGTTCCAAAGAAATAACCTGAATTTTTCAATAAAATCACTTTGAAGTACTTCAAAAACTATAAGTCAAATACTTTTGTCTGTAGCTGTCAGTTTCCAATTCTACTTTCTAAATGAGAAAAAATAGTGTCTTTTATGGGCTATTACTTTCAAATAGGAATCACACAGTATTACATTATCTTCATATCTACAGGTTGTAACAAATGATTTGTATTCGATCCAAAATATTTCACGTGGGGATAAAAAAAGAGCTGCTAAAAGAGCAATTCAGCCATATAAAGTTGTGTTAGCTATTTAAGCAGCCAAGACAAAAGACAAAAAATGGGTTAACTTGTTGCTCCTCTTCATTTTAAAACTCCTAAGTCTGGGGCACTGAATTTCTGGAGTGGGCCATATTAGCTTTAACTTGGCCATTCAAAAAGCCAGCCTTTTTCTAACATGGCTGTTTTAACAGATATCACAATTGTATATAACAGACCTCTTTTTGTTAATTTGCTTTTCAATACATGTGAAATGGCTGAATTTTTTTTATTTCTGCTTTAGAAAAGTAATAAAAATTAATTACTCCATAATCATACTGATGAAAAAGCCGCCTCCCCCCACCATAGAAGTTAAACTTTTACAAGATTAGGACTCAGTCTTTGAAATATAATTAATACATGTTATAGTCATTATGCTACAGTCTATCATTTACAGCTAGGACAATTTTTAGAGGTTAAATTAGCTGGTGAATTGTTCTCCTAATGCTCCCTGAATCTACCAGAAAAATACTGAGAATTAAAAGTAAAAAATTCTACTAAATGCAATAGAAGTGCTATGAAATTAATGCAAAACCTCTTAGTTCCTAAGATTTATATGCCTACATAATTTCATGCAAATCAGAATTTATAGTGAGCTTTGCTTCTTTAATAACAAATAAAACAATAAGGAAAAAGAATTTTGCTACATATTGATTATGACCATGTCCATAAATCGGGTGCCAATTAAATTTTTTTTTTTGCTTCTTTCTATTGCTAAGAGTGATTAGCTTGGTAGAGGAAAAATATACACAAAAAAGAATAACATGTTTGTCAGACTACCATCCCATATTCCCAAGGAGCTTCGTTTTGTGGAGATAATAAAGTTAGTAAAAGCACAATACGAACTCTTTTGCTGAGGCACTGAACACTTACACACAAACTGAACTTTACTCAAGTGAGTAGCCCCACTGAAACTCATGAATAAAGTTAAACGTGCATTTAAGAGGCCATGGCTACACTTTGGGGACTATAGAGACATAACTACGGTACTGTGGCTAACGCAGCATAACCAAATTAGTGTAGCCTACAATGGTGGAAGGGGTTTTCCCGTTGGTGTAGAAACACCACCTCCCCAAGCCCTCAGTGGACAGAAGCGTTATTCCATTCCATTGATCTAGCTGTGTCTATTCCTGGGGTTAGGTTGGCATCACTATGGTGCTTAGGGATGTGGATTTGTCAAACCCCTGAGAGTCATAGCTATGTTGACCTAAGTTTTAAGTGCAGGCCAGACCAGAGTTTGCAGAACCTGCCCCCACAGTCTAATTCCATAGTCTTTACTAGGTTGAGTATAGCTTTGAAACATTTGAGTAAACCATTAATTACGTGGCTGAGTAAATGCCCTCAGGGTGAGGAAGGGTTTCAGGGTTGGGCCATTCATTACTTTGATTCTCAACAAATTTCCCTGGCACATGCTGTAATATATTTGCTAGAAGACATACTTGTTTTCCAGCGCCAGTCCTGTTTTTCCTAGTAACTGAAGAAAACCCAAACCAAACAAACACAAAAACCCAACAACAAAAACAAAATAATGTCACTCAGTAACTAATTTTCTTTACACACCTCTTTTCTTTCTTCACACAACTGCTTAATGTGGGCCATTGCCACCATCCCTGAAAATAACCTAAAAAGTTTTTTTCTGTTCTTCCAGACCCGGACATTTGGCTCTTCTATTTCATAAGTGCTCGCAAATCAGGAAACTTCAGCATAAGATGCCAACATCCATTAATCAAAGAAACTCAGTCAGTGGAGAATTAACTTAATAACAGTTTTAAACTATATATCTCCTTTGGAGCTCTAGAGCAATGACCTGGACTGCTTATGGGCTTTTTGTTGGTGTATATGCATGCGTGTGAACATGTGTAAGAGAGCAGTAACCTGGACAGCCTGTCATCTTTTTGGGAGGGAGAGGGGGTGTTGCTGGGTGGAAAAATTAAAGACAAAGCTTTTTTTTTAAATTGTTGTTTTAAAATACATAAATTTAAACCGACTCCAACGAGAAACTGCTGAACTGGAATCAATTTGCAAACTAGATACCATTAAATCGGGCTTGAATAGAAACTGGGAGTGGCTGGGTCATTACACAAACTGAATCTATTTCCCATGGTAAGTATCCTCACACCTTCTTGTCACTGTCTGAAATGGGCCATCTTGATTATCACTACAAAAGTTTTTTTTCTCCTGCTGATAATAGCTCATCTTAATTAATTAGCCTCTTAGAGTTGGTATGGCAACTTCCAACTTTTCATGTTCTCTGTATGTATACATATACCTTCTTACTATATGTTCCATTCTATGCATGAAGTGGGCTCTAGTCCACAAAAGCTTATGCTCAAATACGTTTGTTATTCTCTAAGGTGCCACAAGTACTCCTGTTCTTTTTACTCCAGAGTACTTTACGTTATAACGTTACAACTCCATGCTTGCTTGATTTTTTTCTTTCATCTATTATTTAGAGATAGAATGATTATAGGTATTACATATTAAATATTACTTGCAAGGTTACATTGAACATCCCATAATATAAGTATATCAAAAGCTAAATTCTGCCCCTACTTAGACTGGGGCAATTGCCATAGGTTCACTCCTTGAGTTTTTAGTTTTTACTAAGGTAAAACTCCCATTGATTTAAAACTTGAGTTTTGTGCTAGAAAGAACTGTTCAAAGACTGCAGCAGCATGCCCCAAACCAATTATTTAATATTAAATAGTGATAAATAAAAAGAATTTCATTTGCTGGTTCCCATGCAGTAATATCATGCATGTGTGGCTGCAAACCCCAGAGGAAAATGTTTCAATGGAAATGAAGGGGAAAAGCCTTGTACTCTTCAATGTACAATTCTTAAAGAAGCAATAGGAATTTGAGGGGAGTAAGGCCTGAAGGTTGAGGCACTACAACAGTAAAGTATAAATTGCTACTTAACTTAGCTATGATCTTACGTCTTAAATGTAATCAGAACAGGCATGACAAATCAGGATACAATAAAAATTACAGCCTGTTTAGGAATTTTTTTGGTAACAGTTTATATGCTTAAAAGTAATTAAAAACAACTAAATTTTTTTTGTGCTACACACAATGATCTCCAGCATTATGAGGATGCACAAAGATTTCTTCCATATCGTCTCTTGAATAAAAAATTACTGTTGTATGATTTATTAATTCAATTATCTTGAAAATTACCAATTTGTAAAACTCATGACTCTCCCTCCCTCAACTGATCATTGCTTAAACAAAGGTTGGACTGGGGTGGCCAACCCGTGGCTCCAGAGCCACATGCGGCTCTTCAGAAGTTAATATGCGGCTCCTTGTAGAGGCACCGACTGTGCAGTTGGAGCTACAGGCGCCAACTTTCCAAAGTGACGGAGGTTGTTCACTGCTCAACCCCTGGCTCTGCCACAGGTCCTGCCCCCACTCCACCCCTCCCACCCTCTCCCCTGAGCCTGCAGTGCCCTCACTCCTCCCCTCTCCCCCCCAGAGCCTCCTGCATGCCACAAAACAGCTGATCGGGAGGTGTGGGAAGGGAGGTGCTGATTAGCGGGGCTGCCGGTGGGTGGGAGGTGCTGGAAGCGGGGTGGAGGAGCGGATGGGGGGATGCTGACATATTACTGAGGCTATTTGTCAATGTACATTGGTAAATTCTGGCTCCTTCTCAGGCTCAGGTTGGCCACCCCCTGGGTTCGACATTTCACTTTTTTTTTAATGTATTGCAAAAAGTTGCAGACATAATTTGCGTAATAGTGTTTTGGAAATTTGATATAATATATATCGATTATTATAAAAATTATGTATAATTTTTTAGGATATTACAGTATGTGAATCTGATCCATCTCACACCTCAGGTTCTGACAAATTCTATTCACAAATATTTTTTCAAGAAAGAATTTTTGGGTATTGAAACAGTCTGCTTACTTTGTTATATGGTAAATATCCACCTGCAAGGAGCTAATTTGCCTTTTCCTCTGCTAACTTTTCTGATTCAGGGTACTTCTGAATTACAACGTATTGTCAATCCCAAGTGTTTAAAAATCATGAGTCAGGACCCCCCAAAATGAGGAAATTAGTTTAAAATTATGAGGTCTTTTTTTAAATTCTTGTTTGCCTTCTGGTATTTGAGCCTTTAGGAGGTTAAATTTTCTAGCTTTTTTCCACAATCATGTGAGCCAGAAACTTTTAGCTGAGATTTTGATGAATAACAGTACAGCAGCTGGGACTTTAAAGGAAAAAAACAACAGCTAATATTGTGAGATACATGATGAAATGAGAGATTACAACACTGTTTGGCCGAATTCAGTGATCTGAACCCCATGTACATTTATTTAGGTCCTGAAAACATGTTTTTTTGTGCAGCCTTGTTTGGGCTACCGAAGCTGGACATCCTTTTTTGAAGGGGTAAGGTAGATAGACAAGGCAAAGTGGCAGAGAAGCGAGTGGGACAAGGCTCTCCCTAACATGCTAGGAAGACCAGGGACCTTTTTCTGGTTTTCACTCCTGCCTGCCCCGACCCTCAGTCCCTATGTTTTCACTACTAGCCTTCTGAATGAAGAGGGCAACTCTTTCTTGAGTTGTAGAACATAATTTCTGATACAACTACAGCTATTCTTTTCTGATCTTTCAAAGAGCTTAAATACATGGACTCAATGCTCCCAGCCCACTCAACCTACAGGGATTAAGACTTGAACTGCAATTCCATACATGGTACTACTTTTAAAAGCAGGCTGTACCAAGCTCTTCACAGGTGTTTATACAATGTCTAGCATGATGAGCTCCACGATGAGGTGACTAGGTAGTATGATAATACAAATAATTAATAATAATAATAAAGGTAGACATGGAGGAGAAGAGACAAGGTGCCTTCCTTCCCCCTTCTGCTGCTGAGGGGAAATCAGATACAACCTTGGTCACTGCACTTGCAATTTAAAACCAACAGCATCACTTGACTCCCCAAAAGATGTGGACTAAGGGCAGGTGCATTGGGCTACAGCTGGGTTGTCATGGAGGCTACTAACCTGTTAAAGGGCATAGCAGCGGTCACTGCTGTGTGGTTGTTACTGCTACATGGTTAACCCTAGCAGCACCAGAGACTTTATGGCTGCCTCTGGCATGATGGTTTCATGAGCACTTTCTAGTGTGATGCATCTACAGTGGTACATGGTTTGAAGCCAAGATCTAGCCCTTCATGACTACAACAGTACAATGGTTGTATTATACAAGGATAACAATTTATACTACTCTTTAAAGGTATCAGTCCTTCTTTCATTCAAGTCAAAGGCAATATTCTCACTGACTTCAGGGTTGGAAAGGAATTTTCCCCCAAGTCAGATTGGCAGGGACCTTGGGGAGTTGCCTTCCTCTGAAGCCTGGGACATGGCCACTTGCTGGGTATACCATCATCTGGGTATATCTCACTTAATCCATTTTCTGCCATTGCAGGGGCATCAGGCACTGGGGAAGTTGGGTCTCTCCTGTTCTCTGCCTATGGCACACAATAGTTTAGTTTCTTGAGGGCTGTAATACTTTGGTCTAATTCTGGTTGTTGGGTATAGCTGCTGGTGTTTAATGGCCCATCAGACAGAGGAGGTGATACTAGATACTAGATGATCTGCTTTAATGGAGCAGGAGAAGGCCAAAGTATTTTAAGACAAATGCTGTGCTTCCCATAATTGTTTCAAGATACAGATGAAAATGGCTGGGTCTTTCCTTTTAGAATTTTTTTTTTCAGTCAGTTGTGGCCTTAACTTTTCTACTTGAAATCTGACAAAGAAAAATAATCTCGTTGATATAAAATACTGTATAAAAAGAGAGAGCGATTATAACACCTGAATACCTTAAATCAAGTTAATGGAAGGTGAACAAATAGCAAATTCAGGTCACTCTCATTTAATACTTTGTTTGCAACATGCACTGAAATAATGCCTTCTCCAAGTTTATCACGCATATGACAATCTTCAGAAATTTGAGTGCTCGGGCACACCTGCCAGGAGTCAGGGCTTCAGCACCTTGGGAGTCATCTGCAGGGGCTCAGTGTTTCAGCCCTGCTCCTGCTGAAGTCCCGAGCCCCGGCAGGTGCACCCTGTGGGGCTGAAGTCCTGAGACCTCTCTCCCTGCTGGGAAGCAGCCGCTACCTCACCACCCCACTGCAAGGCAGAGGTCCTGAGCTCCGCCCCCTGCAGTTTGATAGGTGAAGAATGGGGGGGAGGGGCTTGGGAGCCACAGTCTAGACACCCCTGATCTGTAATCACTTTCAGGATGATTCTCTGCATTATCAAAAGCAACCAGAGAGCAATCTTGAGCCTGCCTTACTACAGTTTTTTGAATGGCTTTGAAAAACAGGCCTAGTGTTTCTGCAGTATATTTGGAGACGACAGCAACTGACTATCAGAGAAATCTGCAGCAGGAAGATGCCACCGAGACTTCTCTTTTTCACTTCCTTTCTGATTCAGTAGTAGACTAGATGGACTGCAAAACCACATGAAAAAACAAAAAAGGGAGGTCCTCTGAGTTAAGACGGAGAAGGTTTTTTTGTTTTTTGTTTTTTTAAGTCTCATCTTGGTGCCCTGCCTTCTTCCTGGCAAAGAAGCAGTCTCAAAACAGAACAAACCTTCCTCTTTCATACATCATACCAATTCCTTGCACATTTCATCATCACGGAAAGGCAGCTTGCATGCTCAGCTTATTGATGGGCATCACTTCATTTCGTACTCTCTTCCTTTCTGGTTTTTAGGGAAATGTGCAATAACAGTAAAGATAAGTCTACACTCATTAGAGTTTTAACTCCCTCAATTTAATTGGCATCTAACCTGAGGTAAAAAGAAGCTCAAGTGAAGACAAGACCATTGATGGCTTGAAAAAAATTCTATCATTTCCAGGTTCAATTGTGCTACTGAGGCACATCCCATAGTAAGAGGAAGTGTGGAGTCGCATTGTCCTTTGGAAAGTGCCCTCTTTCAGCGAATGCAACATAGAATCATAGACTATCAGGGTTGTAAGGGACCTCAGGACATCCTCCCTCCTGTGCATGTAGAGAGGCTGTAGCATTGCCTGCTCCTTGCTTCCTTTGGAATTCTGTGCACCCCTTAGTGCAGATGGAAGCGAACATGTCCCTAATATTAGGGCTGCAGTTGTGCCTGGCTCTTATTACAGGCGGTGCAAAGAGTAGGGAGGACCCTTACCCACTCCCTCACCACTGCACTCCCTTGTAAGGGCCAGCCTCAATCTGGCCTTAAATGAGGATTAAATGGTGCATAAAAATAGAAGCTGATGCACACATACACACTAAACTGTATTACTAAATTCCAGTGTGAAAAGAAAGAGTCAGCTGGCAATGCTGAAGCTTTGCTGTACTGACTAAGGAAGGTGTTGGAATGTCAATCCAAGTGTCATCCATCACCTTGCATAGCTGTAAATGAAAGGTACCCAGAATCTCAGATGTACTTTCACAAATGGCACTGAAGTACGTACAAAATGCTACTGATCTAAGGGACTGCTAGCAAGGCTGTTCATTAATATCAGCGATGCACTGATTCCGCTTCAAGGGTTTGCACAGCCTGGATTTAAATACAAATTTAACCTTCCTTGACACAGAAAAAAAAGCCCCGAAAAATTTGATATAAAGGAACTGGATTGTAACAGAAAAGTGTAACTGCTATATGGACATATTTGTTGTTATTATTTATACAGGGCTATAAATGTGCTTGGTGTCTTAAAGACAAAAAATAGTCCCAGTTCTGATCCAACACTAAAGTAACTCCACTGGCTTCTGAGGAGTTACTCCAGACATACACCAGTTTGTTTATTATTATTTATATTACGGCAGTGACTAGAGGATCCAATCAGGGTCACGGCCCTGTTGTGCAGACATATGAAAAACATTCCCATCCCCAAGATTTTACAATCCAAAGTAAGAAAGAACAGATCTGGTTCATAGTCCCTGCCCTGAAGATTTCAGTAACTAAGGGCCTTATCCTTCTTCCACTGAAATCAATTCCAAACTGTCTTTGACTTATATGGGGCAGGAGAAGCTAAAAACATTTTTTTAAAACACATTCTTTATTTTGTTTGTGACACCTTAGAGACTAACAAATTTATTTGAGCATAAGCTTTCGTGAGCTACAGCTCATTTCATCGGATGCATTCAGATGTCGATTCTTGCTGGTTAAATACAGCAATTATAACTCGGGGAGTGGCATTCTGACACATGCTGCTTAGGGGGGCAAAAGCAGACACACGCTTTTTGTATACTGCTAGATCACCTGAAATGAAGTATTCCTAGATTCTACCCCATGATGTCTTGTTCTTTGTAACCCTGAATAATTCCCACTTTATGAAGACCAAGCCCTGTAATCTGCCTCCTTTCAAAATCAAAATCAAATGAGCTTTCCTCACTGTCCATACATTTGGTGCCATGCTGGAGAGCAATCACACCTAGGGATACTATTATGAAGGCAGCTGCTGAAGTACTTTCCAAGGATTAAAGCTTCTTTTCAAGCGTGTGCTGTTCTACTATCCATGAGTGCAGGTTCATTCAGGGGCTAGAGGTTTTACAGTAAGACAAAGAGTACACTTGTCTCACAATGAGCTGCGTCTTACGTAGCAACATAAAAACAGGAAGCATGGAATGGCTGATTTAAACTTTGCGACTACAATGTTCAAGAGAGATCACAGCAGTTATGACAAAAGCTGCTTGGATCTGTTTATCCTCGGGTAGGCTGAGGCTTAAAGCCTTTCCAAGCTTGCAAGCCCCATACCTGTCACTCCCCTAACGGGCTCAGTTTCATTCTGAACCCAAATGTATCTGAGCCTAGAGAGGTTACCCCAGAGACAAGTTAGGGAAAAAAAAGATTCAAGGCAAGTGGTTATAAAGAATCACAATACTGGCAGTAGCACCAGCCTATTGTTTATTCTTATGTAAAAAAAAATTTCTTGACTTCCACCAGTTCATTCCACCATGGGCTGCAATTGAAACACATCTCAAAGCAAGCAGAATCTGATGTAGTCAGTATTTGAATAGGAGACCCAAGGAGAGGCTAAGTGCTGTATGAAGTGGTGATTCAATAGGCAATGGTAATGATGAAGATTCCTCCCCCTACAGTGGAGTATTTTCCAGGAGGTTTCTCTGGCCAGCATAAGTTTGTTTTTTGCTGTTTATGCAGTGGAAAGCAAATTAGCGGCCCCAAGGATCTGGTCCATTGAGAATACTTTACCTTTGTTAGAGGGCCTCTTCTCTTGATCAACTGATTTTTGTCAGTTTCATGAGTAGTTAAAACAGGCTTCACTGGCCAGGATGCTGGCACAAAGACTTGCCAAAAGTATGCCAATACTGACTCAATGCCCCAACAACAAATATGAGGTGAATTGTGCTGGTGGAGATTCCTTCTTTCAGATGACACACAAAACACAGATTCAGATCATCATTTCTGCAGGAATAAGGGTCTTTGTGCCAAATACACTGTAAAGATTACAGTGCCTAGATATTTCCACACCCTGAGCTCCATAGTGAGTTTTTACTCCCTGAATTCATTAGGAGTGTTGTCTCAGTAAGGACCGAGTAAGGATCTCAGAATTATGGCTAAAGTCTGTAAAGGACTTGTGAAAGTTGCTGTATAAATATTACATAACTGCTTCTTCTAAACCAGACAGCTCACCAGAAGGTGGGAAGTTAACTCATCTGTGAGTCCAGCTCATCTCTTGAAAGGAAAGGCAACGTAAGAAGTCAAAACACAAGAGACCAGTTCTGACATTTTCAGCATATAGGTGCTAAATTCACATCTAATTAGAATGTGTAATTGTATCAATAGGAGATAATTATTGTCCGGCGGCTGAACAAGGTGTTTGTTTCCATGATTGTTATGACTGTGTAACTGTCAAATCATAATAAAAGTCTCACATTCAGAAAAGCCCTTTGTAAAGCAAAGAGCAAAATAAAATTTCAGCCTGACCTATACAAATAAAATAAAATAAAATAAAATAAAATAAGAAACACAAGTTGGTAAACGCAAGATCCTGTTGCTCCAAATTGTATGTTAGTATTAGTAACAGCTTCTCACTTTCTGGAGTTTTAATTATGACTCAAGGGACTGGGAAAAAGGGAGGGAGGGAATGTAACCTTTAACAGCCTCACTGGTTTCTTACCCTACCTTTACTGCTATTGAACTAAAAATCTCCACAGGCTAAAATTCTTTACATTGCAAATAAAATAGTTTTTCCCTGGTTTTTATCAGCCCAGGTCCCTCAAGGAACTGACAGCCGGTTTATGTCAATGAACGAGAGTTATTGTTTTCAGGTTTGTTTTTCCTGCAAAAAATGGTGTTGAACTGAAAGCAAATGTTGCTAATAACAAACAGAAGGTTCTGATTTGGGTTTCTACCAAGACAGCATTTTTGTGCATATTGTATGGTTCTGAAAGCTTTGCAGAAGATGTAAATTGTATTGTTCTCCTTCTCAAAGTCCCTAATGCAGTGCCACAGACCTTAATCCTAATACCATGTGATGGGGGCCAGAATGCCGAAAGCTGAGGAAGAAAGTCAGAGAGGATGTGAGATGATTTTAGACTTTAAAAACTGAGATTACACTGACGAAGCTGCCGTGGCTTGCCATAGCAATTCACTTAGGGTCTGGGAGGGGATTGGGGGAAGGTCATAGTCATTCACTGTGGGCTCCATCCTGTGAGGTGCTACGTGATTCCTCTGAGGTACTGAATTCCTTTAAATCCCATTGATTTCAAACCCATCTTTAGATGACAAGGAGGCATGGGTTTGTTGCCCAACACAAGTTCTCACATAAGATCTCACAGCTCTGAGCAGCTCTTCCTGTTTGCCGACTGATCTAGTAGTATTGGTTTTGGAGGAGGTCAACGGTTCTTCCGCTTAGCCGGTGGATAAGCAAAGTGTCTTTCTTATAAGTATCTTTCTTATATAACTCAACAGGAACTTCTCTAGCTGATGAGACACACTGATGATCTCTGAATGGAGGTCTTAGCCAATCCTCTTTGACCACAAGGAGGCTGTTTGTAATGTGATGTTTAAGAGATTAGGGAGCCTTAAGGATTCATCAAGGGTTTGTTAGAAACCTCTGGGGAGTTCATAAATTTGGAGTGGGTAGTTTGAATTAGAAATAGTTGAAACTGAAGTAATGAAAGTTTGTTGTTTAAAAAAAAACCATTATTGGTATGGTTGGCCAGAGCAGGGGGTATTGATGTTGTCTTTTTTCAATCAAATAAAATACAGAGTTGAGACAGTTTTCCCATTTTGACTTACTTCTGACTTCAAGATTCAAATATTTTGACGCATCAAAGCATGAAAGGTTCAATTTTCAAAACAAACCAGTTGTACATCCCTAATGAAATCAACGGGAGACTTAGCACCCTCACTGAGCCCCCTCAGTCATCCAATGGAACATAACTCCAGGAGTCTTTGCTGACTCCTTAACAATCTTATACCCTAATAAGCAAATTAACCAAAGAAACCAACAATTTGCCAGAAACATGGACCTGACAATACTTGAAGATTCCTGTTGATATATTTGAACTTCCAACTTTCATAGTCTGCCTTCACGGAGAGTTCTCTAAAGGCTACAGAAGTAGTTATGTGACATATAAAATAAAAAGAGTTCAAAATTTTACTCTCAGAACTACGGTATGTAGAAGTTTTACATGCACATAGGAAAAATGAATTTTGCAGGCTACACTAACAGTTACAGAACCAAAATATGACAATATTACATTATGCAAAAACACCATTTGTCAAATTCCCAGGGATAGTGGTTCTCAAACAGTCATGACCCTGTTTTAATAGGGTCACCAGGGTTGGTGTTAGACTTGCTAGGGCCGGTGCCAAAGCACAAGCACAAGACCTACCATCCGGGGCTGAAACCCAAGCCCAAGCCCCACCACCCTAAACAGTGGGGCTTGGGCTTTGGCTTTGTCCCCCCGCCTGGGGTTGTGGGGCTTGGGTGGGCTCAGGCTTTGGTCCCCTCCTCTCCGGGATTGTGCAGTAATTTTTGTTGTCAGAAGGGAGTTGCGGTAGAATGAAGTTTGAGAACCCCTGTCCCAGGGCATTCCAGCATTATCTTGAACTTAAAAAGGCTTATCAGAATGGATCTAGACCACAAGTAGGCGTCTGGCTAGAAGGAGCTCAGCATCAACCTTATTCTAGCTATATGGATCTGGGAAGTTTTCCGCAGTCTGATATGGTATTTTACATTGGGGATGAGAGAGTGGGGCAAAATTCTATCTATATTGGAAATATAGTATATCGCTGTAGAAGGAATTTCCCTGTTTTCAATTATTTTGTATGTCTCTCACTCTATTCCCTGTTTAAGGCCTGATCTTGCAAATCCTTTATCATATGAACAGTTCTAATAATTTAAATGTCCCATAGTTATTACAGAGGCCTGTTTGGGTTTCAGGGTTTCACCAGGGTTCATATCCAGTGGAGGGAGAAAGAAAGAAGATAATAAGAAAAAAAGCAGTTATCCAATTTTAGAAAAGAAAGGAAAAAGACAAGAATAGATCACGAAAAACAGCAGCCGTCATGAATATTTTCTGTATTTTTAATGAAGGCCAAAATATATCCCAGGGATTTCCTTCAGGTTTATGAGGAGAAAAAAATGATCCATCTCTGTTGATGTTTTGCTTTTCAGTATGCTTAAAAAGCTAACACATTCTGAGCTGCTAATGGTTAACCACATTCAACTGCATCGCTCTCATGGTTGTTCTTGGACTTCTTGCAAAATAATTCCCTATCTCTTCTCTCAATCCAACTAAACCTCACAGTTTCTCTCACTCTTGCAGAGTGGTCAAATTATTTCAAGAGTCATTCTAACTTAGTCTCAATCAAAATCTGAGTCACATTCCCAATACCGACACCATCAATGTTGAGAAGAACCACAGTAGAAATTATATGCTGACAAAATGGTAGTACTCTTCACTACTCTGCAGACAGCCCAGGTTTCCAAATTCCCAGATCATCAGACTAGGAGTACTGTAACTGTACGGTGGCTTACTAAACCTGAGGCAGAACCAAACAAGAGGGCATTATCATAAGAGAGGGATATTTTCAAAAGCATCTAAGAGTTTTAGGAGCACAAAACCCATTGTCTTTAAGTGATATATAAGCTCCTAAATCCCTTCAGCACTGTTAAAAATCTCCCCCAGAGTGAATTAAGGTTTTCATCCTTCACTTATGACTCTTAGCCTGTAGATTAACATAAAATATCATCCAGTTTCCAAAAGAAAGTGGTACTGGATCTAATCATTACTTTAAAACTACTGAACATCCTGCTTGGTTCCTAAAATTTCATTAAAAAGTTAACAGTTAATTAAAAATAAGATGCAGCACACTGAAAATATTGGTCAACAAATATTCTCTTAGCAGATGTAGGTATGGTAATATTGGAGGCAGATGACTTCAGAGCTGTTACTATTTAGGTCATATTTATGTCACTGAAATGTAATCATTTTTGGCTTCAACACCACTACATTTTTAGATATATAGAACAATCCTGAAATGGTTTTGTAACTGCAAAAAAAAATTGTTTCCTTGTTTTGTTTAAAGGGACACTGTCAAGTGGTCTAAGCCAAAAATGTATGTTTTTTTTAAAATTAAAAGAAAGAGACATGGGGACCCTCCCAAATATGAATAGTAAAGTTTCCATTAATTTAATTCAATTAAATGTATATTATTCCCTGCAGAACATGAAACCTAGGAGATGAAAAAGATTATGGGTCATATTCTGAAGTTCTCACTTAAGCATCCCACTGAGGCCAATGAGAAAATTAAAGCAGGACTTCAGAATTTAGCCCTGCGGTATAAACAGGAAATGCAATCAACAAGTCTAGTTTCACAATAAGTGAATGAATTACAAAAAATTAAACAGCATAAATGCTGGAAAAAAATTACATTTTTGTAAAGAAATCTGCCAGCTTTAATAAACAACCTAGCATGTTGCTAGCAACAAAGGCAAGGGACTTAAAATAAAAATCAACATCTCTATAAGTCAGCTGAACACTCAGGTTTATTACCAAAGACCTGAAAGCAGCATTTTCAGTGTAAGTGGAAATGTCAGTGTCAGTGTTTGTTAGTCTCTAAGGTGCCACAAGTACTCCTTTTCTTTTTTGCGAGTGTCTGCCAGTGTTATTCAAAGTCCTGCCTCAGTACACACATCTTCTCATCCCTCCTCATCTAAGTTTTGGGCCCCACACTACAAGAAGGATGTGGATAAATTGGAAAGAGTACAGCGAAGGGCAACAAAAATGATTAGGGGTCTAGAGCACATGACTTATGAGGAGAGGCTGAGGGAGCTGGGATTGTTTAGTCTGCAGAAGAGAAGAATGAGGGGGGATTTGATAGCTGCTTTCAACTACCTGAAAGGGGGTTTCAAAGAGGATGGCTCTAGACTGTTCTCAATGGTAGCAGATGACAGAACGAGGAGTAATGGTCTCAAGTTGCAATGGGGGAGGTTTAGATTGGATATTAGGAAAAACTTTTTCACTAAGAGGGTGGTGAAACACTGGAATGCGTTACCTAGGGAGGTGGTAGAATCTCCTTCCTTAGAGGTTTTTAAGGTCAGGCTTGACAAAGCCCTGGCTAGGATGATTTAACTGGGACTTGGTCCTGCTTTGAGCAGGGGGTTGGACTAGATGACCTTCTGGGGTCCCTTCCAACCCTGATATTCTATGATTCTATGATTCTAAGTTTCCAGCATGAGATGCTCCAGAAGGAGTGAGAAGTCAGCTTCAAACATTCATTGTAAAATGTCTGGTGGGAACAAGCGCCCCTCAAGAGCCAAGTCACATCATGTAGAACAGCATCTGCTAACTCTTATTTGAAATTCTACAGTGTAGACATGATGGGAGGAAAAAAAAACAATAGAAGAGAGAGAGAAAAAAGTGCTGTGGCTCGTGCTGTCTCATCGAGCTGAACTGTGGCTGAATCTAAAGTGTTCTATGGACAAAGTGATTATCTACTTGGAAGTAAAGAAATTATTCAATTTTTAAGATGAATGGGTGTTTTAGCAACTCCAAACTGTAATAAAATAACACCTCTTTCTCAGACAGAATGTCCCCAGAAATATCTGTTGCATAAAAGATCTCCCATCTCCCAATGAAGACTCTCTACTGTGTCTGGTGTTTTTATTTAGGGACACTTCCCAAATAGCTTTCCCAGAATCTTTATTTTTGCTAAAAAAAGAAGTCATATAAGCCACTATGAGCTTCAAGGAGATGAGCTTCTCTGTGATACGCCAGGAGTTAAATCCCAATAGTTTTAAGGTTCCTTCCGTGGTATAGTTCCAACATGTATTACTGTATTGTAGGCAGAGATTAGATTTCCACTGAAAGCAAAAAATTTACCTCTGTGACTCCAGATACAAGATTCACACAGCACAGCTTTCAGGTGGGAAGGGTCTGGCTCTTCTTAATTTTCTCATCACTACAACACTAATTGCACTTCCCTCTTTCCTACTTTCTGCCTTAGAAGCTTGCATTATTTTGTATGCCCTCTTTATTTGCCTACATGTCTGTGTTCCCCTGTGAAGAGATATTGCTTGCTTCAGTTCAAACACATTTTGTGGCATTTCTGAATTCCAGATATAGCCCAGTGTCAACTGTCACTGTGTTTCAAATGAGGTACCACTGTAGTTGATACTAATGATTTGGGGACACAACTGGAACCTGATGAAGTGATGATGAAGTGAGCTGTAGCTCACGAAAGCTTATGCTCTAATAAACTGGAACCTGAAGGCAGTAAACTGCACATGGCTGAACTAGAAACAGCAAAAACCGTTTGTAGAAGGAAATGGGACAGATGTGTTAAGAAAAGATGCTGGAAAGAAAGAAAGAAAGAAAGAAAGAAAGAAAAAGAAAGAAAGAAAGAAAGAAAGAGTTTCTCTCTTTCCATCAGTTCAACGTTGCCATCTTTGAGACTAGTTGTCCTGATGATGCAATTAATGTGTGTCAACATGCCACAACACAAAATGGTGAACATTCTGACAACATGTGATCACCTGCACCAAAATGTTATTACACTGCACCACAATATTTTAACACAGTGATGTTTCATGAGCCCCAAAGGTATATTTATAGTCCACAGACACTGCATGCAAGAAATAAATGTCCTGTTAAAGAAAAATTATACCATCCCCATTTACTTGCTGTTTTGTATCTCTTTGCCTCCAGAATATTGGCCAGTGTGGCACAATGGGATATATAACTTATAAAATAAATGAGCCAAACTATTCCTGTCACTGATAAGGACGAGAGGTTAGGCTATACATACACTAGAGAGAAAACACAGTATAACCAAAAGCAGTGAGACTGAATGGCACCACAATCTGTAAATCTATATTTCTTCACCATAGAGAATATCTCTGCTCACACCAATGTCATTAATAACCAGGCTGAAAGGTGCATGAGCGAGGGTAGATGGATATTTGACTTTTCTATCATAAAATATCACTATAATTTGATCCACACAGAAATGCAGATCCATCCATCTACTCAGCCAGAACAAAAGGAACTGAGGGCAATTGAAGCTTTAGTGACATAATGAGAATGAAATCCCGCAACCAAGAGGAGACAGACATTTCAGAAGGAGAAAACCTCTCTTTTGTATGCTAAAGCTATATACTGAAATTCATAAAGTTATTTCCCCCTCTTGGGATTTATACTCTTTGTATAAAATATAATCGGGAAAATTAGGAAATGTAGTTCCAAGCACTCTGAACTTTTGGGCCACAACTTTGTTGGTGTATGTCACCATACCACACCAATTTGCACAAGCTGAGGAGCTAGCCTTATCTCTTCATGTTGAAGCCTGAATGTTTGTTTTATTTGAAACTGGAGTGAGATGCCAGTTCCTCAGGCTTTCAGGTTTTTACTAGAAAGAAGTAAGAAGCAAAGAACCAAAGTGCCATTGATTTAAGAGTTATAAGGCTAAACCCTCAGCAGATTATATATTGGTGCAACTCCACTGAGCAGAGTCATAGCTTTCCAATATGTTTTCTCAACCCAAGTGAACAAAGATAATAGTAGTGTACGAAATATCAAAATAATTAAAACTGGGTGTAAACAATCATGTGCATGATGCTACTCAAGACAGTTCAATATTATTACCTGAAAAGGCAATGAAATGTCAAAGCCAGACTAGACTTTTTTGGCCTCCAAGAACATAGACCCTAGTGAATCCTTTCATCTGAGAATCCATCTCAAGTCTGGCCAGACTATTCAGGCTACAGACATCAATGTCCTGTCATTAGTCAACTTCAGGAAATATATAGTATTCATTGCCCAATCTGCAAAGACAGGAAGTGGAGGAAATGGAAAAGTTGGGGGTGGATGGGAAGGGAGGACGTTCTGCTCATTGGTAGGTGATGGAAAGCAGTGAGAACATGACTGCTTCTGTTTGTTCAGTCCAGTCATCCGAAAGCTTCTGTAGAGGGACAAAGATCTTTACCTCTTCTTGTGGGAATAGAATAAACATCACTGAGCCAGAATGCGAAGGCAAGTCTAGACCTGAGCAAGAAGGATGCTTTGGAGTTGAACTGCATTAAAGAAATTCCAGAAGCCAACAGACAGAAGCTGTGTTGCTGTCGCTTTCCAAACAGACAGTGTTTTTAGATTCTGAATCAACTTACAGAGTGGGGGCCTGATCCAAAACCCATTGACGTCAATGGAAAGACTCCCATTAGCATCAGTGGGCTTTGGATCAGGGCCAGAGTGACTAAGCTCAACAAAATATTCTGAAAACTCAAAAGCCTTCTATACTTTGAAGATGTGAAGAAAGATTTCCTAAGCAAATCATGAAGCTGATTAGCTATGCCCCTGAAAAGTATTCCAGATAAAGAAATATCTCAGATACTTAAAATGGCCCACTGCAAATGTATGGGTAGAGTTCATTGTTTTGAAGCATGGACAGACAAATGACAATTGGATTTTGACAGCTGAAAGTGATTAATCATTGTTGCTTACAAATGGATAATATCTCCTTCAATGAATTCAAAATTTTTTGGTGGGGGATGGAGGTTGCAGGTCTTCAGATGTAGGCAACTTTGGAATTGGTCTCATATTTTTCAAGCTTCTAACACTTTTGTCTTCCTCAATAATGTCTCTAATCCTGATTGTCTTTTACCCTATCTCTGCTTATTTTCTACAATAGAAAAGCATAGATTTCTTAGACCTCTCAAACTCTTTCTAATGAGTCCAAGCCTAACCCTAGGATTTTTGTGAAGTATGATCTGCGGGATCTCACATATGGTTGCACAAATATTGTAATACATTTTGGGTGGAGGGTATTGGCTGTGGTGGGGAGAGAGAAAGGTGGTCACAATGGTTAGCACTAGTAGAGTGCAGTGTCAGGGAAAGGTTAGTCATCTGGCAGGGAAGTCAGATTGCTAGTCACTGGAGGAGGAAGAAAGCTGAGTCCCCTTTTTAATCTTGTGGAAGGAAGGAGGATGGTGAGCCAGCAGGCAGTGAGATCTTGGTGTGTGCTGGGAGGAAATGTTCATAGAGTATAGTACCTTTGTAGCTGTGCACACAGCACATGTCTAGGATCAGCTCCAGGTGAGCTAACTTAGAAATCAATGGGCCTGATTTTCAGAGGGGTGAGCATCCACAATTCCAACAGAAGTCAATGAGAACTATAAGTGTTCAGCTTTTCTGAAAGTCAAGTGCTAAAATACAGATTTAAGAACCTATGTTAGGCATTCACACTTGAAAGTATTGGATCAGGGGGTTGGTAATGGGATGTAAAGCTTCTCAGAAGCAAGGCTGCAAATTCAAATTCAGCCTGGATCAGTAATGTTTGGCCAGCTGATAGACGGCCTAACTGAAAAGAGTTGGTGACTCTTCCCAATGTCAGCATCATAACGGATGTTAAACACATTTGACAGACAGCCCAAAGTCTGAAAAGATCTGGAGAGAACATTAATTTTCTTACTGTTAAGGACATAAGACCGGCCATACTGGGTTAGACCAAAGGTCCATCTAGCCCAGTATCCTCTCTTCCGACAGTGTCCAATGTCAGGTGTCCCACAGTGAATGAACAGAGCAGGTAATCATCAAGTGATCCATGACCGGTCGCCCATTCCCAACTTCTGGCAAATGGAGGCTAGGGACACCATTCCTGCCCATCCTGGCTAATAGCCATTGATGGACCTATTCTCCATGAACTTATCTAGCTCTTTTTTGAACCCTTTATAGTGTTGGCCTTCACAACATCCTCTGGCAAGAAGTTCCACAGGTTGACTGTGCATTGTGTGAAGAAATACTTACTTTTTGTTTGGTTTTAAACCTACTGCCTATTAATTTCATTTGGTGACCCCTAGTTCTTTTATTATTAAAAAGGTTAAATAACACTTCCTTATTTACTTTCTCAACATCAGTCATGATTTTAATTTGCTCCAGGTCAGGTCTGAGGTACATGGGCAAGAGAGCATAGGAATCTTGCACTGCGGCTATCTGTACATAACTGTCCTACAGATAAATAGATTTTGATATATAGCACTGAGAAGTGCGGAGTGAACGCTGCAGTGGGAGCCTGAGGACAAATCCTGGCTGACTTAGCCAAAATTTCTGCTACGGTATCTTGGGGAGCACATGGTGCAAGTGCAGTTCTGCCATACTTTCAAGAGGTGTAGAATGCCCTTCACTCAGTGCTCAGTCACATCTTCTGGTTAGCTTGTTCGGACCCTAACACTGCCCTGAATTAACCTTTCAGGTAGATAGTGCCTGTAGGGGAGGAGAAAAGGAAGAGCGTCTGATATATCCAGAGGCATTGTGCAAGACCCCCAAACAATAATCCAAGTCCTCCCTCACATGCATAAAAGACAATCCAAAAGTAAGCCCTTTGCAGCCACCCATTCTGCTTTCATTTTTGAGACAGAACACCAGGAAAAAATGCTTTCATCAGAGTTATGTTTTTCTTCAAACCATGCATCTCTGCATTGCTACCCATTAGAAGGCTCACTGTTGTCGTCTGCCCCTCCTCCTCCTTTTTCAGCTGCTGCAAGTCCGGCGTGATTCCTTAAGATGCAAAATGTCAGGTAAAAACACATGGTTTTTCAGTACTTGAGATTTTAAATGTTGAGGGCATTGGAAAAACAGATTTTAGAGAGTGTTTTTAAAAAAAATAATACTGCCTGCACTGAACAATTCACTTTGAGTGGGTTTCTCTTTCATATTGAAATGGCACTGGTCAATTAAGCTATATGAGTGGCAATAAAATGCCCATTGCACTACCAGATCAGCAGGTACAGTACTTTTATATTGCTTATTGTCTTTAAATTCTTTAGCATCTTAGGGTCACAAGCCCTGGCTAGTCACAAGTCAGATGTATGGCACACACAAAAAATATACCGGACCGTTGGTTTTCTCATGGATGTTATAAATTCAATGCAATGAGGCATCCATTAAGTATTTATGAAGCCTGACACAGTACCACACAAAGATTAATCCCAACTTTACAATATATTAGACAATGTCTTGTACAGAATTACTATAGTTTTATCATGTAATGCTAAGTACGTCAAGTTGGCATCTCATATGGACTATCTTAATTAATGCAGAGATCATTATTAATGACCTCATTAGACTCAAAAGCAAGTCAATAAGCAAGGTGATGCCCCATGACAAGTAGGTCTTCAATCTCCAGTTGAAGGCTATTGAATTTTCAAAAATATAAGAAATCTATCAACTACTAACTGTTATTGCTATCCCTTAACACCAATGAAAACACAGTACATGGAGTATGGCCACCCATCAGTTAATCAAATACTGCTCTGTGGCTGCCCTGAGTCAACTCTGCTTCTTTCTTAGAGGCTGGACTTATTCTGAGAAGCTAATGAATTGACAAGAGACAAGAGTTCATCTGTGTAGCTGATCTATGACTGGGAGAGGTTGCCCAGAAACATTCACAAGAAGGGGGAAAGAACAACAGAAGGGTTTTTTTTCCCCCTTCACATTGGTGGTGTTCCTAAAAATTTCCATCTTGTGTCTTTTTGTATTTACCAGTTAGCACAAGTTAGAATACTGACCCCTGAATGTCTCCCTGGCATGAAGAACGTACTCAAGGACTTGCAGGATAAGATGGAAGCAACCGTTTGAAGTGGTGTAAGTAGCTCAATGTGCTACATCCTCATCTCACATCAAGAATAATATTGTACCTCTATTAGATTGTGATAATGATAATTAAATATGCTGTCTGGTTACAAACACAATACGTCCATTTAACATATATTGAAACTTTTGTAGTAAGGTAAGTAATATAGCCTTGGATAATGATGACATATTGTATTTGTTGTGTGAAATTAGACATAGAAAAAGGGCAATATGCACAACATATGTATTTATATAAGTGTCATAAGTTTGCAATAAAGGATATTATTTCACTGTAATGAAATATCATGGTTGCAGCATTCTTAATGTACTAGATACATCTCTGGTATACCAGGTTATGCTACTTTAATAAAATGAAAAATTACCAAAAGAGCCTTGAATTAGCTGGTATCAATCACCACTTCAATATTGGTGGTACATTTTCCATGCACTTAGGCAATGTTTGTATCAAAAGTTCCCAAATAAAATGGAGCTATTCCTACAGGGCTCTACTCAGGGTTGGAGTTTTTATTGGGGTTTTTTGGGAGAGGTGGGCGGGGGGAGGGGAGGGAGTTATACTTGTGCACGTAACTTTTTTCCCCAGTGGATCTTCTGCAAGGCAGGACTGTTGCATTGGCGGTATGGAATTCAGCAGACAGAAATGCATGACCACAAGATAGCATCTGGATGAGGTTTGGCTGACAGTGTGTCATGATTTCAACTGTAAGCAAAAGGATTCCCTCTTTTTTCTTTTTTTTTCTTACCATAAATGTATACCATGTAAGTCTCAATACACAGCAATCACTATTTTTTAATTATTAATATTTTCCCCAAATAAAATGCAAAAACAAAACAAATACACAGACAGACAACTATGGGGCATTTACAAGGGACTGTTCAGTTAACTCACCAACTAAATCCAGTGTTACATCAATGCTTACACTTCTGTCATCAATCAAGTAATGGTGCAAGACTACACACACTTGTATTGGATTATTGGTTCAGTTAGGCTAGACTGTTTCCATACAGCACACATATGCTGATGCTTCCAGTGCTTCCATTTCTGAGGCCTGGCAGAATCTGCTACTGTTGCATATTCCTGGGCAATGGGGCTGGGGCACATAGCTGATCTATTTGTACTAAGATAAGGGGAACCTAGGCCCATCTCAATAAAACAGAAATGCTGATGCAAAAAGCTACTTAACACTGTTGTCACTTTATGACACTGAGGTTTTAACATCCAAAAAACCTAGATAGTGATTAAGAACAAAATCCTTTACCTCAGCACTACTCTGATCTAAGAATATCAAGAGCCCCAAATATAAATATTATTGAATACAATTTTCTTTGCATCGTCCACTTCTTATGTATTATGTTACAAAGACTATTTTTTGCTGTCAAGTTCACTCCTACATGGGTTAATGGCCCCTTGATGGACTGGGAGAATTTTAATTGCATTTAAAGTATTCAACAATGTTTGTATTCTAAAATGGATGAGAGGTTTGGATTTAAGGCAGATTCTTTATTTGAGCCTGCTTCTCTGTCTGCCTGTCTTTTTTCCCCTTCATAAAAAATCCTGCCCTGCACACAGTGAAAAAAATCCAATTTGTAGGATGTGGGAGTATCTAGTTCCATCAATTTTCTGTGTTAATGATACACAAATAGCCTGCTGCAGGGTGAAATAGCCTCTAAGAATACATGTAGTCACTGGCAGAGAGTCCTTGTATAGCAGTTCAAGTTGAAAGAATGTTCCCAACAGTGGAATATATCAGTTTGGGGTTGTCTTCTGATCGGAAACAAGTGCTCCCTGTAGAAGTTGTTTCTTTAAGATTCTAAAAATAAGTTGATATATAAAAGTGACTTTGCTGTAACACAGTGACTCAGATCAAGGAGTAAGAGCCATTTATAGATTATGAAGTAAACTTTACCCTGAACCAATTGCTTAATTTGCAGAAAGAGGAGAAACATATTTTCAAATTGGATGGAGCCTTATCTGCATAGTAATTTGGGGGGCAACAGGGAGATCCAAATTATTAGGAAATGGGCACAAAACATATGAATAAAATTCCAACAGACTATATACACTCATATAGACTAGGGTAATATAGATGATGTATATAGTCTGCTGCGCTTTTGTATAATTTAACAACTTTTAAAAATTTCCCCGCCAATAGCAATGGTCTCCATATAAACAACTATAAATGTAAAATTATGAAGTGTCATTATTATCATCTGACACTATCATTAGTGGATATCTTTCTGAAAAATCGACAGTAATAAAAAAGGAAGTGTTTCAGACTAAAGCACTGTGTGGCTTGTGTGAAAAGTCAATTCTATTGTCAGGGCATATTGTGTTTCAGAAATTCTCAGAAATTATATCCTTGTTTTTCATGATTCATTAACTATTCCTGTTATAACACCATTGCACACTTTCATTTGATAAATAGTTACCAGAAAACAATGCCTATTGTAAATACATATACAGTACTGTCAATTAAAAATGTTATATCACCATGGTCCAGTTTGCAGAATTGTGTGTGTGAAGTTTGAAAAATTCTGTTATCCCTAAAAAGACTTTTCAGATCTTATGATGTGAACTCCTGCAATTTACTCAATACAACATTTCAGATGATGGACTGTAGCTAATATATTAATATAACCTATAAACAATTTAATCAATTGTATCCGATTTTCAAGGGGATACAAATTTCTCAGAAAAATCTTAGTCCCAAATTTGGCCCTGAGACGCATAGAGTCACTCAGTGCACTCAACGGTCAAATATGACCCCTTAGTATTTTAGTCAAAATGGAGTAGTTGCATTAAAACTGAAATATCACAAATGTCAGCATAAAAACAGTGGGCCAGACTTGTTCCCTTGTTCCCCTAGAGTGACCTAGATAAATTGGAGGATTGGGCCAAAAAAAATCTGATGGGTTCAACAAGGACAAGTGCAGAGTTCTGCACTTAGGAAGGAAGAATCCCATGCACCTCTACAGGCTGGAAACCAACTGACTAAGCAGCAGTTCTGCAGAAAAGGAACTGGGGATTACACTGGATATGAGTCAGCTGGATATGAGAAGCTGGATATGACTCAGCAACAGGGCCGACTCCAGGCACCAGCGAAGGAAGCAGGTGCCTGGGGTGGCCAATAGAAAGGGGCGGAACTCTGTGCGTTATTGGAGCGGCACATCTGGGTCTTCGGCGGCAATTCATCAGCGAGTCCTGTATTCCAGCTCTTCCTCTTCAGTGGCACTTCTGCGGCAACTCAATCGGGTTTTCTTTCTCTTTTTTTCTTCGCCGCTTGGGGCAGCAAAAAAGCTGGAGATGGCCCTGGTCAGCAGTGTGCCCTTGTTGCCACGAAGGCCAGTGGCATACTGGGCTATATTAATAGGAGCATTGCCAGAAGATCAAGGGAAGTGATTATTCCCCTCTATTAGGCACTGGTAAGGCCACACCTGGAGTATTGCGTCCAGTTTTGGTCCCCCCACTACAGAAGGGATGTGGACAAATTGGAGATAGTCCAGCAGAGGGCAATGAAAATGATTAGGGGGCTGGGGCACATGACTTACAAGGAGAGGTTGAGGGAACTGGGGTTATTTAGTCTGCAGAAGAGAAGAGTGAGGGGGGATTTGACAGCAACCTTCAATTACCTGTAGGGGGGTTCCAAAGAGAATGGAGCTAGGCTGTTCTCAGTGGTGGCAGATGACAGAACAAGAAGCAATAGTCTCAAGCTGTAGTGAGGGAAGTCTAGGTTGGATATTCAGAAACACTATTTCACTAGGAAGGTGGTAAAGCACTGGAATGGGTTACTGAGGGAGGTTGTGGAATCTCCATCCTTAGAGGTTTTTAAGGCCCGGCTTGACAAAGCCTTGGCTGGGATGATTTAGTTGGTGTTGGTCCTGCTTTGAGCAGGGGATTGGACTAGATGACCTCCTGAGGTCTCTTCCAACCCTAATATTCTATGATTCTATGAACTTCACTGAGGCCAGTATAGTTACATAAGAGATACAAGTTGGCCCATTTTACTCTTCTCAAGCTTGTGGCATTCTTAAATTTAGTCCTAGTAATAGCATCATCTGAAAAGGAATCAGCAGAGGCCTGTCATAAGCGAGTGCATATATTTTCCCTTACCTGTTCAACAGACATAATACAAAGAGCACAGGCGTAACCCTCTTTTGAGATGACCTAACATACCATAATTCAACAACAGCTAGGAACACTTTTTCTGATCTGTACAAAGTTTTATTTTCATCAGAATTTGGCTCTGAAGTAACAGTGATCCCTTAAGCAAGGCGTATCCAGAGGGCCTGATCCTCCAAACCTTTATCCCTTAATATGTTGTCATTTACATCCCTGCAAATGGAGTGTACAGTTTCATTACCATTCTGATTTGGTAGTTTTTTATACTTACATTGTATAAAGGGCAAGATAGTAGAGAATCAGGCCTAAAAAAAAAAAAAAAAGCTCTGGACCCAGACTCTTTGCTTCTAAACACAACTAAACTGATTACTTGCTGAACAGTGAACAGATATTATCGGTAATTGTAGCATAGGTCTAATTTTAACCACCAGAACCATGATTTAAATCCAATCTCAGCTCTTACCGCTACAGCTGCTTAAATGAAGTTGCCTTTGTCACAGTACCTGTGGCAAATTCAATGCAGTGTAATGGAGATACCCTGATCCACAGCAACTTCAGCTCAGCAGCCTTTTAAACAGCTTATGCAGAAGCTCTATTTTAATAATGAGGGCTCTATAGATGGAAGGCCTGTAGGATCAGATCCATAGTGTTTCTCAAAAATAATATGTTGGCTCTTTAGTATACCATTAGTTGTATCAAATAGTTAGAAACGCACAGAAAGAAAAAAAGAGTTCAACTGCGTTACACCGGACCCTCATTAGAACGCGCATCTATATAGCGCAAATTCGTATATAATGCGGTCGCGGCCATGGATCCTAAATTTAGTTACACCTCTACGCCGATATAACGCTGTCCTCAGGAGCCAAAAAGTCTTACCGCATTATAGGTGAAACCGCGTTATATCGAACTTGCTTTGATCCACCGGAGTGCGCAGCCCCCCCCCCAGTGCGATGCTTTACCACGTTATATCCAAATTCGTGTTACATCGGTTCGCGTTATATCGGGGTAGACGTGTATTTTAATTGCAATTCATTTTAACGCAGACCCCACTATAACGTGGTACCATGTATGGATCCCAAATCCCGCATTCTAGCGAGGGTCCGGTATACTAATATGAATCAAGGTCAAATATCTATGTCTCAGCTACGATTCTTAATCAGATGATGGTTTACTAACACAGATAAGTGATCACAAACGAAATGCAGTTTGCCAATAACACTACTAGAAATTGGGAACGCTAGCAGGATTTGGCTCTAAAAATAGTTTGAGGAATCATTTGAATACTGTCAATTCTATGTAGACCAATTTACAGCTTTTGTGTGCTGTGTTTTAAATCTCAGTAGCTTGCATAAGTTATCCCTTATGGAAAAATCCTGAAGAAGTTAAAGGGAATTAAAACAATTGGATTCTATAGTTATTAGTCTAAAATTCTATTACATTTTAGAGTGGATGATATCCTTTTCTGTAAATTTTTAAACTACCCTATAGAATTTAATAATGAATTATATCTCAGAATAGAAGAGAATTCTATGGGCCCGATTCTTATTTATACTAAGGCCTCTTTAGGCTGCCAGAGTGGCCTAATGGGATCTCAGTGTAAATGGGAATTTGATTTTATAGGCTGATTTAAAAAAATTCTACAGAGAAGTCATCACTCTCTATTAAATGCCATAGTACTTTTTCCACCAGGATTCATCAAGAAAAGCATTTAGTATTAAATCCAGGTACAGATTGTCCTTCTTCTGTATATTTATTGTTGTACATTCTACTTATTATAAATTTGCTTTTGCAGGAGAATGTTTTAAAATGTTTTTTACTTTTAAAGTCTCATTTCAACAACAAAAAATTATCTTTTTGTTGACATAGCTATGACATCCAACAGCCAATCTGAACACAATTAACATTAGTTGACTTGAATGCTAATGGCTAAAACACTTTGAACTTTCATGATATAGCTATCACATGACTTGGTGAGGCCAGATACAAAATAGTACTTTGGTATCTGGCATTAGGGTTGCGAACCCTCTAGGATTGTCTTGGAATCTCCAGGAATTAAAGATTAATCTTTCATGTTGCATGATGAAACCTCTAGGAATACCTCCAACCAAAACTGGCAACCCTAGCTGGCATTGAGTTTTTGTCCATATCTAATACAGGTCAGGGAAGTCCAGTAATTTGACTGGATTCTGTGCATCACACTTGAAGAGCAGAACAGCACAGGTAACAGTTTCTTGGCATAATTTGCCAGCATATTACAGAATCTAGGATTCCCTCCACATTGTGCAGCTAGAGTATGTGTGAAGTTTTAATTCTTACTGTATTTACAAAATGCCTCTCTGAGCACTGGCAGCATGCACAAAAGAATTTTAGAATTAAAATGTATTTCTTAAGAAATACTACTCTGTTCAATCGGCAAAGACTGTTGCAGCGATGTGCTGCCAAACTTTTAACAAGGGACTCCCTCAACATTTTTCTGTCTCTCTAAATCTCATTCAACACCAACAGATCTTGAAATCACAAGTGTGGAGACATTTCACAACTCCTCAAAATAAAGGCAGCATGAACTAGTCTCACACATTATTATTAATTATTATTTTATAAAACAATCTAGATGCTTTAGTCTGAGGACCTCTTATTCTTACCACCCCACTGTAATTCCTGTTGGATGGGATTTTGCAGCTCCTACTGGACTCTGCAGAATCTGGTAGTCTGTCCCATGAAATGAATCACCATTTCATGATGGCTAAGTGTATATATCTAAATAATTATTTAGTTATTCACAGAAATGAGCCAGATCTACTACATAGGCAGAATAGGCAGGCACCTAGGAAAGTCAAGTATTGGGGCAGCAAAATGTTTAAGGACAGCATATTGTGAAAGTGACCGTAGGCTGTAAGGAATAGACATGTTTTTTTAATTTGACTAAGTATCAGAGGGGTAGCCAAGTTAGTCTGTATCCACAAAAACAATTAGGAGTCCAGTGGCACCTGAAAGACTAACAGATTTATTTGGGCATAAGCTTTTGTGGGTAAAAAACCCACTTCTTCAGACGCAGAGAGAAATCACTATGCTGAAAATCTGAAAGACACTTCTGAGAGTAAAGCATTCAACGAGCATATCATTTTTCACTGATAGAACCTGCATGAATTTCAATATATGAGGTCTTCCTAACAAGTGAAAATAAAGGTATTATTTCTCTTTTCTCTGTTACATACTGTATTTTATATGCTTTCTCCCATAAATTATTATTTTCTGTGTACAATGGATTCTCTACTGCTTGCATTTCACAGAGTGGAATATGTATTTTTCTCTGTATATACTTATGTACCTGCCTAATTCTCATGATCAGGGATGGTGGTTCCACAGGTGCATTGATGTCGGCACACATCTCCATGGTTGGTTGTAAAAATTAGAACAACCATCAAAGTGTATGAATGTTATTTTAACACTTGGGACGTCATAGACCAGCTAGACTCAGACAGGGGAAAATACGAGATTTTATTGCCCAATATTTTAAAACCATAATCTCCCACAAACACACATAGACACACGTACATATTTTGCCATGGAAATAGAATTAACAAGAAAGCAGAGGCCACATGTATTTTTTGGCATCCAGGATAAATTGACCTAAAAATACAGTTTATTCATCTGATAAAGCACTATCTAGCTGGGTGGTAGGAATCAATGTCAGTAAGGATTTTCTAACATCCCAGTCTCTGGTAATTTTTCACTGACTGTGAATACTGGTTCCACAGATTTCCTTCTAAATGTTTCTTCCCCCTGGGGAATGCAGGTCAAGCTCTGAAAATGTATCCCACTTCCTTGCCTGACATGGCCAATTCCTAACCTAACAGTCCTTAAGCATGTTCAAGAATTCCTTGAAGAGATTTTGTATTTTGATTTTCTGAAGAGAAATCTTCATGAATCTGAAGATGGCATAAAAATTATAGATGGACTTAAACCCCAGATTTGAATGAAACACATGAACATGCCCACACAGAACTATAGAAAAGTTCTGAGGTGATCGCAATTTATACCAATCTTTATACAAAGCCTGAACCGGAATTCTAAAACACACCTGACTTTAATAAGGCTTTTGATAATCTCTTGCACAACCTTCTCATAAACAAACTAGGGAAATACAGTCTAGATGGAGCTACTATATGGTGGGTGCATAACTGGGTGGAAAACAGTTCCCAGAGAGTAGTTATCTGTGGTTCACAGTCAAGTTGGAAAGGCATATCAAGTGGAATCCCGCAGGGATCAGTTCTGGGTCCAGTTCTGTTCAATATCTTCATCAATGATTTAGATAATGGCAGACAGAGTACACTTACAAAATTTGGAGACGATACCACGCTGGGAGTGGTTGCAAGTGCTTTGGAGGACAGGATTATAATTCAAAATGATCTGGACAAAGTGGAGAAATGGTCTGAAGTAAACAGGATGATATGCAATAAGGACAAATGCAAAGAATTCCACATAGGAAGGAACAATCAGTTGCACACATACAAATGGGGAATGACTGCCTAGAAAGGTGTACTGTAGAATGGGATCTGGGGCTAAATATGAGTCAACAGTGTAACACTGTTGCAAAAAATCTGAACATCATTCTGGGATGTATTAGCATGAGTGTTGTAAGCAAGACACGAGAAGTAATTCTTCCACTCTACTCGGCACTGATAAGGCCTCAACTGAAGTATTGTGTCCAGTTCCGGACACCATATTTCAGAAAAGATATGGACGAACTGGAGAAATTCCAAAAAGAGCAACAAAACTGATTAAAGGTCTAAAAAACATGACCTATAAGGGAAGATTGAAAAAAATGGGCTTGTTTAACCTGGAGAAGAGAAGACTGAAAGGGGACATGATAACAGTTTTCAAGTACATAAAATGTAGTTACAAGGAGGAGGGAGAAAAATTGTTGTTCTTAACCTCTGAGGATAGGACAAGAAGCAATGGGCTTAAATTGCAGCCAACACGGTTCAGGTTGGACATTAGGAAAAACTTCCTAATTGTCAGGGTCGTTAAACACTGGAACAAATTGCCTAGGGAGGTTGTGGAATCTCTGTCATTGCAGATTTTTAAAAGCAGGCTAGACAAACACCCGTCAGGGATGGTCTAAATAATACTTCGTCCTGCCATACGTGCAGGGGACTGAACTAGATGACCTCTCGAAGTCCCTTCCTGCCTTGTGATTCTATGAATTTGGGGTAAGTTTGGATCTAGCTTTGAATGTCATACATAGATCAGTATCTCAGTTACAGCAAAGTGGGTTACTTAGGTGAAACAGTAAATGTACTCAATTGTGCCACACTAAGGGTCCTATTTCATAATAAATATGCCCAGTTGCCACATACCAAAGCTTGTGAGGTTTAGTTTTTCAGAGCTTCCGTGGCTACGTATGGACTACTGAATTGCACAACTAAATTCCCCCCCGCCAAATCAGCTTGTAATTTGTGATGCAGACAGGCTGTATCTGTTAGGGTTAGGTAAGTTTGCCTGGTTTCAGCAAACCCAAATTGGAAGATTATCATTGCCAAGGTTAACATCTCCTGCGTGTCACTTCAGAAAATTATGCAAGCCCTTGCAAAGCTAACCATTTTCTCTCTATATAAACCCCATGGAAATTCCACCTCTCCTTCATTCCTCATTCTTAATTTTTTCTTCCTCTTATTTCAGGACTGGAGAAGAGGAAGGTATGAAACAAGGGGCAGCTGGGAGAAGGTGAAAATGGAGGGAAGCTAAAGTAATGGTGCATTGATGGAGCTGTTGTTTCATGCAGTGAGATGTATAGTGAATCCAGAGGGCCAAGGAAAAAGGAATAACACATAGGGGAGAGCAGCAGGTGAGAAGGGTAAACTTGTGAGGATTCAGAGAGACTGTTAGAAGGAGGCTGAAATGAGCCAGGGTGATGGCGGTGCTGGTGCTGGAGATGAGCAGGTAAGGGGGTTCCTTACAGTAGCAGCAAAGCTAAGGAAAGTGAGGGAGCAATGGAAACAGCAGAGACCACTGGGGGTGAGGGAAGGAAAGAGAGGACAAAACTGTGGCTGCCTAGTAAGATGCAGTGTGAATGGGGTTGGCAGAAGGCGTTCTACCAGCTGAAGTTTGCTGCAATAGCTCCTGGCCAGCAAGGGAGATGGGTGCTCTCTCAATGTATCTGCCTCCAAGCCAGAAGAAACAGTGTGCTTTTTGGAAAGGGAGAGAGGAAAGGCAGCTGAAGGTAGGAGGGAAAGGTAGGAGAGAGAGAGCTTCCTAAAGATCAGGGGCCAGTTTTAATTCTCAGTTACACCAGTGTGAATCTGGAGTATATCCATAGAAATCCCTGGAATCCACAGGAAGACCATATGGCATTACAATAACACGGGGCCCCTCCCTATATATAAAAGTTAGGATCATAAATTGAACTACAGCAGAATTTTAAAACCATATAAATGAGAATAGTGCTAGAGCAAAAACAAATCATGAACTAGCCCAGGTCGTAGGGTGAGCTGCAGCTGACCCTGACCATGCTAGATCAGAGGCACAAGGCAGCACAATAGTTGGCTCAAATGTAAGGAGATCCTCCAGTGGTGCAGAGCCAGCATAATGGCTCCAACACCCTTCCTCCACAACTGACGTGGAGAGCATCACTGTGGGAAAAGGTGCATCAGCCCTTCAGGGAGTTGGCAGCTGGTGTAAGTCTGCTAGGAAAGCTGGAAAACTGTACAACCAACCCAGGTTTGGGCAAGGAGAAGGTGGCTTAAAAATTACCTTTTCACATCTACCTTCTGAGTTGTGCTGTGTGCTCCTTAGCAGCTGCTTAGGATCTGATCCTAGGTCTCCTATATTTTAGATTGGTCCAGTATATATATATATATATATATGGAACAAATGGTTTAACTCACTATGAAATAAATGAATAAAACGGCTTTTAAAAAGGAGAACATGAGGGTAATTAATCAATCAACAGTAAGTATTTCTCAACAATCACACAGAAGAAGTGAAGCATGTAGTGAACTAGATTGCAGCATGTCTTTACTTGGTATTCATATACACAAATACTGGGTATTAATCATTATTTATAAAAATCCCATAAAAGGTATCCATGATTTTTTTTGTTATTCTGTAAGTGAGTAATGACTTGATCATTTAACACCCATGAGTCATAAGTTTTCCCTTGTAAAGAGGATAATATCAAATCCCCTGGCAACATGTTTGGTCATATTTAAGCCTTAATTGCATGTTTTTCCCCTTTCCTCCTTTGCCCTCCACCTTCATAGCATTCTCTGCTGTATTCTGTTCTCTGGCTTAGAAAGTGATCTCAGTTCCAGTCACAATATATCAACATATGCTCCTCAACAATGTTTTAATAATTCCAATCCTACAACGCTAAAATCTGTCTTGAGTCAAACTAGACAAAGAAACGCTCATCACCATGTGTCTAACTGTAGCTGAGGCAGTAATATTCCTCACTCTTGTTGATAATATGAATGGATTTTTCCATGACGGGTCTGTCAAAGTTCCTTCCCCACTCTGAACTCTAGGGTACAGATGTGGGGACATGCATGAAAGACCCCCTAAGCTTATTCTTACCAGCTTAGGTTAAAACTTCCCCAAGGTACAAACTATTTTACCTTTTATCCTTGGACCTTATGCTGCCACCACCAAGCGTGTTAAACAAAGAACAGGGAAAGAGCCCACTTGGAGACGTCTTCCCTCCAAAATATCCCCCCAAGCCCTACACCCCCTTTCCTGGAGAAGGCCTGATAAAAATCCTCAGCAATTTGCATAGGTGAACACAGACGCAAACCCTTGGATCTTAAGAACAATGAAAAAGCAATCAGGTTCTTAAAAGAGAATTTTAATTAAAGAAAAAGTAAAAGAAAAACCTCTGTAAAATCAGGAAGGGAAATACCTTACAGAGTAGTCAGATTCAAAACATAGAGAATCCCTCTAGGCAAAACGTTAAGTTACAAAAAGACACTAAAACAGGAATATACATCCCATTTAGCACAACTTATTTTATCAGCCATTTAAACAAAAAAGAATCTAACGCATATCTAACTAGATTGCTTACTGACTCTTTACAGGAGTTCTGACCTGCATTCCTGCTCTGGTCCGGGCAAGAGCATCACACACACAGACAGACCCTTTGTTCCCTCCCCCACCTCCAGATTTTAAAGTATCTTGTCTCCTCATTGGTCGTTTTGGTCAGGTTCCAGTGAGGTTATCTTAGCTTCTTAACTCTTTACAGGTAAAAGGACTTTGCCTCTGGCCAGAGGGATTTTATAGTACTGTATGCAGAAAGGTGGTTACCCTTCCCTTTACATTTATGACAGTGTCAAATCAATTTTTGTTTGTTTGGCTATTTCTGAAGGAAGGGAAAAGAAATGCCTCTAGACTTTAATCATGTTGCAGTACACATAGGCTGCTAGTAAGATACTCTCTGTCCAGAGCATAATAAAAAATTCCTGAAATAAAAATTTTTGGCTTTCATTGCTCTCTTGCTATATCTACACTTTGGGAATGAATAGCAATAGCTACATTTTTTAAATGCAGCTTCAGGGGAGTTGAGCACACAAATCCCATTAACAATCATGGGATTTGTATGCTCTACTTCAACACTTTGAACATTCTCCCATAAAGTTATAATGTTTTTTCCTCCCCTCCCTCAAAAACCAGTACCAATTCTACATTATTTAACATAATCTCACTGACAGGTAATGTTGTGACATGAAATTTATGACAGACTTGTCCTTTGAGGGCACATTTCACCATTAATGTTTCCTTTTAAAAACTGTAGTATGCATTAAATGCTCATACCAAGCTTCCTCATGTTTTCCTTGGAAAATCTTGCTTTCTGTGGTATTTTACGTTCCCCAAATCCCTCTTTACTTCCCCCTCCTCTTCTTCCAAATACCCAGGACACACTTGAAAATGAAATATTTCATCTCAAAAGACCCTCTGGTAAAATATTTTTAAACAAACATATTATAAGATCCACCTATTACCTCACACATTCATGTGGTGGACATTTTAAATAAATGCCTACCAGTTTGCAATTTGAAAAAGTAAACATGAATTTAACTTGACTGTTCCAGCAAGCTACTGCTTACAGCCTATTATTAGCCACCAGATTTCTATGCAGTTCATTAACAAAGAGGACCACAGGCTCAAGCTCTTATAGACTAAAGGGATATCTTTGATATAAAGATGTTATGATTTGGCTTTCAGCCCTTATAAAATGTAGGTTGCTTTAACTCATGTATTTGTGTAGGTGACTCATTTGGGAGTTCTCATAAATACCTTTCATATGATGAATCAAAACAAGTCATGCTACTAATTAGCATGAAATGCAAAATAATTTCCTACCAATGCAGGCAAAATAAAGACCAACAAAAGAGGACAATGCCTTTTTCAGTTGTCACATGACCCAACAAGATTCAAGCACCACTGTTGGGGATATTACAGGTAGAACACGACCGAACATCACAAGCTAAGACTCGTGAACTGTAGTTTAGCACATGTCATTGTTACTTTACAAGGTAGAATCTCAAGTTCTAATGAAAAAAACTAACTGATGAGGCAGCAAGTTAAGAGTAGGACCCATTAAACTAAATTACAATGTAAGTGGAGTTCTTATGTCTTATTGTGCTGCACCAGGACACAGGAGGTGGTTCAGTTCCCACCTTGACCATGGCTTTCTGTATGGCTTCGGGCTGGAATGACTGAAATTGCAAATCAAAACTATATATTGTGGTATTGTGCAGCATATTCTTTTAAACGCAAAACAAGCTCTAACATTCCTGAGACTTTACGCTTACTGATGTGGCTTGAGTTGCTTGCTTTCCTCCTATCAGTACTTTCAACTTCAAAATGTCATTTTACATAGGGGATCATTATTAATTGTATCGTGAAAGTGCCTAGGGGTCCACCACCATGGATCAGAGCTCCATGGTGTTAGTCACTGTACATGCCATTAACAAAAAGATGAGACGTATTCAATTAACCCATGACGAAATGAATGAATTATACATTGTCACAGGATGGGCTTCCCCTCAGCTACAGAGAGGGTAGCTCATGAAACTAAATAGGAACCACCATAACGTTTTTTCTCTTTACAGAGTTTAATTTTGCCTTTTTTTAAAAAAAAAGTCTCCCTTTTTTAACAAACAAGCAGATAACAATAACAAAATGTCTTCCCCTTTTTAGGGTACAATTAAAAAAACCTCATAGAGCATTCTATTCTTTGCACAGTACAAACAAGGCTCTCCAATCTCTAGTCAGTAGATAAGTATTGTCTTCCCCATTACCAGTCACATCTTGCTTCCCTTTAAAAAAAAATCTGACAACTGAATTGTGTAGTTCAAATTAACCCCATCTTCACTGGTTCTCCAGTCCATTTAATCCCTGCCCGTCTAAATTCCTTTCTTGCAGAATTTGTAGGGAAAACTGAGTTGCTGGCCTTCCAAGATAACTCTGCTTCTGCTGTTGGGGCTCACCCAAGAGCAGGATGGGTAGTATATGAGACATGATATGTCTCACATAGAATAGCCTGCGCTGTGCAGGAGGTCGGACTAGATGATCAGAATGGTCCCTTCTGACCTTAGTATCTATGAATCTATGAATAGCAAATAATGCTGAAAATACAATCGCACTGTCTAGATGTTACTGATGTTGGGTATTCAGAATTTTACTTATCTGCTAATGGCTGCTGCTGTTGATCTTCAGCCATGCCTTGAAAGACATATCTTGTAGTGGACATAAGACCTAAATACAGCAGATTCCACTAGACTGAAGTCAAGAACAAAACCCCTAATAATAATAATGGACACCAGATTGGGCCCATAATTTATTAGAATGCCATAGAATTGGATAAATAAGGAAAAGATAAGTTAAGATGTTTTCTGCCATGGTGTTTCCTCCTCTACGAGAAAAAAAAATATGTTCAAATTCAAACACATCACACTACAGTAATGTACAGTTCTACAGTACATGTCATCAGAGGAACTAAAAGTGCTTTTCAAACTTTTAATAACAGAAGCCTCAAAACATTCTGCACAGCATGTGCTATCATACCCCTTTAACAGAAGGACAAACTTAGACAAGGAGAAATTATGTGGCTTGCCAAAATTCGCAGAACAAGTCATCAGCAGAGCCAGCAAAAGGACCTGGCAACCCTGCTCTAAACATTAGACATCAGTGCCTTTCCCATATAAAATAAATTCTGAAAGGCTGACTCCTGAAAATCTGACAGTATTTCCATTCGATTTAATCAGGATCATCCCCCCACCCACCCAGTGCACCCACACACTCACTGGAACAAACAGGGAAATGGAAAATACACTCCACTTCTGCTGCATTTATTCCAAATACAGGATGGTTTCTAAACCAAAGGGGAGCACATGTTCTCTGAAGCACTCCTGCCCTACCACCGAATGGCCCCACTAAGGAGTTTAGCACTGCAGCCAGCAGCACTACAAAGGCACTCACTTCTAGATTAGTGGCAGTTGGCGACTCAGTCATCCATTTTTCATTTTAAAGAAACCTTTTTAAGACTGCATTCTTATTTTCAAGTGGCCTATAAATGCACTTCTCCTGTTTTCATTTTGTTTATTCAGCCCTGGGGATTTTGGACCCTCTTTGCAAGCAATAAATGTGTCCTTAAACCTTTCTGGTAATAATATATTTAAAAATGAATCAGACAAGGTGAACAAAAATGCAGGCCACCTTACAAAGCATTTTTGGCAAAGCGTCACAGCTATGCAGTGTTTGTAATCAAATTGAAAAGGAGTACTTGTGGCACCTTAGAGACTAACAAATTTATTTGAGCATAAGCTTTTGTGAGATACAGCTCACTTCATCGGATGCCTTTTCTTTTTGCGAATACAGACTAACACGGCTGCTACTCTGAAACCTGTAATCAAATTGTGGTCACTAAGCAGAGTGCTATCGACCTCTTCAAAAATGCAAAGCCCCATGTGTCAAAACAATCTTTTACTCCACTTCCCCCTCCAAGGCCACCCTCCCCCCTTACCAGACTGACAAAGTAGGCCATATACATTAAAAAAGGATGGGGAAAGAATTAAAAAAAAGGGAAAAAATCTACTGCAGCTTTTAAAATTGATGCTCTAAAAGATTTCTTTGGAGGTCTGAAGAGACAACACTCAGTACTTGACAATATGATTACAGCACTGGGGGGCGCAGGGGAAGGGGGCTCAGAAGTAGCTTGGGAGAAAAAAACGCCAAAGTCTCGTGTCTAAAATGCTCTTGGAATACCTCCAACTATCAGTCCAGAACAATGTTGACATTTAGCCTTTCTAATCAGTGTTGTCTGTCACCCAGGGCAGAGATTCCTGCCATATGACGGAGCTCTTCTGCAATTGGCAGCATCAGGCTCTGTCCCTCTGTTCTCCGCTACTCTCAGCAACCACCCACCATCACCCATCCTGGCATTCATGACAGACCCCGCTAATTTTAACTCCACAAGTACAGGCTGGGGAATATAACGGCCAGGGGCTGAGTGCAACATATACACAGGGTTTATGGCTCAGCATTATCTGCTGCCTGCAAAGTACTTAAATACCACAAATGCACCTCATTTGATGAGAGCTGGATGGCTCCTGCCAGACTGGAATCAAAAGGTGAAATAAAAGCTTATTTTAGTGCAGGTTCTTCTTAAAGAAATCCAACAGAGGCTGTATATTAAAATATTTCATGCAGCAACAGACCTGGGCTCTAAAGAAGGTGATATACATTGAAGGGAATCAGCTTTTTCACTCATTCACCCACATTTGAGAGAGATGGATAAAAAAATGCTTTATAACTACCATTATATCATATATATTATATATATATTATATATATATATATAACTACTATTATATCATATTCATTATTCATTATTATTATTACTATAGTGAACCGTCATTGTACCTCTCATTGTTTAGAAAAGGATCTTATCTTCATATACCAATGAATACACTCTTATCCCTCTTATGAGTACAATCTCAGGTACCTTGAGGAGCAGAGAACCACAAAGAGCAGCTGTTTCACATAACATTTTGTCCCGCAATACAGGACAAGATGACAATTTGGCACAGTTTAGGCCTGGTTGACAGTCAGCTCAACAAAGATCAGGACTGGAAGGTGCTACACTGAGTATAATGATAGCTCTTGATGAGGGAGTCTGCAGTGACAGCCTGCACTATATCCAAGTATAACCAAGTCTCTGTCAGTGCCTCACTTTTAAGAATACTAGATTAACCCACAAAACAAAGAAAAAGAAAAGCATGAGAAAGAATTCTCACTGTTCCAAGAACTGTACAAGACAACTAATAGCTGCCTATTGCCATTGATAAATATACACGCATCTCATTGGCATTATTAGGAGTTCTGTGCAGAGAGAGAGGGGGAAGTTTATTTTATGTATTGCCAAAGTGTAATTTTGAATTCTTAATCTCACACTGACCTTACTTCATCAAGGCACTGAGGTGAAGTCTAACTTCAATCAAACAAGCAGTCCCACTGACTTCAGCTGGAGTTGGCTACACTTGTGGAGATCAACAAGACTACTCATGTATTGAAAGTTAGGCTGATGCTTAAGTACTTGTTGAATCAGGTCCAGGGACCTCCAATTCTGCAAACCATTAAGCATGTATGAAACTTTACTCACAAAATAGATTCCGTATACTTCAGTGAGACTATGTCTCATCAAAAGTGACTCAGGCACTTAGAAGCCTAAACTATTTTAAAAGTTAATATGATTTAGACTTCTAAGTACCTAAACTACTTTTGAAAATGGGATTTAGGAACCTAAGTCACTTAGGCACTTAAAAAAAACTTTAACCTGTAAAACTCCTCACATGAGTAAAGTTATGAACATGGTTATGTACCTGCAGGATTGGGGTTGTGGTGGATTTCTTTGAAGATGAAATGGTCTAATTTTGATATTTTTTTCTGATTTTGGAATAGAAATAATTCAGTAGAAAATTCAAAAGAAAAACCCCAAATCATTATTAAATTTAACTTGAATGAAAATTAATTTTAAATTCCAATTTGCTAAGCTTTTCTATTGAAATTTTGCCCCATTTTTCAGCCTAGGACTACATCCCTTTTGAAATTTTTTACAGCATAATTAGGGTTAGAAAGATGAGGTTTTACTGGTAAATGTTGGTAAATGGCAATTTCACTGTGCACACACAAACCAACAAAAAATATCTGTAACAATCAAAATTTACAAATAGGTAAAGTAAGACAAATGTTGTCTGAGAACTTATTAGAGTTTGATTTAAGGATATTTACTTTGTATATTTTGACATATGATGTTGGCAATTTGAGTTTTAATGGTTATAAAGCTTTAATTTTTTGAACCTCAACATCTACTATACTTAAATTAATTATAATTTGACCTCCCCCATAATTTTCCACAATTGTGAACATGTAAATTGATTTTTTAAAAAAATTGCTTAAACTCTGAAAATGTAAATAGAAAAAATACTTAAAATAATCAATATTCTCAGCTGAAATTATAAAAAAAAATTGAATGCTGCGAAGCCTATACTAATTAATTAACAATATATAAAATAAACAGTATACATCCAAGAACATATTACAGGATAAAACGGGGGCAAGTTTAAGGTTAGTGAGTTGGGTGGGACTGAATGGCAGTAAGGAACTGGCTAGATTACTTAGTTTTCATTTTCATCTTTAGGCCCTCCTCCTGCAATGAGTTCTGCAGGAAAGGAACTTGGTTTGATGCTGTGTCTTGTGTTTTTTGTTTGGGGGAAGGAGGGATTGTATAAATAAAGTGTAACTTTGGGAGGCATAGGGTTGAGAGGGAAGAGCTAACAGCAATTGACTCAGATATACTTTAACTCTAAAACTTTGTAATGACTTTTTTTGGGGGGGAGAGATGTTTATGTCATTTTGATTCAAACTGTATTAACATTATCAAAACCTATTTGATAAATGTCCTCTTTCAAAAACAATCTAAATGTTTTAGCTCCATTTTGATAAAGACAACATGCTATTTAATCCCATATTTTAACTCTTTCTACTTTTACACCAATCAAACTTTTAAAAATCAACACAATAAAAGGAAAAGAAAGAAACAGTGCAAAAGATACTTGAAACCAATCCACTACTGCTAAAGAGGAAGAACAGATATGAATGGAGATGAAATGCATAAAGGTTTTTGTGAAATCTGCCTGGTGCAAGATGAAACTAAATAAGAAAATCTCTATGCCCTTAACGTTATGATGGATAAACAATGCCCACAGCCAATGACATTACCCAGAAAATACTGTGTTCTTTGCTGTTTTGTGTTTGTTTCATAGAGCACAATCTGGATAAAAGACCAAGGACATTACAGTAAAATGAGAATATTGAGCTACCTCTTAGAGCTGGTCAGCAATTTTCCAACGAAACTCTGTTTCATTGGAAAATGCCAATTTGTTGAACCCAAAATAATTCATGGAAAAATCTTTAGTTTGATGAATTTTTGTTGAGTCATAGGCTGCTTTGATTTCCTGGCAGGAATCCAGAAATCCCAAGTTTTTGCCAGTACTGTTAGCTCTTCTAAACTGAATTGTCAAAGAAAGGCACCTATTTATAAAGCAAAAAGTGTTCTTTCATGGGATATAGCATTTTAAAATGCACACACATTGCCCCAATCCTGCACACACTTATACCCATGCTTAATTTTACCAGTGAGTTGTCTCATCAAAAGTACTGGCAGGATAGGGCCCTAAGGGACAAATCTGGGTCCCACTGAAGCCAACAAATGTTTTACTGTTGACTTCAATGAGATCAAGATTTGGCTTAAGACTAACACTTCCAAAATGGATAAAATAGTGATATTTATTGGGCTTGGTTAGTTATTCTCTCAAAAGCCACATACAAGTTATATTTACGTGTACAATAATTCAGATGGTTGCCAGAAAAGTTTGTTTTGAAATAGGCACAGCAATATTTCGTAGGTACTATATATGTACAGGACTTTGATTTTCAGTTCTTTTGCAAAGTTGGAAAGAAGGAACCTTTTACCATGTTTTCACTCATATTCTGTTCCTCTCTCCCGCCCATCCCCAAAGGCCCTCTGATGCACAGTAATTCTCCCTCTGGTCAAGGAAGGCTGGACTCAGGTCCATCTGCAGTGTGCCAATGCCAGTGTGTGAGCCAGACAGTGACTCCCTGCCCACCAGGGCAGTGCATGCAGCACTCCCAACTTTTTCTGGCCTAGCAAGCAAGAATTATTTACTATCATTTTTCCTTAGAGAGACTTCTGCATTTTAAGGCAGGTGCCACCCTCTTTTCCCTTCTATCATCCTACGTGCGAGGAAGGTTCCTTAATTTGGGTGGGAAACAATCTTAAGTCTAATTTATATCAAAGAGCCACATTACCCATGCACAAAACACAGGACCTGGATTGGAAACTTGCCTGAATCAAAAACCTTGAACTGTAAGTCATATCACTTCTGCTTTTTTCAAATGCAAATTTCCTTTGTTACTGACAACAAAGGGGGAGAGAGAGAGAGCGCGCCTTCAGGTTCCTGGTAAAACTTAGTGTCTGCCTGTGTAGCACATATCCAAGATGGATCCCATCAGGGTGATAGGTGAGTGAGTGACTTGTTTGAAATAGATACAGGCCCCGACCAAAACCCTGGATCCCATCACCTTAAGATTTTGGCAAAGAATGGATCTGGAACCAATCTTTGTGGCTTGGGCCCATATCTATTTTAAAACATTTGGCTCCTGAATTCCAGTTACTTTAAGCATTTGGAAGTCACTGGAAATATGTTACCAAGGAAGTAAGAAAAAAATGACAGCTTCTTTGTTTAGACTACAGGATCAAAAGTGGTGAGAACTGGACAAAATTAAATTTCTCAAATCAGTTGCATTGTAAGAAAAATTGAGAACTCACTTTGATGATGCTCATGATCCTGTTTATTCATTTACACACAGCAAATAGCAAATTATGAATGGAAATGAAATACTCAAAGCAGTAGTCCAGAATTTAGTTCACAAGCTATTTAAATATTGGCTGAAAATAATTTTCCTGAAACATTTGTTGAATTGAACTGAATAACTTCAAAAAAAGCAAATCAATAAAAATCAATGTCAGTATACAGACTATTCATAAACAGAACTAAAAATATCAAATGTGCTATTTACTACAAAGCATTCACTCAGCTCTGTAACGGTATACCCAGCTCTACAAGTTCCTTGGTACTAAGGAAGCAAAACTAGGAAGCATTTAAGGTCACAAGACAAAAGCTTAAGGAAACAAATAGTTGAATTTTGTTCAATGTGATATGCGTCCTTTTCCATACCTTTCTTACTATTTAACATCTCACTACATCAGTTTGTCTGTCCCAGCACTGCCAACTCTCACAACTTTACTGTGAGTTTCATGATATTTGGTGTACTTCTTAAAGCCCCAACACCTGGAATCAAGTGATTACATGAGAATCTCTGCTTTCGTTTAAAAAGAAAACCAATTTCTTGTCCTCATGGAGGAGAAAAGCTTGAAAACATGACCAAAATATTCTCCAAAGGAGCAAAAACCAGATAGCAAACTAAAAGAACCCCAATGTATAATCTCATGTTTTGTGGGAGCTGGCGCATGATTTTTTAGTGATTAGGGTTAGGAATGTGCGTTCATTCCTTCAGTGTAAATAATATGTTACACTTAAATGTGACAGGTCTATAGAATATATTAACGTGGAAGTGCAGGAGATTACTTTTAAGGGTGTTTTTAAAGTAATAAAAATGGGCAAGAAAAAATCAGTGAACTTAATTAAGTGATGGGAAAAAAGAATTCTAGATTTGAAACATTTAGCAACAGTATTTCTGAGACAGAGTAAGAAAATGCAGGCCGTGTGGAGGGTGTTTCTGTGCTCAGTAATGACCTAGCTAAGTTCCAGCTAAAAATGAAGGACCTAGAGAACAGACTTGGATCAAATTTACATCTGCTGGGTGTGCCTGAAGATTTAGAAAGATATGACATGACGGAATTTTTGCTTAAACTTTTTGAAGAGACAACTGCAGAGGCCTTGCCTACACTCCCTTTGGAAACTGTAAGAGTGTACAGTTCCCAACAGCCAAAACCAAACTGGGGGAATAAGCCTCAGGCAATTATTATTACATATTTGTGTTGTCACAAGAAGGGGGGAATCATGTAGCATTTAAGGAAGGTCAGGATAGTAATGCAAGATTATGTTTTCTTGTTTGTCCCCAACACTATTTTTTCAAGAACAGAAAGTAGAGAATATCCTTATATTTTGAGAAGTAATATTAATATTGGAACTGATCCTAGAGTCCTTACTTAGAAAACTCCCATTGATTCCCATGGGAATTTTGTCCAAGTAAGGACCACAAGGCCCTAAATGGGACAGAAACAAACATAATAGGTGGAAAGTAAATGGTTCTTCCATATTGTACCTCTCCTTTTCCCTTTCCTTCTTCGGGTTTTTGTGTGTTTGTATTTGTGTGTCCTTGACTATAACAACTTGCACTCTAGCCTTTCTTGGTGGGATGAGTAGATATCAAATGCTAGTCAGTTTTGTACAGCATATACTTTTGAAGAGTAAACAAATACATACATGTGAACTAACATGAATACAGCGCCAAAATCTGCCTTCAGATGTGCTTGCACAAAGATGCCCTGGTGATAGGTACAGCAGAAGAACCAGAACAGAACAGAACTTTTATTGACTTCAGGGGAGGCCCTTTCAAGATACATTACCCACCAAGACAGCTGTGCTCTCTGGAACAATAAAGATGACAAAACTCAGGAGGACAAGACACACAACAGGTGGAGATGAAATTCTTTTGATCAAGGGGTTCAATTGTTAAAGAAGTTTCCAAAGAAGATCTGGCTTATCCAAAGCCTAACCAATTTAGGGAATAATATTTTGATAAAGCATGTCCACCATAATAAGAACATTAAAGGGAACAATGTTCTACATTTTCCAAGCAGAGCCTCTTAAAAACAGGGAAGGGAGAAGAAGAACAGAAGACTTCATCAAGTTCATTAGGGCTCATGCTATATTGATCTTGTTTATATGGGAAGTGCTTAGATTCTGTGGTAATGGTCACAACAGAAAAGTCTAAAATAGATCAAGTCAGATAGGTTTTAGATGGCAGACAGAAAGGAAGGTTAGCATGCTATCCTTGGACTCAGGAGACCTAGGTGCAAATCCCTTCACCACAGACTTCCTCGGTGACATTGCACACATCTCTCAGTGATTGATACATTGTCTCAGTTCCCAACCTATAAAATGGGCAAAATAGCATTTCCTTACCTCACAGGGTGTTGCAAAGATAAACACATTAAAGATAGTTAGGTACTACAGTAATGGGAGTCAGATAAGTACCAAAAATATAATTGGGCCAATTTTATTCATTTTGAATAATACGCACATAAGGAAATGTTCTAAATTTATAGTTCTCTGCCTCAGTGATTAGGCAGAATTATGGTACTGAGTATTGATTTCTAGAATGATACACTATTAATGAAGTAGGAGTTGGAAGTCAGGGCACAGGATGGTTGGACTAAAGTGAGAAACTGAGATTGATTATACCAAACTTCCTCAAGGAGAAATGCTAGTTTAAAGGGAAAGGAGTTGTTATGTGGATTAATTATAAACATCAAAGCTGGTAAAAAGCAACAGTAAATTAATTGTAAATATATACCAGAACTATACATTATGATTAATACCATTCAGCTTTGCAAAATCAAAATGAAGGAGACAACAAACAATTTGGAAGGAGAAGCAACTTACCCCATTTAGAGCCAGGAAAATTTTTAGATTTTGTATATGTGTGTACGTGGTTTTTTTTAAAAAAAGAAGTGGTCAAACTATTGTTAAATCATAGATTCAAAATGCGTCATAAAGCACATTTTCTATTAACTATTTTTTTTAAAAGAGAGTATTATGTCTCACTTGTTTTTCCTTTTAACATTATTATTACTTATTTATATTATTATAGCACCTGAAGGTTCCAATCAGGGCCTCACTGGACTATGCGTGGTGCAAAGCAGTGGGCAGACATGGTTCCTGCCTAAAAGAAATACAATCCTCTCCCCACCTGCTTTTCCATATACTCCATTCTTCTTTTTATACTTTGAGACATATTTTTTCGCTCTTCTTCAGTGTCCATGTTTTGCCAGAGAAGAGACAGAGTTTCTGTTTGCCATGCTCCACAACTGGCTTGGATTTAGGAGAAGGGATTAGGCTTTGGATCATAATCAAATGCTATGCAAAAATCCCAGAGCTATGCTCATCTCTAACAAGATACAAACTAATCTATTTTCACTGATGAAGGCTATCACCTCTCACTGTTACTTTTCCTCTCTCAATCAAACCCTTGACCATTGTCAGGTACTCAAATACTATGGTGATGCAAGTATATAAAATTAGGTAGCAAGATTAGATTATCCATACCTGTTAGTAAGAGAGACTGTACAAGCACACACCTCAGGCACACCCACAAATCCAGAGCTTCCAGGTTACGAACCACGCAAATGAAATCGTCTTATCTTTTTTCTACATAAACCCCAAATTTCTGTTACACAATTAGAATAGCATACGAGACAGTATCTCATGCAAAACAACTGAAAATTCCTTCCCTGCAGACAAAGTTTTGGGTACTTCCGTCAGGGGTAACAATATCACCATACCTCACAAAGATCTCTCTCTCACACACACACTACTCATAGATTTTTGAGGCTGTATTATATTGTTACTTGCCCACATGCACACAGATACACACTGTCTGGTTTGGCAAGAGAGTTAGGACAATGGTAGCAGTACAAAAAATTAAAATGAAGGAAGGGCACATTGCCCTAATTGAAAATTTAGTTTTCTATATGGGACAGGTAACGATACGCAACAGAACAGAATAATACTAATAGAATAATAATGGCAGATACGGTGGCATCTCTGTGAAACCCATCTAAATTAGCCAAGATGTTCTACTCAAAACATTAAATTTCCCCCAAATGTAAAAACCAACTCTGTTGTATTTGCTACTAATGTTATATCCACACAGAGTTTCATCCAACACCCATTGAACTCAATAGGAATCTCTCCATTGACTTCAATGGGTATTGGATCAAGTCTTTAGTGGGCAGCTAAAAGGTAAATGGGGAATACAAAAAAAGTGCTTGGTATGCCCTCATATCAGTGGATTTGAGCTTCCAGTTAGGACAGGGGTGGGCAAACTTTTTGGCCCGAGGGCCACATCAAGGTTGCGAAACGATATGAAGGGCTGGCCAAACAGCCTGGCCCCCACCCCCTATCCACCCCCTCCCACTTCCCGCCCCCTGACTGCCCCCCTTAGAACACCCAACTATCCAACCCCCCCATTCCTTGTCCCCTGAACACCCCCCCAGGACTCCCCACCCCATCCAACCCCCCCGCTCCCTGTCTCCTGACTGCCCCAACCCCTATCCACACACCTGCCACCTGACAGGCCCCCCAGGACTCCCACACCTATCCAACCCCCCCCGCCCCCAGGGCCCCCCTCCCTAACTCCCCCCCAGGTCCCCACCCCCCATCCAACCCCCCTGCTCCCTGTCCTCCCCAACCCCACCCTGTTCCCTGTCTCCTGACCGACCCTCCCCCCGAACCTCCACCCCATCCAACCACCCCCTCTCCCCTGACTGCCCCCCGGGGCCTCCTGCCCCTTATCCAAGCTCCCCCTCCCCCTGCCCCCTTACCATTACCCTTACCAGGCTGCTCAGAGCAGCAGGACAGGCTTATCTGAAAGCCTAGGAGGTGGACGGACACAAGCCGTGCTGCCTGCACAGTGGCATAACTATGGGGCAGAGGGGACAGCGGGGGAGGGACCAGGGGAGAGCTTCCCCGGCTGGGAGCTCAGGGGCCGGGCAGGACAGTCCCATAGGTCAGATGTGGCCCGTAGGCCGTAGTTTGCCCACCCCCGAGTTAGGATATGAAATACAAAAGATAAGTAGTAAGAGACTAAAATTTGTTATACTATGTCCAGCAAATATCCTGCTCTTTTGAGGAACTACCAAACCAAATATAAACGCCTACACAAGGATGTCTATATGTATTTGCAAATAAGACATTCAGAACAAATAGCTTATTTTAGGCAACTTTGACTGGTATGGATTCTAGACTACTGGAACCAACTACTCCAAAAACACTGCATATCAGTTTTCTACAACCTGTTAACAAAACATGAAGAATGACACCATCAGAACAATTAAAACAACACAGGACACAAACAGAAAGTCATTATTTCCCACAAGTCTTATAAGCTATGACAACCTCTCAAAGCTGCCTCAGTCCAACAAACATCAGCAAAACTCTGTGCTTCACGGACTGAGCTATTCTCCTAACATCCTAATGTTGTCATATCAATACAGCTAATCTTCTCAATTGTCACACTGCCCGTAACCTTCCTTTTTTGGGGAAGGTTATCTAGAAGGTCATTGAGAAGCAGCTCCGGCATTATCTAGAGCATTATCTTGAGCCCTCAGATTTCCTTAAGCCCTTTAAATCTGGTTTAAGAGCTGGTCATGTAACAGATACAGGGCTTTGGCTTGGGTATTGCTAGTCTCATTGATCTATGAGCTTCTGCTGATGTAAAAAGGCTAAGTGTCCATTCTGATCTGATTCTTTCAGATCTATCAGTTGGTAGATTGACTCTGCTGCCCTCCCACTCCCCACTTTTTGTTGTTACACTTAGGGGAGAATGCACTGAACTGATACTTGGGAGGCTAATCTCACTTTTACTAACTGGTATTAATAATTCTGTACCCTTCACAATCTTGAATATTAAGCAAGGCATCTCAGGTATCCAATCCGGGAACAGAACCCAGTTCTCCACTTTGGCAGACTAGGTAACCAGATAGCAAGTGTGAAAAATCAGGACACTTTCTGGGAGGGAGGGGGGGCAGGGGGTAATAATTGCCTATATAAGAAAAAGCCCCTAATATCAGGATGGTCCTGATAATATTGGGACGTCTGATCACCCTATGACAGATGCTATTCTCAGATACTCAGCTGCACTGACTCAGTAAGAAACAGTACATCCAGTGTACCAAACGAAGCAGGAGGCCTGTGGTAAAAATAGTATGTGATCATGTAATTAAAGACTGTATCATAAAGTATACGCACAGTAGAATTACGGTTGTATGGAAAACTCAAACTAATAGCATTTTTAACACACTTTTTGTATGTAACATTATTCAGAAAAGGGTAGCTAAAAAAAAAAGTTCTTGCAGAGAGCCAATTAAACAATGAGACTCTTGCCTCACTGGAGAAAAAAAATAGATACTAAAAATCCATGCACTATTGACAAAGCCCTCCCCAGAACTAGCTGGCTCTGAGCTCAACAAGATTATGCAGCACTACTGAGACTAGCATATTGTACATACCCAGAAGTCATTCTGAATATTTTTTACAAGTTATGAGGGACACAGGACAGACACTTACACAACTGTCCTTGGTTTAGGGACACATTTGGTACACTCCTATTCTACCCAGCAGCCAGTGTACTTCCCAGTCACTAACAACCAATAAAAAAAATTAATTACCATGTATCAATTGAAGATGCCATCTCTTTCAAAGTTTACAAAAATGTTGTTATGGAACTTATTAATAATGCAAAACTTTCACTGGGGCATATCGCAAAGGTTCTCAACCTTTTTCTCTCTGAGCCGTCCGCCCCCTCTCCCCCACATGCTATAAAAACTCTATGGCCCACTTGTGCCACAACAACTGTCTTTCTGCATATAAAAGCCAGGACAAGCATTAAGCCAGGACTAGCAAGCAGGGCAACTGCCTGGGACCCCATACCACAGGGGGCCCCATGAAGCTAAGTTGCTCAGGCTTCAGCTTCAGCCCAGGATGGCAGGGCTTGGCGCCCCAGACTTCAGCCCCATGAGGTGGGGCTTCAGCTTTCTGCCCTGGGCCCCAGCAAGTCTAATGCCAGCCCTGCTTGGAGGACCCCCTGAGACCTGCTCGCAGCCCTCCAGGACCCTTGATTAAGAACCACTGATATATTGGAAAAAGTTGAAGGTGTGAAATACAATTTTCCATATTCTCCTAAATATATTTTTTGACCTCATATAATCTGGAGTAACTATGGACAGTGTAGTTGAAACTGTACTATTTTGATACAACATCTAAACAGCTAATTTTTGTGTTCACTGAGGAACTAACATTACCCATATCCCAAAAATTCAAAACAAAACTGAAAAATGAAAACAGATTGGCACATGAAGTATCTAGTGGTGATGCTTTTGAAATAAACAAATACCATCATTGCATCACACTAGATCGGTGATTCTGAAAATGTGTGTACAAAACATCATTCGACAGTGAATCCCTTGGTAATCTGCAGAAGGAAACATTTTGAAATCCACAGGGTGGGATTCGGGAAAGGATCTGTCTTATGAAGTGCTCTGCAGAATGAAAATTTCACACCCCTCAGAGACATACTGAAGATGACCTAAGGCCCGGTGTAGAGACTGACAGGATTCTTCCATCGACCTGGCTACTGCTTCTCGAGGGGGTGGATTTACTACAGCAACAGAAAAACCCTTTCCGTCACTATAGTAAGCATCTACACTACAGCACTATAGTAGCGTACCTGCAGCTGTCCGGCTGTAGCATTGTATGCATATCCTCAGCCCTGGTCTACACTAGGAAATTAGGTCAGTGTAACTACTCCACTCAGCAGGGTGAAAAATCCACACCCGAGTGTCACAGTTAAACCAGCCTAACCCACTGGTATAGACAGCACTAGATCAATGGCAGAACTCTCCTGTTGACTTACCAACTGCCTCTCCGGGAGGTGGATTACCTCCACCAACGGGAGAACCCCTCCTGTTGGCATAGGTAGCATCTATAATGCTACAGTCAGGAAGTGCTACAGCTGGGATAGGGTAGAGGGAAGAGAAGGAGATAGGGAAAGGGGGCAGGGAGAGTGAAATGGAGGAGTGGGGCAGGGGAGTAGGAGCAGGGGGAAGTGGGGAGGGGAAATGGGTAGGGTGAGGAAGAGGCAGTGGGGAAGGGGATAGGAGCAGGGAACAGTGGGGAGAGGAAAGGGATGGGGACAGTGGGGAAGGGGATGAAGAGGAGGCAGTGGGGAAGGGGAATGAGATAGGATGGGGGAAGAGAAGGGGATCAGGGAGTGGGGGAGGGCGATAGGAGCTAGGGACAGTGAGAAGAAAGGGGATGGAGTGGGGAGAGGCTGTGGGCAGTAGGGAAGGGGGATGGCGAGGAGGCTATGGGGAAGGAGGATGAGATAGGGCAGGGGAAAGAGAAGGGGATAGTGAATGGGATATGGGGGGGAATCTCACTGAGCATTTCACATCACCATCCCGGGCAGGCAGACGGTAATATATCCATACTGCTCTATTCTTATTATTCAAGCATGGAATTACTATTCATAGAGATTCTATGGTACAGTTTGGTTCATTTAAGATTTTTTACTACATTTGACTACGCTTTCTTTCTTTTACTACATTTGACTATGCCACTCCCCCACACCAGCACAATCTGTTCTGTCCTTCCTATATATCTTGTACCCTCTTATTACCTTGCTATTACTTTATCATCTTCCATCCTTTCATCCTTACTAGGATATAGCGAATCCCCATTAATATATCCTCCCCTATGGGATGTCTCTGTCCAAACTGCATTCTCCCCGCACCTGTCGGCATTCCCCCAGCCCTTAATTTAAAAACTCCTCTAGACCATTTTAATTTTACATGCCAGCAATCTGGTTCTGTTTTGGTTTAGGTGAGCCCATCCTTCCTGTACAGACTCCTCCGTTCCCAAAAGTAGCAGACTCTGACACCCCTTGTGCCCAGGCCTCCCGGAAGCTTTCACCTTGCCCCTCCTCCCTCTTTTACAGAGGTTCTGGTACCCCTGCCTAGCTACTGTCTCTTGGAGAGCTGGATTACCTACACCGACAGGAAAAACCTGCCCATCAGTATAGGTTTATTACATTCATCACCGTAGTATGTAGGCATAAGGGGGTAAAATCCTGGCCCCACTGAAATGAATGGCAAAGCTCCCTTTGATTTCAGTGGAGTCAGAATTTCATCCTGGATATGTCAATGGGAGCAAGAAAAGGCCATAAGTAGTTGTACATTTCAGTCTTGTGGAGAATGAAAGAATTTGCTGGTTTCGATGTTCAGAGGGGCAGACTTATTTGTAAATAGCCCAGAAAAACATATAATGATCATGAGAACATTATAGTAATGGACGAGGGTTTGCGTTTTCCTTTTGCACATTATAACAACTTACAATATCATCAGTCAGACATTTACACTGTAACAACTAATCCCAGCCATCAACCAAGGTAGTGCAGCTCAAACAGCAAACACATCACCAAAACAAAAAACCCAATGACCCCGCAATGTCTAATCTCATAAAATTTACCTTAGCAGGCAAACATTTGAAATTTTTCACTGCAACAAAAGTAGCAGCATTAGGAAATGGGTTGCTCTGTGGTGCTTTGCATTAATCAGTGACGGCCCACAGGTAGCTAATTTTAATTGACTGAAAGGCAAACTCCTCCCTAGCATATATTTTTACCCTGGCCTCATCTTTCTTTCATTAAAAAGGAGAGGAGCGGGCTGAACAATAAAACACAATGTTAAGAGAGAAAGTAATCGTGTGCTGCCCTTCCAAGACCCCTCCCCCCCGTTTTCGCACCTTCAGAAGGAAGTGAGGACTGACGGCCCTGATACAAATCATGTCATCAAGGAAAAACAGTGGATTTGTTACCACTGAGGCAGTCACCACTCAAGAGAGGCCCAGAGTTGGAACAGTGACAACTGAGCTGCATTACTAGGAGACTGGATGTTTTTCTAAAAGATACGCTCTAGGAATTATATGGGGGAAGTTCTATGGCCTGTGTTATACAGGAAGTCAAATAACATGGTCCCTTCTGGCCTTGGAATCTATAAATGAGATTCTCCCAATCTCCATCAACACCTGCCTCCTGTACTATCCCTGCCTGGCTCCAGCCCTTACTGTTGGTGCTCATTTTGATCAATAATTAAAAAAAAACAGAATAAATTTTGCATGTTTTCTTTCTCCTCCTCTGATTGCTGACTCACTCACTAGGCACTGTAACCAGGTTTTGTTTGTGGATAGCGATATGTAGATTACATAACATACAGACGCCCGACTGCATTAAAAATGCGGTAATGAAGCAAACTATCCCAAGAGATCAGCTTTCTTCTGTTTAAAAAGCAATGCACTCCCTGACTCTGCTGATACTGAGAGATACTGTGCCTGTACATGGCCAAGGGCCTACACCTCATCAACAAACAAAGAAAAAAGGATCATGTAGAGGAACTTGCCAGTTCACATTTATTTAACCCTTTGACACTAGCTCTCTCTTTTCACCAGGCATCCTATTGCTGACAAAGATAAATACTGGGACTGCCGGTGCCAAGGAGTTAATCTTCTTAATAATTTCTGTTTTTTATTGTCAGAATGGCTCAGTTGCTTCCATTCATCTCTGGGCCAGTAGGTCATGGGGTTCAAATTCCACATCAAGATTTGGGCTCAGTCTCAATGCTGACTCTGCACTGCTGTACTAGGAGAGGAGAAATACATTATATTGTTACAGATGCTGACTCTCCGATGAGACATTAAACTGAGGTCCCTTCTGCCTAACTCTAGTTACAACCCAGGTGGAAATTAATGAACCTTCAGCACTTTTTTTGCAGCAAGGGGTATAAACCTGGTCACTTGCCCAGTACTCCCTCCCTTATTGAAACAGGCTCTAAAATTCAAGACTGTGTATGAGCTTCTGCTGAATGCATAATGGCAATGTTGTAGGTTACAGAGTAAGTACAGTACTGGCATCTAACTCATTGTTTTGCTAAGTACAAATTTCATCCTTATTTTTTAGTGTCAGGATGAGACACAATATAAGAAACCAATACAGATAAGAAAGATTCAGAATGAACTTGTTACCTAGCAGTTTTATTTGAGTTCTATGAACTAGCAACATCTATTTCTCAATATACTGGGGTATAAGTGGTAGTGGTTTACAGAAACACTTCTCTCATTTAAAAAAATGGAGAGGTGTTAGTTTCTGTGCCCCGGGCCAGCCACCAGCTTGCCAGGGAGAAAGGAAGTGAGTGGGACTTTTCTGCCCACTGCAGCCCAGCAGGGGAGCTGATATCTGGATACTGGGTTCCACGAACCTGTCTCCCCCTTCTCACATGCAGCATTCTTTGAGGGTGGGCATGGTACCTGGACTAAGCCCTCTATTAAGAAAGAGCTACTTCTAAATAAAATGCCTTCTTCTGGTTTTCCCTGTAACGACATTGCTTTGCCTCAGGAAACAGGAACCTGATGAAACATAAACCCAACCCAAAGGAGTTCGTTTTAACCTTTCACCCACTACTTCCTTGCATGTTGAGAGGGATGCAGAGAGGGGTGAGGGTGAAAGAGCATTAGAGCTTCAACAAGTGTTTCCAAATGTTTTGCAGTTATTCACATTTCTCAGCTCTCCCCCCCACTCCACGAGCCCTGCTACATAAAGTATTTGAGTGTAGCTATCCAATCAAAAAGGAAGCCTCTTTCCCCTTTCAGAGAAACTCATATGTTTTATTACAAGCTTTATAATGCATTAGGTCTTGATTAGGATAACTTGGCATTAGTCAACATGGTAGATGAGATGAAAACGATGCAGCTGAAGATTTCCCACAGAGCCTGGTAATCCCTGTGATATTGTTTGCTAGGTTCGTGAATCCACTAAACTTCAGCTAGACTAAAATGAAAGATTAACAAAACTTCCCTCCTACTACCCCCTGCTTTCAGTACAAAAGCAGCAGATTCGTTCCACTTCACTGTGTGTGCAAAATAGGTCTGAAATGTGGTATTTAAAATTATTCCCAAGGTTACATCTGCTGAAATACGGAGGCATGAGCCAGATAGTTTCGCCCGCTCAATCTCTGTGAGAGACTTTGAAAGTTAGATCATTTTGGTGGGGGAAGGAGAAAGAATACTCTTCTAATTCTTCAGATTGTTAGTGTTTAAACATGCACTGTTCTTTATCACTGAAGTTATCTTTTTCTTGGAGTTTTTGAGGTTGTAAAATTGCCAATAACACAAATTCAACCCAACATGTTCCTCCATTAGTTTCAGCTGGTTGAATTTGACCCATTATCTCTTTATGTTCTGTACTGAAATAGTATGAGAAAATAGTATGTATATACGATGGAAGACAATACTTCAATAGCTATACTGTAAATAAACTTTATGGCATATAGAATACAGAATAGCTATACTGTAAATAAACTTTATAGCATACAGTTAGGAGTTTTAACATCATTTTGTTACTGACTCACTGTGTGGCCTTGGGAAAGTCATTTAATCTTTGTAGACCTGATTCTGATCTCAGTTCCACTAGTTTTAAACAAAGAAACCAGTGGAACTGAGATCAGAGTTGGGTCCAGAGAGATTACATGACTCTCCCAAGGCCACACAGTTATTGACATAGGAACCTGGCTCTCCATTTCTTCATTTTCCCATCTGTAAAACAGGAACAATATGTATTTATTCACGTGGGAGCTTTGACTACTAATTAGTTATTATTTGGACAGTATTCTGACGTTATAAAGTGTAATACAGACATATGAATACTATCATCAATGAGAGCGTTTTCAGAAAAAAACAAAAAGTAACTACAACATGTTTTAAAAAACAAATGCCAAATCAAATCTTTTAGCCGGGGGAGGGGGGAAATGTCCTGTTATTTTTCACTACTTTATCATTAAGAACATTTTGGGACTATGTTGTTGGATTTTCATGGATGGCAGCACTCAAGAAAAAGGACTGAGCACCCATCTTCAGAAAATCAGATCCCCTAAAGATTGACACCATAAAGCACCTAAAACTGAAGCACTCAATCACGCCATTGCTATAAGAGTCTTGCAATTTTTGGTATTTTTCTTAAAGCCCCCATTCCCACAGCTATGTGACTACATAAGAATCTCATCGTGCATTTCAAAAATAAATAGAAAAGGGGTTACAGAGAAAAACTAGAACACATGACCCAACTGTGCCCTAAAGAGCAGAGGCAAATAAAAAGCATCCCAAATTTTTAAAAAATCTCCCAATTTTTAGCCCAATCTCATGATTTTGGATGTTTGGGGCTGATAATATTATCAGTACTTTTGAAATTTTGGCCTAAGTGTCATGTGCAAGATTACACAACAAGTCAGTGGCAGAGTCTAACATCCAGGGTTAATCACATCACCTTGCCTTCAGTAAAGGTTCTAAAGAAACAGTAAATGCAGTTTACAGTGAATGTAATTAACATTTCAGTTCCATATGTGAGAATGAACATGATCTTCAGCAAAGGCTTATAGGACAGAGGATTCTACAAATTACTTGCTATTTATTAATGTTTCATGGTTTGTTATTCTCTCTGAGAAGCATGACTTTTTTCGCCACCAAAAAAATCAGTTTTCCTGTGTTTCTGACTGACTTGAAATTAACACAAGTCTTTCCTCCACCCTTTATTATTTGTCCAAAGGAAACTAACATCAGCACAACTCTAGGACCTGAATTTGCATGTGCTCTGGCAGAGTCTGCAAGGGGAGTCTGAACATTTATTTTGCAAGTTTCATAAAAAGAGCAGCAGTTAAAACAAAATTCTCAGTGACACAGAGTGCATATTTAAAATGCAGAGACCAGTCCTCATCAAATTGAAACAATTGAATAGCAGCCCAATCTTGAATCTAAATGGGAAGGTGCTCTGTGCAAGGTCTCCTCAACATCATCCCCAAAGGCGTGGGAGGTGTAGAGAAGGTAAAGTTCCAGACTTCACACATGGGGCAGTGGCTGGAGGAAAGCTATTACAAAGCCATACCAAGACAGCTGCTGAGGGAAATAGCTATCTTACCCGAGATTGCAGTTGTGCGCCGAAGTCAGGAAGTCTGGCTCATTCACTGATCTCCGACTGGCTCTGTGCCATGGGACAGAGTGAAATTTGCCCCCCTAAGTCTCATTTCTTTTCCTCCCAAAAATTCTTCCTTCAGGATGGAGTCTATGAGAACAATACACATTTTACAAAAATCTGTGGGCCTGATGCCCTTCTCTTAATTGGGCAAAAATCTCACTGAAGCCATTGGGAGTTTTTGTTGTGCAAAGCATAGGATTGAGCACAATGTGAAAATTAACCATTGAATGCCCTTGTATTCCTCCCAGAGATGGTGCTAGCTCAGTGAGGGCCCTTAGCAGGAATATTTTGGCTCCTCTCCCACCCACACAACACATAATAAAAAGTGAATAGGGGGCTCCCTTAAAGTGGCCCTACACAATTTCTTAGTTTGCTTATGCCTAATGCTAGCTCTGCCTATTGCCTTTGGAGGTAAACTATACCACTTTCCAAAGTCAGAAGCACTGAAGGGGGTGGGAATAGCAACAGAGAAAAGGTGGTCTAGGGATTACAGCACTACTGTAGGTCTTTGGAGACCTGGGTTTGACTACCTGCTTATCCACAAACTTCCTGGGTTAACCTGGGCAAGGCCTGTTTAGTTTTTCTGTGCCTCAGTTCCCTATCTGTCAAATGAGTACTTCCCTACCTCGCAGAGATGTTGTGAGGGTAAATACATTAGAGGGTGTGAGAACTTTGAGATCTACTAAAGAAATGTACTGCATAAGAAGAAGGTATTATACTTAGCTGGCCCTTCACATCTCCCCGTGATATTCTGCATAGGGGAAGGGCTCAACATCTTTATGCAATTGCTCTTTGCAAGCAAAAGGGGAAACAAAGTAGCAAACAAACTAACCCTGCACCAGTTTGATGCTGATTTATTATATATATGAAATGAATATAGAGTGACAGAGAACTAAAAGCACTTGGCAAATGAAACAAGAAAATCACCAAGCAATTTATTTATATAAACACTGATTTTCTCAGTCTCACATTTTTTTGTTCTTATTTTGCCCAGGATTTTCAATGCCAACATCTTACAGGTGTTTGACCACTAATACAAACTGTTGGTTCCGCAGTATATCCAGATTTACCCTGCAATACTGCACAAATAAAAACATACTGCAGATTAAGGCCAAATTTTAAACTAGTCCTCTGAAACATCTATTTAAAAGGTAAAGAATAGCTATTGCATTGCTAAAAGCTGAAGACACAATTACAACAAACATAAATATATCTTTAAGGGACAGAGAAAAAAATGTTGGATGCAGTTGCAATCAGTCTTAATTCATTCTTTATTGCTGTTCTGGTTCTGTGTTATTTGAGCTGGTTTAACTATTAAAAGCGTTTCAAATGTTCACATGGTCTGCATTAGGTTACTGAATAAAAGTAAGTACAATCCACCAAATGTAACTTTCTGAAATGCAAACCACATGAATTTGATTTCTTTGTGGTATAACTTTAATTGGGTTCAGAGGTCTTTCAGACTTACCTATCTATCTGCTCTCTGATGGCCCCATCTGATAAAGCTAATACAAAGAAACTGAGAGCACAATCTGAACTGCTTGCTCTCAGTTACAGTACATGGCTTTCCACTGTATGGTGACGGCACTTTAATCTGGTCCCTTTTTAGATTACAAAATCAGACCCTTTTAGGGCTACAGCCCCCCATCAAACAGGAAGTAGCCAGGTGTTCCATCTAGTAATAAAAGATGTTGCTCATGTGCAATCCTGCAGTCTCAGTGTGTGTGTATGGTGTGCATACACAGTGTTTTAGATGATCAAATATCATGCATCAAGTATCAGTCACACATTGGCATGTTCTCTGTTGTAATATTCTCATACAGAATTGACTGGAGACAAAAATTGCAGCCAAATTTGAAATCTGCAATGACAGATTGGCATTCTGGATTACAACTATTTTTGGGTTTCTGCTCTTTAGCCAATACATCGTATTGCCTTAGGGGTGCTGACTCATTATTTGCTCACCCTTTCTCCTCTGTTGTAGTTTCTTATCCCCTATTCCTTTCTGGGGTAAAACGGTAGTATTTCTGCTCATGTCCTAGGTCTGTATCCCTACTACTAAAAAATAAAGCATATTGAAGAAGGAATTTGCATACTTCTCTGCTACACTGTGGCCCAGTTATGATGAAGAGCTACACCTGCATGTGAGAACACCTCTGCTACAATTCTGAGCAGAGTGGCTCATGAGAAGCACCGGCTGGGCTGTATGTGGTTACAGGGTGTTCTTTGGCTATCTTTTTTACAGAGTTTCCTCGTGGTCTGAAAAATCATTTGAATGGTAAAAGAACTGCAAGTGCTTTAGACTAAGGCTGCTAGCTTTCTGACTTTTGGAATGGAGAATACTTATTTTTAAAGAACGGTATGAAAAAATATTCAAGTTGCTCACAGTTATTTTGGGACTCCTCCATTGCAGAAAGAAAAACTCAGTGGAGATATCAATAAATAATTAGTTTAATATCTGATACTGAAAACTATTGATACCTTAAAACCACAATTTGGAACTGTCTAGAAATAAAGGGCTCATCAAAATTTGAATAGTACACGGTTTCTAAAGGCTCATAGATATTAAAGAGAGCTATTTATTTCTTAGAAGTTTTGGACTTGATCTTGCAGTCCTCACTTAGGCAAAAGTTCCTGCTGCAGTTAACAGAAGTTTTGTCCAAGTAAGCAGATGCATGATGAGTAATGGTGGGAAAAATATATTACAGAAAGTCATCTAGTTCAGTAAAAGGAATTTTTACATCTGAGAAAACTGCTTTTCAAAATAAAAGTTCTAAACTTTTTCAAAAGTTCTACATCTTTCATCATGAAACCCGCAAGCAGTGTCCACGGTATCCCGGGGCTTTCTTATCAAACATTCCTTACTAGTAGTGAGTTTCTCCAGAGTAATTTTCTGCTGTGTGCAAATGCACATATACACACGCACACTCCCCCTTCTACCATTGCACAGCTCTACCATTACACTCACAAGGTTTACAAATAAACATTCTTTGCAGCCTTGTTTTTGGCATTCTGTTCACTACAGAACCATGTAACAGAAGCCTGTAAACATAGCAGGAGTATCTGTGCTTACCTGATCATGCAATCATATGCAAGCAGAACATGGCAGGGGCAGGAAAGATACTAATACAACAGTGACAGGTGTTATGCAGTATCTATTGTCATTTCAGTAAAGGCCTGTTGGCTTTGGGTTATTTATGCTGTCTTTGAGGACTGAAAACACACCTCCCCGATATAGTCATAGGGAATGGTAAAGTGACTAAAACACATTTTCACCCATTATTCAAACTGAATCTGAAATGAACTTTTTTGAGGTTTGAAAACATTGTTAGCTTTTTTCTTGTCTTTTTCCCCACCTAATTTTTGGTTCTTTCTGAATTTCTGGTGGGGATTGAAATGTTTATGTATTATTTGCATTACAGGAAGTATCTGGGGGCCTAAAACAAAGATGTACAAGGAAGTAGCAAATTAAAGACAGTCCCTGCCATAGAAAACTCACTGTTTATGAGACTGGAAGCACAAGAATTAAAAACGAAAACCTATTATTGTGGGTTTTCAAACTCACGTAGTATCCACATAGTTTAAAAACATCTTCAGTAAGCATCCAAAAGTTTCCATTGAACTCACTGGGTTCCCACTGATATTAAGAAAAGGAGTACTTGTGGCACCTTAGAGACTAACAAATTTTAAAATCGCTTATTAGCACCGTAGTGTCCAGGAAGTGGATCTCTTGTGTGGACTGGTCCAGGCTGAGGTTGATGGTGGGATGGAAATTGTTGAAATCATGGTGGAATTCCTCAAGGGCTTCTTTTCCCTGGGTCCAGATGATGAAGATGTCATCAATGTAGCGCAAGTACAGTAGGGGCATTAGGGGACGAGAGCTGAGGAAGCGTTGTTCTAAGTCAGTCATAAAAATGTTGGCATATTGTGGGACCATGAGGGTACCCATCGCAGTGCCGCTGATTTGAAGGTATACATTGTCCCCAAATGTGAAATAGTTATGGGTGAGGACAAAGTCACAAAGTTCAGCCACCAGGTTAGCCGTGACATTATCGGGGATACTGTTCCTGACGGCTTGTAGTCCATCTTTATGTGGAATGTTGGTGTAGAGGGCTTCTACATCCATAGTGGCTAGGATGGTGTTTTTAGGAAGATCACCAATGGACTGTAGTTTCCTCAGGAAGTCAGTGGTGTCTCGAAGATAGCTGGGAGTGCTGGTAACGTAGGGCCTGAGGAGGGAGTCTACATAGCCAGACAATCCTGCTGTCAGGATGCCAATGCCTGAGATGATGGGGCATCCAGGATTTCCAGGTTTATGGATCTTGGGTAGCAGATAGAATACCCCAGGTCAGGGTTCTAGGGGTGTGTCTGTGCGGATTTGTTCTTGTGCTTTTTCAGGGAGTTTCTTGAGCAAATGCTGTAGTTTCTTTTGGTAACTCTCAGTGGGATCAGAGGGTAATGGCTTGTAGAAAGTGGTGTTGGAGAGCTGCCTAGTAGCCTCTTGTTCATACTCCGACCTATTCATGATTTGTTAGTCTCTAAGGTGCCACAAGTACTCCTTTTCTTTTTGTGAATACAGACTAACATGGCTGCTACTCTGAACACTGATATTAAGTTTGTTGTATCAAGCCCTATGAGAACTTCCAAAGTTTAAGTTTACTCCTCAATACTAGTCATTTAAAAAATTATAAAGCTAAAATGAAATTAAAATGTTCTTATGGTCTTCAAGTTTTTGTCTGGCGAGAGATGATCAGTACCAGAAGTGTGTGAGATCTCATCTCTCTATGATTCCTCTAAATTTTGGAACTAAGGAAAACCAGCAGCCACAGACCCCATGGCTTTGACGGATGAGAGAACTCTATCTGACCTCTGAAAAAATGTTGTCTGTTACCCAAGTTATATTGAACAGGTGAAAAATTCTCTAACAACTGTTCTGTGAGGTGCTCCTTAATCTACCCAATGGGGTGAAAAGAACTAGAGTACTTGTGGCACCTTAGAGACTAACAAATTTGTTTGAACATAAGCTTTTGTGAGCTACAGCTCACTTCGTCAGATGCATGCAGTGGAAAATACAGTGGGGAGATTTTATATACACAGAGAACATGGAACAATGGGTGTTACCATACACACTGTAACGAGAGTGATCAGGTAAGGTGAGCCATAGGTACTCCTTTTCTTTTTTTGGATACAAACTAACACAGCTGATACTCTGAAACCAATGGGGTGAGTTAGCCCCAGTTAGCTTGGCCTTCAGAAAGCGAGCCCAGACTGGAAACCAACACCAACTTTCTCATGGCCACTGGGCTGAACCTTGTTTACTACATTTTAACTCAGTGTTGAACAAATCCTTTGAGTCATAAGTTCCATATCAGAACAATGGAACTATGAAAGAGCCCAAGGGAAAGCTGGCAACAAGAATGGATTTTCATCTCTGTCATGGAGCCCAGAATTCATACCTCATGGCATCACTTCAGCATATATTGTGACACGGACAAGAGAACTCACTAACATCACTTTCCACCAATACTGGGTTTTGCAATTGCCCAGCATGCAGTGTGCTGCTTTACTTCTTCACAGCAGAAATGTTATCCAGCTTCTGATACCAATATCCCCAATAGATAGCAATAAAGAACTCAGGGATATTCTAGCTCTCTTTTTCAGATGGGCCTGGAACCCATGGTTGAAAGGGAAGAAGAAAATAAAATGTGCTACAAGGAAATTTTAAGAAATCAAGAAGAGATGAAAAGTTTTCCACAATAGGTTCTTTAGACTCAATAGTGTATGACCTAGCTCTCATTTTAATAACCTCTAAACCACATATGTTCAGTCCAGGCTGAATTTAAAACCCGTACCATGTAACCTCAGGCCAATAAACTACATGAAACGAGCCTAAATCAAGAATATTAAATGAGATTCTATAGGAAATTGGCTCAATTTTGACCACATTCTTTATGCATTTAAATCTGTGATTCATTTCTTAAAATTTTATATAAATATTTTAAATACAATGGCTTGTTTAATTTAACAAAAAAACATTTTTAAACTCCTAAAGAATCTTGTTATCTTTGACCCATTCATCTGATGCTCATTAACACCTCCCAAAACAATGCACGGAGTGATTCACAATAATAATCTCTGGAAGAAGTTCAACATATCCAAAGAGGAAACTCTTTCAGGGACACTAAGCCCACAGTTCGTATCTCCACTATACAAAATGGGGAATTTAGAACATAGGCCTGACCTAGAGCATGCAGGTGCTGTGCAAGTTTCTGATTCACAGCTCTGCCGATACACCTCCATATTACCGTTACATTCAAATCTCCAACCTCTCTTCAGTTGAGACTGCCAATCATTATAAGCCATGCCAAAATTGGAGGTGTTTTTGTGCTGTGGACAAATATGCCCTAGGTACATGACTGAGAACATGAAGCTCCCCTCCATTAGCAAACTTAACCAGAATCTAAATTAGTGTCATGCTACGGTTTTAATATAAACCACTTTTAGAAACTGCACTTGATTACACTTTGCATTTGTTAGAAACAAAAAAAAACACAGTAAATTTCCAACTTTATAATGTTTAAAACATTCTATAGATTGTCCAAGACCTATAACATCCACTGGAATTTATTTATCATAACAAAGAAAAACATTGTTCTTTAATATTAACCTGAGCCTCTTCCTTATCAATACAACATGCCATTTCCTTTCCTTATGGGAGTTGTGTGTGCATGTCAAAGGGAGAATCCCATTGAGTTTAACATCAGCACTGAATGAAAAGGAAATAATGTCCATATATTATTCACCAAAAGCTCTATATCTTCAGTGGGCTTTGTTATTTCCCCAGGGCCGCAGCACTGATATGACTTTCATTAACATGAGATTCTGTGCAGAAATGCATGTTTGATTTCTGAATACTTTCAGACACTATATTTTACATTGCAATTGAACCAGTATATTGTATACTGTAATTGAACCAATTATATCTTGGTGGGAGGTAAAAAAATTCAGTTCAGAATTACATAATTATTATAAATTTAATGGATATCGCAAAAAATATTTGCTGACAAACAATTTGATGGTGTTTGTGTCACTTTTGTGCTACCTTATTGCACATATTATAAATAAATAAATTTATTAGCCAGAAAGATCACAGAAACAGGGACTTCCAAGTGAACTCTAGAGAATCTTCACAGAAAGAAAATTATGAATTCACAAACAAAAATAGTAACACCAGAAACCTGATTGCACCCTCTGATGTCAAGAAAAGTGTGGCCATTGACTTTAGCGAGTGCAAGATCAGGTCCTCTAAAAACTACAGCATTCTCAGTGAGCTGCTCACAACAATTTACAGAACAAGAATCATTCAATGAAATAATCTGGTTCAACAGTAACTCCAAATTCCAAATCAAAAACCGTTTGGGGAAATGTGAAAAAAGAAAAATTGGCCACAGTTATCAAATAAACCATTTACTGTCAGCCCTAATAATTGCACAAATGTGAGAAACTCAAAGCAGGCTATAGAACCTTCAAGTATGGCACTGTTTGATGCTAACTCTATTATTTCTATCTAGTCAGAAAAAAACTGGAGCTGGAACGAGAGAAAGGGAAAGTACAGAGATACAGGCAGGGAAGAGAAAAAAACAAAACCATGTGCATAACTTTTTAGGAAAGTGAATTTGATTTCATATATTCATGTTCCTTTATTGCATTTTCCTGACATACAACCTACACCTCAGTTATTTTAGGGGAAAGAAGTGAGTGAAAGAAGCTATTTTGAGCCCTCACATTTATATTATTGGCTATGTGGGATACTGCGGTTAAATAACCAGAGAAAGAAAAAGAAAATAACCTAATATTCCCCAGGAAGCACACACAATTCTCCAATGGCTAACAGCCAAGTGGAAACCCACTTCTTAACTTAGTTGGAGAATTGTTTACTGAAAATATTTTGAAGCCCTGCTAAATATGTGAATAAAGTTGGTAACAGCACACAGATTTCCCCCTTTGTTTTTCTCCAAAATAAATCAGGAACCTTAGGCCCTGGCAGAGTTCTACTGTGTTCATGTGAGTAAGATTCCGTGACAGCAGGATCAGGATCTAAGACTAAGGTGGAGATTGTTCCCAAAAAACAATTACACTGATCCCCTTCTGAAGTCAGTTTTCTCTGACAGGCACCATCCCTCCATCCATCAAGAATGCACACATTTAAATTCACCATCAGGTTTTACCTAATAGCGAGTATCATATTAAGACAGTTTAAAATAATAACCATTCATGTGGAACTTTGACAAAAGTTTCCTGAAAACTTAGATACAATAAAGCTATTTGTTCTCTATCACCAATAGTTATTTCATATTTAAAAATATATTTATATGATGTAATCTTTGATAAATCCATAATTCATGCCTACTAAGTAGTGCTTTGCAAAAAGCATGTTTAACTTATCCATAAATATCATATCAAACTTTTCTTAATATTGGGCCACATTATGTGATTGATTTTTAAGCAGAACACTTCATTTAAATTGACAGGGAGTTCTACTTATTCATGGATTCCAAGACTAGAAGGGATCATTGTGATCATCTAGTCTGACTTCTTCTACAACACAAATCAAAGAACTTCCCCCAAATAATTCCTAGAGCAGAGGGTAAAATATGACCCATAAATGTTCCTAGACCCACCTTTTCCTAGACCCTTTCTCTGAGCAATCATCACTGTTTTTCAATCACATACAGGTAGAAAATAATCATTAAGGCTTTACTGAATGAAATGTACATCCTTTGCAAAATCCTTTAAGATCTTCTGATGAAAGAAGTAAGTATTATTATTCACTACATCAATACTGAATCCGATTCTTCTCTTGGAAAAACAGAGCAGTCTATAACTTTTTACTGAGTAGCGAGAAAGTAATCAGGGTTCTTCAGAATACATAAATCTCTTCTCTGCTTTGTACTCATTCATTTCTACTAGCAAGTCACCACCACCACACATTTGATCATTTCTTTGAAATTATATGGGGCAAGAAAGCATCTCAAGGCATGTTTTCTCTCCGGAACCTGCAAATTAATTCACTTTTGCTGCAAAAGGTAGAGCAGACATATGCCAGCGGACAAAAAGAAAGGTCTATATTGTTTGATTTAGAGTTTTACTGCAGATTAGGTACGAATCAAAAGGGGCTGACACTCGGGATAAATCACATATTGGGATCACGCATTAGACCATGTTAAGTGGAAACCTGTGTGATAAAGAGCAGAGCTGTTCACTTCAGCTGTGCAAAAATCTAATGATTTTTCCTGGTCTAGGAAAAACGTGACCTGTTGTATCAAACCCACTGTGACTTCAAGATACTTTTTCACCCAAAAGTGATTTTACATCTGTTTTAGTTCAAAGGGTGTAAATCTATGACTATAAATGTTGAGGACACCTTTAGAAAAGATTTGTATAGTATACATATCTACTGAACGTACGTAAAAGATACAGATTGTCAGAGTTAAGTAAATCTGTATTCCCTACATTATAGCTGTTACTGAGATGTGAGAATTGACCCAATTCTATGAGGTATCAATACTTTTTGTTGGACATGGTAACAGGTCCAGTACACTATAACAACATCATATTTTTGCTGATTAGCAGGACAAGTTTTCTAAAGAGGCAACCTAAGACTCCCTTCTCCACAGAGAGATTGAGTCTAAGCCTAGGAATGCCAAAGAAGCCTGAAACAGAAAGCATCAATGTATAGAAAAAAGGAGGAAGAATAGCAGCTGAAAGTTGGGAAACTTGCAGCATCACTATCACATACACAAAAAGGACATAAAAATTCAAGGGATAAAAAATGTACAAGGGAGATTTCTGCTAAAATGGCAAGAGTTTCCTTCTAGTAAGAAAAAACAACAATAATAAAAAGCAGCGCCACAAATCCACTCAACAGCTTACGTGCCAAGTTTTTAAATGAGAAATTAATGATTCATTCCAAATTAGCAGAGGCATTTTCAATGAGAGAGAGAATTCATTAGTAAATTTAATCCACATTATTACACACACACACACACACACACACTTACACTTCCGTACAGGGGTTAATTTTAAAAGTCAGATAAGAAGTGTACAGAGCTGTCTCCATTCCTGGTTGACAGGCTATTTATTATATAGCTACTGATCCTCCAATCAGTCCCCTGAAGGTCATCTTGATATACCTTATTGCTCAGAATCTCCCTGGGGACCTTATAGTAAGAAAACAGACATTGGGGAAATAAGGGAGTATATGGTTTGGGATGTGTGAGAGATGTTATTAACCCTATTGTACACTGGCTGAGCCACTGGTGATGTTTCTTTTTCTTCCTGACTCAGCAGTGTCAGAAGGCTCTCAGAGGATTTAAGTCAGCAGCTCATGAACCTTCTCAGTGCAAACAACCAGAAGAAGTAGTAGTAGGAGACAGAGGGAGGAGTTCTCAACCATGTGTTGTGTAGGTGTTTATGCAGATCTTGACAAGCACCAACCAGCTATGGGGGAGAGGAGCGCGGGGGGTTGGGTGGGGGGGGGGAGATATGGCCTGAAAGAATATTTTGTCATGCTATATTTCACGCACACCTATAATATCATACTTCCATATTAGAATGATTGTATTGGGCACAACCTTTTTCTATGAATGCTTCATTTGTAATCATTTCACCTGAGTGTCATGGAGGCTTGTGGCTGCTGCTCATAGCGTTGTGATGGGATTCCAGCTCAAGCCTGCTTGGTAACAGAGATACGAACTAATGACAGAAAAGGGGAGAGTCCTTATCTCATGCAACTCAGGGTAATCGGACCAAGACTACAGCCGGGAAGGATGAGGCAGTCTCCCAAAGATTGGAGGCATGGATGGGGACACAGATGGTCTCCTAACCTGCTGTGCCCCCCTATAAACCTATTAGACCCTTATATCCCTCTGCGTGGCCACTAACTCTCCATGCCCCGCATCATGGAGCTGTCCTCCCCCAGGAGAAAGAGGGTGAGCAGGGAAGTAGGAGAAGCAGGTGGGAAAGGGTGACATGGGCAGCCATGAGAGTGAGTGGAGATGTGGGGGACAGTGGAATGCATGGAGGAATCTTGGGCAGATGTACTGGTGTTGTGTGGGAGGGATGCTGGGCAGCTTGAATAGCTCCCATGCCTTTGGCGCCTGGGGTCTCAAGCACACAGAGGCACCCGCACCATGAGGAGATCTTGCTTTGTCAATGACTCAGCATTGATATCTCAGTGAGCTATTCAAGGGCCAATGGTTCAAGGGACTGTGCAGCCTCAAGGCTCCCCAACAGCTTTTAGCTACGTCTTGGCCACCTCTCAGCTTGACTCTTGAAAACGTCTCATCTCTCCCCTTCCTCCCTGCCTTTCATCTTGCCCTCTGCAACCCATAGCCGCTGATAAAACAATTTTCCTTGCCAACTACTGATGATTTCGCTCCTTTTTTAAACCCCTTCATTAGGCTCCTCTCGCCTTGCCACATTCTAGCTTCTCATCCTCACCTTCAGGGATCTGCTTCTCCCAATCCACATTCCAAAAATCCTCTTGTTCCTTCTCCCACTGTCTCTGCTCACGCTCTTCCATTCTACCAGATATTGCTACAGTTTCTTTCCCTGATGTTGTGCCAAACAGCCACTTTGTCTTCATGAAAAATGTCTGTTTTGAAATGTTCCTCTGATAATAGTGTATATTATATGAACCGTAGTGTCTGTCACTTTTAGACTCTAAGCTCATTGCTATATGGGTCAGGTCTCCCTCTATGTTTAGTAAAGTGCTAAGCACACTATTGGTTCACAGTATATAACAATACCAAATCCTCTCTTTTTGTTCCATTTCAGCTACAGAGTTGTACCAGTGGTTCTGCTACAGACACAGTGAGTACCAGTTATGTCTCCCACTCAGTTTCAAAAAAAGAAGCGTACATTTTCCAGGAAAGCTGTAGCCACCTATTAAGTGGACTGTTAACTACTATGGAAAAAGCTGTCTTAAACTAGCCAAAGAAGTCCACAGATAAAGCACAGAGAATATCATGTTGCCAGTAACTTGCCTTACTATTATTTTCCCATTCCTCGGTTAAGACACTGTTACGGAACTACATAAATTGCACAGATTGCATGAAATATAGTTATAATAAAATGACAAACTCAGCCATTGTACATTCTAATACAAGTCTCATATCTGGAGTAGGGTGCTGATTCAGCTTATCTGCCTTTCCATACCTTTGATGAATGCTGGTCTTATATCATTTTTCTCCCCTCACTGGGTATGCCTTACTGTCTTGACACTGTGCAGCTAATCACCAAACAATGTGCTATTAATCAAGCTTCACTGTTAAGTGTTCCTCGACTGATTTTCTTTAGCACAAGTAGTTACTCGTTAAGGATTCCTCCCATGTTATTTTTTTCCCTTGGGTAAGGACTGCCTAACCACATAAATACTATCTGGGATGTTTATACCTGCCTGCCAGCTTGTTGCACTAATAATACTGCTGCATGTTCTCAACTGGGTATATGATGGGTAAGGTATTAGCCAATGCCCTGCATTTTTTTTTAAAGTTATTACTCTTCATGTTCCTCCCCTCTTCTGATTGATTTGGCTCGGTGCCTCAGTAGTAGCATCTATTTAATATCTGAAACAATGTGTACATATTGTCTCAGTAAGCCTTTCTTAACTATCCTACTCCTATGATGTTTTCCATGCCTTGTGTCAATATCTCATTTTATTTGCAAGCCTTCAGAGCCAGAGCATGGGGCAGAGGTGGGAGGGAGAGGAGAGGAAGCAGGACAAACAACATCTAGTCAAGAATCCCAGCTGTTGTGAACACACCCACTTCTCACAAAACAAAATGTGCGTGGGCACAGGTGGGTCCCAGCCTCTCGTGCTGGAGCAGAGCCCAAGTGCAGGGACTGAAGGCAGACTTTCATTGCTGTTTGCTGTTTTTGTTGGACTCAGGCCATTGAAAACATTTGCAGGTGGCTTGGCCATATTTTGACACTTAAATATCTGTGGTTGTGATAAAAATCAGAATATTGCTACAAGATGGTTCTCTATAACCTTTGGGGCCTGCTCCTGCTCCCACTGAAGCCAAAGGAATTTTATTCAGTTGCTCTCTGTAACCATTTGTGTTCATTAAGAGGCACATTCTCTGGGGCAATTCATGTTTAAGGTAAGTACACGCTTTCATTTTGAGGGAAGGAAGGAGCAAACTTTCCTAAAGTTTTACACACATATCGGCCCAAACCAAAGCCTGAGATCCAAACACATCTGACTGGGGTGTTCAAAACCTGCACCAAGATCTTGATCTTAATTTTTTTTAAAGGCCCACCAAACTTTGGTCTGCTTGTAATTATGTTTCTAGTTATAGACCATCTCTGACTTTACCATCAGTTGCCTAATATTGAAACCACTGGCTGGTCTGTATTCCTCCAAGATAAGTCCTGACTACAATCCTTACCATATATAGAACTGATAAAATAAAGATAATGGAACTGACAAGATATGGTCTTTGAATAAATGCCCCAAAGGGAAAAGTCTAAACAAAAAAAAAGAAACAAATCACAAGGGTGCTCAAGATTTTGGGAAATAGATGACATCCAAAATGCAACAATTATCTCCTTGGTCACACCAGGAAAAAACAAAACCACCTTCAATAAATGGAGAATGGCATATCTTGAAGGTTGTGTCACAGGCCTTATTCACACAGAGAACAAAGATGCTGACAAATGTCTCTCAATACAGCATCTCTCGACACAGCCTTCAGCACTTACATATTAATCAATCACATGACAGAATGGTGGGTGGTGGGAATATGGTTGCCAGAGACCTGTTAGCTAGAGATTTCCTCTGGAACACCCCAGCGTGGGATGGTCATTACCATCACAAATTGGTGTATACAGGAGTCAGGGTAACTGATCACCTGGCCAAAATGGGAAGATCAGAAACTCAGATTGGAATGATAACGGTTAAGAATACTGACCCCCTATCAGTATATTAGCTGAAATACATAGTCAAAAGGTGAAAGATCCTCTGATTGATATCAAAGCATCTTGGAAAATAACATCTGATATCTCGAGACTGCGAATGAGGCACACTGCAGGAATGAAAATCAGTAGAGATGGGACCAAGATATATCCATTCTACAAGATGTGTTGGGAGAAGGCTTTAACATCTGCCCATGATTTTCAAGGTAGTATTGTAAAGAAAATGAAGTTTTTTAGATTGGACACCTAGTATCAAACTAGGGCTGTCAAGCAATTAAAAAAATTATTCACGACTAATTACATGATTAATCGCACTGTTAAACAAAAACGGAATACCATTTATTTAAATATTTTTGGATGTTTTCTACATTTTCAAATATATTGATTTCAGTTACAACACAGTGTACAGTGCTTATATTTATTTTTGATTACAAGTATTTGTACTGTAAAAAATAAAAAAATAAATAGTATTTTTCAGTTCACCTAATACAAGTACTGTAGTGAAATCTCTATCATGAAAGCTCAACTTACAAATGTAGAATTAAAAAAAGTGTATTCAAAAATAAAACTAAAATTTTAGAGCCTGCAAGTCTACTCAGTCCTACTTCTTGTTCAGCCAATTGCTCAGACAAACAAGTCTGTTTACATTTGCAGGAGATAATGCTTCCCGCTTCTTGTTTACAATGTCACCTGAAAGTGAGAACAGGTTTTCTCATGGCACTGTGACAGCCAGCGTCGCAAGATATTTATGTACCAGATATGCCAAAGATTCATATGCCCCTTTATGCTTCAACCATCATTCCAGAGGACATGCATCCATGCTGATGATGGGTTCTGCTCTATAACGATCCAAAGCAGTGTAGACCAAAGCATGTTCATTTTCATCATCTGAGTCAGTTGGCACCAGCAGAAGGTTGATTTTCTTTTTTGGTGGTTCGGGTTCTCTAGTTTCCGCATCAGAGTGTTGCTCTTTTAAGACATCTGAAAGCATGTTCCACACCTCATCCCTCTCAGATTTTGGAAGGCACTTCAGATTCTTAAATCTTACTGTAGTTATCTTTAGAAATTGGTACCTTCTTTGCATTTTGTGAAATCTGCTGTGAAAGTGTTCTTAAAATGAACATGTGCTGGGTCATCATTCGAGACTGCTATAACATGAAATATATGGCAGAATGCAGGTAAAACTGAGCAGGGGACATACAGTTCTACCCCAAGGAGTTCAATCACAAATTTAATTCACACGTTATTTTTTTAATGAACATCATCAGCATGGAAGCACGTCCTCTGGAATGGTGGCCAAAGCATGAAGGGGCATACAAATGTTTAGCATATCTGGCAAATAAATACCTTGTGATGCTGGCTACAAAAGTGCCGTGCAAATGCCTGTTCTCACTTTCTGATGACATTGTAAATAAGAAGAGAGCAGCATTATTTCCTGTAAATGTAAACAAACTTGTTTGTCTTAGTGATTGACTGAACTAAAAGTAGGACTGCGTGGACTTGTAGGCTCTAAAAGTTTACAGTTTTGTTTTTAAGTGTAGTTATGTAACAAAAAAAAATCTACAGCTCTAATCAAAACCTTACAAAGAACCCTGAATGGGCTGCAAAATTCATTCTCAAACTTCATGTCTAATATGATTATCACAGGACAAAACAACAAAACAGCAGCAACAACTTGACAGAATTAAGATATCGGACATCACATAAGGTCCCCCAATGCAGACATTAGCAACTGATCAGGAAACAGGTCCTTTTAGCCTACATTTCTCAAGCAGATCAAATGGAACCTGAATCCCAACTGTTGCAAACTCAAAACCTGATTGACAAGATCTTGCAAAACCACATGTAATTCTTGGTCATTGTACTTAAACAGTTGTTTGGAAGCCAAGTGCAGTCCAATATGAAATCCGATCGCTGAGCATTAAAAATTCTTTTTCAGATTGGAGTCATGATTACTCCTAGATACATTAAGGTAGAAACTGAATGGATGGAATTGGAATTGAAACTGTCTTCCCCATGGTGTGGCTAGGGTGTGGGACTCCTCTGAAGCAGATTGCCTAAGATTTCCACCACCACAGTCATGTTGGGGCAATTGGATCTATGTTGTTTGAAGACCCTCTAGCCACATCCTGCCAGCCCACAAACTGCCCTATCTAATCCCACAGGCAGAATCACTCTGGAGCACTGCTTTTCAGTACCAAAGAGCATGCTAAGTCCTCTTGTGGGACTCCCCAAACACTGCAGAGTGAAACCGTACATTATGACTACATTTAGGCCTTGTGTGCCAGGATTTCACCCTAAAATTTTTCTTTTAAGAAACTGCAGGCAGATCAACAATTACTTGAACCACAATTTGGGGCAGTGACTGTCTTCATGTATGTGGACTGCGCCAAGCATATAATAGGCATTATCAAACTACAAAAGATAAACCACAATAATATTTCTCTAATGCTGTTTCATTCTCTGGAACTTCCAGTGGTTTAAATTTTTATAGCTGTTTATCCCTGTTTTTATATGTTGCACAGGTACAAAGGCCCAAGTTTTCAGATTTGTATGTGCAAAACTGTGCACAGAATTGGCATATACAATGTTTATATGTTTACAAATAGCTAAACTTTTAATCTTAAATTATGGTGACTTCATGTGCAATTGAAGTAAATTTTGTGGATGTATTGCATACATTTTTGTGCATGCAGTTCTGAAAATTTAGGCACAGATAACACAAAGTTTATGTAAACACAATAACTGTTCATGGTATAAATATAGTCAGCAAAAGACCTTACAAATCACAGTTACATTGGAATAAATAGTGGTCTATCATTTAAATTAGGCACCATTTCCAAAAGGTCTTCAGTGCCAAAACTCCATTTACCTTAATATTTCCTAAATTGGCTTTGTACTTTGTCTCTTGGCAGTCCTCAAATAAATACAGCACTCAAAACAGAGAGGAACTGATCCTGCAAGGTGTTGAGTACTGCTGCCATGTGCTGGGCACCCTCTTCTCCCAACTGAGTAAATGGAAACTAAGGGCACTCAGCACTTGGAAGGATGGTCCAGAAATTCATCTGTCTTTCTTCTTCCCAATAGAGTTTACAAACAGTTTTGAACTTGGAATTTAACAACATAGAAACAAAAAACTGGAGGGAAAAAAGCAGGAAGTCCATCCAAATACAACAATCTAGTATTACAGAACCAAAGACATTGTCTTTAGAATAGTGGCATGAACTGTGGCTGTTTTCCCACATGCTGTGCATCATATATTATAGGGATCTCCCCTGAGTGGTGATGGGATCAACACATGTTTATGTATACCTCTTAAGTATCCAGAGCACAACATATGGGCCAGGGCCACAACTGCCAGGGAGAAAACATAGAAACAAAGGGAACAGACATACCCGATCTGTCGATTTGTGGAAGGTGCTTGTGTTATAACCGAGCTGGACTGTGGAGATGGCATGGCTTGTTGAATCACAACGCTGGTGTCATGGTTTGGCATCCTAGTATTCGTGAGCTGGTGGGTTCCAGGTCCTGCCATTGCACCTCCGACTGTGTTATGCATCGAGATATTCTGTGAAAGGCAGAGAAGTGGGGGAGAGAAAATGAACATTTTATTTTGTTTCCATGCGCTGTATGCCTAAAATTAGGAATCTGGAAGTGTCAACAAAAAATGAAAAGTTGCTGGCTCCAGGCATACCTCCAGTCTATATATCTTACTCTAACAACTACAAAGAAATGAAAAATATCTATTTATTTTTATAGGACAATACAAATGGAAAATACCTGGAAGTTGACTAATCACTCTTCTGTGGTTCTGACTCGTGATTTATAATGGGGATGTGTAGCACATATTCCTCTGACTGAATAAGATATATATTTCTCCTTTGAAAATTATTTTCACGGTGAGCGCATGGCACTTTGATTTACTATTCTGGCTGTTCACCGAGAACTAGACCTGCTTAGAATGACAAGTGAATCAAGTTTTATGGTTTTAGAGTAATAAACCGTACGTGATATTTCATAAGAAAGCCATTTCTTCTAGATGCAGTAGATGTCCTAGAGCCCAGCAAGGCTGGTGAATAAAAATAACTTTATGAGGGCAATATCTACCACCAGTCTATGGATTGTTTTGCAAGAGAACGAGCAGTAGCCTACCGCTAATGGGGGTCACAACACTATGTTGCTTCATAGAATCATAGAATATCAAGGTTGGAAGGGACCTCAGGAGGTCATCTAGTCCAACCCCTGCTCAAACCGGGACCAATCCCCAACTAAATCATCCCAGTCAGGGCTTTGTCAAGCCTGACCTTAAAAACTTCTAAGGAAGGAGATTCCACCGCTTCCCTACGTAACGCATTCCAGTGTTTCACCACCCTCCTAGTGAAAAAGTTTTTCCTGATATCCAACCTAAACCTCCCCCACTGCAACTTGAGACCATTACTCCTCATTCGGTCATCTGGTACCACTGAGAACAGTCTAGATCCATCCTCTTTAGAACTCCCTTTCAGGTAGTTGAAAGCAGCTATCAAATCCCCCCTCATTCTTCTCTTCCACAGACTAAACAATCCCAGTTCCCTCAGCTTCTCCTTGTAAGTCATGCGTTCCAGTCCCCTAATCATTTTTGTTGCCCTCCGCGGGACATTTTCCAATTTTTCCAAATCCTTCTTGTCGTGTGGGGCTCAAAACTGGACACAGTACTCCAGATGAGGCCTCACCAATGTTGAAAAGAGGGTAATGATCATGTCCCTTGATCTGCTGGCAATGCCCCTACTTATATATCCCAAAATGTCATTGGCCTTCTTGGCAACAAGGGCACACTGTTGACTCATATCCAGCTTCTCATCCACTGTGACCCCTAGGTCCTTTTCTGCAGAACTGCTGCCAAGCCATTTGGTCCCTAGTCTGTAGCAATGCATGGGATTCTTCCGTCCTAAGTGCAGGACTCTGCATTTGTCCTTGTTGAACTTCCTCAGATTTCTTTTAACCAATCCTTTAATTTGTCTAGGTCACTCTGTATCCTATCCAGCGTATCTACCTCTCCTCCCAGTTTACTGTCATCTGCAAACTTGCTGAGGGTGCAATCCACACCATCCTCCAGATCATTTATGAAGATATTGAACAAAAGGGGCCCCAGGACAGACCCTGGGGGCACTCCACTTGATACCGGCTGCCAACTAGACATGGAGCCATTGATCAATACCCGTTGAGCCCGACAATCTAGCCAGCTTTCTATCCTCCTTCTACTCCATTCATCCAGCCCATACTTCTTTAACTTGCTGGCAAGAATACTGTGGGAGACCGTGTCAAAAGCTTTGCTAAAGTCAAGGAACAACACATCCACTGCTTTCCCCTCATCCACAGCGCCAGTTATCTCATCATAGAAGGCAATTAGATTAGTCAGGCATGACTTGCCCTTGGTGAATCCATGCTGACTGTTCCTGATCACTTTCCTCTCCTCTACGTGTTTCAGAATTGATTCCTTGAGGACCTGCTCCATGATTTTTCCAGGGACTGATTTGAGGCTGACTGGCCTGTAGTTCCCAGGATCCTCCTTCTTCCCTTTTTTAAAGATGGGCACTACATTAGCCTTTTTCCAGTCGTCCGGGGCCTTCCCCGATCGCCATGAGTTTTCAAAGATAATGAAAACTACATAATGCTTATATAGGCTGAGTTCATTGCACACCCCCAGGGCTCCTTGCATCCCACTGTTCCACTCCCCACAATCTCTCTATGAGTCATCCTCCCACCCTACCATTTTTTCAGGGACTCCATGCAATCACCCCAATATTTCCTTTGCCAGGGGTTGTGTGTGCCCGCATTGCCACCTTCCCCCAAATGCCAGAGGTTCTATATAGCTCCTCTGCCCCCATTTCAAGGCCCTCCTCATTCTCCTCATCAATGGCAGGGGCTCTGTGTACACCCCTACACTCCCCTCTTCCCTTCTTTCACCTACATCAGAGTTCCCCTATCAGGGTTTCTGTGGGCCCCTATTCCCTCATCCCCCAACAGCGGAGTCTCCCATTCTCCCCCCATGGCAGGGATTCTGGGTGAACTCTTATTATTCTCTTCCCTCCATTTCACCCTTCTCCCCCATTCCAAGCTCCCACATAATAGGGACCCCCATTATTGCCCACAGGTCAGGGACTCGGAGCACCCTATGTCCCTCCATTTCCCCCCTGCGCCATCAACAAATAAGTTATTCAGGGTGTCAACATATTAAATTCTGTTGGGAGGATGAGCAGAAGTACTGTTATGCTGATTACCATCAACCAATTGTTTGAGCTATAGATAATTGCAGAGGTGCTTGAAGCTGTGGCTGTGCTAATCAAATAGCAGGGACTTAAGTCATATGTCTGCACTGAATTAAACACCCGCAGCTGGCCTGTGCTAGCTGACTTGGGCTTGCAAGGCTAGGGCTAAGGGGCTGTTTAACTGCGGTGTAGACGTTTGGGGGCGGGCTGGAGCCCAGGATCTAGGTCCCTTTGAGGTGGGAGGGTCCCAGAGCTCAGGCTGCAATCTGAGCCCGAATATCTATGCTGCAATTAAACCGCCTCTTAGCCTGAGCCCTGTGATCCCTAGTCAGCTGGCACAGGCCAGCCGCAGGTATCTAATTGCAGTATAGACATACCCCAGGTGTCCAACATTTCCTCCCCTTTCAGTTTTCCCCAAAATGTCCATTGATACCCAGAACATATCCTAAAATTTTGGAATTGATTGGATGTGGCATTCAAAAGTTATCACACAACAAACAGACCAACGCTGTTGAGCGTAAAGTTTCTGGAAGCTCGGCCAACTAATGCATGTTGTGTGTGTGCATCATTCAATAAGAGGTATGAAAATAAATCCCCTTATTACCCTTTTCTCCCACTTAGAATCAAATACTACTATTTATCTTCTATGATGACTACAATACTCAAGATTCAAAAGTAAAACTGGGTTTCTAGCACAATTCTGCCTTGACCCAGTTTTGGTAGGGGAACAACATCAAAATAAAATATCAAATAATAATAATATGCTAATATCCAGCTTGTTGTGAGATCATGTCAAGCCATACTAAGCAAGTAGCAGTATTGGAAGGGAAACAGAACTGGAATGTTGGAAATTAAGGTGCAACAGAGACAGCAAGGTTAACAAAGTAAAACACAAAAACACCTGGTAACACCAGACCTAGCGAGTGAGGAGCAAGAAAACAGGTTTACTGGGATCTCTGGAGGAAGGTTTTTGGAAGCTGCTTTGACAGGAAAGGCAACAAAGAATTTATGATGGTCAAAGGTGATGGTGATGTCACTGATAGTTTGCTAATTACAAATAAAACCTAACCAGGAGAAAGTAAATCCCAGTGCCTATGCTGCGCTTCAAAGTCCTTTTGTAGCCAGAGGGGTTTCCTGCATGGCCCATGAAGTGAATGACATAACACGTGGTATTTTTAATGTTGTATCTATCACTCTCCACCTCGCCCAGATTTCCAAACCCTGACTGCACAATCTGACAGGAATCCAGAGAGACATCAGTCCACCTGGCCTGAATTCTAAACTGTATTCATTTCAGGCCTGATCCCAAGTCCACCTAAGTAAATGGAAAGACACATATTCACTCATTAAGCTTCTGATCAAGACCAGAGCCAAATGGATTTCTTGTGTCTGTGCAGTGAAACCCTAACTATCAGCAATGAATAACTGTAAATGTTAATAATAAAATAAAATAATAATACAAGCAAAATATTCTGTTCATATCAATGACCAGACAAGTTAGAGATGCACGATGCACATCTAGAATTTGTGTAATCTTTCCTTCTAAACCCCAACCATCCAGACCCCTTTATTTGTTGCTCTTTGCCGAAATATCTCCAGTTTGCCAATAATATTCTGGTAATAATTAATCATGTTTAGCAGTGCCTGGGGACCAACCAGCATTGGGGCTCCACTGTGCTAGGTACTGTACAGACACACAGTAGTACCTCAGCCCCAACGTGCAGAGAGCTGAAAAATATTCCAGGAGTAGTGGCACAGGATTGTTCTTTCCCACCAAAGGCATCATGCCTCTCTATACATAGTCCAAAACTACATTGACCTTTATCATTGCCATATCATACTGAAAAATCACATCTAATTTGCTGCCCCCGTCATGACTAAGTCTCTTTCAGCATTTCCAGCTCCCAGGATTTCTCCGTGGATTCGTTTTTCACCAATAAACAGTATTTGCTTTAATTTTTCTGAGCTGAATTTCAATAAACTTTCTGCCAATGTTTCTAATTTCTCCAGGTCTCTCTGCTTTATTTCAGTCCTCGTTAGTGCAACTCCATCCAATTTAGTATCATCTGCAAGTTTTACTAACATGCCATTTATTTGCTGTTCTAGATCATTAGGATGTTACATAAGACCAGACCTAACACAGATTCCTGTTCTCTTTGTGGAGTTTGACAAATATTTTGCTCAATGTAGAGAGGTCTGGTGCTTTACAGAGCAGGAATGAGGTATGGCATTCCTACCCGTGGATCTAAGCAGGAGCCACAGAGGAAATAAACGTAATCCACACAGGATGTGGTCCCTCTGTCATGCCACACAGCCTCTTGTCATTGGCAGCATGACTCCTCTCCCTGCACATACTTCCTGTCCTGAAGGGGCTACTTGCATGAAGCAGCAACATACATCCCCACACAGATCTCTGAGGTTCAGTCAACCTCTGCTTACTAGACTGTTGTCACTGACCAGTGAAGGGATCTGCTCCCCACAAGTGCTGCTAGTGGGGTCTGGTGAGGTTCTCACAGGTGACCTGTCTTGGCACCTCCAGTTGATAGCCACTCTGACCCTGTAGTGATCTGTCCCCTTCTGTGACTCAGGCCTCCGGTTGGCCACACGCTGTGTCCAACCCTTCTTGGGTATGTAGAGCCTAACAACTTTTCCATTGCCCAGTAGGGGCTTCAAGCTTCACCCGGTTAAAGTCTCAGAGTCAGGACTCTCTAGGATATGGGGTTTCTATAGTCCTGAGTCTTTAGTATCAGAGATTGGCTTTTTGTCTCCAGCCCTGTCACAGGGTGGGCAGGGGAACTCAGGCCCACCCTCTCCTCTGGTTTCAAACCAGGGTCCAATGATAGGCGGTTGAGTCCTGCTCCCTGGGGTGATATGCGACTGCCTCCCTGGATCACTTCCTACCAGCCTCCCCACGCAAGAGGAGAAAGCAAACATGGGTAAACAAAATAAATCAAAGAAGTCTTCATCCTTGCAAATGCCCAAGATCCTTTTCCCTGCAAGGGCCCTGGCAGCTGGGCCATCCATAGCGCTCCTTTTGCAGAGCTTCTCACCTCCACCAGCTGCCCACAAGTGAACTCCTTTTAAGTTTCTCCTCCAGCCTGAGTATGCACTGCAGTTGTGGCAGAGCAGAATTGCTTGGACTCAGAGCAGGGGGAAGAGCAGTGGAGATGCTTTCTCTTCCATGCGTCTATCCCACTTTTTCTCATTCCACCCATGTAGGGCTTCGGGATGTATAGTTTGGGAACCCATAATATGCAAAGGGAAACAGGCCAACAAGCAAAAAGTACTATATCACACACGGGGAAAAGACATGTACTGATCCTGTAATGAGCCCCACACATGCAGACCCCTGTGCCTGTGCAGATCCCTGTTGACTTTCACTTCTGTCCTGCAAGGGCAGAGCTCACTGCAGGACTGGGGTCAGAGTTTCCGTTCATTTATTCAATGTTTTCATTTTCTTCTACTTGTCTCACACTCTCCCTGAGAGACTGATGCTTTGAGTTACAATGTGTATGACAAGCCTTGATTGCACACTCGATATTATAACTGTAATTGTTAGCCTACAAGCATAAACTTGTGATGCAGTCTGAAAATTATAATTATTTAAAATAAACATCTCATATTGTCATTGGGGTGTCAAAGATAGGTAAAATGCATGAGGGATGAAAAACTAAAATACCTGTGGGAACATCCAATGAATTAATCCCTGTGAGTAATGCAAGTGCTGTCGTCAGGTGTGATCTGTACCTAGGTACCAACTGACAAAAAAGAAAGCCTGAGATTTCCCAATGAAATGTTAAACTTGGCATGATTTACATTTACAAGTAGAGAGTTTTGCAACCTAAGAATTATTTGCATCTGTATGATGGTTATGAATTTACAGAGCAGTCAAAATGTGTTTGCATCAATGCTGACCCCTGAACCGGATCCAAAATAGATCTGAACTGCTCCAAAAAAAATTTTAATAGGTTTCATTTAAATGCAGACACTATTACAAGGGATTGCAGGCCCTCATACCAAGGAAAAAAATTCTAACAGCAGCAGCGAGTAAAGCAGAGAAACCCAAACTAATGATTATATCATTATTTAGTTGTGTTGGTCTCCAGTTATATTTTCTTTCAAGAAATTCTGCATGCTTTTCAATCAGGATGGCCAGAGGATCATGCCTGTATCACTGCCACCACATTTCTGAGAGAAGATAGCTGAGTGGATGAGATTCCCTTCAGAAGCCATCGGCCCTAGAGCTGGATGGAAAATGGAATTCCTGGCCTGTGAAAACTTTCAAGATTTCAAAAATCTTCCCATTTCACATTGGGATGAAATTGAGATCTTTGATGAAGTTTTTTGACCAAAAAAAAAAAAGAGAGTGAGAGAGAGAGAGAGAGAGAGAGAGAGAGAGACCACCTAGCATAGCCAATAGCCTGCTGACTAAGGCACATAACAAATGGGCTATTTGCCGTTCTCTCACACCAGTAATTCCATCCTTGTCCTGAGAAACCTTTCCCAATGAAAAACTGTTTTGTCAAAAATTTCCCGACCAGCTCTAATTGGCACTATTCCAGACCATCCAGCAGAGGACATTTTTGAGCTATGTTATTATTAATCATTTTATTATACATGTGTGTTCTCATCAGGAATGGGCACTGGAAAGATACAAAAAAAGACGGTCTCTGTCCTGAAGAGCTACAGATGATTTATCTTCTCCAGGGGCTAAATACAGTGCCTCAGTCAAAATTCCTAGTCACTTCTCAACAAAGAGGAGAGAGACTAGGACTGGGAACAGAAAATCTAGGTCTCCCTTCTTTCCTGGTTAACAGTGCAAAGCCTTTACAGTAGACCCCTGGGCCAGGTGCACTCCATTGCATATTTAATATTATTTATCCTTTAAATATGTTGCCTGATCTATAGATTATATATAAACTTAATGCACAAGAAGATGTATAAACATAACTTCCTCTAAAGCTACTAGGAATTCCCTCTCCCCTACAACAGGATGATAGACCACTGAGTCAGACTGATTTGGGGCTAAATATAGTGTTCTCCCTTTCTTATGTTTCCAAGAGACATTCCCCAAGTCCCCAAGACATTTTTCTCCCATATTCAATGGCTTGTCTGATAGATAACTCTTTTCTTCTAGAGGCAGAAGTCTCTAGGGGTCTGTTTTCCATGGTCTAGTGGACAGGTGTACATATCACATCCCAAACACCACTAGTGGACATCCTAGTGGTAGTTAAAGGAAAGAAACAAACAATTCAATAGTCAGGAGATAAACTACCCTTTCCTTTCTTAATAGTACCTCCTCTGGTGAGACTGCCAATAGGCAGCCAACTGATGTCATTTGCAATAAGGATACCTGTCCATTAGCACACAGAACACAGAATATGGATTCATTCTTTATTGGCTACTAAGCACCCATTAGATGACATTGATTTTCACTCATTGCTCACCACCTCTGGACCTGGAGTTTGGACTACAGACTTGCTCTGTGTCTACTTACTATTCCCTTCAGCTACCAAGTCTTCAAACATTTTTTTAGTAAGTATAGCACATACCAGCATACACAAATGGGCAACAAATCATGTAGGAGTTTCCTGTTTAAAATGAGCTTTTCTGCAGTGGTTGAAGAGTCACTCTTTGGTAAAGGGGACTCCCACCTATAACCTAGACCAACTGCATACAACATATGGGTATTTTGCAAAATATTTTATAATCATTAAAGTCAATAGGTCTATTGCCATTAACATTAATAGAAGCAGAATCTGGCTCATTGCAACTTTGTATGTTTCTTCAATAAATGTATCATGTACATATATATATTTTTCAAAACAGAAAATATCAAGTTATTAAGGTTGCTAAGTGTAACTCAAGTGAAAAATGTATCATTGAGCATATCCATTAATACAATAAATTTAAAAAAACATTAAAATTATGGAAATCACAAGCTACAATAAGGTTACATAGACAATTGTGATACCAAGTTTAATGCCCACACGTACCATTAAGGAGAAATATTCTAAGCCATCCCCCCCCCCCCCCCGCAAACACTTTTAACTCTCTGATAATATTCTTCTAGCCTATTTTACACACAGAAATTTTCAAACCATTAACTTATTGCAATTAAATGAGAGCGGTGTGTGTGCTTTCCTCAAAATAAGCCTTACAATGGAGTTCTCAACACAACCTTAACTGCGCGCGCACACACACACACTTTTGCATGAAGAGATGGATTAGAACTCCGGAACCACTATCCTAGAATGAGACCTGCTTACAACTAAGGATCTCTCTCAGAAACTTGGAGGCCACTGCCAAATAAAATTATAGAGCAACTTCGGTAATTTAATAGCAACGTATTTCACCAGAGTGCTTATAGCTGTATGTAACCAGAGATCAAAATCACTAACTCGATCTTAATTCTCTCTCTCTCTCTCTCTCTGGAATGGGAAGGAACGTCTTTTAAAATCCAGATACCAAATCTCCTCACTACAATTGCCTGGTGATAAAATTGATATTTTAGTTCCACATTGTTTAAATCAATTCTGGTAAAGACAAAGAATACAGCTGCATTATCTGTTCCCAAAGCCCATCCACTGAACCATAAACATGGGGCCAAATTTTGTACCATTATGCATGAGCTTGTACACGCTGAACAACCCCAACAGAGGAACTGGCACAAAAAACTGACTGCAAAAAAACCCAAGACTTGTTTTTGCTAATGATATAGAAAGGAGACAGGGAAAAAGTCAATTTAAAGTTTATAGGAAATAAGAAAAGAATGGGCATGCAGGAAACAGGGTAGAGGTGAGTAGATGAAGAGTATAATAAAATACATTTTCAAACTGTAACATCTGTACAGCTTGTATGGGAAAAGGCACTAGAAAGGTGAAAAGGACATTAAGCACATAGCAAAGAGCTTTTCAAAAATGCTGTGTAGTAACATTAAGCATAGGAAGAGAGCACTAGGAATATCCTATTGCAGACTACTTAAATCCATTTAATTCCCTTCCTTAGTGCAAGGTATGAAGTCATTAAAAAGGTTGACACATAAAAGTACCAAAAGTGATGCTAAAGGATCTATTTCTCACACATTTCAAAGAGAATGAAATACTTACTAAAAAGCCAGAATATAAAATGGACACTCTTTTAAAGCTGCTACTGACACATCACAGAACTGAGGAGAAACATTGTGGGGGAGCTGGTATTTTCTCCCCGAATACACAGCACAGCTAGCTGCACAACTACTTGAAGATTCAATGGCCAGGAGCATTAAGTGTGTTCCTGTATTCTTGAACTTCTTGTAAGACTGTTCAGTCACATGTTACAAATGTGATTTTCTGTGGGGGGACGGGGGGAAATGTTACAAAATACGCTGTATTCTCAAGAACCACAGGTAATAAATAGATATACCAGTGGTGGAGGGGAACCAATCCTACACTCACTGAAGTCATCAGGCCTTGAAGCTATACTTATCTATCTTTGTAGGTATTTATAGTGCACCCATGATTGAAGTATCTGGACACTAAGAGTAACATTCTCAAAAGCACAAAAGTAGTCTAAGGTACCTAAGTCTCACTGAAAGTCAATGGACTCAGGAGCCTAAGTGACTAAATTATTTTGAAAAATGGGAGGCTAAGTAACTCAAGCAATTTTGAAATTTGGAGGCTGTCACTCCAGCAATTTTGAAAATTGTACCCTAGGTATCCATCACAGAACCTGTGGGAAAACTCCCTTTACACTTAAAGGTGGTGGGGTGGGAGGGAGTTAAGATCTACAATTTTAGAAAAGAGACCCTAAGAGCTACCCGTGAGATACTGGTTTACTTGGAGGAGTTACAAATAAGGAACTCTTTTTAAATTTCTTCCTTTTATCCTTATTATTGTATACACGTACCTGTAATAGATGTTATACACTGGGTTACATAGTACGTTCTACAAGATGTTATCAGAAAGCCTTCCTGAGGTGCACCACAGTCTGAAAAAGGGTGAGTCAAGGTCAGTAAGGATGTCCGGCAATAATACTGAAATTATCTTTTTAAATGTAAAAACTAAAGCCTGATCCTACTCTACTGAAGTCAACGGGTGTAATTCTGTGCTGCAGCTCTAAGGTCTTGTCTTCACTGAAAAAGGTATCTAGTGTTACTACATTTGAGCTATTCCACATGACAGCCTAGCCTAGCTTGAATGAGAATGACCACATTGGAAAGCAAATACCCCAGCAACACTGAATGATTTGATGAGCAGCCCAGTGTGACTGGATTAGCAGCTGATGAATTGTTGTAACTCTAGCTGCTGCATCTCCACTGTATTACCAGCTGGAGTGTCAGCAGCACTTGAGCTTCAACCCATGCCCCTGATAGGTCTGCTGAAAGGCGCCATCGAACTCAAGCTAGAGATTTTTGTGTGGGAAGGGGAGTTGGGTTAAGGGAAAACTCTATAGCTCAAGCCACCACTGCAATAAAGAAAAGTCCTCAGAAGCATGGTACAGACCTCTTAGTCCAGGGGTGGAAAGGATAAGGCTAAGTCACCTTTGTGCCCTCCCGAACCCCTCTAGGGGTCTGGAGTTGCTGCCACCATAATTTAAGACAGTGCTAGTGGCTTAGCTATGTTACGGAAAGCTCCTTCACCTTATCCTATGGGATACAGGGCAGCTTGGAACCACCATAGTTCTGAATACTGTAGCACATCCTCAACATGCTTCTCTTCCCCAGGTCCTGCCTCTAGTACACCCTCTACACCAGGGCTCGGGAAGGGGTCCTCTCAAGAGGCAGCTTTACAGCTCTCTCCCCAGTGCCCTGCTGGAGGAATCCTCATCCAGCAGCAGCAGGGGCTTTTAGGACCCCTTTATGCTGCTCTAGCCCTTTTACAAAGCACAAAGGGGCCAGAACGGGGGTGAGAATCTCACCCAAATGCAATTGTTCCACTTCAATGGGACAGGAGCAGACCCTCAGAAGGTTTTGGTGAACTGGAGCGCAGAGGTAATTGTTGTTTCTGTCAGGTTCTAACACCACTCTCTAGATCACCAGTCTCACAATTCCAGTCATTTTTCAATCACCTTCATAGCCAGATCCTCAGCGGTTGGCTATCAGCATAGTTCTGTTGGGTTCAATGGAGCCCTGCTGATTTACACCAGTTGAAAACTGCCTTGGTATTTTTAGTGGAGCACAGTCACTTTCTTTGGGCTCCTCCTTGTGTCCTTCAGAGAAAACTTTTACATCAAAAACTCCTTTCCATGGTGTAAAAAGAAAAGGAGTACTTGTGGCACCTTAGAGACTAACAAATGTATTTGAGCATAAGCTTTCGTGAGCTACAGCTTACTTCATTGGATGCATTTGGTGGAAATGCATCCGATGAAGTGAGCTGTAGCTCACGAAAGCTTATGCTCAAATACATTTGTTAGTCTCTAAGGTGCCACAAGTACTCCTTTTCTTTTTGCAAATACAGACTAACACGACTGCTACTCTGAAACCTTTCCATGGTGTGTTAAGATTCCCACATTGACCATTCACTGTGGCTGCTAGCCCCAACCAAATGCTGTCTGACTCCTCTGATATTCTGAGGAAAATGCAGGGGATTTAGTGCTTTTGGTCTTTTATCTTAATTTTTGTGACATGATCTAATTACAGACATTCAGTGGTTCCCTCTAATTACCAGTGGAAATGAATACTGAAAGATGCCCCTTGTCTTCCAGGCCTCCCCCCACAATCCATCCCCTGCCCTTTTCAGCATGTCTCTACAGACTAAGTTTTTGACATATGTTCTGAAGCCTTCTTTACATATGGAGTAATATACAATATGCACCAGATGTACCTATGATAAGCCATTACACTACAGGAAAGAAAAAAGAAATATGATATGGGGGAAATTAGTGGAAGCATTTAACGGAAGAAGAAATTTTGGAATAGCAAAGCTATGTCTCACCAATCTCGATATTACAGATTAAGTTTTTAAAGGAAAATAATTTCCTAGCTGGGAAAAAAAAAGATATACTGCATGCTTATGACACAAAGTTTACTACAGCTATGCTGCGTTTTGCTAAGGGTTATTTATTTCACACACAATGAATTGCCTGGGATAGTCACTCAAACAGTACAGAAAACAAAGAGCTTCTTATGTTCAAATAAACCTCAGTAACACTAAATGTGCATGGTACAATTAGGGTCATTTAGTGTATGTTGCACTGGGATACTGCACTGCATCCTGCTAATTGGAAGCTGCAGAGCAGGGGAAATACAATTGGCTGCATGGTTCTATACACAAATTTTGTCAAACTTAATGATAAAGTCATAAACTGAATCTTTTTTTCTTCCAACCTGCGTATTGTAGCATTTATAAACAGGAATCTGGCAACATGTCAGTGGTGCAAACTGATTTCCTTTTCTAAATACAATTTTAAAAAGCAAATAAACAAGGTTAGGTCTGTTAATGAAACATTATATGCCATGCTGGAGTTAGCTTTTTTTTAAATCTACTTTCTTGAGCAGATGGAACACCGAACAAAAAAAACAACAAACCTTTCTATAAAGAACGTATTTACATGAAAATGCATTCTCTATAGAACTTTGTTTAAAGAAACACTGTGTTATGTCTATAATGTTATACTGAGAGTCTGAGCATGGTCCCATTAGATCAATGTAAAAAAACCCCAAAGAAATCTGCTAGCATCCTATTTGCTTATTATTTATTATTTGTACTACAATAGTGCCTAAAGACCTCAACTGACACTCAGTTAGGCAGTATTTAGACACATTAGGAGAGCCAGTACTTGTCCCAAAAGAGCTTAGCATCTAAATAGACAAAACAGAGAAAGGATGGAAGGGGGCATAGAGGAGAAAGTGACAAATCCAAAATCACAAAGCAGATCAATGAGAAAGTCAGGAACAGAATCCAGGGATCCTGATTCTCAGTCCAATGCCTTATCTATTAAATCACACTACCTCTCAGCCTTCAACACTACACTGTAGTTACTTCACTATTATGTTAAGAAGTATGAAAACTATTTTCAGAAGGCTAAATTATAAGCCCTAGCCTGTGGTTTCGCACAGCCATTATTATTTATTTATATTTTTAAAGACAAAACTGATTGCACATATGAAGTTGGCACTCAAAATGGGTACATGTCAGTTTTTATAGGGCAATCAGCTAAGGCTTTTCTACATGAACACTTAGCTCATGGCAAGCTGGGGTGTACATCTACCCTGCACTAGCTTGGGTATGTCTACACAGCACACACAAAATCCCACACCATGGCAGCGAGTCTCCTAGACCAGGTCAACAGATTTGGGCTCGCGGGGCTTGCAGTGTGGGGCTAAAAATAGCAGTGCAGACGTTAGGGCTTGGGCTGTAGGTTGGAGCCCAGGCTCTGAGACCCTGGCCTGTAGGCCTGAGATTTAACTCACCTCCATACTAGGCCAGCCTTGGGTGAAACTCAGGGATTTCACCACTAAAATTAAGGAAAAATGCTCCACTGCTGCTAAGGTGCCCCACCTCAGGAATGACCCTAGCAAGAGTTTTAACACCAAGGGTTGTAAAGTAGAGACACCCACACACTGAGAAGTTTAGGGAAAAAACAAAAAGACCCCCAAAAATTGGTAAAATGATAAGATAAGCTCTGACCACTGAATTTATGCTGACCATCTGCACAAACAAAGAAGGTCATAAATAAGTTACAATTTGGGCATGAGAGATAAAATGTAAAAAGAGTGAGCAGGGAGGAGAAAACATAGGAGCCAGTGCATGACTGGTTAAAGTTTACCTAGGAGTACTGTATAATGTGATAGGTTCAGTGAAGTTAAAGGAGGTAGCTAGTTTTACCTATATCAGGGATCTCAAACTTGAATCATCACAAGGGCCACATGAGGACTAGTACATTGGCCCGAGGGCCACATCAATGACACCCGCCTGCCCCTGCCCCCAGCCCCACTCCACCCCTTCCATGAGGCCCCACTCCTGCCCTGCCTCTTTCCACCCTTCCCCGCCCCCATTCCAACCCCTTCCCCAAAGTCTCCACCCCAACTCCGCCCCCTCCCTGCCCCTATTCCAACCCCTTCTCCAAATCCTCGCCCCTGCCCCGCATCTTCCCCTGAGCACGTGGCTCCCCACTCCTCCCGTCCCTCCTGTATAGTGCTAAAGAGAAGTTTCTGGAGGTAGGCAGAGGAGCGGGGACACGGCATGCTGGGGGGAGGGGGTGCCGGGGGAGGGGGAGCCAGGGGAGGGGAGCTTGGCGGCCCGCAGGAAATAACTCCAGGGGGTGGGGGAGGGGCCACAGGGAGCTTGGCGGGTTGCAGGAAATAACCCTGCGGGCTGCATGTTTGAGACCCCAACCTATATAATGTAAGGAAAAAGGAGAAACAATTTTTCCTAATTTCTTTACTGTGTGCATTTAACATCCCTATGTATACAGTCAGTGTGTTTGAGACCCCAACCTATATAATGTAACAAAAAACAATGCTCTTGGGGAAGCATCTTCGACTGGAATTTAACATCAATCTGCTAGAATTCTGACCCCTCTGCACGACCGTGACATGCAGAGGGATCACTGGAAACCTACAGACGAGAGGATCCTGACTGGCCACCAGATCAATTTTGTCTGTATAGTGGGAGTGCATAAGCACAAGCATAAGAGATTTGCTTGATACGTGTATTCTGTGTGTGTTGCTAATAAATAAATGTTTAGAGCACAGCTGTGTAAGGCTCTCTCACTGGGAAAAGGTTCTGCAGACCCGTAAAGCCCTGAGCCCTGAGGGAAAGGGCAGGTACTTAAATTGACCAGGTTTCTTCCTGAGCCCTGTGGGTAAGGATAGTGCCTTATACCCTGAGCCCACAGAAGGGAAAGGGTGGGGGTACCTCAGTTGATTGGATCATGCCTTGAGTCCTCAGTAGGATATAGGCAGGGTGCCCTGGATTTTTTTTGTAGGTAATAGCCCCCCCTCGCTGGGTTTCAGAGCCAAGGCTCCAGCCTTAGCCCGAGTGCCTACACTGCTACTTTTACCCCAGCAGCACAAATTTGACTTGGGCCCTGAGACTCAGTTGACTTGGCCTCTGAGACAGCACATTGGTCTGGTTTTCCTGCACAGATGTACCCTAAGTGTCTGTGTGAGCCCTGATGCCACACGCTAAAAGTTCCCTGATGAGCTTTAATCTACTCCCATTTCAAAGTGGGGGAGATCAAAGCACATTAGGAAACTTGTGTGCAGCAGCAGGGTCCGCATGGACATTTAGTGAGCGGCAGGCTAGTGCGGACCAGATTTACGCCCCAGCTTTTCGTAAACTCAGCACCTGTATAGACAAACCCTTAGACATACAGAAGTGACTGCCAGATCTAGAAACCAGTTAGCGTCTAGCTGAAAACTTGGCTTTCCTTTCTTTTATGAGAAGTTTGTTTTTATTCACATGAAGTAGACATCCTGGGGCAATCCTTTAGATTACAAGTCTTTAGAAACCACTAGCTAAAGATGTGCTTTTCAACATTAGGTGAGCAATTTCTAGACTATTAGTAGCAAATTCACTGAACAATGTTTTGGCATCTAATTTCTTAAGCTTTGTTTAGAGATTTTCTGACATGCACTTAACTAATTTCATTGGCATCATGCATGAGTTACAGCAGTGACTCCTTGACTGTATACAATGACAAGAGCATTCTTCAGGCAGATTGCTGGGTCAAGAAGCACAAGCTTGGTAGCTACAAAACACACACAATTTTCTATTCAGGCAGTTGCATACAGCACACCAATAGATGTAACTTTTCTGATAAAAGGTCAAGAAGAAATGCTTCTAGCCCAGTAATAAAATGCTCATACTAAAATCTCTCTTGAGCTCCTCTGGCTGTAGCAGCTTTGGTGAAACTGTCAGGATGAAGCAGCATAAGGTCCAATACAATGGGGGGCGGGTGAGGGGAGGAAGGATCAGGAGAGTGGCTAATGGTGACTCAAAAAGCACCATGGGTCTCTGTTAGGTAAAGTTCAAAGGTCCAGAAGTCAAGGGACTGGGTTGATTAAGGATCTGTGAGTGAAGGGATGATCTTAAGGAGATCCTGAGCAGCGCAAAATTTTGTTGCTCTGCTGTTTCTTGGAGGGTCAAGTTCATTCATCAGTCCTCCTGGATCCAGAGCAGGATTCATGAGGGCAAGTTATGGATTTTATATCCTAGATCCCAGTGTCTAACCAACTTGCAGTTATTGATCTGGAGGGAGAAAGTAAACTTTTTGGACTGAGGGGAACTTTTAGAATCATGAGCACAAGCTGGGGATTCAAGTATAACCTGTAATTTTTTTAGACACAATTAATTTTTTTAAAAAGTTTGGGTGCAGGAAGGCGACCAGATTACCTAGTTCTAGGTAAATGGAATGAAAAATTTCAAAAGTTAAATTCTCCTGGTTAGAGGCACTGTTCAGTGAAGGACGCTTAACTCTGAACAAGTACAGATAAACTGGTAGAACAGACAATGATATTAATGTTCCGTGGAGCTGCAATGATGCCTCTGATATTGAAACTGTGTTTTGTTTCAATAATAAAGTTGCGACACCCTCAAAATTAAATTAAAGAGACACCATCAACTTGAAATTCACATTTCCACCTGAATATTTTATACCTATCTTTCTTACAAGCAACATCTAGTTGTATTACAATTGAGATTTAAGGAAAAACAATTTTTCCTAATTTCTTTACTGTGTGCATTTAACATCCCTATGTATACAGTCAGTGTCACTTCTTGCATCATGCACTAGTACAATAGTAACACATCTCTAGTCCAAGAATGCAAGGTGACAGTGCCAATTTCAAGGAGCATGGAACCATTTCTCTGCCGGGTTCAGGGGCCCCAGAATGGTGGGGAGCAGGGGACCATGGTCCTCCCACTTTTTACCAGCTGTAAAGGCAAGCAACGGGGGAGGGGGCAGAGAGGGGTGAGCGGGGGGTGAAGTCTTGGGCAGGAAGAGGCAGCGCAAGGGTGGGGATTCAGGAAAAAGGGGTGGCATGGTTCTGGCACTTGTGGCTCCCCACTTTTAGGGTGCTTTAACTGCTCCTGATGGTTCAAATGCGACCCCTCTAATACAGTAACCAACTTAGAGGCAACTTCTAGAAGCTAAAGGATAAAAATGTGTGGCACATCTTATCAATGCATTGTTTGAGCTGTTAACCACACTACTGGAAGCCAGGAGAAAGGAGAATATTTGGCTAACAACGAGGAAGTAAACATAGAAGAAGGAACTGAAAATGCGTGAGGACAACCCTCCTTCAGCTCTATTTCAGGCAAAGGAAGATAAAGCCTTCAGGCCAAAGGGCTGTTATCCATCCTGTCTTACATTTGCCTTACCAATTTGGATCTTAAAGTATATCAGAAAGGCTACACTCTAGGTGGAGGAATTATTAAAAGCAGAAAGACAGAACAATCAGTAGTCAGAATGTAATATAGAATGGGAGGTTATTAAGTGTATTGGGGATTGGAGAACTATAGATCATGAGGATGGTTCAAACAAACTCAAGAAAGCTGTTGAAGTTCAGATATGAGGGATATGGTGACAGAGATCTGCATTCTATTCCTGGCTCGGCTAGAAATTCACTGTATGACCCTGGAAAAGTCACTGTCACTTAACATAGCTGTGCTACAATTGCCCTGTATTTAAAATTGGACTAATAATGCTGCTAAAGCACTTTGAGAGCAATGGATGAAAAGCATTTTTTAAATTATTCTGAACACCACATAGAATATCTACAGAATCAATTTAAACACAATAAAATCCCTGTAAACAGAAGACTTTTATGAAAAGTCAGATACAGGTACACTTAAAAACCAGGTTTGACACAAACGACAGGGGAATATATCCATCGACCCTAACAGTGCTAGAAAAGAACTGATGAGTCTTAAAGTCTGTTGCTTACTTAGCCCTTTGAGACCATGATAAATGTCAAAAGAAAAATAGCTGGATGGTATAGTGTACAGAAATATTTTCATTGGTGCCTAGCAAACAGGAAAGCATAGATGGCGCCTAAACTTTGAAAAATGATTAGTGATTTTGAATGCCCAACTTGACACATTTTTATAGGATCTGAATTTCAGACAGAGATGTTCAGCGCTTTCTGAAAAACAGGCCTCTAAGGTATCTCTGGCTAGGCACCCAAACTCACGAGTCACTTTTGTAAGGAACTCAGCAAGATTACACAAAAGAGTGGATACTTAGTCACATGCAACCTCTATTTTGACTGGAGTAAATGGAGAGTAAAACAAACATGCTGTTCAAATATTTGATGTTAACAAGCAAAACATTATCTTGATGTACATATATAATTTCCATCATAACTTCATAACCACTATTAAGGTGTGCACAGACCAGGGAAAATAATACTACACAACATACATGCTTCTACAACAGTGAGGAAGTGTCCAACTTAAGCATGATGAACCAGTTATTCATTTTTCACTCCTCCTCAAATAGTAAATAACTTGTCAATCACAAAGTACTTGTGATTCAGCTGTATATTCCATCTCATCTGGTAGAACAGAACATGATTCAGGCATGGGGCTAGCTAGGTATATTTCTTTGATAAAGGGGATATCAACAGGAAGGCCCATATCATTCCTGCTGAGTGGTCTTCTCTTCCCAATACAGCAGCCCAGATAAAAGAGTATGCCAGCGGATGGTTTAACAAAAGCTGGTCAGGATGGCTTGTTAACTTCAGGTTTAGGCATGAATTAGTGGGGTGCTGCTGTGACCAGATATCTGAAGTTGACAAACCAGTCTTCAGAAAGTAATGCGATACTCCTGGTCTTGTATGAAGAAAGCAAATAGTATACTGACACCACTGAAGGCAATTAAAGTGCCTGTTGGCAATTAAAGTGCCACCATGATCAAGGTTTGGATGGAGGATGTTGCTTCCTCAGGAATCAAAACATAGTTATTGTCTTTGAATCCTATAGTTGTTGTCAGGTGGTCTTAGGTATTCAACAAAAGGCTAGAGAAGGAGTCTGCTTTAGAGATCCATCTGATCACACTTCGGGTATATAATGGAAATGGGTTTCCCTATTTCAATACCACTTTGAAGTCTGCCATTTACATGAGAAGGTTATACACGATGCCTCCAAGTGAGACAATAATTTACAGGCACACCAGGAGAGAAGGGTAAGAAAGTAGAGTATCCCAAAGAATGATGTTTCTAAAGCTATTTGAACCAACTGGTCATCTAGGGCAAACTAAACAATATAGGCTAGTAGTCGGCTCAAACTATTTGGGAGGAGTTTAAGTATTTACTTGCCAATCTGATAGAGTCAAAACCAAAAAATAATAAGATGGGGGTGGGTTACACCTTAATATAGTGCTTCTTTCAAGGTATAGGATTATGTCTTACATTTCTGTGTGAGATTAACAGGTTTAGGTTCTAGTGAGTTTTGTGAGCTAAACCAGTAGGTTTGGATTGTGTGTGTTCACATGCCCCTGAAGTTTACAAATATTAAAAAACTCCAAAAATATATCAATGCAAACTTGGCTACACTCACCAGCTTTCTTAATGAAACTTTAAACCATCAGATGATGGACGATTGGAAAAAAAGGCAAATATAGTGCAGACCTTTTTAAAAGGGAAGAAGGAGAATCCAGAGAACTACAGACCAGTCAGCCTCACCTCAGTCCCTGGAAAAATCATGGAGCAGGTCCTCAAGGAATCCATTTTGAAGCACTTGGAGGAAGGAAGGTGATCAGGAACAGTCAACATGGATTCACCAAGGGCAAGTCATGCCTGACCAACCTGACTGCTATCTATGATGAGATAACTGGCTCTGCGAATAAGGGGAAAGCAGTGGACATGATATATCTTGACTTTAGCAAAGCTTTTGATACGGTCTCCCACAGTATTCTTGCCAGCAAGTTAAAAAAAGTGTGGATTGGATGAAAGGACTATAAGTGGGACAGAAAGCTGGCTAGGTCGTCAGGCTCAACTGGTAGTGATCAACGGATCAATGTCTAATTGGCAGCTGGTATCAAGCAGAGTGCCCCAAGGGGGTCGTCCTTGAGGCAGTTTTGTTCAACATCTTTCATTAACGATCTGAATGATGGGATGGATTGCACCCTCAGCAAGATCACGGATGACATGAAGTTGGGCAGAGAGGTAGATATGCTGGAGAGTGGGAATAGTGTCCAACGTGACCTCGACAAATTGGAGGATTGGGCCAAAAGAAATCTGAGGAGGTTCAACAAGGACAAGTGCAGTCCTGCACTTAGGACGGAAGAATCCCATGCACCACTACAGACTAGGGACCGAATGGCTAGGCAGTAGTTCTGCAGAAAAGGACCTAGGGGTTACAGTGGACAAGAAGCTGGATATTAGTCAACAGTGTGCCCTTGTTGCCAAAAAGGCCAATGGCATTTTGGGATGTGTAAGTAGGGGCATTGCCAGCAGATTGAGGGAAGTGATTATTCCCCTCTATTCAGCGCTGATGAGGCCACACCTTGAGTATTGTGTCCAGCTTTGGGCCTCTCACTACAGAAAGGATGTGGACAAACTGGAGAGAATCCAGCAGAGGGCAACAAAAATTATTAGGGGGCTGGGGCACATGACTTACGAGGAGAGGCTGAGGGAACTGGGCATGTTTCGTCTGCAGAAGAGAAGAGTGAGGGGGGATTTGATAGCAGCCTACAACTAACTGAAGGGGGGTTCCAAAGAGTAGGAAACTAGGCTGTTCTCAGTGGTGGCAGATGACAGAACAAGGAGCAATGGTCTCAAGTTGCAGTGGGGGAGGTCTAGGTTGGATATTAGGAAAAACTGTTTCACTAGGAGGGTGGGGTGAAGCACTGGAATGGGTTATTGAGGAGGTGGTGGACTCTCCATCCGTAGAGGTTTTTAATGCCCAGCTTGACAAAGCCCTGGCTGGGATGATTTAGTTTAAGTTGGTCCTGCTTTGAGCAGGGGGTTGGACTAGATGACCTCCTGAGGTCTCTTCCAACCCTAACCTGCTATGATTCTAGATCAGAAATTGTAAGGCTTCATGACAATGTCTACTAGGCATCAGACCTGATGCTAGTTTATCATTCTGAGAAAGATTGTTCATAATTACAACACAAGTCCGAAGAGTTTTAAAGAGAAAAATATTCCTGTCTCAACATTACAATTTGTGTGAAAGAGGGAAAATCTTTGCTGCTCTTTTTTTGTTTTAAGGAGGAAATATGATAGTTGAAACTTCACCAAGGTTTGGTAAAGAGTGATGTGATCTATGAAGTCCTAAAATGATTATTTTCCCTTCAAAAATGGACCAGACAAAATAGTACCCTACAATACTTTGTCTGTCTCTTCCTACAGTAAACATTGCTAATGCTCCTGGAGAGAGGCTGACCTTGCCAGCCAATTACATTATGCTAATTTGTCTGTTACTATAACTCCTGCAGAGGCATTCACAGCTCAGAGCAAGACAGAGATTTATATTGTGTATTCCAAGCTGCAGACTATGTATGTTAATCTCTCTCTCTCTCTCTCTCTCCTTCTAGTTATAGTTCTACAGGGCAATATCTACATGAAACAACTCTGTACTTTCTAAATGATAGTTCTTGCCAGCTCTGTTCTTTTTAGAAGGCATGTCCAGGCATTACCTTGCCCTTCTCATAAACAGCTACTTTTTTTATCTAAGGAAACATGCTCTTGGCAATGGTGGTTTTCCTATGAAAATGTATGAATTCTTATACACTTTGAAAGCCTCGCTGGAATGTATTAGCTTGTTATAGCTATATGGTATTAGCACCTATCATGCAAAGTGATCACATAGTAAACTGATAGAGTTGCAATACACTAAGTTGTCTACATTGTACTAGTATTTTATTATGAAAGTAGGTGCTGTGTTTGAGCCTGGTTATGCAAATTCTTACTCTTCCAATTAAACAAACCCAAAGACTCTGCTCATGCAAGTAAGGCCCATAAATGAATTATTTTTATATATTATTTGTATTAAAGTAGCACTCTAGTTTTGTGCCCAGTGTGATACATTCTGTATTAATATGCAGCAGAAAACGGGGCCCTGCCAAAAGAGCTTACAATCTATATTGTATGACAAGCAAAATTCAAAAGGTTTGGTTCTGCCAACCACCCAAAAATGTTTAGTTGAGATATGAGACTAAGAAATTCACAACTTCTCTCTCAAGAACGACCTGCAGTACTTTCTGATTTCAATCATGTTGGAAATACAGGAAGAGCTTTATTCTCAGCATTTCTTTATTTCAGCTTCTGGTCCCAGATGGATCCAGAGGTTCGAGAATAAAAATGAAAAATATACACTTTTAACAGTTAACTGAACTTTTTTGTACCTCAAAGGTTTTGTTCCAGAACTGGGCAAAGGTTTAGGTCAGTTCTAATTTTATCAGAACTGATTTACCCATGTTTAATATTTGCAGATGCAATTTTCAAAGGGGGTTTAGGAATTAAGTACTAATCTGTAATTGAATTTCAATGGGATTTGTGTGCCTAAATCCCTTAGGCTCCATCGACAATCTTTATTATTGTACAGTATTTGACTTCTAATAAAAAATGAGAGTAGAAAAGTACAGAATAAAACTTATTTTTAGACAGAATCCCTTAGAACAGGTGGGCAAACTACTGCCCATGGGCCACATCCGCCCTGCCAGCCAATTTTATCCAGCCCTCAAGCTCCCGCTCGGAAGCGGGATCGGGGGGTGCTCTGCACATGCCACAACTCCACACAGCTCCCAGAAACAGCATGTCCCCTCTCCAGCTCCTATACATAGGCATGGCCAGGGGGCTCTATGTGCTGCCCCGTCCACAGGCGCTGCCCCTGCAGCTCCCATTGGCTAGGAACTGGGGCCAATGGGAGCTGCAGCATGCAGCACCTGCATATGGGGCAGCATGCAGAGCTCCGCGTAGGAGCTGGAGGGGGGACATGCCACTGCTTCCAGGAGCTGCTTGAGGTAAGCGCCACCCAGAGTCTGCACCCTGACCACCTCCTGGGTCCCAACCCTCTGCCCCAGCCCCAATCTCCCTCCTGCCTCCAAACCCCTCGATCCCAGCCTGGAGCACCCTCCTGCATCCCAAACCCCTCATTCCCAGCCCCACCCCAGAGCCCGCACCTCCAGCCAAAGTCCTCACACTCTCCTGGCATCCCAATACCCTGCCCCAGCCCGCAGCCTCCTCCTGCACCCTGAACTCCTCATTTCTGACCCCACCCCAGAGCCTGCACCCCCAGCTAGAGCCCTCACCCCCTCCTGCAACCCAACCCCAATTTCATGAGCATTCATGGCCCGCCATACAATTTCATACCCAAATGTGGCCCTTGGGACAAAAAGTTTGCCCACCCCTGCCTTAGAATGTGAAGCAGTTTAAAATTCAAGAACTGTCAACCTCAGGGAAGGAAACTGAAAAGGAAAAAGAAAAGAAAAGAAAAGAAAAGAAAAGAAAAGAAAAGAAAAGAAAAGAAAAGAAAAGCCCAAGTCATAGGTGCCAACTTTCTAATTTCCCCAGGGGTGCTTGATCCCTTTTCTTCCCCAGACTGTACTCCCACTCCACCCCTTCCCCCAATCCCCCATTCCTGCCCTGCCTCTTCATGCCCTATTCTGCTCCCTCCCCTGAGAGTGCCCCGCTTCTTCCTGCCTCCACTCCTACCCCTACCCTAGCACACTACTGAACAGCTGATCACTGGTGGGTGGGAGGGGCTGGAGGGGAGGAGCTAATCGGCGGGGCCCACCAGCAGGCAGGAGGTGATGGGAGGGAGAGGGAGGAGCTGATCAGTGGAGCTGCCAGTGGGTGTTGAGCACCCACTATTTTTTTCCTGTGGGTGTTCCAGGCCGAGAGCACCCACGGAATCAGCACCAAGTGACAAGCTGTGGGAGAAAGTTTTTGTTTAAACAGATACAGTATAGAACTGATGGAAAAAAGGGAAATTTCTCTCTCTCTCTCTCTCTCTCTCTCTCTCTCTCTCACACACACACACACACACTTAGTTATTTCTATTTTGTGGGGATCAAAACTGCCCCAATTTTCCATTTCCAAAAATCTTCATGATTTTTTCTTGTTACAAAAAATGTTGATGATAAAATCATTATTTTTAAACAGAAATTGTTTTCTATATTATTGTAACCAAACTATTTTATTTGCCAACATCCAAGTTGTCTTACTGAAAGCCAGGTTTTGGGTAACAAACATTTCAATCACGGATTTTGAAAAAGGTTTCCATATCATTTTTGATATACATATAGATAAAAAAAAAGTAACAGAAAATTTAACAAAAACTGCAGTAATGTTGAGTATTTTGTGAAAAGTTCTCCTTTTGGAAAAAACAGATTTTTTCAATTATAATAATTTTCACAGAAAAATAATCCATCAGCTCTACTAGAAGATAACTTTAAACAACATATGCTCAAAACTGACACAGAGTAAATTAAGGCTTTCACTCTATCATTGGGTTCTGGGGACAAGAACAAAATCACTCCAGCTCTGCTGTGATACTTTATGAAGTTACCAATATCTATAGAAGGAATTACAACACTATTTAGTATGGCTGGGAAAATGTTATGTCTTTATCTTTGCAGCAGTTAAAAACATGGTGGCATAAAATCACACTAAAATACTTTATTACCTGTTAACAGTGGGAGGGAACATACACAAAAGTGCACTCATATTTGTATAATGATTGTCTCCAAAATTTCCAGCCTATCCCATTGCGTTACTGCATGCGGTTAGAACACTGGGTCTTCAGTAGGGTTTTTAGAAAGGTGCTCAAGCAAATGCACCCATCACAAAGAAGTCAGTAAATCTCCTACTATCCAAGAGAGGAACCAAGATGGATGTCTGGAAGGCAGATTGATATCCCAAGTAGCTTGAAATTAAGGAAAATTCTTTTTTTACTCACTCATAAATTAGGGCAAATCTGCACCAGCTGAAGCTGCTATGCTATTTCCCTGCACCAGCTGAAGCTGCTATGCTCTGATTAGGACTCCAATGGAGCCTGGACAAAGGCATCGGCAAGGGGATCCACTGAATCAGTGCACCTCCCCCAGTCAGCAGTTCTTTTGAGACTGCACAGGTCAGCTCCAAGCCCCCACTCCCAGCAGAGGGAAGACTGCACACTCCTTGCATCATCAGCACTCCCAGTGGGCAGATTTGCCACTGTTAGGCCACTGCATTCTGCAATACGTTGGCAGAAACTTGCAAAATCCAAGACTGACTAGCTCTACATTGGCAGCATGAAGGAAAGCAGCTACAAACGGCTCAGCAAGCTGACTGACTAAACATATGGTCTTTACACATAAGGGGTCAAACGGATCAGTTATGCAACTCCATTGTCATCAGAGAGTTATAGTACAGCAGGGGTGAACCTGGCAAACTGGTTTTGTCTTTGAGAATGTGCAGCCCACATGTGGCATTGGCTGCATTTGTTCTCTGCAAGACAACTTGACTTCATCTGGCGTTTATCCTGAAATTCCCTGTTAGGGTTGTTTTTCTCTGGGCTGTGATGTTTTGTTAAGGCCCCATACAGAAAAAAGAAAAAAAATTAAACCAAGCAACTCCTGCCCTAGCATAAGTTCACATTCAAGCAAAGAATGAGAAGAGCACTGGCGTTCCCTTACCCACTTAGCTGCCTGATGTCCAAAACTCTAGTTCATCTTTAGAAAGAGTCCCTTTAAGGTAGTGGTTTTCAGCCTGTGGTCCGCAATAGATGAGAGAGACATTTCTCTCTCTTTCTCTTTTTAGAGCGTTGATAGGTTTTTCCATGACGCCAACGGACTTAACACTTATGGTTATTCTGAAGTTTCCAAAAGGATATTATATAGTTATTAGAAGGTGATGAACAAGAAAAAAGTGGTACCCCTGAAGAATTAATTTAGCTTGATATCCATAGCCCTGTGCAGTCAATACTATTTGAAATAGACTAGCTTCAAGTTTTCCTGGACACAGCCCTGCCTGTGACCTAAGAGGTGACAGTGAAATCATGCTGCAGGCTGTAGAAAGTCCAGAGGTGGTGGTGAAAGGCACAATTCTCTGGGAGTGACCAGGCACTAGACTTGTTTTGCACTATTAAATAACAATTTTGAAAGACATTTAATAAAGAATACAGCATTAACATATTTTACTGTAGAAGTCTTGGAACAAGTTCTCTCAGGCCAACGAAGCAGAGAATTTGGCCCCTTCACTGAGTTTTTAAAAACATCTCTTTTTGAAAGTATAGAACCCCCACCATTCAGGAAGGAGCCCAGATCTTCAGATGGCATAAATCAGCATAGCTCTCTTCAAGTCAAGCTGAAAAAGATCTGGCCCATGCAGTATATATAAAGACAGTGCTGTAAATTACTTACCTTCTCAGATCCTTCTTACTGTGTTCATTCTTTGAATGATATTAACCTTGAATGGATCAACTTTGGAACAAGAGGGGAAATTTTAAACATTCAGTGGTATTATGCTAGTAATTTAATTCTGCTGGCAATGTTATAGTTATGGTATAATCTACCATATTACAGGCATAAACCTTAGTCATAACCTACATTCCATTTTCTCCTACAGTCTGGTTGTGGTGGTTGCACACTCCCGATTTATCATCCTATCACAGAGACAAGAAGGGGTAGAGAGCAGAGCTGAGAGACACTGATACAGTCCATCCATCTGCCCTTCCTAACAGTGAGTGACTCCCCATTCCAGTTAATAAAGAGCGCCTTGTCCCTTCATTATGCAGTGTAATCTTTTAAAGATTACACTCTCATTTGGGAACAAGCCAAGAGCCAGTGGGAAATTCTCTAGTAAATTGGATAGTGAGACGACACTATGAAGGGCAGCTGGATTAGAGCACATTTTTTCAGGGCATTCCTATTCCTGGGGCCCTCAGGCATTGTTAGAACCCCTGTTGTCTGGATTCCTTTCATTGCCATGTTGTCAGGATAATGTTATTCAAGTGGTGGATACAGATTAGCTGTTCTTGAGATGGGATGAGGGGAACTGAATATTGAAATGTGACAGGAAAACAAAAAGAGAAACACCAGTAATTTAAAACAAAACAATGGAATTTTGTTTTCTTTTTTTAACATGTATTTAATACTTTACCAACAGAACAGGTAAAATATACTCAAACAGGCTGCCATTGTCCTTGTCCACTGGCAGGAAGTTGATTTAAGCACTCAACCATGAATGCTGTCTTTTCAGTCCCTGACTCCTCCAGCCCACCTGCACAGTGGAGGGATGTATTAGTTCCACAGAGCCTGTTTCCCATCCTATGCTGCTGTCTGTGATGCAGGTAGCTAACGCAAGAGAATATGGGGATGCCTTATGCCCTCTCTTGTGCCACCTCGCACGCTGGGCTACGATTTGGCTAATAAAAGTATTTAATTGTATAAGCCAATAGGAACATCATCTGGATTTGAATTTTGTATTTGAAAAATAAAAGCACTCCCTCACTAAAAAGTTAAGAAAATATCCATGATTTGCACAGGGGATGAGCATGGACATCATGTATTTCTTGTGTTGTGTTGACATGGCTGATGATACTGATACAGAAATAAGAGAACAGACATACAAAGCACAGTCATTCCAAGTTCCTTTAGAAAAAAAACGAACAAACCAGAAATGTCTGACAACTGGAAAAAAAATATGAGATCTATGAGAAATGTTATGGATCAGCTTCTTCAAGGGTACTACAAACAACACAGATTTAAAAATAAATTAATTAGAGTTAGCTATTTTTCAGATTTCTTAATGAGAAATATGTTAAATATATTCGCAAAAAGAAAAGGAGTACTTGTGGCACCTTACAGACTAACAAATTTATTTGAGCATAAGCTTTTGTGAGCTACAGCTCACTTCATAAGATGCATTCGATGAAGTGAGCTGTAGCTCACAAAAGCTTATGCTCAAATAAATTTGTTAGTCTCTAAGGTGCCACAAGTACTCCTTTTCTTTTTGCGAATACAGACTAACACGGCTGCTACTCTGAAAACTGTTAAATATATTGTTTTATCTCCTACAGGAAACCTCACTAATATTTTTATTTGTAACATTAGTACCACTAATGATTCCTTTTCACATAACAAACGAACAAGTTTTTTAGAGGAAAAGCAAGTTGTTGCAGCGGGGAATTAGAAGCTAATCAGTCTTTTGTTACTGACTCTTAAATGACCTTAGGCAAGTCACTGAATTCCTCCATAACTTAAAGATACCCATCTGCAAAATTGACATATTAACAGTTATGTACGGTACTAAACAGACAGTAGCTAAAATATATTAAAATGGGAGGTTTTGGTTCTGTCATTCCATATCTCAACATTAAAGTTCGATTTCAGCAGTACATCCCTATTCAGCAAAGCATTTACACACATGCCTAAAGCTAAGCATATGCTTAAAAACCATTGAAGTCAATGGGACTTAAGCATCTATTTAAGTGCTTTGCTGAAATGGTTGAGATGGGCTGCCACACAAAAAAACCTCAAATGAGGACAAAAGAAGAAATGGGCCTGAAAGGGGTTCAGGCCAATATTCACCCAAACAAGAGTGTGCAGCATATCATAACATGCTGCAGAACACGCCCAGTGCTTCTTGTCCCTATCCCTATAAATGCCACCATTTAGACTTGACCAAAATGGAAAACCAGTACCATTGCAAACAGGATTTTGAGTGGGGAGGGGGATTAAGGGCTCTTCTGAAAATTTTGAAAAACCTGATACACATTCCTATATTATGGAGACTTCAAAAGATTTCATGCACTCACAAAAGCTGACTGCAAAGAGCTTTAACTGGTATTTAATTGTAACAACTTGGCAATAGCAAACTGTATTGGATTTTCAAATCATCAGACACAAAGTACATTCTGATATCCCATGAGACATGCACATATGCTCCACACAAAATGGGAAGGAAAAAAAGGAAGAATATAAAATAAAAAAAACCAAACACAACCCATGTCCCCAAACCTAAACAATTTAAAATCAAATCAGGTTCTTCCCTTCCCTTTATGCAGGAAAACCATCCTTATCTCCCATCCATAATCAGGTCTCTTCCATCTCCTCCTCTTCCTGCACACAGTCATGTTCCCTGACATTTAAACTACACAGCCACAAGGACAGTGGGTTGAAATTTTCTGAATTTCAGTTTTTCAAAGATAATCTTAATTGAAACCTTTGATAAAAGGAAAAAATGTCAATGGCATTTTCAGTTCCCACATCCCAACCTTCCAATATTTTGACCAGCTCCACTAATGAGTATTTCATTGCAATATTTTGGCCTCACCCTTCCAATACAATAAAAAATTGACTTCTTTGTTGTGTTATCTGAGTGTTCCGTTCAGTTCTTTCCCCTTTCCACCTGTATTTGCCAGCCTGTGCCTTTCAGTTGTCCCTGTGACTAACTTTTCCTTTTCATCCATCTAAGTCTTCCACTATTCTCCCCACCAATGTAACTCTGACACTGTCACTTACCTGGGCTCAAGAAGCAGAGGTAGGGCTTGTCAGTTCAGCATAAGTTAAAGCTGATGGCTCTTCTCCCTTCTGCTCCTTGATCCCCTTCCACCCTGCCCTCCATTCCCATCCACGCCACTTAGAGAGCTAGTTAGTCTGTCTTTTCAACTCTGGGCCCTGGTCTACATTGGGTTGGGGAATCTATCTAAGTTATGCAACTTCAGCTATGTGAATAACTTACTTAGACCTACTCACCGTGGTGTCTTCACTACGGTAAGTCGACTGCTGCCGCACCCCCACCAACTCTGCCTGCGCTTCTCACGGCGGTGGAGTACAGGAGTCGACGGGAGAGCACTCGGGGTTCGATTTATCGGGTCTATACTAGATGCGATAAATCGACCCCCGCTGGATCGATTGCTGCCCGCTGATCCGGCGGGTATGTAGACATACCCTAAGACGGAATTGGCAGTGCGAGAGGGTGTCTTCTATCCTTTGTTCTCTTTGGATGGGAGGGAGAAGTGATGGTGGGTCTCCCTCATCCTGGAGGGCAAAAGGAAGCAGGAAGAGAGAACAGAGCTTCCTGTACTTGCAGCTGGACAACTTTTCATTCCCTATCTCTGCTGCATCATCTATTGCTGTGATGACTGGGAAGCCCAGAAACTCCAGACAGTCACCAGCTCCCACTGCTGCTCCTTCTTCAGACTCCCCTCTTTCTTTCAGCAGACAGGAAGAGAAATGCAGCCCTCCTTCAAATGAGGGGGGAAAGACAGGAAGAGGAGAGGGGAAAGCTGTGCTCCTCACTCACCTCTCCTCTTATTTTAAACTCTGCCAAGAAGGATGTTGCAAGGCTTATTCAATTAACAATTGTAAAAAAATGTTAGGGTTCTTACTAAAATGTGATACAGTACAGAGGTATCAAGTATGATAATAAACACAGGAAATACAATGAGAGTTCACATGGCCTGGTCTTTTCTATCCTCTCAAGATATTTTGGGTGATTTATTTTCCAGAATTCCCTCATTTAGGAAGGCAAGATTCAACCTACTAACAAGAAATACTAGGGCAGTGGCACTCAACCATGGGCCACAGATCCACACCACTCCCTGCCTCTGGGAGTCACCACCATCAGTCAACAGAGTCTCAAGTCTGCTGCTTTTCCCTGTCTCTGGTCTTCTACAGAAGCTGGAGTGACTTTCTAAGAGCACCCCATAACTTATTGTGCCAATGCTAGCAGCACCTTCCCTTCCAGTAGGGAACAGCACAAAGGTTTATGGGACTCATCTGAAAAGAACCAGTGGCAAGTGTCTGTCACAGCATTTGACTAAGGCTGAGAATTCCCTGCTCTAGGGGAGATAATGAAAAAGATGCTAGCGCTAATGGAAAGAGAGAGGGAATGTAAAGCTTACATGATAAGCCAGACAAACATTCCTAAAGATTAGAGTGTACATTTTTACCAAGACTCATAGAAATCCTGTTGACCTTCAAGAACAGATTTCCAAATAAAATCTGGCATAAAATCAAAATGGACAATTACGGTTTCCTAATCTCCAAAGAAAGAAAAAAAACTACTACTTTTCCATGACCATGAGGTATTTCCTAACCTCATTAAACACATTTTTCCTCAGGAAGATCTTCTCTTAATAATGGGATGCCACAAACTATCATTAAGAAGGATCCAAGGACGGGAGTGGGGGTGAAGGAGATGAAAAGGGAACTATTGAGAGTTCATCTCTTTTGTTTATTTTGAGACACACTTATGATTTGAGTAGGACTATTCAAATTGCATCCAAAGGTTCAGTACTCTGAAGAATATAAACAAAACTAGTATGGGCCAGGAGCCAGGATAAAGTTTTCCTCATAATCATAGGGAAGGGTCAGCTTTGGCTTATCCTTTTATATGGTAATCACAACACTATATTGACTCTTTTGACACAGAGAACGAAACAGGAAAAAAAATAGATGAATAGTCCATTTCCACAGGGGCAGCTTTTCTAGTGTGGTCATATGTTTTCTCAGTTTTTGCACTTTCCTTCATGAACATTTTGAACCTTTCATGATGATTCTGGCTTGCTGTGTTATGGATGGTAGGCTGTACCCATTGAAAGGCAAGGCAATAATCCATCTAGGGTTAGGGAATTTTCCTAGAGCCAGTGCAGAGTTGTGTCAATTTTAATGTCATGCTAGAGAGAGCACACATACGCAGCTCTCTTCACTTTAGAGGATTAAAAGTGACCTCTCTTACCAAAATCAATAAGGGCAGCTTGCTGTGACTAATAGCTTGTAGAAATTCAAAAGAGACTGTTTGTACCACTGAATTCATTCTATCTCCACTATTTAAACCCTCCTACCCCTCGGCCCCATGCAGACAAGCAGATCTGCACTTTGACATGTGCACTCACATGATGAACCCACACATGCTCTCTTCCCAGAGACCATACCCAGTCACGCTCCTGGGTCATCTTCATGTCAGGGAAGGGAGAAAGCTACTCTCCATTTGATAAGAGACTGTTATCAAAGTGTGTGTGTGTGTGTGTGAGAGAGAGAGAGAGAGAAAAGCTGGAATCGGGAAACAGCATTTGAAATGCACCCTTCTTGCTTTCTGATGTAGTTAAAAGTTTAGTGGTACATATTTTCAGAAACTCCATGTATACCTGAAAGCACTCAGCCACTATTCTACGACATGAGCATCATTTTTGTCTTTGAGAGGATTTTTTCTTTATGTCTTTGCTTAAACGATACTGGGCCAAATTCATTCCTTGTGAAATTCCATTGAAGTCAGTAGAGTTGCACCAGGATATATATATCCCATTCTAAATATAACCCACTCTAAATGGATCAAAAGAATGAACACCCAGCTATAGGCTTCATTTACTGCAGTATGGTTCGTTCACTGCTATGGTTCACGCTCAGAAGCTGCTATTCCAGCTGCGCACATTTCTCTAGTCTTTTAATTTTATTACCATGATGCACCACAGAATTATCAATAAAGTTAATAAAACGGCTCCTACAGTCTCCACCCGCTGAACCACCTTCTCTTTCTCTCAACCTAAACAAGAGATAAAAATCACTTCCCTCCACCCCCCAACCTATGCTTTTAAAAAGCAATATTTGCAGTCTGACAAATGTAGATGGAATATGCCGCGTTTGTTGCATCCTTTTTCTGTTTGTGTTTGTTAGGAATCACCAAGGATTCTGCACCAGCTAACTCTGCAATAAAACCATCACAAAACTAAAGCAAAATTTAAGCAGCTGAACTGGTGGAGATAGCATGAGAAAACGAGGCTCATCCTCAGCAGTCCATCATGGGGCTGATAAGGAAAAATAAAAGACAAGAAAAATCCTAAAGTGAAATACTATTTTTATAAAATTATCTGAATTACCAGTTTAAAAAATGTTTGGGATTAAGGTCAATAGGGTTGAGGGAGATTGAATATATGGGTTAGAGATGGATCTAAACCAACCAATCTGAACATCTCTTAGCTCTTAAGACTCAGAACCCAAATCTAAATGTTGCAGCTTTCCCTGTCTGTGTAATAACAGGCTAATCAAAAGCCCAGATCCAAACACCTCTTTATACTGGGTGGGAGTGGACAGAAACCTGGTTTGGAGTTTGGATCTGATTTTTGAGCTTTGAACCTATTTCCACTGTGTATGTGCTGCTCTGTGCCTGTGTGTTACCACTACTGACCGACGCGCACACCTTCTTTGCTGCCGCATAGCAACAAAAAGGGGCATGGTTAGAAAAAATGGACATTCCTATGTCACACTGTCCCTGGGCTACTATTTCAGCCCCTTGTGGTTAGTGAAAGCTGGCATAAATTAGAGCAGCCCCCCAGCTGGTCCAACATAGCCCAAGGAGGGTGGGATATGCAGCACCAAGATTAGGACAAAGGAATGCTTTAAGTTGCCTTTTGTCCAAAACCACCTGACTTGCATTTGGCCATACCCAAAGATCTTATGCATAGTGTTTCTCAAATCCATCCCCAAATTCATATGCTACACTAGAAATGTAACAGCTCCCAGAACAAACACCGGAAACTAAAGGAAACAGGGCCTCTAGAGGAGGATATTGACTAAAGTAACCCTGGGTGATTTGACCTTATGTGTTTCTGGATAACTACTGCATATTCCCCAGGGCCTATGAGTGAAACCATTTCAATTTAGTCCCTGTCTGTATAGACCAGGTAAACTGAGTTTACACCCATCTAGAAAGAACTGTACTGAGGCACAGCTCACTAGAAATGCTCATGGATGTCCCTGGCCAGGCTCCAATGGTGTCTCACTGATCAAAGTCATACATGGGGAACACGTTACTACCCTCTCACACATTTTCAAGTATTATTGTATGACACCATTGTGCAAGGAGGATTCCATCTACAGTGGAGTGATGCTGACTGTGAATAGTGTGAGTGACACCAATGACAGCAGGAGGCACAATATGGTTACTGGCTTTCCTCCAAAAATTCTCTAGAGGGTACAATACAATCACTCCACTAGTTTTCACACATGTACCTCGCAATAGTTTTAGAGGCCATTCGAAAAAGATAAACCTATTTTAACATGTATATAAATACGGCTGAAGGCTAGTTTTTCAAACTTTCCCATTCTGCACTGCCACAGATTCCCAGTACCTCAGATCTGGATCTTCTATCTTGCTGTGAGAATGCTCTTGCACCACTAGATTTATAATGTGCCCTATTTATTTATTTATTTATTTTATTACATTTGTTTTGAGCCTGGGGCTCAAATTAAGGTCCTTACGCACACATTCTCTCCATATAATAACAATCACCATTATTTATATAGTAAGAAACTTGGGGAAGAGGGGAAGCGAGGTAGAGATCCCAACTGTAAAGCTTTAAGAGTCCCCAGGGAGGTTTACAAATAGATGGCTGGTAGGTATGCAAAGTGAAAGAAATCCAGGCAGTGCAAGAGTTGTTCCTGTTTTGAAATCCTTTAAATATATCCATGTACGCATTAGACAAAGCTATAAATAAATAATAAATCATGCAATTATTAGCATTTGAATTTTGGCAAGATAATTAAAAGTCTAGAGGGGGATTATCAGGAAATAATAGAAAAGATCTGCAAGTGAATGCACCAATTAGCAATAAATAAGGCTTGGCACTGACTAACTGAACCAATGTGGATCTCATTAGAGAGCCATGGAACCTGTTCCTGCAGCAGACCTCTTCAAGTACAGGAAAGGTGAGGTAACTGAAATGTCAGTGTGCCCACCCCCACTCCTCCAGCTCTCTTGCTACAGTATTGTAACCACCTGGGCCAAAATGACTACCTTATGCTGAGTGAAGGCCATTCCACTGTTCTCCAAAACTTTGATATATTTCCTGTTCTCAGCTTTTTTTTATGCTGGCTTTAGAATTCCATCTAAACAAAGATGACCAGAAACACACGCTTGCTCACGCTGGATTTTTTTTCCCCTTTTCCTTTCACCTCATTTTATTAATGGTACCACTTAAACAGATAAAGAGTTCACACACACGGCAGGAGTGGGGGTGAAGGGAGGGGAAGAGAGGGAAAGAACCTTGTCTTATTAGACTAGCAACAGACATATCACATTAATGCAAAGAATCAGCATATGGTTCTAATAGGCTTTCTTAAAATGATTTATCAGCTGTGATTAAGCCCTCAACTACCATGTCTATCTTCATAAATAAAGTAAAAGTGCACCTTGCTCTAAAACGTATCAGCAGTATCTTATTACCCAACCATGTATGCTGCACTCCACTTACAGTCTGGTTCTGGGGAGTGAAGAGTTTGTGTTTAATAGCAGTGTATGCTATAAGGAGACTGCCAAGATTTAGGAGCCTTAGCTAAGAGATAGTCTTACTAGAAAGCCATTACAGTGAAGGTTTATCTCCAGTATGTGCCAGAAGTCCAGGCTGCTGAAATAAGAACAGGTAATTACAAAGCTATGCTTAAAAAAAAAAAGCAGAGAAAGCCTGGTGGAATGGCTTCATTAACATGCCACACGGTCATGAAAAAACCTTGGGATGAAATCAGCAGGCTCACTTTTTGTAGCGAACAAACAAAAAAAAGGACATTCAAAGAGGATGACTCAATCTCATCACTGGCACAGAGGGATAATGAAAGGGAGTGAGAAGGTCAATCTGGCTATCTTACTCAAAGCACTGGGACCGTGGTTAAAGAAAGATTCTGGTTAAAGAAAGGTTTTGGCTCAATCAAAAAATGTATCACCTCTGCCCCCAAACTGCCTCTCTGCACGCGGTGGACAGGAAAAGCATAAGATCTCCTTTCAGAGCGTGGAGCCTAAATCCACAAATCCATTCAAACAGAACCCATTGCTACAAAGAAAAATTAGTATCCAGCCTGTCAGCAGGAGGTAAAATGCCACCCTGGTGTGAGTGAAATACTGTGAATACTTCTGCAAGCCTGTGTCATGAATTGTATTGTCTTCATGGCTTTCTTGTGCAGTTGAACAGAAAAGCAACCATTTGTAACATAGTAGAGTGTGCTAAATACCTGCCAGGGCAACAAATACATCTATCAAACAGGGATCACCTATCCAAAGGGCAGAAATGCCAACAGCAGAATTCTTATACAAATCCAGCACGGCAAACATAGGCTGAGAAAAAAAAAGGATTAAAATTCAGTGAGATCACCCATCAAGGAGAAAGAGTGGAGGTGTATGTCATCAGACTCTAAACGCACATAAAGAAAAGGAGTACGTGTGGCACCTTAGAGACTAACAAATTTATTAGAGCATAAGCTTTCGTGAGCTACAGCTCACTTCATCGGATGCATTTGGTGGAAAAAACAGAGGAGAGATTTATATACACACACACAGAGAACATGAAACAATGGCAATGAAACAATGTTTTTTCCACCAAATGCATCCGATGAAGTGAGCTGTAGCTCACGAAAGCTTATGCTCTAATAAATTTGTTAGTCTCTAAGGTGCCACACGTACTCCTTTTCTTTTTGCGAATACAGACTAACACGGCTGCTACTCTAAACGCACATAACGTTTAATACATATATGTCTGTGGAGGGCACTGGATTAGGACTCAGGACCTCTGGAGTCAATTCCAGGCTTTAAGGCAGACTTCCTGTGTGATTTTAGACAAAAATCATTTAATTTCTCTGGGACAGATTTTCAAAGCTATTTAGGCACCTCAAGATGCCAATAGATGCCTGGTGGGATTTTCAGAAGTGCCTAAACTGGTTAAGTGCCTAGCTTGCACTGATTTCTCACTCCGTGCCCTTGATTTTAACAGGAATTGGGCATTAACTTGCTTGGGTGCTTTTGACTTGGGTGCAGACGGGACATGGCTGCATCTTTAGGTACCTAAATGCTTTTGAAAACCTGGCCCTCTCTGTGCTTTAGTTCTTCATCTGGTAAGACTGAGACAATAACACTTCCTACCAAGTCACAGGGATGTTGTGAGGATATGTTCATTCTTAAATATGAGGTGTTCAGATAGAGTGATGGTGGGCACCCGAGTAACTAGGTGCTTTATCTTAAGTAATGAATTCACATGATGGGGCTTGAAAAGTCCTTGGAAAACTATCAGACTCAAGAAGCTTGGCAAATGAACAGCTTTACCACTGAAAGGGTTTCTTTTAAATACAGGCATATAAATTCTCGAGCAAAAAATCCTCAAACCTAGCTAGACTGCACCTTTTCAATACCTAAATGCATCACCCGGATGAGGATTTGGCTGCACTGGGTGCCTTTTAACATGTAAAGACTTTGCCCTTAGTGTTTGGGGACTGATATATTGATACCTTTTGCGGGGGGAGTTTGGGGGAGAGGGTTTACTTTGTAAACTTGAACATGCTGATTTATCCCTTGGACAATAGCTCCGATGACCAATACATTGACAGCTCTGTTTGCACAATGGGGCCCTGGCATCAGAATGGAAACAACCCATAAGGTACTTCTGCATAGCAGTCAAGAGTTTTCTAGGGATGAGCTTAGGGTTTGTTTGTACTACTTAGCAAAAGGAGTCAGACTGGGTTGGAATACTTCACTCTGAAATGTTTACCATCAGCATACCACACTTCTCTGTCCTGCTCCATTTCAGCTGCCATGCTATGGCTTCAGGACATTCACAACAGAAGCAGGGCGCTAATGGGAATGGTGTTGAGATGGGGTAAATGCTCAAACGGATCATCATACTAGAAAGGTTCCAGACTGCCACATTTTGGAGTATTGCAGACGCAAACAGTGTTCACACTGTCTCCTAAAAAGCCAAAGTTAAAGCCGAGTGAATCTGGAACGTCTTGCTCAATGACCCCAGAAGACACAGCCATAAGCTTGTACCTATACATTTTCTAGACTGTTGCTAAGCATTGCTCTTAAATCATTTAGGGGGAGCACACTTCTTGGTAGGTGGCTATTTCTCCTAAATTCCCTGTGCTAAATCTGTAGTCAAACAAACCAACCATCATAACACACGTTCCATGCATACTGTTTTCTCATTCACTTAGGCCAGGTCTACACTACCCTTACTGCGGCATAATTACCTCGCTCAGGGGTGTGAATAAGCCATCCCCCTGAGCGACGCAAGTTACACCATGGTGTGGACAGCACTATGTCAACGGGAGAGCTTCTCCTACTGACACAGATAGTGCCTCTTGTGGAGGTGGATTTATTATGCCAATGAGAGAGTGCTCTCCTGTCAGCATAGACAGTCTGCATTGGTGCAGCTGTGCCGATGTAGCACTTCTAGTGGACTAGCCCTTAGAACTTCAGCAATTCCTTGCTGAAACTATAACAGCATTCCTCATCCAATCTCCCGAGCAGTCATGCTTCACTAGTGTAATGATCCGCTTCAGGATCTTCATACAAACAAACACTGTTGCATTTTACATCAAATCAAGATTATTGTATGTGACTAGGACTAACTGCAAACTAATATACCTACCCAAAATGAACCATGATGAAGGCTTTAAAAATTACTTTTTGAGAAACAGTATTATCAGTTTGCTCTTTCCTAACCAGGTCGGTACCAGTTATCTTAGATATTTCTAAGGTGTCTGTGTCTAAGCACCATCCCTTTTACAATTGAATCTTGTTAACATATACTTGCTAAGGTGAAAATTTATAGTGTATAAGCCACTTTACCAACACCGTTGCAAGTTCTAATACAATATACACAGTGGTGGAATAGCCACTGGGCCGATGGGGTCTGTGCCCAGGGTCTCCAGGCAACTGGGGGCCTCCCAGAAAAATGGACGCCCCCGTGTCCTGACCCTGCTCCCTGGCAGGAGCACCAGCCGGGTGGGGGAAGACCCCAAGCCCCGACCCCGCTCCCCGGCAGGAGCACCGGGGGGTGGGGAAGGGACTTCAGGTGGAAGGGGTGAAGGGGCCTCCACTTGCACTGGCCGAGGACCCCATAAACCCCTAATCCGCCTGAGTACAGCTGTAAGATCTAAACGTCTATACAAAGCAACAAGATTTATCTAGGGTTACCATATTTGAACATTCAAAAAAGAGGACACTCCATGGGGGGGGTGGAATTTCCTATGCCTCCCCCGCCCCAACTCGACCCCTTCCCCAACCCTTCCCCACACCCATTCCAACCCCTTCCCCAAACCCCCGTCCCGGCCCCGCCTCCTCCCCCGAGCATGCTGCGTTCCCACTCCTCCCCCGTCCCTCCCAGCTGTGTGAAACAGCTGTTTCACAGCACAAGTGCTGGGAGCTAGAGGGGAAAAGCAGTCACTCTCTCAGGTGATCAGCATTCACTCTCTTTCTTGAATGATCAACTCTTCTTTGGGGAAAAATAATAATGGCAGAATCCCGGACGTTTTTAGATATTTAAAAATTCCTCCTGGACGGCGATTTAAGAACCAAAAAGCCGGACATGTCCGGGAAAATATGGACATATGGTAACCCTAGATTTATCTACACCTTCAGAATGAGCCCTTCACTGTAGTATCTAGGCCCCAGGTGCAAAATTAGCAGTTGAATGTAGTTCTTGCCTGCCAAAAGACAGCTACTAGCTCCCATTGCTGGTTTCAGCCGCTAAATGCTAAAGGATTCACTGGAGATGGTTCCACACTTTGGGTCTGTTCCTGTTGCCATTAAAGTCAGTGGAGGATCCTATATTTTTCTGCGTCCGAGTTTTAAATGTATGTGGCAAAAGGAATGTCCTTTTAAATCCAATATTTTTCCTTCAGAATTGTGGCACTGCCATCTGTCTGTTAGTTTCTTGACAGAACAGCCGAGGTCTCTTTTCTTTAAAAAATAAATAAATAAAAACAAACCAAAAACCCATTTATTCAGGCAAGATCTGTTTTCCTGTTTATCTTCTGAAATATATACAAACCTCTAGGCCAGGATTATATTAGGTGAACCTTGGATGGGGGCAGAGGTGCAGCTAAACTTTCTCTCCTTTCCAAAATATGCCTACCCAATATGCAGTCAGGTTCCACATTCTTCACTGCAACTGGTGCCCCGTCCCCCCAGCCCCCTTGCTGTGATGTATGCTACTGGTAAGAGTTCAGAGAATATCTGATACTGTATTTTCTGGTGATCACAGAATCATAAGGCCAAATTTACTGTTGATAGGTAAGATGGCGTCAGAAAGACACAGCCTCCTTTAGATCTACTTACACTCTACTGATGTGTAAGAATCTCAGCTGGTGTAATGAATATGCTGGGGGAGCTGGAAGAAGGGGCAAACCCTGGTTATGCCTTTCAAATGCACGCTAGATTGTTATGTCCTCTCTTAGTTGGCATGTAGCCAAACTATACATATTTCATTTTTTTAAATCCTTCCTTACAGTTCAATCATTCCATCACCAAAAACCCATTATTATTTTTTTTGGGTTTCTTTTTACTGGACTCCAGCCAAGTTGTCAAAACCTTTCTAGTAATGAGGTACCTAGAAAAGAACACAATAATCCTGGCTAATGCAATAGAAGAAGGGAATATTAACTTTCTGCTTTCTGAGTCGATGGGGTAACATATGAGGTTACAACAGAACCATCTCCTACCCCACCACCATGGCTTGCACATGTTCCTGGAACACAGAGGGTATGTCTGTCTACACAGCAAAGAAAAACCCGTGACTCGGGCTTGTAGGGCATGGGCTGCAGGGCTGTTTCATTGCTATGTAGACTTCCTGCAGGGTCCTATAGCCCAGGCTTCAGCCCAAGCCCAGACATCTACACAGTAATGAAACAGCCCTGCAGCCCATGCCCCACAAGCCTGAGTCAGCACGAACGGGCCAGCCGCGGGTATCTGGTTCCTGTGTAGACACACCTAGAGATGCTGGATGGAAAATTTCAAAATTACACTGAGTTCTCAGCTACAACATGCTTCCCAGTTCTAGTATGCATTAAACAGAACATGGTTTAAACCTGTACAGAATGCAGGTGAGTTTTAATGGGCTAACTTCATGTAATTGGTAGGAGATGGATATCTGCTCTTCCCATCTTTGACACTGCTCTTTCAGACCCATGCTCATGAGCAGATTTGCCAACAAGCCCAATCCAGTAGCAGCAAAGGTCATATGGCTGCAAATATAACCCATGACAAATGCTTTGGATACTTAATGCTCAGATCAGTGTAAATCTAAAACATCATGCTTGCAGGTTGGGACAATAATCTGATCTGCCAACATTGCCTACCTTGTTGATTTGGGTTGCAGACTCTGAGGCAGAGTCTAGTGTCCAAGATACATAGATGGCTCCCTAGCCTGGGCACCACTGGGTTTTTAGTTTTTCCCTTTCCTGCTTCCAGAAGTTAATTTATTTTTGTTTTTGTTTTTTAATTTTGTTAGTAAATTTAGTGGTCAGGATGTTTGAATCAGGAATAGTGCAGCCAGATGCTGTGAAAGCTTCTTCCACATGGCTCTGCCAATAAACTTAATCCTGACCTGCAGCATCCCTTGTCTTCCAGGCCTTAGCCTCTCTTGAGCAGGAACTTCCAATTACATTAGATTATGCCAAATTACACAGGCGGTTTGACAACAAGCACATACGGAGAGTAGAAAGAAACCACCAAGCTCACTTCCACTTGTTACTTTCTTTTTGTCATTCAAATTCAGGTCTTAGAGGTCAATTATTACTACTTGTACTACACCAGTGCCTAGTGGCTTCAACTAAAATTGGGGGCCTACTGAACTAGCACTATCAAAACACATTGCAAAAGAGTGCCTACCCCAAAGAGCTTACAGTTCAAATAGAGGGAGAAAGGAAAGGTTATTATTCTCATTTCATACATGGGAACTGAAGCAGAGAGAGACTGCCTTGGCCAAAGTCACACAGGGAGTCTATGGCAGAGCTGAGAAAAGAACAAACTATGACCTCCTAAAATCCCAGTCCAGTGCCTTCTCTACAAGACCACCTTGCCTTAAAAGAGTCTAAGTGCACTAGCTGTAGGATACATAGATTGGGAAGGATTAGATTTTTATTGCTAAAGGTCAGTAAATGCCAATTTCACATCCCACATATGAACCAATGAAAAATATTTACATCAATAATAATTGAAATTTACAGATAGGCAAAGTAAGAAAAATGCTGCTTGAGAACTTATTTGAGTTTGATTTAAGAATATTTATTTTATATGTTTTGACATGTGATGTTGACAATTTGTGTTTTAATTGTTATAAAGCTTTTATTTTTTGAACCTCAACATCTACTGTCATTAAGTAAAAAGAAAAGGAGTACTTGTGGCACCTTAGAGACTAACAAATTTATTAGAGCATAAGCTTTCGTGAGCTACAGCTCACTTCATCGGATGCATTTGGTGGAAAAAGCAGAGGAGAGATTTATATACACACACACAGAAAACATGAAACAATGGGTTTATCATACACACTGTAAGGAGAGTGATCACTTAAGATAAGCCATCACCAGCAGCAGGGGGGGGAAAGGAGGAAAACCTTTCATGGTGACAGACAAGGTAGGCTAATTCCAGCAGTTACCAAGAATATCAGAGGAACAGTGGGGGGTGCGGTGGGAGGGAGAAATACCATGGGGAAATAGTTTTACTTTGTGTAATGACTCATCCATTCCCAGTCTCTATTCAAGCCTAAGTTAATTGTATCCAGTTTGCAAATTAATTCCAATTCAGCAGTCTCTCGTTGGAGTCTGTTTTTGAAGCTTTTTTGTTGAAGTATAGCCACTCTTAGGTCTGTGATCGAGTGACCAGAGAGATTGAAGTGTTCTCCAACTGGTTTTTGAATGTTATAATTCTTGACGTCTGATTTGTGTCCATTCATTCTTTTACGTAGAGAGTGTCCAGTTTGGCCAATGTACATGGCAGAGGGGCATTGCTGGCACATGATGGCATATATCACATTGGTAGATGCGCAGGTGATACTGTCACGGCTAACCTAGTGGCTGAACTTTGTGACTTTGTCCTGACCCATAACTATTTCACATTTGGTGACAATGTATACCTTCAAATCAGCGGCACTGCGATGGGTACCCGCATGGCCCCACAGTATGCCAACATTTTTATGGCTGACTTAGAACAACGCTTCCTCAGCTCTCGTCCCCTAATGCCCCTACTCTATTTGCGCTACATTGATGACATCTTCATCATCTGGACCCATGGAAAAGAAGCTCTTGAGGAATTCCACCATGATTTCAACAATTTCCATCCCACCATCAACCTCAGCCTGGACCAGTCCACACAAGAGATCCACTTCCTGGACACTACGGTGCTAATAAGCGATGGTCACATAAACACCACCCTATATCGGAAACCTACTGACCGCTATTCCTACCTACATGCCTCTAGCTTTCATCCAGATCATACCACTCGATCCATTGTCTACAGCCAAGCGCTACGATATAACCGCATTTGCTCCAACCCCTCAGACAGAGACAAACACCTACAAGATCTCTCTCATGCATTCCTACAACTACAATACCCACCTGCTGAAGTGAAGAAACAGATTGACAGAGCCAGAAGAGTACCCAGAAGTCACCTACTACAGGACAGGCCCAACAAAGAAAACAACAGAACGCCACTAGCCATCACCTTCAGCCCCCAACTAAAACCTCTCCAACGCATCATCAAGGATCTACAACCTATCCTGAAGGACGACCCATCACTCTCACAGATCTTGGGAGACAGACCAGTCCTTGCTTACAGACAGCCCCCCAATCTGAAGCAAATACTCACCAGCAACCACACACCACATAACAGAACCACTAACCCAGGAACCTATCCTTGCAACAAAGCCCGTTGCCAACTCTGTCCACATATCTATTCAGGGGATACCATCATAGGGCCTAATCACATCAGCCACACTATCAGAGGCTCGTTCACCTGCGCATCTACCAATGTGATATATGCCATCATGTGCCAGCAATGCCCCTCTGCCATGTACATTGGCCAAACTGGACACTCTCTACGTAAAAGAATGAATGGACACAAATCAGACGTCAAGAATTATAACATTCAAAAACCAGTTGGAGAACACTTCAATCTCTCTGGTCACTCGATCACAGACCTAAGAGTGGCTATACTTCAACAAAAAAGCTTCAAAAACAGACTCCAACGAGAGACTGCTGAATTGGAATTAATTTGCAAACTGGATACAATTAACTTAGGCTTGAATAGAGACTGGGAATGGATGAGTCATTACACAAAGTAAAACTATTTCCCCATGGTATTTCTCCCTCCCACCCCACCCCCCACTGTTCCTCTGATATTCTTGTTAACTGCTGGAATTAGCCTACCTTGCCTGTCACCATGAAAGGTTTTCCTCCTTTCCCCCCCCCCCCCGCTGCTGGTGATGGCTTATCTTAAGTGATCACTCTCCTTACAGTGTGTATGATAAACCCATTGTTTCATGTTCTCTGTGTGTGTGTGTATATAAATCTCTCCTCTGCTTTTTCCACCAAATGCATCCGATGAAGTGAGCTGTAGCTCACGAAAGCTTATGCTCTAATAAATTTGTTAGTCTCTAAGGTGCCACAAGTACTCCTTTTCTTTTTGCGAATACAGACTAACACGGCTGCTACTCTGAAACCTGTCATTAAGTAATTATTGTCTGACCCTTCCGATTGTCTGACCTCCCATAATTTCCCTCAATTGTGAAAATTTAAAATGATAAAAATAAAAAAAATGCTTAAAAATAAAAAAACCATTAATATTATCCATCAAAATTATTTTTAAAAAAATCAAATTCTGCCAAGCCTAAGGATACAGCATGCAGCTTTTCACAACTAATTCACCACATAACCAATTTAATCAAAACAGAAATTCTCATGGAATCTGAAGGTTGAAGGCAATTTGAGTGAAAGTGATCACAAAATGATTTCATGATTCTAAGGAAAGGAAGGAGTTAGAGCAGCAAAATAAGGACAATGGACTTCAAAAAAAGCAACAGACTCAGACAACTGGTAGGTAAGGTCCCATGGGAAGAAAATCTAAGGGAAAAAGGAGTTCAGGAGAGCTGGCAGTTCCTCGAAGAGCTAATATTAAAAGGCACAACAGTAAACTATCCTGACATGAAATAAAGATGAGAAATATAGTAAGCTCTTTAATGACCAGAAAATCGAAAAGGAATCCTACAAACCATGGAAACATGGACAAAATCTAAGGAGGTTCAAAAGAACAGCACTAGTAGGTAGGGACACAATGAGAAAGGCTAAGGCACAAAATGATTTTCACCTCGCAAAGGACATAAGAGGCAAGAAGAGATTCTATAAATACATTAGGAGTAAGAGAAAGATGAAGAAAAGTGTAGATCTTCCCTTTAACAGGGAAGGAAAGCTACTAATGGTTGACGTGAAGAAAGCAGAGGTGTTTAATGCCTATTTTGCTTCAGTCTTCGCTAAAAAGGAAAATTGCAGCCAGATCCTCAACAAAATGAATAGTAATAACAAGGGGAAAGGAATGCAAAATAGGGAAAGCACAGGTTAAAGAATATTTAGATAAGTTACATGCATTCAAATCAGTAGAGCCTGATGAAAGTCATGCTAAGGTATGTAAGGAACTAGCTGAAGCAATGATCTTTGAGAACTCATGGAGGACGGTTGATGTACCAGAGGACTGGAGAAGGGCAAAGATAGTATCTATCTTTTAAAAGGGGAACAAAGAGGACTCAGGGAATTGTAGACCAGTCAGCCTAACTTCCATACCTGGAAAGATACTGGAACAAGTTACTGAACAATCAGTTTTTAAGCATTCAGAGGATAACAGGGTTATAAGGAATAGCCAATATGGATTTGTCAAAAACAATCATGCCAAACCAATCTACTTTCCTTCTTTAACAGAATTATTGGCCTACTAGATGGGGGGAAGGGTAGAGTTGTCAATATGATATATCTTGATTTTAGTAAGGCTTTTGACACAGTCCCAAATGACATTCTCATAAGCAAATTAGGGAAATGTGGTCTAGAGATGAAATTATTATAAAGTGGGTGAAAGACTGGTTGAAAGACTGTACTCAAAGAGTAGTTACCAATGGTTTGCCATCAGACTGGATGGGGGAGGAGGATATATCTAGTGAGGTCCCACAAAGATCTGTCCTGGTCTGGTACTACTCAATATTTTCATTAATAACTTGAGTAATGGAGTGGAAAGTATCCATATAATATTTGCAGATTACCTCAAGCTGGGAGGAGCTGCTAGCGTTTTGGAGGATGGAATTAGAATTCAAAACCAACCTTGTTAAATTGGAGAATCGGTCTGAAATCAACAACATAAATTCAATAAAGACAAGTGCAAAATACTACACTTGGGAAGGAAAAATCAAATGCACAACTACAAAATGGGGGAATATCTGGCTAGGCAGTAGTTCTGCTGAAAAGGATCTGGGGGTTATAGTGGAGCACCAATTGAATATGAGTCAAGAATGTGATGCAGTTGCAAAAAAGGCTAATATCATTCTTGGGTGTATTAACAGGAGTGTCATAAGTAAGGCACAAGAAGTAATTCTCCCACTCTACTTGGCATTAGTGAGGCTGAAATACTGAATACTGCATCCAGTTCTTCACACCACCCTCTACGAAGGATGTGAGAACAGCAAACATGATAAAAAGTATAGAGAATCTAACCTATGAGGAAAGTTTAGAGTTTAGTCTTGAGAAAAGAAAACGGGGGCGGGGGGGGGAAGAGAGCACACAAGGGAAGAGGCCTGATAACAGTCTTCATATATGTAAGGGCTGTTATAAAGAGAATGTTGATCAATTGTTCTACATGTGCACAGAAGGTAGGATAAGTAGTCAGGGGCTTAATCTGCAGCAAGGTTAGATATTAGGAAACTCTTTCTAACTATAAAGATAAGTCAGCCCTGGAATAGGCTTCTGAGGGAGGTTGTGGAATCCTTGTCATTGAACATACAGCAGTCCTCGGATTTACGACACAATTGGTTCCTTACAATTGCATCATAAGTCGTAATGTCGGAACTCGGAACCGCAATCTACTCCATTGCAGGACCGAGCGTCGTAAACTTGAAACCTATAGTTGTAAGCCGAATCAGGGTATCAATGTAGAAGCATCATAAGTGCCGTTTGTCGTAACTCGAACGTCGTAAAGTCGAGGACTGCCTGTATTTAACAACAGATTAGATGAACACCTGTCAGGAATGGTTTAGGTGTAATGCCTCAGCAGAGCAGGCTGGACTAGATGACTTCTCAAAGTCCCTTTCAGCCCTACATTTCTATGACTCTGTGGATTGCACATGATCTCATGTTTTAAAAAGAAAATAATTTACTGGACTGTAGCCTTGAAGTTTTCCAATAAGGAAACTTGCAAGTTAAAAAAAATTGTCTTCTTTCTCACAGAATCTCTGTGTCATGTTGTTCTCTTTAGCCACAGTGAAATAAACTAAAATAAACATACTTTTTTTCATAGTCTGATGTAAAAGACTCTCCTAATCAAAAATATTTTGGAAGCCTTTTCTCAGTAATGCATAACATCTCTGGGCTGCTCACATTACACCTACTTACCATCACTGCAAAAGGCGGCAGAAAGCTACATTTGCACTTCAGAGTGGGACTATTAAGAGCGCTTCATGTGTATTACATGTGAAGGAGTCACGTTCCTTTCTATCCTTTGTCTATTTCATTTGCATATGGCCCTACTGGGGCCAGCTTCAGATTAATATCTTACAGGCAGCTGGTAATGTAGAAACGAATGTGTAGCAGGCTAATTGGAAACACAGAACAAATGTTACACGTTAACTTGCCTCTGTGACTTTTGCTTTTCTTTTGAAAAACACACATTTTGCTCCCTGGAGATGGCTCATGGCAGCTCCAGTGGCTGACAGAAGGAGGGCAGAATAAGACCTCCAGAGGACCTCAAACAACCAGCAATTATCAAGTAACATGATGCCCTAGTCTAGGTTTTAATCAGATTGTGCAACTACCCCAGTTAGCTGAAACTGACCCTGCGACATCATACTGTATCATTTGTGGTTAACTTCACAGGGCCCAAGATCATGAGATTGCTGCTCGTCTCTTATTCCTGCAAGATAAATACCACACTGTAGGTGCTGCACTGGAATCTCCTTCAGCACTGATAATCTGTGTAGAAATATTAACACACAAAAATGTCCTTATTTGCCATTTCTGCCAACTTTTTGCATACTAGCACTAATCCTAGCACTAATCAATCTAAGATTAGACACACTTGCTCTCTTTATATGGCTGTTTCATAAGTGATCCTATATGGGAGTCTGTAATGGCTGAACTAGCTGGAATATTTTCCCATTCCCTAACCAGAACCCAGACACTTTCATGTTTGGAGCATGCCCCTTCCTGCTCTCAGCATAGCTAGGGTTCCCCTCCTCCCTCTCCAATATCTAACCCCAGCCTCTTCCTCTCCTCCAAACCATTCTTAAATAACCCCTTGAACTCCCTTCCCGTGACCTTGAACACATCTCATCTTCCTCTTCACAGCCCAGTAATAGGCCGTGGTCCCCTTCAAAGAACCCCCATAGCTCTCGTCCTCTACAAGTTTTCCTATAGTACCTCAGAGACAACTTCTGCAAGGCCTTGCATGCTGCTGGCTTAAGATTTCATAAGCTTGAACGTGCACTTCGGCATGCACAGTCCCCGAGTCTGTGCAGTCTGAATTCAGCAGCAGTCAAGGCGCAGCACGACCGACACCACACAGTGGTTAATGTGGACCAAACATGAATTGGGAGCACTCACTACCCTACCAAAAGAGGCAGAGGCACTGTGAGGAACTGTTGCTTACCCAAGCCAAGGGTTAGGGGGTATGGGTGAGCCTCCTGCTGGCTTTAGCAGTGAAAAGGGAGCTGTTTCCCTTCCTCCTCCCTTATTTTAGCCTCAAGTGTTGTTTAAGACCTAAATTAGACTAACAGATACAGATCATCATCTCTGTAACAAGAAGCTGGGCCCTGTAACAAGAAGTTCAATAATAGGGGATCCTATTTGCCAAGTGATAGATTAAGGGGGAAGAAGTGCGGATTGCTGAGAGGTAATTGGGGCCCAAAGGAAAATTAAGGAGAGGTATTTCTGAGAGTTGCAAAAAGGTAGGAGGGAAGCTGTGGATCGACTGGGTGATCCCACGGGAGGAGGAGGAGGAGGATGGAAGACTCACTTTGTTTAGATATGTTTCAGTTCATGGAAGCAAACAAAAGGTTGGGTGTTTATTTGTAAGTTTTAGCAACTCATTATAATCACCTTTAAATTATATCCACGCTTTATGAGAGCCCAAATGCGAGGATGTTAGGTCAGGTTGAGTTAGCATACTTAGCCCACTGTAAAGTGACATAGATGCTCCTAACTTTACGGATACCAGGTCCATGTTTGGAAATGGGATACATGATCTAATGAACTGCAGTTTCTCTCTACCTGTATCCTATAACAACGTTTATCGAATTGGGGTCCGCGGACCCCGGGGGTCCCCGAGGGTACTCCAGAGTGTCCGCAGGCCCCACTGATCAACCCCTTCCCTCCCTCCCTATCTCCCAGAGGCTACTGAAGCCAAACAAGGAGATTTTAGGCACTAAAAGTCCGGCGGTGGAGCGGGGCTAAGGCAGGTCTACACACAAATCTTGCCAGCCCAGGATTTGGACCAAGGGTCCCAGGACCCCGCAGCTAACACTGGCCAGGAATTGCGGCCAATGGGAGTTGTGGGGGTGATGCCTATGGGCAGTGGCAATGCACAGAGACCCCCTGGCCTCCCTGCCTAGGAGCCACTGCCGGAGAGATATGCTGGTTGCTTTCGGGAGCCGCCTGGCCAGAGCCCAGCCAGAGCCGGCACCCCTCACCTCCTCCTGCACCCAAACTCCCTCCCAGAGTCTGCACCCCAACGCCCTTCTGCACCCAAATTCCCTCCTAGAGCCCGCACCCCTCACCCCTGCCTGCAGTCAAACTCTCTCTCAGAGCCCACACCCTGCACCCAGCCCAGAGCCCACACCCAAACTTCCTCCCAGAACCTGCACCTCTTACCCCCTCCTGCACCCAAACTCCCTCCCAGAGCCAGCACCCTGCATCCCAACCCCCTCCCCCAGGCTAGTGAAAGTAAGTGAGGATGGGGGAGAGCGAGCGAAGGAGGGAGCAGGGATGGAGTGAGCAGGGGGTGGGAAGAGGTGCGGCGAGGATGGGTCTTTAGGGGAAGGGATGGAGTGGGGGTGGGGCCTAGGGCTGAGCTGGGGGTCCCCAACAATTTTTAAATCAAAATGGGGGTCCTTGGGTTGCTAAAGTTTGAGAATCATTGCCCTATTAGTAAGATTTTTCCCCCTTAAGTTTGAATATTTTACTGAAAATACAATCTATATCAGTTAAAATTAGTAGTGATGAAAACTAAATCTAGAGGTATAATGGGGGGATACTTAACAAGAGCTGAAATCAGATCGGAGGTGTTTCTATGCTGATTTCATTCTTCTACTTCCTCCCCACATCCCCCCAAAACATCTTTTAGCAAGTGAAAGGAACCAAGTATAAAATCCTATTTGTCAGAACATTCGATTTTACCAAGTCTCTTCCTCAAGAGGCACGTGGTTTGCATAGGTTTACTTAAGTATGGCTAAGACACTTAGGGAAATTTAAGCTTGGTTATACATTTTTATCAATGATTACAATGGTTAGAAAACATGTCACAATCTATAGTGCCACCTAGTATCCAACCAAAAAAGGTTCTACCAGGTAATGGAGATCTACCTGTTTTCACACAACATCCATAAACACTTAGGGGGTTGGAAGAGGGAAAGAGTCCATTGCACTAAAACATACCCTTTTATTGTTCTCTTCTTCTTGTGCCTTTCTAAACTCGTGTTCTAAGGAACAGTCAATATCATTGAAGAGGCCCACTTCCTCACAGTTCTTCAGGAATCGGGTTGGTGTAGGAGTCTGGTCTGAGAATAGATATCAAAAGGATCTACAATGGATGTTTTGCAGTAAAACAAGGATAAGTAGAATACACGTTCTGAGACAACATCTCTTTCCCAGCGGATGCACAAATATCTACCTGCTCCTTTCCCTCCCACAGCAATCTCCCAGAATTAAAAACAAAATAAAGCCACTGAGTTTTGACATGGTATGTGAGGTGCAGGGCTAGAGTTTGGCCAAGAGTGTTTTACAAACTGTGCAGCACTTTATTTGTAGCTGTCATTCAGCTAGATTTAAGAAATATTTTAAGAGCCAGATTCCCTGACAGTATAGATGGACAAATGTGTACCCCTAATTTGCACAAATCACTGAATTTGTGCATAAAGCTCCAATAACAATGTGCAAATATTTCATTAGACGTGCGTCCATGCAGACTCAATGTGTGTGTTTCGCTGCAGGGAGTGAGTGCACAGATTAGCTATGCAATTCTGTGCCTGAACTATCTGAAAATTGGCTCAAGCATGAATATTTTTGTCCTGTGGGACACACAGTAAATTGCAGTAATGCAGAGAAGTACTATTGAGTAAGTTGTTTCCAGATTTATTTTTTTGAGGGAGAGGTTGAAATCATACCAGAAACATTATGAAAAGATTTTTGAGACATTGACCACACCAAGAAAACATGGAGAAAGTGTCAACATTTCTTGTTATTCATTTAAAATGCTGAAAGATTTATGATCAAATTAATTTAAATATTCCCAACTCCTGAAGCCATTCTCCCCCCATCCCTTGCCAGAATAATTAAGAGAGGGACTGGTTTCTCTTTAATGTTACACCCAGAAGGGGCTAAGAAAGTAAGCGGTATGGAAAAAGCCTTCATATTTTCAAGATCCTGAGCTTTTTTTTTTTTTTTTTTTTTTTATAAGCAATTGTAAAGCGTCCTGGAAGCTTCACCTCCAGTGACAGCACTGACCACAGGTTTATGATTCATCTAGAGCAGCGGTCTCCCCTTCTTTGTGTTTCTAGTAGTTTACACCCCCCTCTCCTTCCACACAAGTACATGTACCGATACAAAAATGCAACTCATTAAATATTAAAAAACAGTAATACATTGATTCAAACAGAGCCATTTAAGTATACAGGCAATACCATACCATACCATCCTTACTTCTGCACTACTGCTGGCGGCAGTGCTGCCTTCAGGGCTGGGCACCCGGCCAGCAGCCACCACTCTTCACTCTGCCTTCAGAGCCGGGTGGCTGGAAAGTGGCGGCTGCTGGCTGGGCACCCAGCTCTGAAGTCAGCACTGTTGCCAGCAGCTTCTCACCCCGCCCTCCAAGATTACATTCCTCAGTTTTCAGAGTAGCAGACGTGTTAGTCTGTATTCGCAAAAAGAAAAGGAGTACTTGTGGCACCTTAGAGACTAACAAATTTATTTGAGCATAAGCTTTCGTGAGCTACAATGAAGTGAGCTGTAGCTCACGAAAGCTTATGCTCAAATAAATTTGTTAGTCTCTAAGGTGCCACAAGTACTCCTTTTCTTTATTCCTCAGTTTGAGAACCTCTTATCTAGAATAATTCTCAGCAGCAAGGAACAGTCTAGTTTGCGGAGTGCAAAACTGGGAACCAAGAACTCCTAATTCTAAGTCAGCTCTGACACAACCTCTGTCTGTGGTCTGGGGCAGATCTTTAACCTATCTGTCTGCTTCCTCATCAGTCAAAATTAGCATGCTTTATAAAATACCAGGTCTATCTACAGACATGTGGCAAATCAGTAAATATCTCTGGTACCATCCATTCAAACTCAAAAGGGGATAAACAACAAGGGGGAAATTCATATTTGTTAAATCCAAATAGCAAAAAAAATCCTTTTTTCCCTCCCTGCATGATTCCCAATCGAGCTCAAACTACTACTTATTTCCTTTGTATGTTTTGACCCACATTCATACAGTACCCTGCTACCATACTTGGTCATTGTCAACTCCCATATTGTTTAAAATTCAGCCCATAAAGGATGAAAACAAGTGTCACTCTCACTAATTCGACCAGCACGCAATGGGCCAAGATTCAGACCTTAATACAGTTTTAGCTTCTATGCTAAAAAAAAATCAACATACACATGAAAAAGGAAAGAAAAACAGTCTTTGTGAATGTGTGTGCATATATTAGTTTTCCCTGATAGCTACTATATTATCATCTAACAACCACCAGAGTCAGGAACATGACACTCTCAAAGCATTGTCTTTGAAATCTTGGTATAAGGAGACAGTTTAGGGTGACCATACATCCTATTTTGGCTGGGACATTCCCTTTTATAAGCACTGCCCCGGCCATCCCAACTTTTTTGGCAAAAGTGAGCATTTGTCCCTTTTGCCCTTGCCAACTCAATCAGTTTGCAAGAGCAAACAGGAAAAATGCCTACTTTTGCCAAAAAAGTGGGGTGCGGAGAAACATGCAGGGGGTGCAGTGCTGAGATGCCAGCTCCACGCGGAAGGACAGGCAGGGCTTGAATGAGCAGTGACACCAGCCCCACACAGGGATGGGGAGGCAGGGCCTGTGCAAGGATGTGGGAGGGGCCCTCAGACTAGCCCCATGTGATGTCCCATTTCCCTTTGGGAAATATGGTCACTCTGAGCTGCTGACATCAATGGGAATTGAGGACACCCAATGCTTCAGAATCAAACCAAAGTATTAGTGTAACCACACTGAACTCAGTGGAGTTACACAAGCATGAATCTGGCACTCCTCCTGGAAGCGCTCTAAAAGGCAGGAGGAGCAGGTTTTATATCCAAAGGGATGAACAATAACTATTGAAAAAGGTAATTTACTTTGTTATTTAACTCAAGCTGAGGAATGCCAAGCCTTCCTCAACATAAAGGAGATATGCAATTTAGAATCTGTAATAAATATATAAATTGTTTTCTTAGTTTATTCAAGGATATATTCATATTAGATAAAGTAGGTTTCATTACAATCAAATCAGCACCAGAAAGCAGGGTTTCAGAAATAAGTTAATCATATTTTTTGGCAAATCTCATAAATAGCCATAATCTAGAATTAACGTGGTCTTACAGGTCGGCCTTTGTTACCCAGTGACAGACTCAGGCTAATAGCAATAAACAAATACGGAAATAAAATTAAAATAAACAAACAGACAAAAATACTAATTGCCCTCTTTTACAGAGCTACCTATACCTGAACCTAGAAAAAGGAGGTTGAAGAGAATGGGTACAGCTAAGATTTGGGCATGTTTCATTAAGGTACATGACTGGTCAAGAAGTTAGGCATTATTTCAATCTGTTTCATTAGGCCAGGGGTTACAGCATTGACAGCAAAGCATTTTGAAGGCACACCCAGCTGAATACAGCAAGTAGACACTGAGTAAGAGCGGCATCAGAGAATCATAGACTATCAGGGAAGGGACCTCAGGAGGTCATCTAGTCCAACCCCCTGCTCAAAACAGAACCAACACCAACTAAATCATCCCAGCCAGGGCTTTGTCAAGTTGGGCCTTAAAAACCTCTAAGGATGGATCATCAGCATCTATTTGGAGAATAAGACACTGAGACAAAGTATTGGAACATGTCAAAAGCATAGAAGTGATCAGTAGTGATGAAGTACCAGTAATCTCAAAAAAGTGAAGGCCAGATTCTGCCATCCTTACACAGGTTGAGTGGTACATCTACACCAATAGTAGCCCCAGGGCAATAAATGGAGAAAGGTATTACTCAATGTGAGTATGGGTGACAGAGTCTGCCCCTCTGGAAGATGTTTTGAATAATTATCCAATTATTGGGGGCACTTCCTCAGCTGGTATAAACTGTCATGAGCCCACTGGCTTCAATAGGTCTATGACAATCTATGCCAGCTGAGGACCTGCTCTTGTATGGAATTTTGTGGTCTAGAAACCAGGCTGGCAACCTCATGAGATCAAGATTTTTCACAAAGATTCATAGTCCTCCTGGGTGTCAGTTAAACCCGACATATCTCAAGAACAGACTTCCCCAGAACACTGTGGTACTTCTGTAACCAGCGAAGCCAGCAGGGCAGAGGTCCACAGAAATTGTTCATGAGAAGGGGGTTACCTAAGAACTAGGCTGTGAACCCCTTACACTGACAAGCAGTTACTCACAAATGTAGTCCCACTGACCTCATGGCTGCTTTGGTAAATGTTCACAAGCTAGCTCTTGGACTTAAAGGTAATCAAATTTAGACATAGGATGAGAAGAATACTTAGGAATACTTACCTGGTGTTCAAAAGTCACATAGTTATTGCCAGAAAGGCTAAGAGTGACATCAATTTTAAGTAAAATATAAACCTCAAATTTGAGGATAATACAACCAAAGGCAAGGTCCAGCTGTCTAATCGAGTAAAGATTATGAGTCAACCTATTGTACACTAGCAGACAGATTTTCAAGAGAGCTCAGTACCCACTTTTTTTGGGCTGATTTTCAAGAACTCAGCTCCCATTTCAGCAGCAGATTAAATAGCCAGACGTTTTAAAAAAAATTAAGTAGAATTCAGTACATTGAACGAGGGTTGGGTGCTGACCACTTTTGAAAATATGGCCCTCCTTTGATTTCATAAATGGGAGCTGAATTCTTTTGAAATTCTTTTGAAAACCTTGCCACAACTGTGTGCATTTAGCACTTGAAAATTTGGCCCTTGGATTCTCTAGACTTGTTTAAAATATATGGTGTGAAGTAATAGGAAATCTGAGGTCTTAACCAAAGTAAAAAAAAAAATCTATTATGTATTCACTATGTTTTGAAACTGCCAAAGTTGTGCCCCCCAAAAAAGGAGGATCAACCTGAATGGACTGCTTTTGAAACAGCGTCCCCAGTAAGACCAGTGCTAGGAGGAAATGCATTGTTAGCTTGCTCTACTGAGCATTTATTTGAATTATCTACCAGAATGTGTTTCGCAACCCCAGAACTCGCTGCTAGGATTTCATCTAGCAAGACACGAATGGATATATTACAGCCTGATGCTCATTGGGAAAAAAACTGCAAAAGCAAATGATGGCCATAAAAAAATTTTTTTTTTTTACAGAACTCCAGCTTTTTAAAGTTTATATTGACCACTAAACTATTGCAAATGTTATTCATCCATAATGTAGATATTGGACAGCACATAGCCAAAGGCTGTAACTTGATGCTTCAACTTTCTAAAAAATTGTTTAGTCTGCTGCGCATTAATAACTGGAATTTGGCTTGTTCAGCTGTGGAGCAGCACTGAAGTTATATATTTACCCATGTTTTACTTTCACGAAATGATAACACAGTCAGAGTAATAGGTCTAGTACTGAAACTTGAGGGGCTTCCCATCACACAGGCTAAAATCATCCTAGACCTGAGAAAATTTATTCAAAACTGAATCTGCATTTTCCGACAAAAAATGTTTTGTTGAAAAATTCCTGAACAGCTCATTTTTGCTTTTTTTTTTGGTTAAATATTGGAGTGAGCCAATATATAAATACAAGATTCAACATTAAAAGATTGCTCTTTTGTAAGGATTTTGTACATGTCATATTGGGAGACAGTGGAAAAGTCTAATTCCTGGCTAGCATTGAAAATACTACACCTGGCTTTGCTATAGGGCAACTGCAGCCTCAATTCTTTGAAGGGTATTGATGACAGGAACAACTTTGCCAAAAAAAAGGGGAAGACAAGACAAATGTCTAAAGGGAAAGCCTGTCTCCTCCTCTCATATATCATTTCATTTTTTCTTTATGAAATCCAAGTATAAAACATCTTTAACTTTAAGGAATTTAAATTTCCCCCGGGGTTTTGCTGTGTGATGAAACGACTGCTTCTCAGTGTCTCCCAAAGAGTGGGAAAACTATCAGCCCTTCTGAAATGAGGATTGCAAAAAGGATTTTAAAAAAAACCCTCTTAACTTACAGGCAGTGTGACCTGCTCACAGAAATAGCCAGATGATCTCCTGGTTGGGATAACACACACATATGCATATTGCTCTCTTTGTGTGCGCACACCGCTACACTCCCTTTTTCACCAATACCAGGTACATTTCACCAGGACATTTTTTAACACACAAGAGCAAGTCCCTCAAGTATGATCACATGTCCATTGGGCTCATAAAGCTCTGTACTTCCACATGTAAGGTGGGTAACCATGGGCCTTGTGCACATAGTTACTGGTCTGGATGCAAATCTAGTCCCCAGTAGTCAGCCATGTATCTTCCCTCACAGATCAGCCCAAGGAAACGAGTGGCGGAATCATGCTCCAAAGACTCTTGAGTAGTAATAGAGCCACTCCACTCAGGCTACTCCTGATGGCTGGAGCCGAGTCTATGGCCCTAGTCTGTAGCTTCTGAGTTGGCTGGAGAAAGGAGGTAAAGACCAGACAATGTGTATGTTGGAAGTTCTTCTAGCCCTTCCTCTCACTCCAGCCTTCCCCGGTTGCCATACAGGCAGCTCTCACAAAGCTGAACTCTGCATTGCACTGGGAGTGTACACACACCAGTACAGTGGACTTCAAGCAGTTCCACTGCCAAAGGACACCACCACCTGCAAAGAGATCATTTTAAAAAACTTTCTTTTTTCTTTTCTTTTTTTTTCAGAAAATGCAAATTTGTTGAAACAAACTTTTCATAGGAAAGGATCAGTTTCGACAAATTTTTCGACTCAAAAATTTTTGAAAAAAAGTTTTGAAATTGTCAATGAAAAATTCCAGTTTTCCAGTTTGTAAAGACTTTTTGTTTAGAAATTTAAGCTAATCTTACTTTTAAAAAAGTAAACTCAAAATCGAAACAAAACATTTTGAAATTATCAACAAGCAATGTTTCAATTGACCTGCACTGAAATTTTTTCAGAATTTTGGTTCACAAAAAATTGTTCAAGGTTTAAACTTTTCCTCACCCTTTAAGACAGGAAAGTTTTTCAAAATCTCGAAAACTTTTGTGGGATGAGAAAACAGTTTCTCACCTTGCTCTAATTCTATGGGCACAGCAAGCAGATATGCATTTGTGTACGTCCTGCTTTTCAGCGTGTTGTGCTTTTTGCCTGTTCTGACTTGAAATTTTTACCCTAAATGTTATTTTCAAGGGGAGGGGAAGACAACATTTAATTTTGGCATTTGTCAACCTTGAATTGTTAAGTACCAAAGGCATGATTTTAAAAAACAAAACAAAAAAAACATGTACACCCAAATGAAATGTTTGCAAGCAGTTGCTGACTATTTCTAATACAGATGGAGATGTACTGAAATATATAAGCTGAGTGGTATGAGAAAGAGAACAAATTACCTCTGACAAAGATCCTAGTTCATTTATATATGTCCCACAATGTATATGTATAATTACCATCTGCTTGGATTCTTACACTGCACCTATCAATATTGTAGCGAAGTGCTCACCATCTAGCTCATGCTCAAAGGCTCAAGTTAATGTTTGCTTTTTTTAATAGTCTTTTAATTTGGTTAAATATCTTGAAAATTATTAGTAACTCACAGGAGCACCTTGGGATAAATGCATTATGTCATTCTACCTCTTACAAATACATTTTCACCTATTCATATGGTGCACACCTGTGGCATTTTGGCAAGGCACCTGGTTACAGCACTTAGTTCATCCACGAAAGTGAGGAAGTGATGCCCTAAAAATTATGACCAATATGAATTGGCTGGCCTAAAGCTAATCTCTTAAAATTGTTTGCCCCCTCCTTTTGAAATATGCATCTTCCTGTAAGTGCAAAACCAAAGAAACATAATACTGACAACTAAAACAAGCATAACTGTAAGGAAAAACATATAGCACGTCCTTGACCCATCTTTGCCATGTCTCCCCTAATACAGTCCAATGGACAAACTCCAGATCACTTCATTACAGCAGTGGAAATGAGCGTATGAGGACCTGTGAACACTTTTACTCCTCAGTGCAGCATGATTACAAAAGTACCTCTGCTAAATAATTTTTTATGGATTCACTGTGAAAAATCCAGTGGAGTAGACTAGTAGATAAATAATTTACACTACAGAAAATATGTAAGGAGACTATGTGAAGAACTCTTTAGAGACTTGCCCCACCATTGTTTCCAAAGTCCTCTTCCACTTAGGGATTTTTTGTGTTTGTTTGTTTTTTGAAGTTTTCTTAAGTGCACACATCAGAGTTACAGTTTAAAATGGGGATTCCTGAATTTTATCCACACAAAAAAAAGTCTGAGCCTGTTGCTTATCCATTCAATTGTCGCATTGATGCACCTACAACGAACATATTTGGATGGAATTTATGCGGGCAACAGATGTGCTACTGTTTTTAGCACAACTTTTAGCACAACTGAGTACAACTTACTCAGAAGGAGCCCACTTTAGAAAATCTGTCTCCATGAGTAGTTAATATGTCAAATAAAGTGTATAAACCCTAACTGGGCATCATCATTTAGCACATTTTATTTTTATATTTATATTTTGGAATCTTAAAATGGTAAAAAACAAAGTTTTTAAAGATTCTATGGATAGACTCTTAGGAATATGCTTAATGTCTTCAAAATATACCCTATAAAAATGACAAGGGGGGAAGCAAAAGGGAAAGAAGCAGAAACTACAATCAACATGCAATGCTAGCAAGCCATCAGTGTATGTATGGTCATAGACATACACTCCCATGTGTGAAACTTCAGAACCAGCTCAAGACTATGGGAATGCGAGGATAATCCTGTACCTAGTAATGTTTTTATCCCAAGGGGCACTTTAGCTATTGTCACTGTTTTAGCTTTTTTCAACTGGCTGATTTATAGCTATTGAAGTACATCAGTGTCTTAAAAAGGTGACTATTATAAGTGGCATAAAACGGGTGCTGAGGTGAGCTTGTCATAAATTAAAATAGTGACTCCTGGAGAAACTTCACAGATGTACTTCAGTAACCTTTTTGTTGCAGACTTCTGTAAAGCCACTCTTAAGTGTGTATATTTCACTAGAATGCTTATAAATGGAGGCAGCACTGGAGCAGCCTTTTACCCCATTGACCTGGTAATATAATATAGGCTAAACCAATGTGGCTAAGGTTCAACAAGCTCTCTCGCACGCTCTCTCCCTCTCTTATACCAATCCTCAAACAAGACTAACAAACACCAGTTACCACCTTGTCCAGAGGTGTACCACATATTTTGTTCCATCTCTACTTGTTATTTGATTGGAATACTTTTGAAATTAACCTCTTGGGGGTATTTTGGCAATAGCCTTCCAGTAGGAGACATAATATCAACATCAAAATAGGTACCTCGCTTTTACTAATTCCATGTCTTCTTACCTGATAATATGTTATCTGTTTTTATTGAAGGAAACTTCAAAGTCATTTCATGTTTGTGCCTGTGAATCATCAGATGATCCTCTGTTGGAAAACGCTGTCAGGCAAACACAGAGAGAGGAAGAAAGAAGTATTTAGTTCTCTAATAAATTTTTGGCAATGGACAGGATTTAAAAAAAAATCATCCAGCCATCCAAATGACACAGGAACAGCCAAAAACAATTCTAAAATGCAAGTAAGCATAAGTAAGAACTATCTTTGTACTCTATGTGTGAGAGAAAATTTGCTGCAGTGATCTCTTGGACAACACCCAAGTAAAAGGGTTAAAATGCAGATGGCCTATCTGGTCAGATACCCAAAATACACCTCAGTAGCAAAATTCAGATTGGTTACCCATGTCGCCAGCTTATCCGTGCTTAAGAACAATAAAAAAGATAATCAAAACATCCAGCCTTCCCCTACCCAAAGGTACCCAAAAATCATGCATTTTTGTTTCCATAAGATTCATGTCTGCAACAGATCAACTTGGTTCTAATCAGACCTGATTTATTCCAGCCACTATACAGTGGTACTTGATTTCTACTGGGTATTTATAACCAGGAAGATATATTAAACTAATTTCCTTTTCTTTGCCCAGAGGACAAGAGGGAAGGACTATGTGTTGTAAGAAACCTTACACAATATACTAATGGGTGTAATTACACTTATAATCCTGATAACAGAATTATAAATGTCAACTGTTTCTTTAAATAATAATAATAATAAATAATAATAATAATAATAAAATACAAAAACTTGAGCAAACATTTAATAATAATAAAAAAAATCTGGGCACATCTAAATAGTGCCTATTGAAAAACTTATTACAGTGAAAGAGCAAGTAGACATGACCTTACTAGGCAGAGAGCAGAAAATTGGGGCAGCCTGTGGATTAAATAATCTGAGGTCAACATGTAAGTGAAAGAAACTGGAAAAACATTTTTGCACATATTGTACAAATTTAATATATTTGCTACTAGTTATGATAATTCTTTGCTTTAACAGGGCTAGTCAAAGAGTAGCAAAGGCGGCTAAGATGTGTCTGGATAGCTTTGTAAAGAGCAGCATTTAAAGCAGCAGGTCCCTAGAAGACAGACAGAAATTGGCAGTAGTAAAATGGAGATGATTCAGTGCCAACCCAGACTAAGTACCTCTGCTGGTGGCTAAGGTATGTTATAAACAGATATCAATATATATATATATATATAAAATTCCAAGAAAGGGGGGAAGTCCTTTTCCTCACTGTGAAATCCTGGTTCAGTGTTTACTCATCTGGAAGAAGTAAAAGCACTAAAAATTTACATTGAGAGCAAATGGAATGTGGGAAAGACTCTCCACGCTAATGTTGTGAGCAGAAACACATTGTTGAAATGAATTCTCCACCATGGAATGCTATGCTTCTGTCTTCAGTGTGCAAATCAGCAGGGCCTAAAGAAGGCCTGGTGGGGTTGGGGGAAGAAGCCATTTCTTTAATCCAGACTTGTGTCTTTTCTGTAAGAACAATGCTAACTCATTCTTCGAATTGATGAACTGGTTGATAAAGAAGGAAGCCCCTAAACCTCTTAACTAGTTTGCAATAGTATAGTATGCAACTGATGTTTTATAGTAAACAGAAGATGCACTATAATTTAAAGGTGAATGTAAAAGATTTTTTTCATTAAACAAACAATAAATAGACTATTTGATTTCCTTCGTCTTTCACTGTCCAGCAGAGGTGGAAGCCAAACTGACCATTGCCATAAGTAGGCTCAATTCCATTGATTTCAATGAAAGGTCAGTCAGCTGATGCTTCCTGTGAACTTGGCCCAGACACCTAAAAAGATTAAATTAAATTTTACTAAAGAGCTTGGAGATATTTTAAAACTAATTTCTTGGAGGTAGGGCTTCTAGTGAAGGCTCAGCTGTGTACACACAGACTTAGAACTACAAATGCACACATTCCTCGTTTAGGGACTGATCCAAAAATCAACGGAAGTGATTAGTAAGACTCTTATTAACTTAAATGGTGGAGTTAGTTACGTGCAAACACATGAATTCAAAGATTTCCACATTTCTACTCCAGCTGTAGATAAAATTACCAGCATCTAAAACTCTAATAATAACATACTCTGCACTTCTATAGCTCGCATCAGAAGAGCACAAAGGGTTTTACAAACATTAAGGGCTGAAGACTCAACACCCCCAGCAAAGTAGGGCAGTATTATCCTCATTTACAGATAGGGAAACTGAGGTAGGGGAAGTAAAATGACTTACCCAAGGTCACACAGCAGGTCTATGATAGCACCTGAAAGGAAGCCCATATCTTATTACTCCTAGTTGTGTACTCTAGTCACTAGACTAACCTAGTATGGGGAATGCAAGGGATGGAAGTTCCTAAATTGCTTTAAGGATAAATGACGTTGTTATCAATTACCAATTGTGTTGAAGAAACACTGAATTCTAAACTTAGTTCTTAGTGGGTAAAATGCCTTTCAATTCACTCATAATGAGTAAAAGATCAAATATGTAATGTTCTGAGCCAGATTATGTCCTCAGATGCATACGTAGGGCTGCCATTCAAGTCAGCTGGAATCGCATGTGTACAACATGGGTCAGAATTTGGCTATGAAATGCATTTTAAATGAAGCATATTTAATATGAAGATGTCCTATAAGATAATAAGCATTAGCCATGGAAATGGCAATAAATACACACACAAATAAAACTTACTGGTTTATACAAATGTGTGAGAAGCAAGAGCAAATATTACAAGAACTATAACCATACTAAGCCAGTTTCCTTCCTGTGCTGTTTACCACTTGAACAATTAAAGGAGTGTACAGTGTTGCTTAAAATATTTGGGTTGAATCTGGGGGGCAAGAAAGGCTTGAAAAAACATTTAGCGACACACACGTGAATAGCTGTTTCTTTGCTTTCATTATTCTCTAATAATATATTTGTGGAAAAAGAGAAGGTTTTGGAAAACATCATTATTAGGCGTGTGTTAATATATCAGGAGGCATTATGCAAGCCAGAGCTAGCGTTGAGGACTCCGTTAATATTGCCGCTGACTCCACTCACCTGTGAGCAGCCTGGGGCACTGCAGACAAAAGGCCTCTCCTGCTCCAAGTTCATCTTTGATTCCTCATAAATCTACATGTTAAAAGGTGAGGGGGGAAAAAAGGGAACCCATAAATATATGCACCCTAAACTTCAGGAAACATGCAAAATAGAACCATTTTTAAAGTTAAAAAAATTAATTTCAAAACTCCCTAAATTGACAAGAAAAAATTCATCATCATTTCAGGGTCCTAACTTACTAATATTCATCAGGCTCCCTACAGTCTAAGTTCTTATTGCTCTTTCCTGGGCATATATTTACTCTGAAGGAAGAAAAAAGCCATTAGGCTGTTACAACAGAAATCCTGCCTAGGAAAAAAAACACATGTTCAGTGTTATTATTAGATAAGACCATGTCTGCTCAGAAAGATCCTGAAATTAAGGGGTTTTACTTTTCCTCCTTCAGTTCCTGACTGAACAACATTTAAACCAGACTAACTGAAATTCTTGTAACTGAAGGGCCTACATTTTGAGTAGTAAATTGTTTTAGGTAACATATTTAGCATATAGTATTATATATGCAATCCTGCCAGATCCTAAGGATCATAAGACTTGAAATCTAGCAGAGAGCAGAACTGTAATGTCCCCAAAAGCCAGTGCAGTGCAGTATTTTAATTGTGGACCAGACCTTGGGAGAGAGCTGTTGGGTTAGAGAATGAGAAAAGAACAATAAAAAAAAGTGAGGAAATAAACATTTGCCTCTCCATATAGTATGCAACTCTCAGAGTGCAATATTACAGCTGAATTTGTGTCAGTACTCAAGCAGTGTTTCTGACAGATTTGGACTAAATTATTTTATAAAGCCTTTTTTTCTCTAAGTGGCCAATCAACACACTCATTTGAACCTACTATTTCTACAAGTAATATCTAGGATTATAATAAATTAACTACATTAGAGAACAAAACACTTTTTTCAGTTTGCTTGCACTGGACAGCATTTTGAGTGTATTCAGGTTCACCCTATCCCTGCGTAGCCAGTAATTGTCTCTGTTTGTGTGAGTCTTTCACCCAACCAAAGAAGGGAGAAAGACATTTTAATAAGTAGGAAAATTTGATTATAAAGTCCCCAAAATTGGCAGATGGCCTCCTGGACAGGTGTTAAACCATAAACTACTTGAACCCAGTTTTAAGAAAAAACAGTAGACTTTAAGTTGATTGTGTCCTTTATCATTATGATAGCATAAACAGGAATCTATAGTGATGCAACAAAATTGTACAGATGCTAATTTTCAAAGCAGCATTATTTCCTTAGAAGTTCTGAGAGTATCCTGCAAAACTGTAAATATCCTGTAAACAGTTTGCATTCTTACCTTGAATATCAGCCCTAACCTGTACCTATAAGCACTTATTCCCCCTTATCATATTTACTACAACAGTGAAAATTCAGATGATTGGATTTCTAACATATCCCATCTTTTTCTTTTTTAAAATGAATTTTGTGCGGCTAAAAAGATGCTGGTTTGATTGCCAGGGAGACATACTTCCTGTTTACCAGGTGAGGTACACATATCAGACAGCAGCATGAGCTTCCCCATGATGTCCTGTCTGTGTGCTTTAACCCTAACCCAGACAAACAATTTCTATGAATGAGGAGTCAGTCGCCATTTCCATTAAGCCCTTGACTTCTCTGCCAAGGCTGCCAATAAAGGTGACAATCAGTGCCATTTGCTTTTTGTGAGGGGGACAACTATGCCCTAAAACTGGGCTGAGATCAGAAATTTATTTCACTGAATGACCAGCAAAAGTTAATACATTTTAGACCAGAGTTAGGACACATCTACACACAAACTGAAACTAAATAAATAACAGCAATAACTAAACTGGGTTGCAATTCACACTCTTAGTTATTTTGATATAAATCTGTGTGTGGACATTCCTATTTCAGATTATGAATGCCCTATTTAATTTAAAATGAGTTTTAAATTAAATTGAAATAAGAAATAGTGACCATATAGAGATTTGTACTGACATAACTGTAGTTGCCAGGTGTGAACTGCAACCAATTTTAGTTATGTCAGTTCCAGTTTGTGAGTAGACAGGCCCTTTAGATTTGACCCAATAACCTAGAGATGGAAGGAGTCAGAGGATTTTTGTACTGTCTCATCTTAAAGCAATGAAGCAATAGAGAAAACTGACTGATAAAAAATTGCTCTGGTAAATTCATTTTAAAACTCCACCTTTCTTGGACCCTGGAATGTTGCCTTTTTTCTAAAGTGCTTTTAAATAGAACTCGAGAAAGTTTTTTCCTGTGAAAAAGTCTATGTGTGGATAATGAAAGACTTTATCTGATATCTCGATTACTTCTGCAACTGAAGCAATACCAAACACTTCAGCTACCCCTTTCCCTCATCCTCAGGGTAAACAGACAACTGCACTTTCAATGGGAGAAAAATGGATGATGCTTAGTGAAAAGGAAACAGAGTGAAATAATTTTGATCCCAAGTGTACAAGTGAGTTTAAAAATCCTACCGCCAATTCTTATTGCATTTCCTTCTCTAACCGAATGTTATTTTTGTAAGAAATAAGGCCATTTTTTTCAAAGCTGGATGCCAAAACGTAAATACCTAAATCCATAATTAGTCACTTAGATGATTATTAAACAATCATAAATATTATTTAGATACCTAACTATGGATATAGGCACCTAAATATAGACAGGTATCACACAGGAAAATTTGGTCTTTGTCTTTTTTCGCCACACTCCTCAAAAATGTCAGATTCATTGTCTAATTATTTATGATAAATGTATAAATAATTGCAAGTCTCCTGTGCAAATCATACTTCACAGAGAATTTTAAGATTACTAAAAAACAAATAAAATTATAAAGCAGAATGCTCATTAATCAATTGCACTTGTATTTTTACAATTATCCATAATTCAGTATGGAAAAAAATACATGCCCTGTAGAATATTATATGAAGTGTAGTTGTAGCAATGTTGGTCCCGGGATATTGGAAAGACAAGGTGTGTGAGGTAATATCTTTTATTGGACCAATTTCCGTGGGTGAGAGAGACAAATCCAATAAAAGATATTATCTCACCCACCTTGTCTCTGTAGAATATTGTCCAGCATATCTTGCCCCTAAAAAATGTGCTATCAAGTACCACAAACTTCTAGAGTCAAATTACACTATGCAGAGTAGTTATCTGCATGTGTGATATCATTAAAACTGAAGAACAACACCACCTCTCAATAGCAGTAATTTTTTCCAGTTGTTCTTTGGACAACTTATATGAAGTCTTTGTCAAGATGTGGGTGTAGGCTCACATCCCCCAGTTCAGAATAGTGACAGCTGCATATACCTATAGCATATGGTTCATAGTAAAAGTTCATACATGTGCATCACAACATAATGTAATTCAATTGTTTTACAAATGTGTGCAGGTGCACCAGCATTCATGAGAAAATAACCCACCCAGGGCTGCTGCATCTAATAAAAATCATATTAACACCTCCATCTAAATTAACCTTTAATGCCTTTAAAACTCAAATTACATTTACAATGGATTTTCTATAGAATTTCAAGTGACAACCACACTATCATCAATTTAATTCTTACAATGAACATCAAATGAATCCAGAACAATTGGTTAAAAAGTTACTTAGGTCTGAATTCTGGGCTTCTGTTGTTATCAATTTCTCAGTATATGGCAGCTACAGAACTGCAAACAGGAATTATTAATATAAGTGAGCACTTAAAATGATATCGATATGTCAGGATCAGTTCTGATATCATTAACATGGGTTTGAATGCATTATGTATCTGAAAAGGGGGTTGGATTTTAATAGCGATGTTAACAACATCTGTCAGCATTTATTGCCCTATTGTGACTATGTAAAGAGTCTTATTGGCAGGATACACATGTGAGGAAATCTGCTATATTGTTGTAGCCTGCCATTCCCTGGAAATATCATTCTGCCTAGGAGAAGCTGAGGTAGTCAAATGAAAAGATTAAAGGACAGAAGCATGCAAGGGCTTCAGCTGCCAATGCTATACATAGGAGAAACAAAGTTGTGTGTCAAAAAAAGGGTTTGTTTTGTTTTTCGAGTTTTACATTATGCACTAGCAAACATGTTTTAGAATAATTAATAAAACTGAAGCACATAGAACAAACAAAAGAAAAGAAACCACCCTCAAAATAAAGCAAAACTTCAGCTCCTCTCAGCAGCATCCTCTTCTAAGTTGGACTAAAAGTCTTCTCAACAAGGCTGCACAGAGCTTTAGCATCATCACTTCTACAATTAGAAAAACACTTCAAGAAATTCACACCAGGAAAGTTTACTCTCTTTTCTCTCTCACTTTAAAAATAAATAAATGAATAAATAAATAAATCAGCAGTGTTCTTATTGCTTTAACTGCTAAAAGCATCAAGCAGGCTTGTTTCCTGTTTCAGTGTTATTCTTGAAGTGGGCTACAGTTAGAATCTGATTTTCATTGGGCCATTATTATTTGCAGCTGTGTGACCTTTTTAACCATTTTAAAACTGACTTTTCAGCCTTCAACCACAGACTGACTGAACATTGCAATGTTTTCAACCCTGTGATTAACAATGAAAAAGGATAGATTGTGTGCCTCACTGAGGATAGGTCAAGGCCCAAAATCTACAGACATTTATTCAGGCATGTAATTATACTCATGGAAACAGTTCCTATAACTGACTTTATAATAAACCCACTGCTGGTGCAGGTGAAGAAGGATAGGGTGGATTCAGACTGCTGTTCCCAGCGTAGGACCCAATCCTGAAAGTATTTATGAGTGTAGTGCTTACTACTCTAATAGATGGATGGCAATGGGATTTCAAAATGACAGCACAAGGGTGCCATGGAGATCTGTGGCAGTACTCAGGATAGTAAGCATTAAATTTGGTACTAATTGTTCACAGTGTCATGCACACAATGCAGAGTACTAGAGGAGGCTGGGGGTTATGCAATATGAAATTAGATTAAACCTTGAAAAGAAAAAGAAAAAAACCCACACCTGTACAAAAAGGCAATCTCCAGACAATCTAGAATTTTAAAGTGGACAGAACAGCCCCAGCTGGCAATACTAGTAATCAATCCTCATAGTGCTATTACAAATTGTTATTTTTGGAAATATAGTGCACACAGGGTTAATGACCAACTTTGTTACCAATTTCTCCCTGCCTGAATAAACCCAACTACCAATTTTCAGGATCGCTGCAATGAAATGGAGTATGGTGTTTTTCCTTCTCACAGACAGTTCAGCCCAAGTTCTTGATTTCTAACACTAGCATCATGCTTTCCTCATACACGACTTATTATTACAGCACTGGCCACATGGGCTGCTACAGTGAAGGGTCTGTCAGCATTTCCAGTAGAAACCCCCTGTTTTCAGGATTAAAGCATTCCCAAACAGTTTTAGATGCTGGAAAGTAATCTATATCTGGAGTCCCCAGGTAGATCTTGACGTGATAGATTGCAAGGGCTCAAATCCTCAATAGTACTTTTGTGGGTTTTCTGTGATTATATTTATATGACATTTGTATATGAGGGGGAAAAACACTCCCTCTCCAGTAGAATGCATCTTCTGTGTGGCAGGAAAGGTGTGTAAATAGCACTCAGCCACTGACTCCTGTGAAGTGTTTGGCCAATTGAATACTTCAGTGTGAATTCCAAATGAAGTGCACAAGGATTCCCATTTCTGTGACTACAAAAGGCTTCTAAATGCTTCAGATTTAATGCAGTCAGTTCATTTGCAGTCATCCTGGACAAAATATAATGCAGGGCATACAGCACTTTACAGCAGTCCTGCATATTTGCCCTGTCTGTCTGTTCCAGGTCCACCTGTCTGTCCCATGTCAACTGGGATAGAAAAACAGAATTTTTGCTGCTACCTATGCTTTTGGTTACTATGGGCCACTGTTCCTGCTACTCATGAAAAAAGCAGATGTTGTCTCACTTTCTCTAGCATTTCTTCAAGTTTTACTCCATGCGATGGATTTAGAGGATGAAGAAGAGAATTGGAGAAACCCAAACAGCTAAGGGGACAAAGGCAGGGGAACTCCAAAGAAGAGTGGGGAGGAAGAGTATAACACCCCCAACCCCCACCCCGAAGAAAAAGGAAAACATGATATAGGAAGCAGCAGATCTACTGGCTACCTCCAGTCACAGCAAACAGAGATAGCATGCCACTTTGTTTCGTTCCACACAGGAAGATAATATTAGGCAGGGGGGAAACTAGGCCATTGTTTAGATGAGCAGTGATTGAGTATGGGAGGGTTTCAGGCACTGTTCCCTCTAAGCTGTGTGCACATGCACACAGATCCTAAACCCCGCGCACAAAAATTTGCACAGAAGAAACTTTTTGAGCACACGGCCTGTCAAAAATTTGCACAGAAGAATTTTTTTGCACACACGGCCTGCCAAAAATTAGAGGGAATATTGGTCTCAGGGGCTGGTGGGAGTCTTCACAAGTTCATAGATACTTAGATTCTTCATCAAACTTCCCCCCAAATAATTCCTAAGTCATCTCTATTAGGAAAACCTCCAATCTTGATTTTAAAATTGTCAGTGATGGAGAATCCACCACCATCCTTGGTAAACTGTTCCAATGCTTAACTACTCTCATTGTTAAAAACGTACACCTTATTTCCAGTCTGGATTTCTCTAGCTTCAGTTTTCAGCTGTTAGATTGTGTTATACCTTTCTCTGCTAGATTGAAGAGTCCATTATTAAATATTTGTTCCCCATGTAGATATTTATAGACTAATCACGTCACCTCTTAACCTTCTCTTTATTAAACTAAATAGATTGAGTTTTTTGAGCCTATCACTATCAGGCATGTTTTCTAAACCATTAATCATTCTTGTGGCTCTTCTCTGAACCCTCTCCAATTTATCAACATCCCTTCTTGAATTGTGGGCACCAGAACTGGACACAGCATTCCAGCAGCAGTCACACCAGTGCCAAATACAGACATAAGTTCAGGGTACTTATCTAGACTTTTGGTTTTCTCCCACCACTGTGTCTTTTTGCTCACTGAGTTTTTTGAATATATCAGAACCATGACAAAATATGGCATCTATGTAACCCAGATACAGGCGCTCAGGGCCTGTAAGAAGCATGGGTGTTTTGATTATCCAACCACCAATATGAAGCCATTTCAAGTGAGGACACACAATAAGCAGTAACCTGTTATTTTAGATATATACAGAAGAAGGATGTATTATTATATAGACATGACCATTTAGTTGTTAACTAATAGGAGATAGATCACAAAGGAAGTAGGAAAATTGGAGGTTAAAGGTTCAGGAAGAAGTAATAGGGGCACTGATAAACTGTTCATGAAAGTTGCCTCAGAACAAAACTATTCTAAAACTCAAACTGAATCTTTATAAGGAAAGAGACATTACTCTGACGCTGGAAGTAATCCTTCCGGGAGTGAGGTAATCATTTTACACACACACACACACACACACACACACACACACACACACACACACACAGGCTAAATGGATTGACTGCCTCTCTTGGAAGTACTCCAGGCCTTTTTTCTGGGAGTGACATCACTAGAAGCGGCAGCCTCAGTACCCAGTATGTCCACAGTAAAGCAGAGTGTTTTTTGGATATCTGAGGGCAGTCATACAAAGTCAGAATCTCATACTCAATTCATCACTACACAATCAGTCATCCTCTGCCTCTCACATTGTTCTACATATTTTTTAAAAAATTGTACTGTACAACCAACCAATGAAAACAAACTTCTTCTAAGAAACAACCATCATCAGCTGACATCTTAAAAAGAAATAAGTTTCATTTTGTTCTTTTGCTAAGCAAGTCTTAACCTTGGGACCTAATTACTTGGGGCACAAGCTGATAGAACAGTTAAAACTTCTATTAGTTGAAATCAATATTTACCAGAAAACTCCTGCAGGAATTAAGGGAAAAATATATGAGCAGATTTCTGTCTATTCAAACTTTTTTTTTGTCTGCTGTCATTGGTCTGAGACTCCCCTATACTGAGTATTGGGTTTTGATTAATTCTGATCAGTATCACCCAGTAAGGAGCAATGCTTGAGGTACTCTCAAGAGGATTGCAACTGACAGCAGCACAAAAACAGATTGCTGAAAAGAGGGAAGGGGTTAAGTTCTGAGATTATTCATTAAAAGACCCAGCAGATTTATACCCTATGGGACAAAATCCATCCCAATGTATACATCAAGCACCAAACCTCACTGAAGTTAATGGGGTTGTGTGAGGTGTAGTCCCATATCTCCCACAAGTACAAGCAAGGCTTCCAGAATGGAAGAAGCTGCTACACTTCACATCAGTGGCTCTTTCATGCATATGCTGATGCCAAGAGAGTTATCGTGGGTGTATTAAAGAAAAACACGAAAGGCTTCAGATCATCTTCATAAGTCAACAGGACAACTTGCCTATTGCTATGAAGCAAAAACATCAACTTCAAGGAGGAACTTGAGTGTTGCACTCTGAAGAAGAGATTAACAGGAAATTTGCAAAGGGCAGGAAAGGCAACTGTGGGGTGAGATGAAGACTCATCTTGATGAAGACTCATGAAGAAGCAGAGGGTGTCATTGATGAACTCCCTATAACATCTGGCAAATAAACTAATCTTCTGGGATTTTCCAGTGTTGGCACAGAGTGTATTGTCCATCCCTTCAAAGACTGACCTCATATTTCTATCCTTGGGTTCACTGCATGTGAAGCTCTTGTGCTACAAGTCACTTTTTTTGTTTTCCAGAGCAACTTTTATTATTAAATACCAAACAACTGCCTATTGTTGTTGTTTGCACACAGTTACTTACGAGTTTTCCCTCCAATAATAATATTGACTAAAGGCTTTTGAAGGGTTGTTTTTTTAAGTGCACTGTGACTGCAGTATACTAATTGTTTGGTTTATGATACACAAATAGATAAAAGAATTCACTTACCTTGCATGCAAATAAATAATTGTATTTCCAATGGGAAGAGAAAAAAGCATGAAAGACATCCTGGGGGAAACAACAACATGAGCCTGTTTAGCTGACTTTCATGCCAGCAACAGTTTATTGTGAACTTTGAAAACATTGCCAGCCAAAATTCTCCTTTTGATTTATTATGAAATACTCCTGAACAAAAATTCTGCCATCAGACAGTAACATATTATATTCACAATACTGTATACCTAAACACCTACAAACATAGACCAACCTCTACCGTGTTTTTTTTTCTTTCATAGCTGAAAGCTTAAAGGGGACCATTAATAACTCATTCACCAGCCTTTAACCATTCATTTTTCCATCTCAGTGGGCCAAAAGGAACATAGTTTTATAGTTTTTAAAAGAACTTGGAGAAACCCACGCCATCTAAAATGACCAAAGATATTATAAGACTTGATCTAAAGTCCACTAAAGGGAATTGAAAGGTTCCCATTAACTTCAATGAGCTTTGAATCCGACTCTTAGGCTATATCTACACTGCAATTAAACACCTGTGACTGACCGGTGCCAGCTGACTTGGGCTAAGGGGCTCTGGTTAAGGGGCCCCGGCTAAGAGGCCGTTTAATTGCAATGTAGATGTTCTGGCTCAGGCTGCAGCCCAAGCTCTGGGACCCTCCCACATCTCAGAGATTGGGCTCCAGTTTGAGCCCAAATGTTTACACCACAATTAAACAGCCCCTTAGCCTGAGCCTTGCAAGTCTGAGTCAGCAGGTACAGGTCTAGCTGCAGAGTTGACATACCCTCAATGTGTAAGTTTAATGATATTAGCATAGGGTCCAATTCCTTGAGGTGCTGAATGTCTTCTGAGAGCACTGACAATCCTCAACTCCCATCAGGCAATAGTCAGCACCACAGAGCATTACATTAAAAACTAAAAATGTTCATTCCAACCCTGGTAATCAGGGGCAGATCTAGCCTTGATATATGCACATACTAGATATATAAAACTACTGGGACGTTGACACACATTACATATATTACGATGCTGTTAATGTAACTTGCTAATAACCGCATAGCAGCCTCTGTCAAGCGAGCTTTATTCCCTTTAAGTTCATGCACACGTGTAGAAATGCAGAGCGGAGCGGAGCAATTATGCATTCCAAATGGTCTCATTCAAATAAAACCTTTAGTTTCAGAACCATCCTAGCAGCCTCCTAAACAACTAATTTAACTGTTCAAAATGAAAATCAGTTGAAAGTTTTCTATTGAATACAGAGGGCCAGGCTGGACTCTAAAAGAGGTTCACATAGGGTGGGTAAGGATCTGTTTGAACTATATAGCAACCTGAAAATACAGAGACACTCATGGAAGTTACAAAGCATTAAAACCATTGGACTTCTCAAAAGCCCTCTGGCACTTACACATCACAGTAAGCCGTCTCTCCTCCAGACAACAGAGATCCCAGACTGTCCTCATGGCTAAAAATCTCTCTAGGCCAAATCTTGATGGGCTGTGGTGGATCCCATGTCCATGACCTCAGCGATCTTTGGATCAGGCACTCCTGACCTAACTCAACTGAAGTCAATGAAGTTACACCAGAAATTGGTGGCAGGGCCAATTTAGGTGTCATTGCTAAATCGTGCCCTTCTACAGACACAGCCCTTCTCTAGATCTATTAATAAACTAACTGAAATAGAACTGCACATCCTCCCGCTCCTGTGGTACACCACATGTGGACATTTCTCCACTGCGAATCATTGCCATTTGGAATTACCTTTAGCATACTACACCTGTTTAAAAAGATTTGCTATCCAGTTTATATATTGGCCTTCTGCACCCAGAGCACTATTTTACTGTGACTAAGCAGATCCATAGGCCATTACTCTCCCTTCCCTTTTCCCCTCCTCAAATTAAAAAGGGGGGACAGAGGAAAGGGGCACAAATGCAGCAGCAGCTCCACTTTAGCAACCTGGGAGAAGTCAGGAGGGATCCTGTCATTCTACTCTTGTGAAATAACCACTCCACCAAACCCAGCTACTCAGACTATGGTTACTATGGCCACAACAGTGGTTCCCGTAACCCACCCAGCAATATTGTTAATCTATCCAACTATACTCTTAGCCCAGCAGAAGAATCTGTCCTATCTCGGGGCCTCTCCTTTTGCCCCTTCACCCCCACGAACATGATACAGTTCTGTGGTGACCTAGAATCCTATTTTCGACGTCTCAGACTCAAGGAATATTTCCAACACACCTCTGACCAACATATTAACCCACAGAGACCTTCCTGCCAACATTACAAAAAGAAGGATTCTTGGTGGACTCCTCCTGAAGGTCGAAACAGCAGCCTGGATTTCTACATAGAGTGCTTCCGCCGACGTGCACGAGCTGAAATTGTGGAAAAGCAGCATCGCTTACCCCATAACCTCAGCCATGCAGAACACAGTGCCATCCACAGTCTCAGAAACAACTCTGACATCATAATCAAAAAGGCTGACAAAGGAGGTGCTGTCGTCATCATGAATAGGTCGGAGTATGAACAAGAGGCTACTAGGCAGCTCTCCAACACCACTTTCTACAAGCCATTACCCTCTGATCCCACTGAGAGTTACCAAAAGAAACTACAGCATTTGCTCAAGAAACTCCCTGAAAAAGCACAAGAACAAATCTGCACAGACACACCCCTAGAACCCCAACCTGGGGTATTCTATCTGCTACCCAAGATCCATAAACCTGGAAATCCTGGACACCCCATCATCTCAGGCATTGGCACCCTGACAGCAGGATTGTCTGGCTATGTAGACTCCCTCCTCAGGCCCTTCGTTACCAGCACTCCCAGCTATCTTCGAGACACCACTGACTTCTTGAGGAAACTACAATCCATTGGTGATTTTCCTAAAAACACCATCCTAGCCACTATGGATGTAGAAGCCCTCTACACCAACATTCCACACAAAGATGGACTACAAGCCGTCAGGAACAGTATCCCCGATACTGTCACGGCTAACCTGGTGGCTGAACTTTGTGACTGTCCTCACGCATAACTATTTCACATTTGGGGACAATGTATACCTTCAAATCAGCGGCACTGCGATGGGTACCCACATGGCCCCACAGTATGCCAACATTTTTATGGCTGACTTAGAACAACGCTTCCTCAGCTCTCGTTCCCTAATGCCCCTACTCTACTTGCGCTACATTGATGACATCTTCATCATCTGGACCCATGGAAAAGAAGCCCTTGAGGAATTCCACCAGGATTTCAACAATTTCCATCCCACCATCAACCTCAGCCTGGACCAGTCCACACAAGAGATCCACTTCCTGGACGCTACGGTGCTAATAAGCGATGGTCACATAAACACCACCCTATATCGGAAACCTACTGACCGCTATTCCTACCTACATACCTCTAGCTTTCATCCAGATCACACCACACGATCCATTGTCTACAGCCAAGCTCTACGATATAACCGCATTTGCTCCAACCCCTCAGACAGAGACAAACACCTACAAGATCTCTATCATGCATTCTTACAACTACAGTACCCACCTGCTGAAGTGAAGAAACAGATTGACAGAGCCAGAAGAGTACCCAGAAGTCACCTACTACAGGACAGGCCCAACAAAGAAAATAACAGAACGCCCTTAGCCATCACCTTCAGCCCCCAACTAAAACCTCTCCAACGCATCATCAAGGATCTACAACCTATCCTGAAGGATGACCCATCACTCTCACAGATCTTGGGAGACAGGCCAGTCCTTGCTTACAGACAGCCCTCTAATCTGAAGCAAATACTCACCAGCAACCACACATCACACAATAGAACCACTAACCCAGGAACCTATCCTTGCAACAAAGCCTGTTGCCAACTCTGTCCACATATCTATTCAGGGGACACCATCATAGGGCCTAATCACATCAGCCACACTATCACAGGCTCGTTCACCTGCGCATCTACCAATGTGATATATGCCATCATGTGCCAGCAATGCCCCCTGCCATGTACATTGGTCAAACTGGACAGTCTCTACATAAAAGAATGAATGGACACAAATCAGACGTCAAGAATTATAACATTCAAAAACCAGTTGGAGAACACTTCAATCTCTCTGGTCACTCGATTACAGACCTAAGAGTGGCTATCCTTCAACAAAAAAGCTTCAAAAACAGATTCCAACGAGAGACTGCTGAATTGGAATTAATTTGCAAACTGGATACAATTAACTTAGGCTCGAATAGAGACTGGGAATGGATGAGTCATTACACAAAGTAAAACTATTTCCCCATGTTATTTCTCCCACCCACCCCACCCCCCACTGTTCGTCAGATATTCTTGTTAACTGCTGGAAATAGCCTACCTTGCTTGTCACCATGAAAGGTTTTCCTCCTTCCCTCCCCCCCCCCCCGCTGCTGGTGATGGCTTATCTTAAGTGATCACTCTCCTTACAGTGTGTATGATAAAACCCATTGTTTCATGTTCTCTGTGTGTGTATATCAATCTCCTCTCTGTATTTTCCATCAAATGCATCCGATGAAGTGAGCTGTAGCTCATGAAAGCTTATGCTCTAATAAATTTGTTAGTCTCTAAGGTGCCACAAGTACTCCTCTTCTTTTTATGGATGGAAGAAAAATCTGCCCCCAAGAATCAAGCATTTACATGGCACTTGCCAGCAGCTGAACACAATGCATATGCAGGAGCAGATCTGGAAAATGCTCCCACAGTCACATTGACAACACCCAGATCCACTTGGCAAGCCCAGGAAGATGTGAAAAGAGATCTCTACTGGTGCTGCAGCATTTCCCTCTGTGTGTATGCACAAAGGGGCATTTTTCTTCCCTCCCTCTCTCCCCTGATCACCTCTAAAGATTGCAAATATGCCTCAGTTACAAAATTGCTCAGAAATCCTTCTCAGAAAAGACTGCTACATTACCAAATGGATTTTTAACAGCAGCCACTGTGGCTAAAGGAATATTGCCTCCATTAAGAAGGCAGTTCATCACAATTAAACTACTTCCCAGCTAGTGAGTAGCCACAAATATCTGGCACGCCCAAGCCATTACTATGAGAAAGAGTATTAAAAACAACACATAAAGAAAAAAAACACATCACTTTCCAGAAGAGAAGGAAACAAACCGGGGACAATCCTCCATAGACTGTACATTCACAGTCTGCGAAAAGCCAACAGCTTTTACACTCTGCAAGTGTAAAGCGATGAAATTCAAACCTCTCTAAAAACCAGATTTGTAACTTGTACTTACATGATTGCACAGCTTTCAAGCCTCAGCCATCAGAACTGTAGAAAGAATTCTTGGCCGAGATTATGAAAAGTGACTAGTGATTTTGAGTGCCTCACTTTTTAGGAGCCCAAACCGAAATACCTTAAAGGAACCTCATTTTCAGAAAGTACTGAGCACCTCACTCCAAACAGATCAGACCTTTTTACAGAGTCTATATTTAAAAAACTAATCAGCAAAGTTCAGTTTTGTTCACTCTCCTCTCAACTGGGGAAAAAGACTGAAGGGACTATGGTCAAAAATTCCAAGGGAATTCATCTTGAGTCAGAGACTAGGAAGAGATAAAAGTGAATGTTTGCTGAAGTCATAATATCTATAACAGGGGGGGTATAATGGAAAAACATTTTGTATCTGTAGCAGTTACTACCAAGCTTATTTAGCCTCTCTGTTTAGCACATGTGCAGCAGAGATTCTGGAGAATAAAGCTTGATCATTTTAGGTACTGAGTACCTCCTGAGGTGCAACAAGCATCACCAACTCCCAGAGAAATCACTGATTAGAATCCTCAACATCTTGCTGGACTGGGCCCTATATCTACTAGGAAAGAAGACAGACAGGACCACTGAAGAAAAAGCCATGCTATTTATTAATTTATTATTGTACTTAATCAAATTGCCCACATATGTTTTTCAAAAACACACAGGAGGCACGGAGAGGGAAAAATGGAAGAGGCTCTTTTTAAAGGCTTGTGGGCCTGAAATTGTGATGCAATAGAAAATTAAGGGTCTATCATTATGATTTTTGAATCAGGCGCTTAGTGAATTTACAGACATGATTTGAAGCTTATTAACTGGACACACAGAAAGTACCAGTATGGCAAAAATACGTGCTATGTTTCAGCTGCCCTCTCATGTGACATTTGTTGAATACTTCATTAAATGCAGTACTTCTGAGGTACATGCAGAGACAGAGGAATAATGGATCTCTGAGGTATAAAGGAGCACTTGTCAGCACTGTTGGTTTGATTCTATTTAATTATATCCCCCCACTCCCCCTAATCACCATAGTATCTGAGTGCCTCACAAACACTGACTGATTTTCAGAACATCTCTCGGCGAGAGCTGTATCTGTGATCTGTCCCCAGTCTCTGTGTGGGCATTCTTTCTGGGTGAAAAAGCCTCCCCTTGCACTTTTCCTAAAGTGGAAGTCCATGGTTCTTGTATTCCCTCAAGAGTGAACCCTTCAGGTGACAAGTTTTGCTACCTTCACCTCTCCCTAGGTGGAACCCCACGGTTCTACCACTCTGAGACTAGACCCTGCAGTTGCAGCCTCCACATACAACCATGCTCACATGATAGGCCCAACTGTGAGAAACTTCTCTCTGGGAGCCTGTGACCAATGCTGATTAAAGTGACTCAGAACAGTTTGTTCCAGATAGACGTATTGTCCATTCACCCAAAGATACACAGCAAGCAGAGAAAAAGGTCTGGGCCTTGCCTGAAGCTGATCATTTCCCTCAACGCCCAGGCAAGCTTAGGTGCCTCAGATATCCTTCTCTGTCTTAGTTCCATTTAGCCCAGCCACCTCCATCTCTGGGCAGGGAAAGACACATTGTCCTCTTGCAGTTTCTTATTTTCTCTCTCTCCTCTCTCCCCACATAGCACCTCTCACTGAGCAGCTGCCCACTCAGCTTCCATACAAGCTTTTGCTTTCGAGGCAGGGGTCTTTTAACAGCTGTGTTCTTTTGATCTTAGACTCTGGCCTTGGGAAAAAAGGCCTGTTACCCTGGCTGGAAAGAGCAGGTAGGTAGGTATTTCACAAAGACTAGTTCACCCATTGTTCTCTTGAGGATCCTTGGTATTCTTCCTGGAGATAACAATGGAGATAAAGTTTTCTGCTTGTTCCCCCTCAACCGCCTCCTTTGGTTTAACTCCATGCATTCACCCAAAATAAATATCACACAAATAAACTGAGGTACATATAATATTCCATACATAATTCTGCATGTATCTCCCTCCTTCTCCACAGCCCCCTATGAAATCAAAATGTGTTATTGTCCCCATTTTACAGGTAGGGATCTGAAGCATAAAGAGATTAAGGCAGAGATTTTCAAAAGGAATCTAGAGCAGTTAGCTGCCCCAAATTACATTGCACTTGAATAATATTTGGGCACTATCATTTCATTACGCTGCTCTGAAAATCTCAGCCAAAGGTCACACAAGAAGTCAGTGGCAAAACCAGGAATTGAACCTATATCTCCTGAGTCCATTTTAATATCTAGTCATAAAACCATCCTGGTAGGACTGGGCTGCCTGGATTGGTTGGGCTTTCTGTGTTTTTTATTTTCTTTAAACGTGTATAATCTCAGTTGATGTCAGGGTGTATAGACCCAAGCATAAATGCTTTTTTGTCATTAGAAATAAAAAACACAGATTAAGTCAAATTATCTGAATATACTTGCACTCAGCTGATAAACAGTGGTTTCAAAGGCAAACATCTTTGACAGGCTATTAGCTGGAAGTTTTTGAACATTGGCTCCTCTAAACATTGTACCATAAACATTCGTATCTTCCGCAGGTTTTTTGTAAGGGGTTATTTGGGGGAGAGGGGGTTGTTTGCTTCTTTTTGAGGAGGTGAAGGTTAATTGTCACATCAGGCTCTTGTGAGGACCACACGAAATATATTTCCCTTTCCTTGTAGAAAGGCTAGAAAACATGATGCATGGCATTCTCTAAGGTTATAGGTAATAAATACTATTCTATAGAAAATCTGCCAAAAAGGCCACGGGATTTTACAACAACAGCTTGCAGGCACAGCTCTCTCCACTGTGATCTAGCATGTGCTCCATGACATGTGCTATTCCATAGGCAAAGAAAAGAGGGTGGATAAGTTTAAAATCAAGGTAATTTAAATCACCAATTTTAATCATGATTTAGATAAAGCAAGAAACCTTGATTGAAATACTCATTTTTAATCTTGTTTTGCATTTGTACTTTTCTTTAAGCAAATATCTGAAAAGTTGATTCTTTTTGGTAACCATTAAAACATGTTGATTTGAAACTAAATATAGACTTTACACCCAATTTAGTACTTCTTTCTGCTAATCAGAAAGATACACTATATCTATACACTTTTATTTTAGCAATTAACATACATTTATTCAGATTAATAATATTTACATTTTTATTATGTTGGAAAATGGTGAATGATGCATTTCTTATTTACTGGATGATTAATTTTATTTGTGATCCAAGCCACTCTCCATTTGGATGAAAACTGGTATTCAATTAAAATGCATAAAAACAAACATTTTAATTGGTCAAATCCAACAACTTATTTAATTAATTAGTTAAAATAAAATCCTAAGTGTGGTGGATATATATGAAAAGTTTACCAAAATATGTTTTACATTTAAAACTGATTTACTGAACAAAGGAAGTATTATCTGCAATTAGAGAATTGAACTGATGGTGGCCAGAAACGACATCCTTCAGGATTTTAGAACTAGTAAATCTCATCCTTTCACACATAGTTTTTATTCATAAATTGGAAGAAGAAAACAAGGTCTCCAGCTTTTCCAACTCCCAATCAGTTTCTCAACTTCAAATGAAAGTAGTTATTGAATTGCACTAGTTGAATAAATTGAAATGAAGAAAATATTTTCTCTCCATCGGCAGAAGTTACTGCAGTCAAAAACTAGCAGGGTGGATTTAAAAAATGATATATTTTTAATAGTTTTTTATATTTAAAGTGGCTCTTTTATTTTGTTATTATAGTTGCTTTTGTTTTTAAAAATAGACCAGTTTAAAATAAAATCTAAATTTAATATAAATGTGTTAAGACCTAATCTCTTAAAACGTTTAAATAAAAATAGATATGGTGAATCCATGAGTCTTTGTCAAAAACTTTGAGTTAAAGGCTTCTCTTCTTTATAAAGACAGACTCAGGAGGAAAATATCTAAAACTTTTGAGGCCAAGTTTTATAAATATGGCACAATGAGTCATGTACTGTATTAAGGGCTTGATCTGGGAGGGGCGGGGGGACTGGGACTGAACTCTTGGGTGCAGGAGATTGGCAAAATCATCACAGGCATTGGGATGCCGCCTCTGACTCCAGAAGACACCATCATTTCTCTCATCAGGATCATCCCCTAAGCTCTCCTAAGTGGTCTTATACTCCTTTTTATAGCTTCTCCCTCCCTAAGCGCTGATGGGCTCAGTTCTCAAAATTATGAATATTTATGACTCCACCTATCATTTACCATTTTCTAACATACAAAAATGTACAATTAATAAGAATCTGAAAATATTAAATTATATAATGGTGTAAATGAATGTATATAGTTATAGTTGTAAATCAACATGTCAAACAATAAGTATGCAACTTTTTTTAGAAAACAACAAGTACAAATGGAAAAGTTTATTAAAATTCATTATTTAAATTAAGACTTTCTATTTGGTGGTTTAAATCAATCCATCCCCAAAGCTGGTTTAGCACTTCAACAAACTCTGGTTCTAGATGCTTAACCAGAGACTTCCACTAGTTCAGTAATTTGACTTTCTTTAAAACTTCAGCAGTACAAATGTATTGCTTAATATTCATATTTTTATTTTAAGTTAAATGACTTTGCTAGACTGTTACATTTAGGCCTTAATGTAGGTTGTCATAATTTAATTTTTATTTTAAAGAGGTTTATTTTTAAAAACAAAAATTCATTTAATTTAAAATAAAAAATCCAATTTAAATTTTAAAAAAATCAATTTTATCCACCCTGAAAGGTAAGGAATAAATCAAAAGGGCAGAGTAGCATTCATCCTCCTTATCCCTATGTGACTATGCATCTCCCTTTCTCAGGGCACTTTCTACCTATTGGTAGGCTTTGGGCTCATGATCCAGTTATATCCCATCCTGATTACTGTGATCCTTCCATTCCAGCTGCCTCCATTTTCTCTCTGTTACAAGTCAACTGAAACACTAATATCAAGATAATCTACTTCTACTCTCACTCTGGCGGGATTTCTTTTCTTAAAATTTCTCCACTAGCTTTCCTCCTCCCTTCACACACAGTTCAAGCTTCTCTGCTCCTTCTGCCTACATTTCTACCCTAATCTCCTGCTCTCAGTCACACTGCCCTATACTCACTCTGCCCAAACTTCTCTCCCAGTCACTCCCTTTATTTCTTTTAACCCACTCCCTACTTAGTGCCTTCACAGGGCTTGCTCAGCTTTTCCTCTTTCAAAAAAGCTTCTAAATACCACCTCATTCTGTGATCACTTGGCTCTCATTCTGTTTGCTCTGTACTGTTCCAGCTCAAGCCCTCTGTTGGTTAGCCATCTGGGGAAGGGACCGTGTAATTTTTCTTTATTGGCACAGCTCCCTTTTCTCTCAGTGTAGTTTGCTTTGATGGCACCATACTAATAAATTTTTTTAAAAAACCAAATACCACATGTCACATCTCTTGGTTCCAGATATAGGCAGTTAAGCATAAGTGTCAAGGTTAAGAGCTGGAACAAAAGCTCATTGAAGTCAACTGGAGTCTTTCCGTTGACTTCAGTGGGCTTTGGATCAGGACCTAAGCAGACAAAGGCATTAACGCTCCTATATGGGAGGAAAATCTGACACAGGTAGTTGGAATGATGGTTGATTAACTGAAAGAACTCTATCCGCACCAACACACTACCAAATCCTTTAAATTCTCTGTACTTTATCCACACGTTCTGGATTATAAAGTGTCTGAAAACAAATGCCTAAAGTGTGATTTGTAAAGCATTGTGAACACTTGTGGTACTGTGTAAATATGAACCTGTAAATTCTTTGGACTAGGGACTTGTTATGTGTTGTTATAGTGCATAGAAAAATGGGGCCCAGGTCTATGACTGCACTCCTATGGCCTACCGCAATACAAACAATATTTACTAGGGCTGTCGATTAATCGTAGTTAACTCACAAGATTAACTTAAAAAAATTAATTGCGATTTAAAAAATTAATCACAATTAATTGCAGTTTTAATTGCTGTTAAACAATAGAATACCGATTGAAATTTATTAAATATTTTGGATGTTTTTCTACATTTTCAAATATTTGCTTTAAATTTACAGCACAGAATACAAAGTAAAAAGTGCTCACTTTATATTATTTTTATTACAAATAATTGCACTCTAAAAATGATAAACAAAAAAATAGTATTTTTCAATTCACCTTATACAAATACTATAGTGCAATCTCATTATCGTGCAAGTGCAACTTACGAATATAGATTTTTTTTGTTACATAACGGCTCTCAAAAACAGAACAATGTGAAACTTTAGAGCCTACAAGTCCACTCAGTCCCCTTCTTGTTCAGCCAATCACTAAGACAAATGAGTTTGTTTACATTTACGGGAGTTACTGCTGCCTGCTTCTTATTTACAATGTCACCTGAAAATGAGAGCAGGTGTTCGCATGGCACTATTGTAGCTGGCATTCCTAGGTATTTATGGGCCACGTATGCTAAACATTCATATGCTCCTTCATGCTTTGGCCACCATTCCAGAGGACATACTTTCATGGTGATGACGCTTGTTAAAAAAATAATGCATTAATTAAATTTGTGACTGAACTCCTTGAGGGAGAATTGTATATCTCCAACTCTGTTTTATGGCATTCTGCCATATATTTTGTGTTACGGCAATCTCAGATGATGACCCAGCACATGTTGCTCATTGTAAGAACACTTTCACTGCAGATTTGACAAAACACAAAGAAAGTACCAATGTGAGATTTCTGAAAGTAGCTATGGCACTCGACCCAAGGTTTAAGAATCTGAAGTGCCTTCCAAAATCTGAGAGGGACAAGGTGTGAAACATGTTTTCAGAAGTCTTAAAAGTGCAACAGTCCAATGCAGACACTACAGAACCCAAACCACCAAAAAAGAAAATCAACCTTTTGTTAGTGGCATCTGACTCAGATGATGAAAATGAATGTGCGTCAGTCTGCACTGCTTTGGATCATTAGCAAACAGAACCTGTCATCAGCATGGAAGCATGTCCTCTGGAATGGTGGTTGAAGCATGAAGGGAAATATGAATCTTTACTGCATCTGGCACGTAAATATCTTGCGACGCCAGCTACAACAGTGCCATGTGAACACCTGTTCTCACTTTCAGGTGACATTGTAAACAAGAAGCAGGCAGCATTATCTCCTGCAAATGTAAACAAACTTGATTGGCTGAACAAGAAGTAGGACTGAGTGGACTTGCAGGCTCTAAAGTTTTACATTGTTTCATTTCTGAGTGCAGTTATTTTTTGTACATAATTCTACATTTGTAAGGTCAACTTTCATGATAAAGAGATTGCACTACTGTACTTGTATTGGGTGAATTGAAAAACACTATTTTTGTTTCTTTTTTACAGTGCAAATATTTGTAATAAAAAATATGAAGTGAGCACTGTACACTTTGTATTCTGTATTCTAATTGAAATCACTATATTTGAAAATGAAGAAAACATCCAAAAATATTTCAATAAATGGTATTCTATTATTAACAGAGCGATTAATCATGATTAATTTTTAATCACACAATTAATTTTTTAATCGTTTGACAACCCTAATAACTACTAATAGATTGGCAGAGCTGAGGGTCTGAGAAGTTGGTTACTTTGAGGATGGGGAGAGGTGGAGGTTGAAAGAAGTCACTTCTCAGGGAGTGAAGGGAAGCGGGGGGCAGCAAAGAAATCTAACACACAAGCACTTCCTGTTATCTGCCCATGATAAAAAAAAAAGAATAAATAATTAAAATTAAAATACACTCTCTTTCTTGTGTTTAAATGAAGGCTATCTTGGGAAAATCTAGGAGACCCCCATTCAACACTACATATGTGCTAACAGTCCTGGAAAAGCCATGGGTGAAATACACTTAAAGCTACAGCAGTGCTTTTATTTTGATTAGTTCCTTGTGAGAAGTGTTCACAGTTCTCCTTGCTTTTAGAATTAATACTTACCACTTATAAAGCATTTTTCCATTTTATCTTTTTTAGGCTTCAATCTTAAAAGGATATAATACATCTCGCAGTAGTAGACATATATGTTGTTAGTAAAAGGTGACAGATGCCTCAGTAGGTTCTGTCTATTAGAGTTGGTCAAAAAATTTAAAAAGGAAAATTTTGAAGTTATTCTAGTCTTGCAAGTTTTGAAAAGAAATTACTTTTCATTATTTATTTTCAATAAATTTTTTCTTGAATACATTTTGTTTTCCAGGATTTTTTTTTCCCCCCTTTCCTCTCCTCCACCCTAGGTTCCTCCTTTGAGAGGGTGCAGGCCCAGTGCACCGGTGTCTCATGAGTACAGCATTCCAACTGGGCTTAAAAGAGGGTACTTGCGCCATAAAGGGAAGAGAGATGTGGTGAGTCAGGGCTGCTTGTGGGGAGGAGGAGACTGGCAGGAGGTGAGTGCTGCCAGAGCCAGAAGGTATTTCCTGGGGAGGAGGCTGAAGGCAAGGAGAGCAGCAAGTGGAGTTTGCCAGCTGTCCTCTCTGAGCCAGGGCCAGAGGAGGCAGGAGAGCAGCTGAGGAAACTTCCTGCTGGCTCTAAGCCAAAAAGCCCATGGCCTGAGAGGGTTGAAGGCTGGGGAAGAGCAGCTTACCCTCTAATGTCTCCACCTCGGAGAGATGGGCCAAGGAGAACAGTGAAAGGGCCAGGGGAGGGAGAGTTGCTTCGCTTGCGAGGATGATCTCCCCACAGAGAGGCTGCTGGGGTTCCTGCTGGGGTTCCTGCTGGGAAGGGCAGGGGTGGCTGTCCTGGCAGAAGGATGGAAGAGAACCAGTAAGGAGCCTAGGTATGGCAGAAGACACCAGGTATGGTGAGAATGCTCTCACAGCAGAGATGCGGGGGGAGGAGAGGTGTTCCCACAAGGAAGAGCAGGGTTTTAAGGACTACTTGCCCTGGGGATGATATGGACTATGTTTTCCTGTGAAAATTTTCAACCAGCTCTACTCTTTATGCTCAGGGCAGGCTTGCGCATGTAACTCACACTAGGAGAATTAGTAGGGCTACATGAACAAGTCTGCTAGAGCTGCCAACTAGAGGATGTAGTCCTACAGCCCAAGAAGTAAACATTCATGCTTTCAACAGTGAAGGTTCCATGTGCAGATACCACTGCTGGTTAAAGCAAGGTCAGTTACAGATGGTTCCTGAGATGCATAGGTATGAGACTTTCACTCACTGTAGACCATGATCTAATTACAACTCTTTCTGCTGTCTGACTTGTATATTGCTAGACTATTCATTTTGGTGTATGCAAATCGATTTGATGTTTTCCAAATAATAAGGAGGGCTTGAAAAGAAAAAAAAAGGGGGGGGGGGGGAAGAGGCCCTGATAGGCAGCCGTGAAGGAACATGGTCTGAGCAAACTTTGAAGTATCTAATTCTAAATTGGGCTCATGTGAGAACATTTGAAAGTAACAGAAATGAAACCATAGAATTAACTAAGTTAATGACTCGTGGGTTTCTCTCAACTTTTGGAACCCTTCTTCTATAAACTCTGGTTGTTATAAAAGTTTATTTACTTCAAGGCAACAATGGAAGCTGAGAGGCAAAGGCCTGCCTTATGGGAAATCAAAACAAGTGATCACCAGGAGCACAAAGATGGAAGGGGCTTGATCATCTGCAAACATGAAATGAGTGGGTTTTTGTCTGTAGGTTTTTTCGGGGGGAGGGAGAGAGGAGAGATGGGAAACAAAGAGTTATTACCCTATCTCTTTTGTCCTCTTCACTGAAAAAGATATGCTGACCTCTGGCACCATCTTGGTACCTATGGCCCCAATCCAGCAAGACACTTAAGGATGTGCCTGTGCAATAGAACTACATGTGTGCTTAAAGTTATGCACACGTGTAAGTGCTTCACTGGACCAGGAGGCGGCATTTCTAACCCCACAAGGCCAGACTTTCATGTCACCAGATATCTTATGATTATGCATCAAGTGTTTCTGCTTATTATTAAAACAAAGTAGCACATTCTTTAATCACAGATGTTAAGCAAAGCCTCCAAATCCATCTCGATCTAGGGAAGTGAGTAGGGTACAACTGATGTCATGAGACCCATGTTCTGTTCCTGGCTTGGCCATTGTTTTCCTATTGTTTTGCTAAAACTCTCAGTGCCTTAGTTATACAAAGTTCAAAACAGGGATAATAGCGACCCTCCTGTTTGTAAAAAGGCTTTTAGATCTACAGATGAAAAGTGCTAAACAAATGCAAAGCAGTGGTATTATTAATAAAAAAAAAGGAGGAATTAAAAACCTCATTGAAATGTTGATAGGCCCTCCAAAGTAAGTTGCATTTTATGTATGACTGGATCACATTGTTGGGACAGCATACTGCCTAGTGGCAATACTCTTCACACTTCCATGAATCACCTCCATCACTGGTTAGCATTAGTAGAAGGAAGCATTCTGTGCAACCTAAGCAGAAAGGAGTCCCATGTGTCCTCTCAAAGTGTGACCCATCTGGCCAAGTAAGAAAGGTCTTTGAAGGGAGGTATGTGCAAATCTCACCCAAGTGGATGGCAGCTATGTTGCAGGGCCCTGAGTGGAATGGGAGGATGCAAAGGAGACAGACACATAATCATGTGTGAAGATAGGCAAAAAATCCCCACAAAAACAAGGAAAAATCTATTCCTCCTCCCTTCCCAAATGTCCAGTTCTCATGACAGATAACTACAGAAGACACCATCTAGGATTCTAACAGTATTTATATCCCATTGTTTTCCACTGATTATTTGTTTAAGAAAAAGAAAGTTGCTTCATATGATTTAATGATAAATCTACAATCATGAACTGTGTTGGGGAACTGCAACAAGTTACTAACACTCATTTTGTGGCTTCAATAATCTGGATCCTCTAGCTACCACAAGACCCTTCCAAATATGCCCCAAATACCGTACGTATGTGACTAGTTGCGAGGCAGCTCAAAATTAAACACTGAGTGCTATAGGGAAAAAAGGAAGGAGGAGGACAGGTTACTGTTCGGATATAGATATTCAGGACTGTCTATAAAGGCCTATAGTCTAAGAATTTAGGTGTATTCTTATCACTTGGCTAGTTAGAGGTATAAAAGAAAGAATCAAAGTCACTGTCTGCTGATGTAAGGTCCTTCTCTTACTGTGACAGTCTGAGGCCCTGTTCTTAGGCTAAGGTCTTTGGCTAAGCAGCAGAGGCAGCCACAAGCTGGGAAGCGACCGGTCACCTCCTCACATTCCAAACTAGTCACATTGAAATAAGGTGCTATTGGGCTGTTAGGAATACAGTCCTGACCTGATAGTGCCTATCACCTCCAGAGAAAGGGAAGTGCCTAGAAGATGTAAAAGGAAATTTAGTTTGATAGCATCCTGTCTGGCAAGAACTCACTTATCAATAGCTGGGATGTGAAATCCTCATTGCTTTGGTGTTCTATCATTGTAGTCCCCATTTCCCTATTGTTTGTCTGTATAATCTCTGTCTGGTTCTGTGATTGTTTCTGTCTGCTGTATAATTAATTTTGCTGGGTGTAAGCTAATTAAGGTGGTGGGATATAATTGGTTAAATAATCATGTTACAATATGTTAGGATTGGTTAGTTAAATTTCAGTAAAATGATTGGTTAAGGTATAGCTAAGCAGAACTCAAGTTTTATTATATAGTCTACAGTCAATCAGGAAGTGTGGGGGGGAAATGGGAACAGGGAATGGGGAAATTGAAATCATGTTTTGCTAAGGGAGGGAATGGGAACATGGACACAGGTAAGGCTCTGTGATGTCAGAGCTGGGAAGGGGGACACTAAGGAAGGAAACTGGAATCATGCTTGCTGGAAGTTCACCCCAATAAACATCGAATTGTTTGAACCTTTGGACTTCGGATATTGTTGCTCTCTGTTCATGCGAGAAGGGGAAGTAAGTGGGTGAAGGAATAAGCCCCCTAACAGTTACTTAGCATGATGCTCATTCAAAGTTGTTTAGATGTTTGTCCTTACTGATTTTATAAATGAGCATGGGCAACAGAGATTTTAGAACTGTGCAAATGCTGTAGGATTTGCCTTGTAAAAGGATTTTGCAGACTGAACTGTTTAGCCCAGTTGTCAGGGGTTAGAGGTGAATCCATCCAGTCAGACTACCTTGGAGGTCTGAGTCCAAACTTCATCCTCCAAGGGTAATATTGCTCTTTCCCCACCTCACTTAAACATCCTTCAAGCCCTCAGACCTCACTGAAGAGATCTAAGATAAAAAAATAAAATAGGTAAAGTTGTCCTAGGAACTCATTGAGGCAAGAAAGAGACCAGCGCAAGGACAGGAAGAGAAGGCTGCACAGAATTGGAGCTTGCATGGATTTGTAAAATCCTCATGAACGTGGAATATATTGAACCTTGAACCTAAACTAAGTTTGAATAAGTTTGAGGCTTGATGCAGATGTTTTGCAGAACTCTGATAAATGAAGGTGAATGTTGAAGTAAGAGAAATCTCAAGCAACAAAGTCGATTGTTTATTTTTCTTTTCAGTCCATTGTCAAATTTACTTTGTCCCCCTAAAGCCCAGCACTGGCATTTCCTGCATCTGGGTGATGACGGCAGTCTCTTGTACACCACATAAAACAGATTTTAAATTTTGAAAGCACTCCTGGCCTTTTTTCTCTCTGGATATATACCCCTCCAGTGCAGGGGAATATTTGCATTTTCCTGATGCAATTGACATTCATCTTTAAGGTATATAAACAATGTGATTTTAATCTGTCTGTCTACAAAATGGACAGCCACAACCCTCATTAGAAATAAAGCTTTATTTAAAACAAATAGCCCTTGAAATCAATGCAATCAGTGCTGTAAAAGGCCTGGCAATAGCACAGAGAGCTTTTGTATTGTGAGTCTTAATTTAAATAATTAAAAAATAAATAAATAAATAAAATATAAATAAGATAGTCCCTTAAAGAATATCAACATTACTACTTAAAAAAAAGGTGAAATGATTGCTTTCCTTTCTGTGGCAAGGCTGTTCTAATAAATGGTGTTCAGAAAGTGGCCAAGAAGTTCCAAATGCTGAATGCCATTGCAGAGCCCAGTTCAATATGGAAGAAATTCTCCTCCCAGCAAGATCTGACTAACAGTGATAATGTTGTTGGCTATGACTCTGCAGTTTGTTTTAATATTTTGCAAATGCAGGAGAAATGCAAATTTGGAAAGTTGCCAGATTTCATGGGGATCTGAAGATTAAATAATGCCTAATAATAATTATTTGATTATGCCAAAGCATGTTACACATATTAACTCTCAGATCGCCCCTAGAAAGTATACAGGTATTATCCCCATTTTACAGATGGGGGACATGAGGTTAAAGTGATTTGCTCAAACCCACATCAGTGCCAGAACAGATTAAACCAAAAATCTGCAAGCCACAAAGTCCTCTGTTTATACCACATAATCAAAAAGATTTTGAAGAAAGAGAGTTAGGGCCCAATCCTGCAAACCCATACTAACGTGACTGGCTTTCCAAGGGCTAACCATATGTGTAAGTGTTTGCAGGACCAGACCCATAACCAGCTCAACTTTAAATATCACTGCTTTGTAATTTTGTTGTACGGTTGGCTGTTTGATTTGGTCTCTTCATAACCCTGTTGGAGCTCCAAGGATCCTGGTCCCTATTCATCATTACCTTCTCCTTGTGTGGTCATTAGTGCCCGATTCAGTAAGCACATAGTCACATGCCTAAGTTTAAGTACACAAGTAGTTCCATTGACTTCATTTTGGACTACTCACGTGCTTACAGTTAGGCAAGTAATTAAGTCCTTGCTGAGTTGGGGTCTTTCATCAGTACAGAAATTGACTTTGCTCCCACTTTGCACTGGTGTCAGTGACTAGACAAGATGCAAAGCAATGATGAATTGGGCCCCCCTGACATTAACAGGCCCCCCACACCATCACTCCCCATCTCCCATCGAAAACAAATGCATCCACACCCTCATGTCCTCTGGTTTGGCCACTCCCTCTTTCCATAACAGGACTGAAAAGGAATTATTCTTGAGCTTGTCAGGGCTATTCCTTGTCTAATGATGCAAGCCTGAGTAACACAAGGCATTCTCTCCTCTGTGCTATCTAGGGAACTACATATACGTTACCTTCACAAAAAACTACCAGTGACCAGGAAGCTAAGCAGATGTATATTATTGATGGTACTTTCCCCACCCACAAAAGACAAACTTTCTATTTATACTTAGATTTATCTTTGGTAGTTAATTTATTATTCCATAGTTATATCTTCTGTGGACACATTCTTTCAAATGCTTTGTGCTAAAGGGTCCCACTATGCATTAGGAGGTATTGTTATAGAATATTTATGTCATTTTTGCTTTATAATGGTAGAAAGTGCCTGCTTTCATTCAGACAACCAGCATAAAGAAAAATAACTACAGTAACTAAATATATTGCAATAAAACTGCCCTATATCATTTACAATTTTATGCAATTCTACTTTAAATAAAATGCTTTGGCTATTGTAGTATTTAGGCCTGGTCTTGCAAGTGGTCTCCATTGGGGTTGATTTCCAGAGGTGCTTAGAATTCAACTCCAGATGCCATCAGAGAGAGTTGTGGGTGTGTGACATCTCTGCAAATGAGACTCAGGCCTTATCTACACTACAAGGAAATTCGAACTAAGCTACACAACTTGAGTTACGTGAATAGTGTAACTCAGATCGACGTAGCTTAGACCTACTTACCACGGAGTCCACACTACGCAATGTCGATGGGAGAGCATCTACTACACTCCCCTACTCTTCTCGATCCGGTGAAGAACAGGAGTCAACGGGAGAGCAATCTGCTGTCGATTTAGCGGGTCTTCACTAGACCAGCTAAATCGGCCACCAATGCATTGATCGCCACTCATTGTTCCCCCAGTAAGTGTAGACAAGCCCTTAATGTCTTCTTAATGAGACTACTTACATGAATATGGACTACCCACAAAAATGAAGATTATTGGGCCCTTAGTTCTTTATATTCACCATTGCAACACATGCTAAGTAAACATTACTAACAATAATAAAAAACACATGCTCATTATTTTAATGTATTCTCAAACTGTTCAAACACTTCCGCTGTGCATCAGATGTATAGTAATAAAATAGGGGGATTTGTATGACTTTACAAAAAATATTAGACTATAATTAGCACACCATGAAAATTTGTTATATTAATATCTATATGACTCAGCTGTTAACACTCTAGCAACTAAACAGAAGTGCATATGGGTCCAAGTTTCAGGATGATATGCTATGCCAATTGTTAATACTGAACCTATGGGCCTATCACTACAAACATTCCTTTATAAAACTTGTTTTGTATTCTGTGTGAGTTCCACATGAGCAGGATTGGGCCATTATGCTATCAGATCTCATGCTGTAATATTTGAGCCATATCCTCAACTGGTATAAATCACTATAGCACCATTGACTTAAATGGACCAATGTTAATTTACACCAGTTGGGGATGCGGCCTTTTTCCCCCCTAAGAGAGCTGAACTCCACAAGCAGATTGGAGTAACTGTAGCAGGTAATCAAGAGCTATTACGGTTGCATTAGAGAAGTGATACTAACTAAACCCATTAAATTGAAGGAAACAAGAAACAACCCCCAAGTAGTCATTAACAAATTATTCCTAACCAGGTGTCACTTAGAAAAATAATAGCTTTACTTATTCTTTATCATTCATCAGTAAAATGCTGACTTTTTACATACAGTAAACACAATTTAAGCAGATGGTAAGCTCTCAGAGGGCACAATACATATACTTAAATAAATCAATGTTGCTAGACATAAAGCTTTGCATTGATAGTCAGCGGAATTTGTGGCGCATCTTCTTTACATGATTTACTGTCATGCTGAGAAAACAAGCCCAAGATCTAAGTCTAACTGATTAAACTCTATGTACTCTTTGGAAGAATAGAGCTCACACACTCTTATACTGGAGAAGAGTCACTGCCATCTACCACACACTATTACTTAAAGAGAAATATATCTCCAATATATCTCCAACAAAATACTTTTGTTATATGGCATTTCAGGATATTCAGTGTTTCTTTTTTAATGTCTAGGATGAACACATAGAAGAACAAAATAATTTAATAGCCTAAGCCAGGGGTAGGCAAACTATGGCACACATGCCGAAGGCGGCACGCGAGCCGATTTTCAGCGGCACTCACACTGCCTGGGTCCTGGCCACCGGTCCCCAGAGCTCCGCCGCTGGCCTGGGGTACTGGCCGCTGGCCCCCTGCCAGCTGGGGTTCCATCTGCCGGCGCCGCTCAGCCCGCTGCCAGCACCAGGTCCCGGCCACCAGTCCAGGGGGCTCCGTTGCTGGCCTGGGGTACCGGCCGCCAGCTCCCTGCCAGCTGGGGTTCCATCTGCCGGCCCCGCTCAGCCCGCTGCCAGCACCAGGTCCCGGCCAGTGTCTGGAGGGCTCCGTTGGTGGTCTGGGGTACCGGCCACTGGCCCCCTGCCACCTGGGGTTCGGTCCGCCGGCCCCGCTCAGCCCGCTGCCAGCCCGGGTCCCAGCCACTGGTCCAGGGGTCTCTGCTGCCAGCCTGGGGTCCTGGCTGCCAGCCCGGGGCTCTGCAGCCGCCCCCAGCTGTGGCCCACTGGCCCAGCCTGGGGCAGTGAGGGGTGCAGACAGGGGCAAGAGGGAGCACAGCTCAGCAACCCCACCTTAAAAATTGTTCCAGCGCCACTGCATTCAGATATTTTTAAGTCCTGATTTGCTGCTTACATCACTATCACGCAATGTGGAACAGCGCACTATGTTTAACGTTGAAATTAGAATGTACACGCAAGGACTGGAATCAGAATTTTCTGACAGATTTCAAGATTTCCAGAGATTTGGCCCAATGCTTTCTTTTCTAATTAAACCTGAAAAGTTCAATGACAGCAATTTGAATTTGTCTGTATTTCAGTGGATGGGTGCTGAAGATTTTGAAATGCAGCTCATTCAGTTAAAAAGCTCAGAATTGTGGACATCAAAGTTTGGAGATCTGCGGAGTGCACTTGAAGCTACCAAGAGGATCATGGGACCTCTATTCTGACCTGCTGGACATCTCTGCCCATGAAAATAAACTGTTTGAAGAAAATTGCGTTTGCAATGCTTGCAGCATTTTGATCCACATACTTGTGTGAACCGGTATTTTCATACATGAAATCTGTCCTCTGACCCTCTCGGAGCCAGTTAACAACTGATCACTCAGAAGCCTGTGTGCAGCTTAAAGTATCCAAATATGTGCCAGACACTGGAAAACTCAGCAAGTAAAAGCAAGGGCAAGGATCACACTAAACTGATAAGATCTGCATTTTAATTTAATTTTAAATGAAGCTTCTTAAACATTTTTAAAACCTTATTTACTTTACATACTACAATAGTTCAGTTATATATTATAGACTTATAGAAAGATACCTTCTAAAAACATTAAAATGTATTACTGGCAGGCAAAACCTTAAATTAGGGTGAATAAATGAAGACTCGGCACACTACTTCTGAAAGGTTACCGACCCCTGGCCTAAGTCTTGATCCTCCAAAGACTTACACATGCAGGTGACCTTAAAAAGGACTAAATGTTGGGGGTGGGAGATAGAAGGTTACAATAGGGTCACAAAAACAAAAGGAGTACCCGTGGCACCTTAGAGACTAACAAATTTATTAGAGCATAAGCTTTCGTGAGCTACAGCTCACTTCATCGGATGCATTTGGTGGAAAAAGCAGAGGAGAGATTTATATACACACACACACACACAGAGAACATGAAACAATGGGTTTATCATACACACTGTAAAGGAGAGTGATTACTTAAGATAAGCCATCACCAGCAGCGGGGGGGGGGGGGGGGGGGGGGGGGGGGAGGAGGAAAACCTTTCATGGTGACAAGCAAGGTAAGCTAATTCCAGCAGTTAACAAGAATATCAGAGGAACAGTGGGGGGTGGGGTGGGAGGGAGAAATACCATGGGGAAATAGTTTTACTTTGTGTAATGACTCATCCATTCCCAGTCTCTATTCAAGCCTAAGTTAATTGTATCCAGTTTGCAAATTAATTCCAATTCAGGAGTCTCTCGTTGGAGTCTGTTTTTGAAGTTTTTTGTTGAAGTATAGCCACTCTTAGGTCTGTGATCGAGTGACCAGAGAGATTGAAGTGTTCTCCAACTGGTTTTTGAATGTTATAATTCTTGACGTCTGATTTGTGTCCATTCATTCTTTTGCGTAGAGACTGTCCAGTTTGGCCAATGTACATGGCAGAGGGGCATTGCTGGCACATGATGGCATATATCACATTGGTAGATGCGCAGGTGAACGAGCCTCTGATAGTGTGGCTGATGTGATTAGGTCCTCTGATGGTGTCCCCTGAATAGATATGTGGACAGAGTTGGCAACGGGCTTTGTTGAAAGGATAGGTTCCTGGGTTAGTGGTTCTGTTGTGTGGTGTGTGGTTGCTGGTGAGTATTTGCTTCAGATTGGGGGGCTGTCTGTAAGCAAGGACTGGTCTGTCTCCCAAGATCTGTGAGAGGACAACAGCAGAAGAATCTGCTCAATATCTTAAGTGCCTATATACAAATGTAAGGAATATAGGAAATAAACTGAAAGAACTTGAAGTGTTTGTTCCAAAACTAAATTATGATTTAGTTGGCATCACAGAGACTTGGTGGGAAATCTCATTACTGGAATATTGGTATAAAGGGGTATAGCTGTCCAGGAAGGACAGGCAGGGGAAAAGGGAAGAGGTGTTGCTTTATATATCAGGAATATATACACTTGTTCTGAGGTCCAAAAGGAGGTGAGTTGAAAGCGTCTGAGTGAAGATAAATGTGGAACAAACCCAGGGCAATGTTAGGGTAGCGGTCTATTATAGACCACCAAATCAGAAGGAGATGGTGGATGAGGTATTTCTAGAACAAATAACAGAAATATCCAAAACACAAACCTGGCAGTAATGAGGGACATTAACTACCCAGATATCCATTGGAGAAGTAATAAAGCAAAACACAAAATGGGCAATAAGTTCTTGGAATGTATTAGGACAATGTTTTGTTTTAGAAAGTGAAAGAAGTAACCAGGGAGACAGCCATTTTAGACTTGATTCTAACTAACAGTTGCAAATCTGAAGGTGGAAGGCAATTTGGGTAAAAGTGATCAGGAAATTATAGATTTCATGATTCCAAGGTAAGGAAGGAGTGAGAGGAGCAGAATAAGGACAATGGACTTCAAAAAAGCAAACTAAACAAACTCACACAACTGGTAAGTAAGGGCCTATTGGAAGAAAATCTAAAGAAAAAAAGCTCAGGAGAGCTGGAAGTTTCTCAGGGAGGCAATTAAAGGCGTGACAACAAACTATCCCGATGTGAAGGAAAGATATGCAGAATAGTAAGAGGCCCATATGGCTCCATCAGGTGCTCTTTAATTATCTGAAAAATCAAATAGGAATCCTACAAGAAGTGGAAACATGGATGAATTGCTAAGGAGTACAAAAGAATAGCATAGGCATGTAGGGATAAAAATCAGAAAGGCTAAGGACAAAAGGAGTTGCATCTAGCAAAGGACATAAAAAGCAATAAGAAAAGGAGGTTCTATAAATATATTAGGAACAAGACAAAGAAAACCATGGGTCCTCTACTTAACATTGGGAAGGCTGTGGTTTTTAATCTATTTTGCTTCATTAAAAAGGTAAATTGCTACCAGATACTCAACACAATATTAACAACAAGGGGGAAGGAATGTAAGCCTAAATAGGGAAATAACAGGTTAAAGAATAATTAGATCAGTTAAACATATTCAAATCCACATGGCTTGATGAAATCCACCCTAAGGTACTTAAGGAACTAGCTGAAACAATCTCACAATGGTCAGCAATGATCAAGAACTCATGGAGGATGGGTGAGGTAGGACTAGAGAAGTGTAAAATTATTATATCTTTAAAAAGGGAAACAAAGAGGACCCAGGGAATTATAAACCAGTCAGCCTAACTGTCAAGGTTCGTTCCCCACTCTGAACTCTAGGGTACAGATGTGAGGACCTGCATGAAAGACCCCCTAAACTTATTCTTACCAGCATATGTTAAAAACTTCCCCAAGGTACAAACTTTTCCTTGTCCTTGAACAGTATGCTGCCACCACCAAGTGTTTTAAACAAAGAACAGGGAAAATGGAGATATCTTCCCCCAAAATATCCCCCCAAGCCCTATACCCCCTTTCCTGGGGAAGGCTTGATAATAATCCTCACCAGTTAGCACAGGTGAACACAGACCCAAACCCTTGGATCTTAAGAACAATGAAAAATCAATCAGATTTTTAAAAGAAGAATTTTAATTAAAGAAAAGGTAAAAGAATCACCTCTGTAAAATCAGGATGGTAAATACCCTTACAGGGTAATCAGATTCAAAACATAGAGAATCCTTCTAGGCAAAAACTTAAGTTACAAAAAGACACAAAAACAGGAATATACATTCCCTCCAGCACAGCTTATTTTACCAGCCATTAAACAAAAAGAAAAGCTAATGCATTTTCTAGCTAGATTACTTACTAACTTAACAGGAGTTGGAAGGCTTGCATTTCTGATCTGTTCCTGGCAAAAGCATCACACAGACAGACAGAACCCTTTGTTCCCCACTTCCCCGCCAAGATAAATCCATTGGATAAATCCATGTGGACAAAAAAAAGATACTGAAACAAATTATTAAAACAATCAGTAGGCAAGCATTTAGAGGATAATAGGGTTATAAGGAATAGTCCACATGGATTTATCAACACATCATGCCAAACCAACCTAATTTCATTTTTTTTGACAGGGATACTGGCCTAGTGGATAGAGGCAGGCTGTAGACATGATCTATCTTGGTTTTAGTAAGCCTTTTGATTCAGTCCCAAATGACATCATCAAACAAACTAGAGAAATTTTGTCTACATGAAATTACGAAAAGGTGAGTGCACAACTGGTTGAAAGACCATTCTCAAAAAGTAGTTATCACTGATTCACTGTCAAATTGGGGGACATATCTAGTGGGAACCCACAGAGTCTGATACTATTCAATATTTTTATTAATGACTTGGATAATGGAGTGGAGAGCATGCTTATATAATTTGCAGATAACTCCAAGATGGGAAGGGTTGCAAGCAGTCTGGAGGAAGGATTAGAATTCAAAATGACCCTGACGAATTGGAGAATTAGTTTGAAATCAACAAGATAAAAGTCACTAAAGACAAGTGCAAAGTACTACACTTAGGAAGGAAAAAAATCAAAAGTACAATACAAAATGGGGAATAACTGGCCAGGCAGTAGTTCTGTTGAAAAGGACCTGACGGTTATATTGGATCGCAAATAGAAAATGAGTCAACAATGTGATGCAGTTGCAAAAAAGGCTAATGTCATTCCAGGGTGTATTAACAGAAGTGGCATATGTCAGATACAGGAGGTAACTGGCCCCTCTACATGGCACTGGTGAGGCCTCAGCTGAAGTATTCTGTCCAGTTCTGGGCATCAAACTTTAAAAAAGATGTTCAAAAATTGAAGAGAGTTCAAAGGAAAGTAACAAAAATGATAAAAGGTTTAGAAAACCTGATCTATGAGGAAAGTTTTTAAAAAACTGGGCATGTTTAGTCTTAAGAAAATAAGATTGAAAGGGGGGACCAGATTTCAGTCTTCGAATACATTAAGGGCTGTTATAAAGAGGACAGTGATCAATACTTCTCAATTTACACTGAAGGCAGGAAAAGAAGCAATGGGTTTCATCTGCAGCAAGGGAGATTTAGGTTAGATATTAGGAACAAAGGATAGTTCAGCACTGGAATAAGCTTCCAAGAGAGGTTGTGGAACCCCTGTCATTGGAGGTTTTAAGAACAGCTGTCAAGGAGGGTCTAGATTTACTTGGTACTTCCTCGGTGCAGGTGGCTGGACTACATCACCTCTTGAGGTTCCTTCCAGACCTCTATTTCTATGGCTCTGGGTGCTTAACTTTACTCAATATGAGTAGCCCCGTTGGCTTAAAAGGGACTTCACACATGGTTAACTTTATGCACTGTGAGTAGTCTTGGCAGGATCAGGCCCATAATGTATGCAGGCAAGAAATGGATACTTTAATAATCTTACTTTGGACTAAATCCTACTGCAAAAATTTACAGCCTAATCAGGAATCATAACTAAATTATGTGCCGGTGAAATGCCTAGAGTTTCCTAAACTGAACTGGAAATGAGTTATATTTTATTGGTTGATGCTTTAAAAAGTTATTTGTGTAGAAAAATGCAACTGATAAACTTCATCTCTGAAACAGAATGACTGTAGTTGAAAGTATGTTTATTTTAGTCTCAGAGAGGCATTGTGGGTGATCTATTTAAAAAAGTTCTCTGTCACAGGAAGCTAACAAAGCTGTTTCTTTAGCTCATCTGGCAAGGCTCTTGACTGGGTAAGCAGGAGACCCTGGTTAATTCCCACCTCTAGCTTCCTCCTGTAGATGAATTTCACTGCCATGCATGCCCACTTATTTAGTGAAGCACATGCTGGCAGCAGCCTCTGCTGGTGAATGTGTGCACAGAAAATGTCACATCTGGATAACGTGAAAAAAGCAGACTGTTTTATTTTCATCATTTACAATCCACTTAATAGATTAAATTTGAGTGAATGACTTTGTACTATGTAGGTAGCGCATCTTTATGTCCATAAAGACATTACTGAAAAACAAAAACCCAGTTTGCTGTGAAGTTTTGCCAATTTTATGCTTACATTAGCATAACAGTTTGCATGAAAGTGCTACAGTTCTTCCAACCCCCCAAAGCAAGCAGCCTGTGAGAAGAATGGGGTGATAAACTAGCCCCATTAAGGGCAAACTCCAGTAGGCTTCCAGTTCTTTCCAAATTAATCTATAAAGGTGGCTGAATGAAAATGCAATTTGTGTATAGGTGAGGCAGGGATCATAACCACATTTACGAGATGCCAGGAAACAGAAATAAAGCAAGGAAAGGACACATACATATAGACTTCAATCAGTGTGTAGAAGCCGGGACAACAAACATTGATTTTTATTGGCTATGGCATATCAGATTAGAAGAACATACATATTTATTTTATTTTAGATAGAACATGAATGGGGAAGAAAGTTACTGGACTGATGCAAACTGATATCAAATGTAAGGCAGAATATAGAGGGAAGACTCATTAAAGTTACTGATTTCACATTCCAACACCAATGTGTTTGTTGTTGCTTTAATTTGATGGGCAGAGGGTTGCTGAATGAAGATCATTTTTCCAACTCGTGATTTGTATAAATAATTTGAACCTTCATTACCCACCTCATTTTAGTTTTTACATAAATATTTTTTCAAGGCTTTAGAAACACAGAAATTAAAAATATCCTAGTGATCAGTGCCAGCACAACATGTTCTCTGTGTGTGTGTATGTAAATCTCTCCTCTGTTTTTTCCACCAAATGCATCCGATGAAGTGAGCTGTAGCTCACGAAAGCTTATGCTCTAATAAATTTGTTAGTCTCTAAGGTGCCACAAGTACTCCTTTTCTTTTAGCACAACTGTAGAAAGAGGAATCTGGCTTAACAGCAAATCAATTTGCTACTTGATTTTTTTATTCATCTAGCACAAAAGAATTGTCTACCCAAGACATCCACTACAAAAAAATAGATAAATAACATTTTTAAAATAGAAATTTATTTCAGAATTATGGTGTGATTTTTATAGCACCAAAATCAAATCTTGTTTACTCTTTACAGTGAAGAAATCGGCTGGTTTTTTGCTTTTCTGAACACAGAACAGCTTCACTGGAGTAGAGATTCACTTTAACCAACATGACACTTGCACTTTGGAATTGAAAGACAGATTGTTTCAGTGCATTCTGCTCACTAGGGAGGAAGTTCCATTGCAAGGGATATTAACATGGATGGGTGAACTTGATCCTAATGAGTTGGGAGGAGCTGAAGATGTTGTTGATCCTGAAACATCTCCTGCCCTCCCACATCCCCAATACTTCCCATTACGTTTGTCAGTGGTCTCCTGGTGGGCGAGAAGAGGGTGGCTAATGAAACAACTCCACTCCTCCACTATCTTCTCAGGACACAAACTACCTCCCTGCCAGGAAGGGAAAGCCCACCTCCCACCATTAATCCAGGAACAAGTTCCTTAGAAGCAGGCCTCTGCACACATACTCGTTCCCATCCCCCACTCCATAGCTGAGAAACCTATATTACTCTCCCCCTTTCACTGATACGGCTCTTTCTGCCTCTGCTTAGCAGAAGCACTGCTTAGGTTCAGGGGCACCTAACATCTGGGAAGTTCCTGGACACAGTTATCCCTATCTCAGTGCTCAAGGGACGTCTTGCCCTTAGGGAACTGCAGCAGGACAGAGTGGTTTCCAGCTCTTACTGCTAATACAGAAGAAGAGGAAGGCCACCAATCCAGAGGATATTCTGTTTTGCTTGAAGAGACAATAGCCCATCTTGGTAACCAAGGGTTCAGATAGAAAGAAGTAACAGAGATGTAGGCTTCTGGCAATCAAGCAGTCCAGAAAACAAAAAAATTAGAGAGGTAATCTCAAGGCCTCTTATAGAGATGCTTTATGAGGAGGAGGTGGTTCTTCTTCCTTTCCCACAGGAAACAGGATGGAGGGTTGTATGTACTCTCCTCTAGCCTTCATTCTGCTTAAGTCAGGAGTAGAACATGTGGGGAGAGCTCGGACTGCAAGCTCTTCTGGCACAAAACTGTGTTTTGCCAGCTGTAAACAGAATAGAGGTTCAATTTGCATTCCTAATTTTGACCCCTCCATGTTTGAGTGAGCTCAGAACTAGGCAAAACTAGTTTGCCATGTTTCAGTTTGCAGTCAATTTACAGTGCTCTGTTTCTACTAAATGTAATATTGATGGAACTCGGAGCTCTGTGACTGCTTTTGAAACATATTGCTTTTAAGCAAAGATTGCAACAAAGTGATGACATGAACAACACAAGTGAAAGTGTGCCTGCTTTCTCTGCTATACACAATGTGGTAGATATATTTTTTCCACCTACATTTGAATTTTACATAAGGTCTTTAAAGCAGACTTAAAATATATATATCCAAACATAAACCGCATTCTGCTGAACAGAAGGACACAAAAATTAACTCAGGAAATTCATCTTCTCCCAACCCCCACTCCTAAGTGGCTTTACCCAGGCTGTTTTTGAAACTCTCCTAAAATCCTCTGGCCTTTAAATAGTGGCCCAAGTTCTCACTTTCTCTGTATTTATAGCTTCACAATCTTCCAGTGTTAATAAAAGGTTTAGTTCTTCACATGAGATTCTTTTCAGACTACAGATTGTGGGTTTGATGCAAGGCTGGGTGCTACCTAGAATTTGGCTGAAAGAAGTAATATACGTAGGCGTTTGTTTTTAAACCATAGTTTGCCCACAGTGCCAGAGTTTCTGTCTAGTCTGCTGCAAAATATGAAATGTGTGCAAACTCTCTTCATGGCATGAATCTAGTAAGTCCCTCCTACAACTAACACTAAAGATTAGCACTGCTCATATTTGATCATTTAAAATAACAGCCAGCAAGAAAGCATAAGTTTGAGAGAGTGATTTTTCCTAGGTGCAGGGCATTCCTGAACTACTGGCTTTAGGTAATTGTTCAGTACATGGAATTCCCCTGGACATAAATGGAACAGCACCAGGAGCTGGTGATTTGTTGATGTTTGGCTTGAAAAAATAATTCCTAACCTTTTTTGAAAAATTGTAAGTCAAATATTCTCCACTATCTCTCTATAAACAGGGGTTATGTGCACTTGTTGTGTCAGGGTGTTAAAGGGGGAAATTAAACACCTGTATATTTTGGTAGCAGCCTATTGAAGGTCAGAGTTTGACAGTTGAACATGTACAAATCCTAATACTAAAGCCATTATACCAATTTAGGATTCTCTAAATTCACTGGCTTTCGCAGGAATAGATTAAGTTTAAACAGGGTTTAGGTTCACCATACGTCAGTGGCCCCCATCCACCCTCCTAATATAGGTCTTTAGGCTTCTAGACAGATTTTTCCACTCAATCTATCCTGGGGTGACCAGATGCCCTGATCTTTTAGGGACAGTCCCGATATTTGGGGCTTTGTCTTATATAGGTGCCTATTATCCCATGCCCTGATTTTTCACTCTTGCTATATGGTCACCCTAATCTATCCCCACATTTATGCACTACTTTCTTCTCAAACATTCAGCCTTGCTCCCACCTAAATCCTTGAACTCCCTAATCTTCCCCAGCCCATCTCACAACTCCCCTTCCCCACACAAGATAGAGTCCTTGAGCTTCCTCACCCAGACCGTTAGTCAAAACTTGAACTGCATGGAAAAACTGACTCCTGCTCTATTTTTTAATTTTTTTCCCTCTAGATGCCAGCAAGCCTTGATCTACCTCTCTGCTGCTCTGCTTCACGGCTGCATCCTGGCCACTTGGGACCTCTGGGCCTGGATCCCAAGGGTTCTGCCTTAGAGACTAATCCTGCAAACCCTTACTCAGTTGAGAAAGAACTATGCTCTTCTTAGTCTGCTCTGAGATTTAATTTTTAGAAGTTAAAAATGAAAGCTGCAGACATGCCTCCATGATAAGTTACTAACAGAGCTATTGAAATCCCCAGCTACAAAATGTATGAACAGAACTGAATGATGCAACAAAAATATACTTGCCTGCACAACTGAAACAGTGAATAATAAATTGGGCAAAAAAAAAAAAGGTCAAGATACACCTATATGTACATTCTTACTCATTTGGAAGGTTGCTGACATGAGAAAGAAACACAATATAAAGAAGCTTTATAACATATGGGGAAGTTGCGGTTCCATCTCTATATATTTTTAATTGGCTACAATAAATATTTTTATTTCTGTGTTAACATATTGAATAAATATAGTTGTTCCTTTTATTCATTTAGCTCTTGATTTTCATAGATTCATAGATTCCAAGATCAGAAGGAATCATTGTGATCATCTAGTCTGACCTCCTGTGTAACACAAGCCATAGAATTTCCCCAAAATAATTCCTAGGGCATCTCTCTTAGAAAACCATCCAATCTTGATTTTAAAATTGTCAGTGATGGAGAATCCACCACAACCCTTGGTAAACTGTTCCAATGTTTAATAACTCTAACTGTTAAAAATGTATGCCTTATTTCCAGTCTGAATTTGTCTTGCTTCAACTACCAGCCATTGAACTGTGTTACACCTTTCTCTGCTACATTGAAGAGTCCATTATTAAATATTTGTTCTCCATCTAGATACTTATCAACTATTCAAGTCACCCCTTAACCTTCTCTTTGTTAAACTAAACAGATTAGGCTCTTTGAGGCTAATCACTATCACTATGAGGCACGTTTTCTAAACCTTTAATCATTCTTCTGGCTCTTCTCTGAACCCTCTCCAGTTAATCAACATCTTTCTTGAATTGTGTAAGAACTGAACAAAATATTTCTGCAGTGCTTGCACCAGTGCCAAATATAGTGGTAAAATAACCTCTCTCCTCCTACTGTAATGCATACACAGGGGAATCTCATTAGTTCTTTTAGCCACAGCATCACACTGGGAATTTATGTTCAACTGATTATCCACCAGGACCTCCAAATCTTTTTCAGAGTCACTACTTCCCACAATAGAGCCCCCCATTTTGTAACTATGCCTTCCATCTTTGATCCCAGATGTATACATTTACCCATATGAAAATGCATATTGTTTGCTTGTATCCCATTTTCCAAGAAATGCCGATTGCTCTGTATTATTTAGCTCTCTCCTTTGTTTTTATTCCAAACAAGAACTTGTGTAACAGTATACAACTTTGTCCTTTACATTAAGATACTCTTAAGAAAGCTAGTGCCTAATACTACAAAAAGAGTTAAACTACTTCATGCACTAGTTTTAGGGTTGCCAGGCATCTGGTTTTCAACCAGAACACCCAGTCAAAAAGGGACCGTGGCAGCTCTGGTCGTCAACGCCAACTGGGCCGTTAAAAGTCTAGTTTGCGGTGCAGCGGATGCCCAGGGTTAAGGCCAGCTCCCTGCTTGCCCTGGCTCTGCCCAGCTCCCAGAAGTGGCCGCCAGGTCCCTGCAGCTCCTAGGCACATGAGTGGTCAGGAAGGTTCCGTGCGCTGTCCCCGCCTTAAGTGCTGACTCCGCAGCTCCCATTGGCCAGGAACCACAACAAATAGGAGCTGCGGGGGTGGTGCCTGCAGGTGCGAGGGCAGCGCGCAGAACTCCCTGACCACCCATGAGCTTAGAGGCCGCAGCAACCTGGCAGCCAATTTCTGGGAGACGCAGTAAGTGCCATTGGGACCCTGCATCCTGATCCCCCTCCTGCACCCCAATCCTCTGCCCCAGCCTGGAGTCCCCTCCCACACCTAAACTCCCTCCCGGACCCTGCACTCCTCCCCTGCATCCCAACCCTCTGCTGTAGCCTGGAGCCCCCTCCTGCACCTCAAACCCCTCATCCCCAGCTCCATCCCAGAGCCCGCACCCCCAGCTGCAGCCCTCAGCCCTCCCACACCCCAGCTCAGTGAAAGTGAGTGAGGGTGGAGGAGAGCGAGTGATGGAGGAGGGGGATGGAGCAAGTGGGGGCAGAGCCTTGGAGAAGGGGTGGGGTAAGGCATGGGTGTTCAGTTTTCTGCAATTAGAAAGTTGGCAACCCTAACTAGTTTGTGTGGTACTGATGTGGCCCTTAAACCTCTGTCAGGTAAAATTGTTTTAAGTTTTCTTCTAAAGCCTTGTCTACACGAAAGGGAAAAGTCAATCTAAGCTACACAATTTGAGTTATGTGAATAGTGTAACTCAAATCAATGTAACTCAAGTAGCTTAGATCTACTTACCATGGAATCCGGACTATGCAACGTCACCAGGAGACGCTCTCCCGTCAACTCCCCTTTCTCTAATCCATCAGGTGGAGTACAGGAGTCAACAGGAGAGCCATCAGCGGTTGATTAGGGAGTCTTCACTAGACCCGTTAAATCGACCGCCAGTGTATCAATAGCCAGTGTCAATCCTCCAGTAAATGTAGACAAGCCCTAAGAAAGGAGTATGTTAGCAGTTGGCTGCCTGAGATCAATCATAAATTGAAGAATATGGACAGGAAATGGAAGTTGTTTTAAATCTTCAATCCAACTTTGTTTTCTAAGGATAAGGGGGAATATTTTGACAACTTGTAATTAAGTTCAGTCAGTCACTTTGTATCTCTGTTGTTAGGTTGTTGATTTTTTTCCTTTATGCAGATATTTGAAAGGCACACCAGCATTTTACATAAATTCTAAGCATACAAACATGAAAGAGTCAGGCACAAGATAGAGTAAATAATTGATAGGAGTACACAAATCAGCACTCTTCACTGATAAAACCCAGGGTTAAGATTTTTTCAAAGCAATCTAAGGGATGTTTCATTAATTTTTAATGGAAGGTGTGTGGCTAAATCCCCTAGGCAGTTTTTAAAATATCAATTTAGAAATCTCTGTGCATTCCTCTAAGCCTCCTGGACTGTTCCTTAGCCTTTATTAAATATTTTGGTTTTGAGAGAAACATATACCCCCCCTCTTTTAAATTTAAAACATTATCCATGCCAACAAGGTCAAATACTTTCCTTGTACAGATTATTAGAGTTATTTATTTGACATGGTGTGTGACTTTGCAATCTTTGTACTTCGAGATCACAGACCAAGACAAATTCTGCATCATTAATCAAGTGAAAAAAGTTACATGAATATTTCCAGTCCATTTATGTTCTTCATTTTTGAAACAATGTCTAGAAGAACTCAGCATATTCTGAATAGTAAAAAAATAGTCATATAGCTCAGTGGGTCTCAACCAGGGGTCCGGGGCCCACTGGAGGGTCCGCGAGCAGGTTTCAGGGGGTCCATCGAGCAGGGCCAGCATCAGACCAGGGCAGAAAACCGAAGCTCCTTTGCATGGGGCTGAAGCCTGAGTCCCTGAGCCCCACCACCTGGGGCTGAAGCCGAAGCCTGAGAGCTTAGCATCATGGGGCTCCCTGTGGCATGAGGCCGCAAGCAATTTCCCTGTTTGCTACCCCCTAACACCGTCCTGGCTTTTATATGCAGAAAATCAGTTGTTGTAAAACAGGTGGGCCGTGGAGTTTTTATAGCATGCTGTGGGGATGGGGGCCTCAGAAAGAAAAAGGTTGAGAATCCCTGATATAGCTGAGGTAATGAAGCTATAGCACCAAAAGCCGACATTGATTATGAAGCCCATGCTGTATGATCCATTTACCTGCAACTTAATTAAGACATAATAAGCCCAATCCGGGTCCCACTGAAGTCAATGACAAAACTTCCATAGTGTCCAGTGGGAGCAGGAATGATCTGTGGCCTCTGAAGAGAAACAGCCTGCAGCTCTCTTGTGAAGGTAGTGACCATTTTTCCAGGGTAACAGAAATCATACATCTGAATGAGTATTTCCTTCTTTGAATTATAGGCGTTTCTGAAATATATTGCACCCAGCACTGCAAGATGGACAGGTCACCAAGAACTTCTGCAGAAGTCTCCTAATAATGCCTGCCTTTTATTGAAACTGACCTCTCTTCACCTTGTTAAAAGCACTAAGAAGCAAGTAATAGATCATGTCAAAGGTTAACCTCCGGAGATATTAGATAAAGGTGTCCAGAGAAATACCAAAAAAAAAAAAAGGTGCTGACAAAGAAACAGAGAGGATTATGATTAGGAAGTGTGAATAAGCTAAAGTTTCAGACATATTCAGTGTTTTGTTAGAAATGCTGAAATATGGAAAAATATGCTATGTACATACTACTCAAAACATTTATATTAAAACTAACTAAATTGGGGCTATTAAATACTTTACCAATTTTGTAATGTGAACTGCAACAAATGTTATTACAATTTTAATAAGAGTACACATGCCCCCAATCCCCCTCCAAGATCATGTCTTGCATCACCACTGTGATAACAACTGAAGAACTAAAGTCCCCAGAGCAAATAAAGAATTTCCCCCCTATAAATGGTAGATTTTCCTATAACTTGCTTTTTAGCCCACCACGTTGAGGCAGGACCATGTACACCTAGACCATCCCTGACAGGTGTTTGTCTAACCCATTCTTAAAAACCTCCCATAACAGGGATTCTATAACCTCCCTTGGAAGCTTATTCCTGTCCTTAACTATCTTTATAGTTAGAAAGTTTTTCCTAATACGAACCTAAATCTCCCTTGGTGCAGATTAAGTGTTCTATTACTGGTCCTACTTTCAGTGCACATGCAGACCAATTAATCCCTGTACTCTTTATAACAGCACTTAAAATATTTGAAGACTGACAGCTGGTCCCCCTTTCAGTTTTCTTTTCTCAAAACTAAACACACCTATTTTTTTTTAAAAAAACTTTTCCTCAGAGGTGTGGTTTTCCAAACCTATATTTTTTCTTGCTCTCCTCTGGACTCTCACAAGTTTGTCCACATCTTTCCAAGAGTGTAGCACCCAGAATTGGACACAGTACTCCAGCTGAGGCCTCACCAGTGCCAAGTAGAATGGAATAATTAGCTCCCATGTCTTACATCGACACTCCTGTTAATACACCCCAGACTATTAGCCTTTTTTGCAACTGCATCACATTGTTGACTCATATTCAATTTGTGACCTACTATAAGCCCTAGATCCTTTTCCGCAGTACTACTGCCTAACCAGTTATTCTCCATTTTGTAGTTGTGCATTTGATTTTTCCTTCCTAAGTGAAGTACTTTGTATTTCTCTTTGCATTTGTATTTGTATTTGACCAATTCTCCAATTTGTCACAGTCATTTTAAATTCTAATCCTGTCCTCCAAAGTATTTGCAGTCCCTTTCTGATGGGTGTCATCTGCAAATTATATAAACAAACTCTCCACTCCATTCTCCAAGTCATTAATGAAAATATTGACTAGTATCAGACCCAGCACAGTCTTCGGCAGGACCCGACTGGATACACCCTCTCAGTCTGACACTGAACCATTGATAACTACTATTTGAATATGACAGGTTTCAGAGTAGCAGCCGTGTTAGTCTGTATTCGTAAAAAGAAAAGGAGTACTTGTGGCACCTTAGAGACTAACAAATTTATTTGCGCATAAGCTTTCGTGAGCTACAGCTCACTTTATCAGATGCATTCAGTGGAAAATACAGTGGGGAGATTTATATACATAGAGAACATGAAAAAAATGGGTGTTGTCTTCAACCAGTTATGCTCCCACCTTCTAGTACTTTCATGTAGACATTTCCCTAGTCTGTTTATGAGAATGTTAGTTGGGACTGTGTCAGAAGCCATACTAGAATCAAAATATAGCATGTCTACAGCTTCCCCCAACTCCACTAAGCTAGAAATGGAAGCCTGCCCCAACCCTGGAAGCAATCAGAGAAAATCCTGGGGGATATTCTGGAGACACAGGGCCTCCACATCAATAGAGGGCTCACCCCTGCTTTCTCCACCTCACAATCAGCATAATTTCAGTGATGCTTTCACCTGTTTTACACTACCCACCACCATACACACTCACTCTAATGGGATTATGCAGTGCAGAAGGGGCAACACAAAGTTAATGCAGCCTGAATTCCTTTAGACAGAATATTTGTGCAGCTTAGTAAGGCCTGCCCCTTGTCTTCCCCTGAAGCCCACAGTTCTAGCTACGTCCCCAGTCAGAGATCATTAACCCTGTCCAGTGCTGTCCATGAGATTCAACTCAGGAAGGGACAGTGGTAAAGAGAAAGCCTGTGTTAGAGGTAAGAAATCCTGTTTGAGATGATAATGTGGATGGGCAATAGAGGAGAGAAACTCTGAAAACCTTTACATTTAGAGACCATATCATGTTCACCTCACAAATGCACATTGAGTGTGACAAGCAGGATGTGGCTCTAGAACTGTATGTTATCAGAGGGTTGCTCGTGGGCGCTGGAATGTTCATACTGTTTTGGGTTTTTTAAGAGATATGTAATACTGAAGTAGGTGTGTTGGGAAAAGGCTGCTCAATTATTTTAAAAAGTGACATGCCTTTTAGCATATTCACTTAACTATTTTAAAAACAATCTTTTATGGCTAGCTATTGTTTCTGTAATAAGTTGAATATTTTAGGCTCTCATCCTGAGAATTATTCCCTGCAAGTGCAGGGATCAGTTCCTAGAATCATAGAATATCAGGGTTGGAAGGGACCTCAGGAGGTCATCTAGTCCAACCCCCTGCTCAAAGCAGGACCAATCCCCAATTTTTGCCCCAGATCCCTAAATGGCCCCCTCAAGGATTGAACTCACAACCCTAGGTTTAGCAGGCCAATGCTCAAACCACTGAGCTATCCCTCCCCCCAATAATAGCTTCCAGGATTACAGCCGTGGTTTTGCCCTCAGTAACAAAAGTGTTATAAAGAATATTTTACAACATATAGTCTACATTTGAGACATGGAACTGCCCATCTTTGTGTAAGAGTGGTGGATACAAATAAGAAATTTCCTGGAAAACCTGCAGTGTTGTGAGAAGAGACTATACAAGTAACACATAGAGCAGTGGCTCTCAACCTTTCCAGACTATTGTACCCCTTTCAGGAGTCTGATTTTTCTTGTGTACCCCAAGTTTTACCTCACTTAAAAACTACTTGCTTACAAAATCAGACCTAAAAATACAAAAGTGTCACAGCACACTATTTATTGAAAAATTGCTTTCTTTCCCATTTTACCATGCAATTATAAAATAAATCAATTGGAATATAAATTTGTACTTACATTTCAGTGTATAGTATATAGAGCAGTGTAACATGTCATTGTCTCTATGAAATTTTAGTTTGTACTGACTTCATGAGTGCTTTTTTAATATCTAGATGAGTTGATGTACCCCCTGGAAGACATCTGCATACCTCCAGCAGTATGTGTACTCCTGGTTGAGAACCACTGACATAGAGGGTGCTCCTCTTAACAGAGAGTGCACTAGTAGTGACCGTGTTCTCTGCAGTACAGTGGTCCTAAATTTTGCTGCAAGGTATCCTAGCTTCTGCTGAATATTGGCAATGTACTCTACAGCACCCAGAAACTACCTGAAGCTGTCACAGAGAATTCAACAAACAGCTTTGTATTTCTGTTTTCATGTTCAATACACTAATAAAGTCACTGTAATATCCCTTGCGCTAGGTATTTTTAATTTAATTTCCGTATTAATCTTAAATTTTGGAAAGTTTTTCCAATGTGCTACCCCTAACTTTTCAATATACTGCAAGATTTTGTATTGACAATGCATAATAGAAGTTGTCAGATACAAACTTGAAAGCTTGGTAGCGAAGCAGGAGGCAGCTGGGACTTTTGGCATCCACAAAAGATACATTTGTTATTTTGGCACAGATGTTCAGTTTCAGCTTGTGGCATTAGGGAGATGTATCTCTTCTTTCCAAGCTTGTCCCCAGAGAGAGGGAAGTGACTTGAAATTTAGGAATAAAGGGTCTTGATCTCCATGTTTCTCACCCTGCTATCTGTTCCCAAGAACTATCCACCCAACAATGCTCTCAATGCCCACAATTATATCCCACTACAATGAATAAGAACACGGGTGAATATATCTGCAGAAATGATCTGAGCAAAACATTTAAATGTCATAATTAGGTTTCAAAGCTATCGCCCACTCAGATGAGTAGGCAGTTGACTCCTCTCAGATCAACCCTATTTTGAGAAACTACCTTCAAAACCACATGGGGGAAGAACTTACACTCTCAATTTCATTGGTGCAAAATAGAAGCTATTCAAGTCAGCGGTGTTGCTCTTGATTTACATGAGTGGAAGCAGAATTCAGGTCTCTATTTCTCAAATGAAAGCATCGGTCCAAATTCTGTTCTCAGCTACATCAGTGTAAGTCTAAACAAACCTCTTTCAAGTGGTGTTACCTTAGATTTACACCAGCATAGCAGAAACTATAATACGTATTTGTTATGAGTCAGCCAATCTGTTTTCTTCTTCTTTGCTTAGATTGGAGCTGAAATAAATGTGGATGTTTTGGAGCAGACAACATCCCTATCAAATTATATAGTGACTTCTCGTGCTAAAACTTGTTCGTTTTCACGCCATCATCACTGATGACCTCAGCACAGCATTGCTCTGAGAATAATGATTAAGACAACTGCAGAGCCAGCAGGGGGAAAACACAAAACAACATGCACTTAAATAATGCTTTTAAAAACATTTTGTTAAGGAATAATAGGGTTTATCATCATTATAGCATCTATTCTGGAGGACCTTTCCCCATCAGTTTCAGTTATGAGGCCTAAAATTCTTTACAGTATCCTCTTACAAAAGAGAATATGCAAAAGTTACCTACTGTGTGCAGTTTTGCTAACACTATGGGCCAGATCCTCAGCTGGTTGCATTTCATGTAAGCCAATGGAGCCACACAGATTTACAACAGCGAAGATCTGACCACATATGTTAAAATTTCTCATCATGACTCTGTATATCAGAGCACCAGGTCAGTTGCTTCAGCACACATTGAAGTCTGCTGTGTAAATATAGTTGTTTAATTATTCTTTAGATTGCAACTCTAGCATGTAGCAAGTGTCTTATTTGCAAGTGTCCTACGCCGTTACTGTGACAACATACAATAGAGTAAAAGCATTCCTTCAGAAGTGTGAAAAAACCTTGCCACCAATCAAAATATTATAAGTCTATGGGGCTAAAGGAAAGTGAACTAACATTCCGAATAAGAAAATATTAGGTGCTATCCTCATCTTGCTTAACCTGTTTTCACACAGATATGATTGTATTGAAGTCAATGGAGCTACCCCTGATTCACAATGGTGTAATTAAGAGCAAAATCTGCACCAGTCTTAAGAGTCAAATTCTTTGCCTATGTTTAATTGAAAAACCTAGTGGGATTTTGGTATATGTTATACAAGCCTGAGGCTTGTTATACTGTCAGAGAGAGCCAGCGTAAGTAGATGGAGCACTTACACATAAAACTTGTGAGAGGAAGAGACAGAGTGGAAGGAATATGAATTGAGCACAAAAGTAAGTAGTCTCAATATTTCCCTCTCCCCAGACATAGTAAGACTTGTCACAATAGAAGGAGAGCTATACAAACATGTTCATCTAGAAGAAACAGACATCCTCAACTTGAAGACTCAGGCTTTTGCTTTAGTAATAGGATTTGCACAAACACACAACTGACAAATTGATACACTGCATTCAGAATATACCCTGCATAATGACAGGTTTCAGAGTAGCAGCCGTGTTAGTCTGTATTCGCAAAAAGAAAAGGAGTACTTGTGGCACCTTAGAGACTAACAAATTTATTAGAGCATAAGCTTTCGTGAGCTACAGCCGATGAAGTGAGCTGTAGCTCACGAAAGCTTATGCTCTAATAAATTTGTTAGTCTCTAAGGTGCCACAAGTACTCCTTTTCTTTTTGAGAATATACCCTGATTCTCCTCTCACAAGAGAAACTCCAGTGTAACTCCCCTGCTTTCAGCAGAGGTGCTCCTGATTTATATCAGTGTGAGAGAACACTTTTAAGCCCTGTTATGATTCATACTTTTGGTTTCTACCATAACACAAGTATCTTTACACTTTTATAGATCTTCATTTGATCCTTTCTTTCTGGTTGCATATGTCACTTAGAAGACATTTGTGTCATTTAAAGGTCCCTGTCAAGGCTGTTTCCAAAATATTAAAAATATTCTTTTCTGTCACTTTCTGTAATAATGCTTTGGACACCTTAAATTAAAATCTGCCTCCTTGCTAAATCTTTTTTCTCTCCATCTCATGTGTGCACACTAGTTTATTAAGGCAGGGGAATGAAAGACAGATCAGAATTTTTAAAAGTTGGTCTAGTTTTGATCTTCCTAACCTTTTAATCTGTTCTTTTAACACTTTTCTGCTGCTTATCCATTTAAAATAATATACACCAAATATATATGTGTGTGTGTGTGCACGCACGTGTCTTTGGGAACATGGTGATGGGGACAAAAGAGTAATAAATCCCAGCTTGTTTTTTTTAAAGCACAAAAATATAAAATTTAAGCCTCCCTAGTCTTGCTGGAAGATTACCTGGACAGGAAGGGAGGTCTCTGGAGAGAAATGGTGAGAAGAGAATTTGTGGGAATGTTGAATCTTTAAACAAAGATGAATTTTCTCTCCAACGTTCATTAAACATTGAAGTTAAATGGTTAAAGGTTAACAGCAACAAAAAAGAGTTCTAAACAATTGGACTAAAAATCCCTTCCCCTCTCCACTGCTCAGCTTTCACTTTTTTGCTGTATCTTATTTTTGCTGTTTCTCCAATCACCACAGATTATTCCAAGGTAGATAAAATTTGAGTTTCTAATATACAAAACCATTCTATACTTTTTATATCTAAACATATACATTTACTCTATATATACTTATGCACACATCTGTATATCTCCATATCCACTTTTACAGGTCAACCTTAAGGGCCTGCACCTACTCCCATTTGAGTGTGATGACAATTACACCCATTGACTTCACTAGGACTGTCTGATTGAAAATAATTCTGAGTGGTGACTATAAATACACCATGATTTGCTACTCACAATTTATGAGCTTCATCACTTAATATAAATATTACTTAAAATATAATTATATAGTTGCAGTAAACACTCAAGTGTGAATAATGGTGTGCTAATTCACACCGCATTGCACTAATGGCAATTGGTTTTGTAACCTCAATGACCAACACACACACACTGTGAATTAATAACATTAATACAATAATTCACACCTTGGAGTGTCTTACTGCTTAATTAGATAAAATACCGTTATATGGATATGTAAGTGTGCCCAAACACAACACATCTGTACTCTAAAACTGAAAAGTGATCTAAAATTCGGATCTGATAAAGTGAGCTGTAGCTCACGAAAAAGCTTATGCTCAAATAAATTTGTTAGTCTCCAAGGTGCCACAAGTACTCCTTTACTTTTTGCGGATACAGACTAACACGGCTGCTACTCTGAAATATATATACACTAGTAAGCAGTTTACTTGAGTACTCCAGGTAATGCCTCAGTTTAGCTCATCCTGTTATAGCCACTTCATGCAACATATTCTCAGCCTAATCTTAAATTCAATTTATTGTGCTACAGAGCCCCCTGTGTTGAATGTTTTATATTAGCTACCATTACTCAAGTCTTGCTAGTCAGGTATCAAAGAACAAAAATCTGGGAACTGCTGGCCCCTCTTTATTTCCCACATTAGTCAAATGAATTTCTAAGTACTTGTGAACAACTACAAAGGAGCAGGCTATAAATGATGCTGTATCACAAACCATGTACAGTAGTGGCGTCCATGAGCCTATATTGCAACAGGTAAAAAAGCTGCTACTATCAAACTGTAGGAAAAAGATTTTTCAATTTAATTAAATAATTTCTCTGAAGCCCTCTGTTTCCTACCCAATAAAACACACACAAAAAATATGTCACTGAGCCAACCAGAATAACCTCAGTACCACAGACTGCTTAGCTGGGAAACTTCAAACATAAGTAATCATTGAGATCACCCAGATCACTGAAATGGAGTGCACCAGAGATACAACGTTGTTGGGAAGGAAAGGAATTGAAATGGAGGGCAGATGAGGATGGTAGTATTAGAAAACATCGCTTCCAGAAAATAACAAAGAAGTGGAAAAGAAAACAATTATTATTTACAGGTTTCAGAGTAGCAGCCGTGTTAGTCTGTATTCGCAAAAAGAAAAGGAGTACTTGTGGCACCTTAGAGACTAACAAATTTATTAGAGCATAAGCTTTCGTGAGCTACAGCTCACTTCATCGGATGCATTTGGTGGAAAAAACAGAGGAGAGATTTATGTGTGTGTATATAAATCTCTCCTCTGTTTTTTCCACCAAATGCATCCGATGAAGTGAGCTGTAGCTCACGAAAGCTTATGCTCTAATAAATTTGTTAGTCTCTAAGGTGCCACAAGTACTCCTTTTCTTTTTGCGAATTATTATTTAAAAAGTGTATACAGATGTAAGAAATTGAATATATATTAAGGGGTGATCATCAAATGGCCAAAGTATGCATAAAAACACCAAACGGTTGAATTCCTGGGTATCCAGGACTCCCACTGAAATCAATGGGAGTTTGGGTGCCCAAGAAAAGCAAAAATAAGGCCTTTATTCTGTTAAAGCTATGACAGCATTTGTGGATTGTTTTCTTACTGAAACTGAAATTCCCTTACTCTTACCTTTCTCTGTGGGCCTCCCCCTAAGGGCATTCTAGTAATTTTTAATCAGTCCACTGGACTCCCCTTACCATGAAGGATTATATTGCCACATCCTAAGATCACCTTGAGCAGAATGCTGCCATGATAGCAAGTCCTAATTAACTCAAAATATGAGATTCTAAACAGGAAAATTAAACAAACACTAGTAAGTGTAACTTTCTGAAATATTTATTTTGAAGCATGTGGGGGATTGACTTCTTGAGTAGATTCTCAAAAAAGAAGACAGAAACAAAAACCAAAACATAACATCTAGTAAGCTAAGGAAATTGTACTGAGCTTTGAATGTTTTACTTTGAAAATACTACAGCCCTCAGTAAAATCCTTAATCAATCTCTTCTCGTTTATAAAATAGTATTTGGTATCACCATCTTGAAACCTACAAAACACATACAGCCATCTCTCTTTCTAAAATCTCTAAATCCAGATTTGCAGTTGTAGTTCCCATTAATGAAGCTTAGGTGGTTAATAGAAAAAATGATGAATGCCAATATTTTTAATTATACAGTAAAATAACTTGTGTGAAAACACTAGACGTTATTATTTTAAAAGTGCCAGAGTTACCACTTCAACCAGTGCCATGGTATAGGTAAATGATCAGTGTACAAACAAAATAATTACTTGGCTAAAACAACATACCACAATATTTTTGATTCAGCAAGTGTTCTTATAACAACAATTATTACTTATACATTGAGTATATCAGAGAGTATACGTACATTTATTTTACAGGAATGTAATGTTTGAGATGTTCACAGAAATATATTCATATTATATGTAAGTATGTAAAATTGTACCACAAATCTGTAAACGTACTAATCTTATTCCTGTAACATGGTTAATATTCAAATTAGACAAGAAAAGAAATTGAGATAATTGTTTTGTCTACCTTAAAGAACAATCTTTTAAAGATTTTAAATTGATGTAAGAATGCAATTTGTAGTAAGAGGAAATGGTGTGCTGAAGGCTAAGGCTAAAAGTTACTAAAAGCTAAAGTTCCATTCATTTTGTGACTGTTTATTATATGTTTTTAAAATGCAGAAAAACAAAGAACTCTTCAAGTACATCTCTAACAAAGAGCTACTTGCCTGTATCTCATAGAATTTACTGTGTTTTATTTTCCAATCAAACTTTCTCAGAGACAAGTAGCACAGTTACATGACATATAGCACTTTTTCAGAGAAAAACAACCTGCAGAAATCGTGTGTTTGGTCACCAGGACAACTAGCCGATTGATCAGCCGTGACAATATCACTTATGACTGAGTCAAAATCAGCAAGAGTATGAATTTCAAAAATGTTTTCAATGATTCCACTAAAAGACGTTATCAACTTATTGTGATGAAAGTTTGTATGTGAAAAGTTGGTCCAAACAAAAGTCAAGTTAGCTAAATACAAGTTCATTTAGTCAACACAGAAACAGAGCTGTACGCATAGCTGAAAGACCTGTTGCTCTCTGTCGTTAACGGGTCCATGTCTCAAGCAACTCTGTCGATTGAGCGGTATATATGCAACAAATGGTTAAAGCTAAATTCTACATAGTCTCTACTTGAGAAAAATTCCCATTTTGTTAAATTAGAGACCACATGATACCTGAGTAACTGAACACTACTTTAAATAGGTGGCAATTTTATTATGTTATTCCAAAAAATAAAGCAAAATTGATTTGATGTATACAGAGGGCTATATCAAAAAAGTTCATTTGGACTAAAATAAAGCTTTACTTTAGTTTAAAGGTGGCCAATCCATAAACAGAAGGTTTATTAATAAATCAAAGCAACAGGTCTGCAGTAAATCCAGCAGGTTTCTAACTAGAAAAAGAAATACAAAGTGACAGATTTCTAGGGAAAAGATCTTTGACCAAAAGAGAGTGTAGTCAAAAGATGGGTAACAATACCACCCTGCATATAGGGTGACCAGAGGAGAAAGTGTGAAAAATCGGGATGGGGAGTAATAGGAACCTATATAAGAAAAAGACCCAAAAACCATACTGTCCCTATAAAATCGGGACACCTGGTCACCCTACCTGCATAGTTGGAGATATATAAATCTTGCCTGGGGTCCCAGAAGAAAGTTAAAAGTGTCTTAAAAATTGTTCTGTTAATAGTTAAGGGCCAAATCCTCCTGCAGAACTCTTACTGATATCCATAAGGGTTTGCCTGAGTGAGGACAGAAGGATTGGGCCCTAAAAATTGTCTCAAGCCACTGCAAGGTCCATTGTTATTGGAATGAACTCTAACTCTCACGGATGCAATATCACACAAAAGACCCCTCTGAAGGGTAAAGAACAACGTTAGGAAATTTCAGGGTATTTCAGAGCCTCTTCTAAACTACAGAGAGAAAATTAATACCAAATTTGAACACACAGGACCAAATCTTTCTCCCCTTATTCATGCAAGTAGCCCCACTGAATCGTAAAGTGAGCAGGATTATGGGTACAACCTTTTCCCATTTTACCTTCACTTTTAGTAGTAATACTTGTTTTTCTTCCTTTTCTTTTCCCATAGGTTAAATAAAGAGATCAGACCTTCCCTTGTTCTGGTTTCTGTAAAGCAGCCTGTATATTATCAATTGATTTTTATTTGGTTCTCCAGTTGCAATTTTTTTTATACAAGTTAAAAAAAAATTTACTTCTGTTCCCAAATCTTAAGTCCCTAGAATAAACAGCATCCAAAATGCAATAGTCCAAGGCAAAGCTTATTGTCCTTCCAAGTAGACCAAGTTACTTCCAACCTCATGTCAAGAATATCAAGAAATTTCTTTGTCTTTAGAAAGAAATCTCTTCATCACATAAAGTGTTATCTGACCATCATAATTGTCCAATTAAAGTTACAAATAAATGGACAATTTCAGTTTGTTCAATTCAAACGTTTAGTATTTCTATTTCCTATCCCATGGTAAATGCGTACATGAAAACATAAATGTTTTGGAAGTTTGATGGTCTAGACATAAAGACAGCAGAAACATTACAAATTCTATGGACAGTAATAGACACTAATTCTTTACAAACCATGTATGAACAAAGCCAAGACATTATCCTTTTCTTATCAATAGTTAAAGATCACTTATTCAATTAACAGGAAAATAAAAGACTTCTTACCATTATCTGTAGAGTAAAATCAGGAATGAGTTGTTTTGTTCAGTCACCAAGTCAACTTTTCTCTCCTACTGACTTTTTTTGGTTTTAAAGCTCCGTTTGCCAGTGATAGCAAGGGAAGAGGTGTCACTGTGTATTTCTATATGTTTGTATTTAAGACCATCAGAATCTTATTTTATTAAACCAATAGAAGACAGATCTAGTACTTTACTATCGCACTTCCAACCAAGAGCAAACCCCCAGGTAGTTCTATTTGCCTCTTTCTCCAATAGTTTATTTTCGTAATGAGACTAATTTTTCCAGTAGCCTTTAACTCACTAGATTAACTGGCATGGAAAATGTGACTAAAAACTTGTAGGACTGTCTAGCCTCCAACCCAGAACAAAATCAACTGTGTAGTAAGTGTTGAAGGACATCTAGCAAGCAGCAACTTGCTCAGTTTATAATCCCGAACTATATATTCACAGAGAACAGTACTACGCCATCTAGTTAGCTGACAGCAGGCTTCACTTTCTACATTTGAAGTAGATACCTTAAAATACAGGGCTTTGGCGCTTGAGATTTTTCAGTTTCTTTAAATAAATATCACTACTGGGATAATCCACATCCAGTGGATATGGGAAAATTTAGTTTATAATAGCAGAGTGACCTTCTACATCTAACTTTGATTTACAAGATAAAAGCAACTTTTAAATTAAAGAGGCTTTCTGCTAATAGAGCTTATTATTCCAGAGACAGGAATGATTTTCCTCGAAAGTTGTCCCTGTGTGCATGGCTATTATCTTCGTTTTTCTCCTTCCACTAATGAGCATTTATCTAAAGAGCCTGTTAATCCTCTGATGTGTGCTTCTGGTCAGAGGTAACAGTTTGAATAAAACCACTAATCACTTATCACTAATCACTGATCGTTAACCACACTTTTCTCTAGTGCTTTGCAACCTGCACTGCTCCCTTTAGGACTAAGGAGTAACAAATAAGAAGTTTAACATTTTAAAAGTATTTTTAACATAGTAATGCTGACTTCAAAGACATGTCAAAGGGGGTGTTCAAATTTGTACATTTTTCTACAGAAAATAAAAAAAATTCTACCAAAATGCATGTACTTCAAACCAAATTCCCAAACTGTGTCAGAGTATAGATTTTCTTTCATTTTTTTATCACCCTGTAACTCTAGAAACAATTTATCTAAAAAAAAACTTTACAGTCTGGTTTCTGGATTATTTCTACATGACAGTTTCTTAGAGGAAAGTTCGTCCTCCACTGTTATTTGACACACTATATTTTTGCCAAATGACCAGACAAAGAAACTCTGGTGCAATTCAATGGGTTAGGAGAAGAGTTATCTTTGAAATGTATGGTCTCAAGGAAAACCCAAGAACCCTATTGTCCTTTGGTCTAACCTGTTTTCATCTGTCTGTATATTGTTTCCTACTGATAAAATACAGAAATCCTCTGGCCATGCCGTTTTAAGTAAGTACTCTTTAAGCATTTCAATTGTAAAAGACACACACATGGACATTCATTTTATTTTATTTTATTACTATCCATGTCTTTGAACCCACTTTTTTCTTTCAGACTGTAACATTTATAGTAAACCCTCGAGATGACGGCTCACTCATCATGCCTGGACATAAATAAGAGAGAAGGCAGAGTTTAGCAGGTATTCCCTTTATATTTCAGACGCTCTTCTAATTCTGGAAGGACAAAACTTAACTAAAGAGAGTAGGGATCAAGGAGATATGCATTGAACTGGGGGGGAGGAGAGGGTGTAAAAACGATGTGCTTAGCCAGTGGGATTGTAAAAATGAGAGTTGCTTTGTCAGCATTTCTAACCCCCTGAACCCTGCAGTATCTAAGGCTGTTAATCAAACACTTACTAGTCTGCAGAATGACGTAATGGCCCACTATCCAGCCTTATTCCCAGAGATATGTCAGAAGGGGGGGGGGGGAGACAACCAAACATAGAGATGCAGACACCTAACAACGAAATATACGCACAGCCCACTCTAGTCCTGAGCCTTAACAATAGGCATCATGTGGGAACTGGAGATGAGGGGTGGTGTGATCAGTTTGTTGTGCAATTACCAGTAAAAGTCCATATAAGAAACAACACAGACACATGAACCAGCAACTTGTAGGCAGCTGAGCCTCCGGTACTTTGGGCTAAGAAGCCTCTTCCAAAACTCAAATCAAAGTTGCAGCGATTGAAATCAAGTCCAGTTAAGAAGAAAGCGAAAGCTTTCAAGAAGGGAGGGGGGACTTTGAGAGCAAGTCCAGCAGCCAAAGAGCTGTCATTTCAGCAGCAGCAGCAAGAAAAGATGTTATGCCGAAAAGAAAAAAGGCAAAGATGGGGAGGGGGCAGCATCAGCCTTCCAGACTTTTGTGTCTAGTTTAAAAAAATCCTCTCCCGAAAGAGCTTGAACAAGAATTACAATTGATTTGCAGCAATATTTACCTACACGCTCCCTGCAGACAGCGGAGACGGCAGTTGCATCTCATCTCAGCGGTTCTTCGACACACATGCACACACACGCACACGGTCCCGGCAGCATACTAATGACTTTGCTAGCTCTTGTTTCAACACACACGGAGTTTCAAAACTTTCCAACTTTTTGGTCGGTGGGTTGAATTGAAGAATCTCAAAGTTGCTCCCCTGGCTGCCTTTCCGCTCCCTCCGACTGCTTACTGCGCTTCGTGTAGCTCTAACAACTTTTCCGGTCCCCCCCCCCCCCCAATTCCTGTTACACCCTCGCCCAGTCACTTAGAGGAGCGAGAGGGAGCGATACACACACACGCTCGTTCCAATAGCCATCTTCATAGAAGCATCTCACTGATCAAACATCGCAGCCACTAAACCGCCTCTCGGAAAGGGAGCCGTGGAATCTCAAATGGTTACTATCATTACAGTTAAATTGAAAAACTAACAGCCCCCGGAGCAGTCCCGAGGTTAGTAACAAAATCTGTTTACTAGCCCCCCCCCCAACTCCCACAAAACAAAACAACCCCCTGTGCAATTAATGAGATTTCTCCCTCCTCACTTTAGATCCTTTCCCCCCTCTGCTCCCCAGTTAATTCACACATACTCCCCGTCCCTAGGAGATCAGTCCCTTGCACACAAGTACTTTAAAGCGTCCAGAAAGCGAGGGTTTAAATGCACTGAAAAGTGAGTTTCATAAAGTCAGATCAGTATTTAGAGGAACTTACCAAACAAGTGTAGAAGGGAAAGGACCAGCAGCTTGGGTGAAGGAACCACGTTGGACTGAGAGAAGGTTACAATACGTTCTATTTAGAGAAGCATTACATCACCCTCGGTGACGTCACGTGGGATTCCTGAACTTCTAAATCATTGCGGTCCCTGTTCAGGGGGAGAGTGCAGCGGTAGGCGTGTCCGAGGGGCGTGTCCTCCCCGGGCTCCGCCCCGCCAGCCAGCCACAGTAGAAGGGGCGGATGGAGGGGGAGGCTCGTGCAAAGCAGCAAGAGCGCAAGCAACAGCTTGCAGAGCTGGATGTGACAGGACTGACATTAGGCGTGTGTGAGTCAGCTTGGAAAAAATCTCCTGCTTGATGGATTTCGGGAGGAAGCAGGGACGAGTCCAAAGAGGCGGGTTCCCTAGGCTGTATTGATTTGCAGAGGCTGGGCAGGGACTGTTTCCCGAACTGGGTGGGTTGGTCTCCATTCAACTAAGTGTGCCACAGGACAAGAACTGTTCCAGTCTGCTGAATAAAACTCCCACGCTGCTCATATACTGTGTATAGGCTGCTGGGCCCAAACGAAGCAAACACCGAACCGCCTTTGGGAATTAATCCCACTTGTGTTTCAAAAAGCTCTCTGTCTCTCTAAAGCGCTGAGCTAAACCCCAAAATCTGAACACCCCACTACTTTTTGGAGGGGATGGGGATTACTAGGGGAGTTTTAGTTCCCACATCCAATTCGTTCATATCTAGATTTTATTGATACATGTGACTACTTTTTTTACAAAGGGATTTTGTAATAGGACTTTTATTATCATACTGTTCTTCATAGACATGATATCGTTGGGGAGATCAGAAGTTACAGCAAGGGAGAAAAGATATCTTAGTCTTGCACATGCAGTATTAAGGGGACACTGGCAAGGTAAAAACCAAAAAAAAAAAAAAAAAGTGCATTGCCTTCCCTATCTTACAGCTACCATACCACCACACAAACCACCACCACTGACTCCAGCAGGTTTTGGATCAGGCCCTTAGTGTCTGCACAGGGAAGAAGAATGGCTGAAGAAAAGGAATGGGAGTCAGGAGATCGGGTCTATTCCTGATTCTGTTATAGATATCCTGTGTTACCTTAGGCAAATCAGTTGAAACTGTGTCTACAGAAAGGGTCTTAGCTGTTGTTCTGTGTGGATAGTACCTTACTTGTTCACAAGGTGTTATGGATTAAGCACCAAAGTGATCAGCACCATACAAGATGTAAAAATACAATCTTGACTCCAATCCTGCACACAGTAATATGTGTGTGCTCTTTAGTCCCAGGAGCCAATTGGACTACTCCTGGGAATAAAGTTACACACATGCACGGCTGAGCCCCAGCACCTCTAGGCTTGGCAATTCATTCCCCTGGCACCTCTTTTGGGATCACTTCACTGATTCCAGATACTAAGTATTATTCATAGTGGTTAGCATTGTATCCTTCTAGTCATCTGGAGATATGATTGACTCTGCTGCCTTTTGAACGTGCTGAGATCCTCCCCCATCTTGTACACAGTCCTTAGAATAAGTGCCCCAGCCCAACCCTTTCCCTTTCTATAGTTTGATTTATTAATAACTCAACAATAAAATATAAATCTCAGCCTAAACTTCCTCTGCAAGCCTGGGTGCCTAGAGCAACCTAACTACCCATGTTCTAGTTTCCTGTAGCCCAAACAGACATTCTCACCCTCTGTATATACTGGGGTTGAAGCTAATTGGAGGAACCTGCTATTATGAGTCAGCAATAATTACTCAGGTTTCAGAAAAAAGAAAAGGAGTACCCGTGGCACCTTAGAGACTAACAAATTTATTTGAGCATAAGCTTTTGTGAGCACCAACCCACTTCATCGGATGCATAGAATGGAACATATAGTCAGAAGATTGTTTTTGAATGTTACGATTCCTGCTGTCAGATTTGTGTCCATTTATTCTTTTGCATAGAGACTGTCCGGTTTGGTCAATGTACATGGCAGAGGGGCATCGCTGGCACATGATGGCATATATCACATTGATAGATGTGCAGGTGAACAAGCCCCTGATGGTATGGCTAATGTGATTAGGTCCTATGATGGTGTCACTTGAATAAACATGTGGAGAGAGCTGGCATTGGGCTATATTGCAAGGATAGGTTCCTGGGTTAGTGTTTTTGTTGTGTGGTGTGTGGTTGCTGGAGAGTATTTGCTTCAGGTTGTCTGTAAGCGAGGACTGGTCTGTCTCCCAAGATCTGTGAGAGTGGGGGATCATTTTTCAGGATAGGTTGTAGATCTTTGATGATGCACTGAAGAGGTTTTAGTTGGGAGCTGAAGGTGACAGCTAGTGGCGTTCTGTTATTTTCTTTGTTGGGCCTGTCCTGTAGTAGGTGACTTCTGGGTACTCTTCTGGCTCTGTCAATCTTTTTTTCACTTCAGCAGGTGGGTATTGTAGTTTTAAGAACGCTTGATAGAGATCTTGTAGGTGTTTGTCTCTGTCTGAGGGATTGGAGCAAATGTGGTTGTATCTTAGAGCTTGGCTATAGACAATGGATCGTGTGGTGTGTCCTGGATGGAAGCTGGAGGCATGTAGGTAGGGGAAGTGGTCAGTAGGTTTCCGGTATAGGGTGGTGTTTATGTGACCGTTGCTTATTAGCAGTGTCCAGGAAATGGACCACTTGTGTGGATTCGTCTAGGCTGAGGTTGACGGTGGGATGGAAATTGTTGAAATCATGGTGGAATTCTTCAAGGGCTTCTTTTCCATGGGTCTAGATGATGAAGATGTCATCAATGTAGTGCAAGTAGAGTAGGGGCATTAGGGGACGAGAGCTGAGGAAGCGTTGTTCTAAGTCAGCCATAAAAATGTTGACATACTGTGGGGCCATGTGGGTACCCATAGCAGTGCCACTGACTTGAAGGTATATATTCCCCAAATGTGAAATAGTTGTGAGTGAGGACAAAGTCACAAAGTTCAGCCACCAGGTGACATTATTGGGGATACTGTTCCTGACGGCTTGTAGTCCATCTTTGTGAGGAATGTTGGTGTAGAGGGCTTCTACATCCATTGTGGCCAGGATGATGTTTTCTGGAAGATCACCAATGGATTGTAGTTTCCTCAGGAAGTCTGTGGTGTCTTGAAGATAGCTCGGAGTGCTGGTAGTGTAGGGCCTGAGGAGAGAGTCCATGTAGCCAGACAATCCTGCTGTTAGATTGCCAATGCCTGAGATGATGAGTCGTCCAGGATTTCCAGGTTTATAGATCTTGGGTAGCAAATAGAATACCCCTGGCTGGGGTTCTAAGCATGTGTCTGCACAGATCTGTTCCTGTGCTTTTTCAGGGAGTTTCTTGAGCAGATGGTGTAGTTTCTTTTGGTAATCCTCAGTGGGATCAGAGGATAATGGCCTGTAGAATGTGGAGTTAGAGAGCTGCCTAGCAGCCTCTTGTTCATATTCAAACTTATTCATGATGACGTCAGCTCCTTCTTTGTCAGCATTTTTATTATGATGTCAGAGTTGTTCCTGAGGCTGTTGATGGCGTTGTGTTCAGCACGGCTGAGGTTATGGGGCAAGTGATGCTGGTTTTCCACAATTTCAGCCCATGCACGTCTACAGACGCAATCTATGTAGAAGTCCAGTCTGTTGTTTCGACCTTCAGGAGAAGTCCACGCAGAATCCTTCTTTTTGTAGTGTTGGTAGGAAGGATTCTGTGGGTTAGTATATTGTTCAGAGGTGTGTTGGAAATATTCTTTGAGACGGAGATGTCGAAAGTAGGATTCTAGATCACCACAGAACAATATCATGTTCATGGGCCTGGAGGGACAAAAGGAGAGGCCCCGATATAGGACAGACTCTTCTGCCGGGCTAAGAGTATAGCTGGAAAGATTAACAATATTGTTGGGTGAGTTAAGGGAACTACTGTTGTGGCTCCTTATGGCATGTAGCAGTTTAGATAATTTAGTGTCCTTTTTCCTTTGTAGAGAAGTGAAGTTTGTGTTATAAATGGCTTGTTTAGTTTTTGTAAAATCTATCCATGAGGAAGTTTGTGTGGAAGATTGTTTTTTTATGGGAGTATCCAGTTTTGAGAGCTCATTCTTAATCTTTCCCTGTTTGCTGTATAGGATGTTGATCAGGTGGTTTCGCAGTTTCTTTGAGAGTGTGTGGCACAATCTCTCAGCATAATCCATGTGATATGTAGATTGTAATGGATTTTTTAGCTTTAGTCCTTTTGGTATGATGTCCATCTGTTTGCATTAGGAAAGTATAATGATGTCTGTCTGTATCTGTACAAGTTTTTTCATGAAGTTGATGGATTTCCATTCCATATGTCTAAATTCAGTGCCTTGCACAATGACAGGTTTCAGAGTAGCAGCCATGTTAGCCTGTATCCACAAAAAGAACAGGAGTACTTGTGGCACCTTATAGACTAACCAATTTATTAGAGCATAAGCTTTCATGAGCTACAGCCCAGTTCATCGGATGCATAGAATGGAACATATAGTAAGAAGATTATATACATACATATACACATGCAGAGAAGGTGGAAGTTGCCATACAAACTGTAAGAGGCTAATTAATTAAGATGAGCTATTATCAGCAGGAGAAAAAAAAACTTTTGTAGTGATAATCAAGATGGCCCATTTAGACAGTTGACAAGAAGGTGTGAGGATACTTAACATGGGGAAATAGATTCAATATGTGTAATGACCCAGCCACTCCAAGTTTCTATTCAAACCCAAGTTAATGGTATCTAATTTGCTTATTAATTCAAGCTCAGCAGTTTCTCGTTGGAGTCTGTCAGGGTTCCCTCCCCACTCTGAACTCTAGGGTACAGACGTGGGGACCCGCATGAAAGACTCCCTAAGCTTATTTCTATCAGCTTAGGTTAAAAACTCCCCAGGCACAAATTCTCCCTTGTACCTTGGGTTTAAGTAATGGTGCCACCACCAAGTGATTTAACAAAGAACCAGGGAAAAGGACCACTTGGAGTTCCTCTTCCCCCAGCCCTTACACTCCCTTTCCTGGGGAAGCTTAAGAATAATATCCTAACGAATTGGTTACAAAATAATCAAAGACCCAACCCCTGGGTCTTGGAACAATGGAAAAGTCAGTCAGGTTCTTAAAAGAAGGATTTTATTTAAAAAAAAGAAAGGTAAAAATCATTTCTGTAAAATCAAGATGGAAAATACTTTACAGGATAATTACTCAGAATCTTGATGCAAGCTTTTAGCACCAGAGCCTAGGGTGATGCAACATAAATGCTCTGCATTTCTATACAACTGCTTAATAATTATTGTCCTCAACTTTTAACCAGTATTTTATATAGGGTTTAAAGTTCATAGAAAGAAACAGAGGTCCGGATGATGGACTTTGAGTTAGTTTAGCTATTTAGGATAGGAATGAAGGAACTGTATGCAGTATAGTTTGTATTCATTTTGTCAGGTATTATTCTTGGAAATTGATAAATAAGCCTATGTTTATAAAACACCTTTCATTCCAAGTGTTCCCAATTCATATTACAAATATAAATAGAAGAATCACTTCACTCACAATTGCAGCTACTTCTGGGGTGAAACATGGCAGTTATTTAACAGAGCACAGGAATGCTGTACAATTAAGGCCATATGTCAGGACCGGGGGGTGGGGAGGGGGACAAAGTTGTACTGTCCTTTTGTCAAGCAGGAAATGCTATGTCATCATACAATTGCTATCCTAAAATTCTGGGAAATGCTCTTCCATGTAACTGGACTGATGTCAAATTTTTGGCCATTTGAGTAGTGGGATAAGAGCTTCTTTCTCCAAGTTTCTCAAAGAGCCCAAAATGAAATAGCTATTATTTGGTTGCTGTTTTAAGCCCTAATCCTGTCTCCCACTGAAGTCAGTGCAATACCATCTTCAGTGATGGCAACAGGAATGTGAATAGCCATGGAAATGGTGTTGGTTGGATTTTGGGGGACAGAATAAAATTGTGACTAATATTTATTTTTGTTCAATATTTATTTTGATTTTTATAATTGAAGGTGTTTCTTTTGTTGTTTGTTTCCATTGTTTTTTAGAATTATATTTAGTGCTCAGATGATTTGCTGTTAGACTATAGCGAGTAGAACGTGGATCCCATTTTGGGTCTATACTATCTGATATTTTCTCTCTAACACTGTGTTTAAAATGCTTGATATCATAATTGCTCAAATATTTTGCATGCTGTCACCTGTGTGTCATGCAAAGGGACTTTTAATTTAGATTGTCATCTTGTTTAACTTACTGTGGCATTAAGTGGAATGCACCTGGTATGTTGTGGTCATAAATTCACTGTGCATCAAGAGTTTCATAGATTCTTTTTCTATTAAATAAGGTAGGTGCTGGTTATGGAAATAGAACAGACTCAAAGAAGCAGACATTTGATGCAAATTTGGCTTGGGGCATTTCTGTTCTCTCTTTCTGATCCTGAGCCCACTAAAATCAACAGAAGTCCTTCTATTGACTTCATTGGACCAGACCCCAGACATGAAGCTTATCAAGCCAAAATAGGCCACGTCATTAACACCTAGGCCTAGCTTTTTCCCAGTTACCCATATCTGCAAGCTCCAACACACCACTCAAAAAATCAATGAGATATATATAGATATAGATATATAATCATATTCCTTTGAGTCAATATGTCCCTCTCCCCTCCAAACTCTGATCCCATCCTGTCACCGCCATCAGCTCTTGTTCACATCCCCCTTTGCAGTCCCTTAATCACCAGCATCTCCCTGCACTCTGGATCCTGCACTCCTCACTCCTACCTGCATTCCAGTTCTGCTGCTTTGTACTCCTACCCGTACAGGATCACAGAGTATAGAAGAAGTTGTATTTTCTATGTGCTCAGCTCCTGTGTCTGGTGCTATAGCAGCACCTGGCAGCAGGGAGGAACAACTGCAGACAAAGTCCTGCTCAGTCCCTGGTAGTCCCAGTTTGGAGCATGCTCAGTGCAGATGGAATCTTCAGCTCATTTAGCTGCCAAACTCTACCAAGTTTCTACTGAGTATGGGTGAATTGCAATTTTTAGAGGCTAATAACTTGGCCAAATGGCAAAAGGCACATCCCTGACACCAGGAGGTCCATCCTGTCAAATTTCAAGTTCCTGCTCCAAACTATGGAGGTGCTAAACCTTCTCTGCTAAACAGTTGTAGAATTAATTTGTTTTTTTTTAATGAGGACAAAACAACTTAAGTAATGTCATTCTCAGAAATGGCTGAACTATTTTAGCTGAAACTTTCCAAAGAAATTTAACCTGAAGCAGACACCCAGCATAGAAAATTTCAGCCAAAACAGTTAACATGAAAATAGGGCCTTATAGTGGAAACTGCTGAGTACCCTTAACTAAGGAGGTACTACTCACTCAATCTATACTACTATGCTGCTGTTTCATAAATAATAGCAGGTATAAAACAACCCAGTCCTTTCCAGTTTTTTCTCCAAAGATTTTATTAAACTATTATGTAGACATTAATTTTTTTGTCTATCCTTGTTAATGAAAATATCTTTTAAAACATTTTTACATCTGTGTTGTGTTTTCCTGTGAATGGCGGTAAGATTACTTGTATTAAAGGACCAAACAATGGAGAAGGGATAGAGGTGAAAACCCCACAATCCAGAGTGGGAAAGGAGTAAAAGAATAAAGAGAAGCTTTATGAAAATGAAAACTAGTCAGTTTTGCAGTATGCTGAAGTGAATTGGGATGACACTCAATGGTAAAGGTAAAGGACAGTAGTGCTGTTTCAGCAAACACCCAAAATGTTAGTCATTCCAGTAAAATCAATCGTAAGTATAAAGTAAAGGTAGTACAATAATTATATGAGTTTTGTGGGTTGAAAATCCATTTTCACTAAGACTTTATTGATATCACATACAATTAATATTTAGTGCTGTCTTACTTAGTTTCATATTTTACATACCTGTTCTTCTCATAACATCATTAAACATGTGGTTAAGCAAGGTGGTGCCTATGCTGAGTGTTACTCTCATCAGTTTTGGCATTTACGATCACCTTGTGACGAATACTTCACTAGACTCTCGGCAGCTTTTAACCCAATCGAACAGTAATTCATTCTCCTCTGTACAAACTGCTAAACATTTCACATTTGTCAGATCCTTTGCCGTTACATTTATGGCATGTGAAATTTTATCAAAGATCCATACTAGTCACAAAAAGAATTAAGGCTCTAGAAATGAAAGGCTAGGAGGAAAGGTTTTCACTCCCAGTTTTTAAAATACTCAGTCTATTTTCATAATAAATCTTGTTTTAAAAGGCAATATAAATTATGCTATTTAGTAATTAGTAAAACCAGAAATTTCCTGAGCAAATGTGAACAGACTGTTTTTATGCAACAAACTCCAGACAGCACACGACCATACCTAAATAGTAGATCTGCATTTAAAGATCCCCTTGCCCTTTCTACTTAATTTCAGCCATGTTAATAAACAAATTATCCAGTTAGCATGGGTACCAAGAAAGGGAAGAAATTGCTTTCTACAACCTCAGGAGATCACTGAGATGCACAGTAATAATCTTTGCCATATGAGACAAGGGTCAGAAATGGGGCAGAGAATGAACCAAAAGTTAGAGAGAAATCAACACAAAATTCCTTTTTTGCTTACTGCTTTCATCTCATCTCACATTCTTGTTGAAATTGCCATTTCTCCACAAAACCCCTTGGACAACAAACCTACTCTCAGTTATACCAATGTAAAGAGAGGAAGGATGATGTGGTGTGGTTGTTAACACACTGAACTGGGACTCAATCTACGTTAAATTCCTGGCTTTATCATAGACTTCTGATGTGACGCTGGGTAAGTCGCTTAACTTCTCTCTGTATTCCAGGTCCCCATCTGTAAAAAGATGGGAGTTTGATTACTTTTTCTGTTTAGACTGTAAGCTCTTCTGTGAAATGACTGTCTTACTATGTGCATGTACCATGCCTAACACGATGGGGCATTGATCATATTTGGGGCCACTACTGTAATACAAATAACATAATAGTTCTACTGAAATTGCTACTCAGGCTAACAATGAAGGGCCTGATTCTGCTCTGATTCCATTGACATCATTGATTTAAACGATAACAGGCTGGGACATAGAATACTGTTAAATTCCCCCAAACTTCAGGAACATAGAGTTAAGGTTGCTTGGTGGTTTTTCATGCTCTTCCAAACTCAAACGTCTTAAAACCAGGAAATGAAGAGCTAGGGGAAAGGTGAGCCCAGAGCCTCCTTCCCCACTCCTGGAGGCAGCATGGTGGAAAAAGGGAGTTCTGAATTCCTCCTCATGATCGGGGAGCAGTGGAAAGTAAGGGGAATGCTGGAGCCCCCTCTCTCAGCCTGGCGAAGAAATCTGGTGGAGAGATTACCGGGGACAGAAGGCATTTGGAGGGGAGGAGAGGGCACATATGGCTCCACTTCCCTTTCCCCTTCCCCACTGTTGGAGAAGGAGCCCAACTTTCCCCCTAATGGTTCATCTCTGCCAGGCCTTCTGAGGACCCAGAAAGCAAGGGTCCCTTTGAGAAGGATCTGTTATTCATTGAGAGTTCATACAAAAACCCTACTTTTGGGGTGGGGGGGGAATGCAGTACTTTGTCAAAGTTGTTATCCAATTTTCAAAAACTGTTTTTAAAAAAGTCCCTTACTCTAATAAAAGAGTCATCATCTAGGGGTATGCTGCCTCTCTATAGCTGTGCCAGAGCACAGCCTTTTGGGGCAAAGAGGCAGAGACCCTACCCTGTACCCTCCAAAATCCTCCATATTCCCTGCACGGCTCCAACACCCCCCACACTCACACTGCTCTAACCCACCATATTCCTTAGTTCTGCACCAAAAAGTTATAAGAATATAAAAATGTTATAAGCAGCTCATTAGAGAGACAAAGTGGGTGAAGTAACATTTTTTATTGGACCAACTTCTGAGAGAGAGATACTACCTCACGCAACTTGTCTCTCTGATATACGTGGACTAACATGGCTACAACAACACTTCATAAAGGAGACTGTATATGAAGAACCCCTTCACCACATGCCCAGCAACTTGCTTTGTTTTGATCATGCTAACGTGTATATGAGTAGAGTATGAATCATGATTAGATTACCCTAAATGCTTACTCGAGTCTTTCATCTTCCCTCTATTTAATTAAAGCTAATCTCCTGGAAAATTTACTTCTTAAGTAAAATCAGAGTCTACATGTGGATTGTAGAGCACTTTAAAATATTGCTCTTAAACCAGAAATTTTAGTCTCAGTGCACAACTTCCAAAAGAAGCCCATGCAGAATGCAGGCAGAGAGTAACAAACACACACAACATATTTTCTCTGAAGGCTTCCAAAGGGTTGGGCTCAAACTCAGAGTGCATGAGTATTGCTGTTTTGAGGACCACAGCTTGTCACTTTGAGCAATTGTGTGCCAGTCCGCTAGCTATTAACAGAGCCCTACTTTTGCTGCTCACATGCATTTCACTCTCTTAATCATGTACATTTAGTTCATCCCAACCTGAAGTTCCAAACTTTACCCTCAGTGACTATTTCAATACTGCTTCCACAAAGGGGCAGTGTGTGCTGTACTATACCTGAGAGAAATCAAGAGTGGCTCAGGTTTGTTGTGGAAGATGAGGACCATACTTGGAACCATACATAGAATCTGAGGAGTGTGCAAAAACAATCAGAAGAACCATGTGACTTTGTAAACAGATGATTATTTTGGGGGACCTGTATATCAGGAACACTTTCTTCAAAAGACCTAAAATTTGGACCACTAACTGTACCGCCGCACTTTCATGAGGCACAGCAAATTTCTAGACAGATTAAGCATGTGGATTTTAGAGCACTTAGAATAATTAACTTTTAAACAGAAAGTGAGATTTAACCTTAAGTACTACAGAGGTGGCGCTGATCTATAATGTTGATTTGTCGTGTAGCCCTTCTGGGAGGTGAAGCCAGCAGCAACAAGGGCTGGATTCAGTATCTAGGGGTTCCTTTTCAACAACGCAACACAAAACCAGCTTAAGCCCTCACCCAGTGACTTGGGACAATTACACACCATCCCCTGGGTGCCTCTAACAGGCAATACTTCCCCTCTCGCAAGCACAGAGTCTGAGTGTAGCAAAAACTTTTAATAAAAGAAGGGAAGTAATTGAGCATTAATTTGAAAAAACACCACAACTAGGGTTCATAAACATAAACCATGAGCAAAAGACCCACCCCCAAGTAATTTGGGCAGTGTCCTTTTCCCCTCAGGGTCTTAAGTCCAGCAACCCAAAAGTCTCTTTAATGTGCCTGTCTCTTCTCTGTACCCTACTCACAGTTGCTGTCCTTGGCCAGTGCAGCCCCAGAGTTTACCACCCACCTTGTGTGGAGAAGGGTTAATGAGGCATCTTATACGCTCCACTGCTCAGGCACTCACTCATCGCTCCAATGGCTGATTGCCACGCCTCTCCAGGGCTCTGCTCTGGCCCACTCCAATGGCCTCTCTGCCAGCTTCCCTGCTGGCCGCTTGCCACACCTCTCCACCAGCCATCCACTTCCCAATATGTCTTCAGGGTCCCCCACTTAACACAGCTCTCAGTGATTTCAGCTGTTAGTGAGGAAGCCTCACTGCTGGTGCACACTGGGCAATGTCTTGCAATAGATTCACTGTCCCAAAGAAGATCTAATACTTAGACCTAGGTATCAGTAATTTCAGCCCTGCAGCTTGTAACAAAGCTCTCAATTGAATCTAAATTAGCTCTTTAGTTATATCATGGAGAGCAGAAGAGTCAAATCACATCTAAAACCCTTGAACAGCACCCACCACCAGCTACAATTACCCCCTCTCTACTCATTGGGAGTTGGAACCCATGTTTCCTGCCTAGTGAGTTCTATTCAGTTGAGAGTGAATCCCTCCATTGGGGTATGCCAGGTACAGTTCTGCTGCCATTAGTTCACATAAAAAGGATAACAACCCTTTATTACTCCTTCCCCAATAACAAGGAGACTGGGGATCCACACCAGCCACACTGGGAAGTCAACACCAGCCACAAGTGATCATTTGGACAAGCAACCCCATCATGCTGAGCACTTAGGTGTATCCATGCAAATGAGATCAGCTCCTGAAGTCTTTTTCCACAGCTCACTAAATGTCTTGGGAGAGCTCATTCAGACTCTGCTTACAGTTGTTATATTTTGTGTGTGTTGTGTTTCCAGTAGCCCAGCAATGCATGCTTTCTTATATAAAGAAAATATTGAAATAATTATTGAGGGTAACGTTTGGAACTCCAGATCAGCATGAGCTAAATTTACATGTATAAGAGAGTGAAATGCATGTGTGCAGCAGCAGTACAGCTTTGTTAACAGCTAGAGGTTTGCTTTATATGTGACTAAAGTGCATATTTTTGATTTTTATTGCCCCTGATTTTATTCTAAATAGAGGACATCTCTGTATGAATACTCATTAGCAGAGTAATTTGAAATATATTTAATACTGAGTATTAGACAAGAACTTGGCAGGTTTTTAGTTGTCACTGATAGGTTCCAGGATCCCTTAAAAGAACTATTGATCATCACCAGTCTTGAAATGTTAGATTAAGGGTAAATCAGTTTTATGCTTACGGAATTATCAGCTTTTTAAAATCTGATTCAGGGCTTCTTATTTAGTATTATTTTAATGTGAGGCTTTTTTGAGAATGATTTTTGTTTGTTTGGGACAATTGGAGATGTTAGATTTAATCACATGGCTCAATGTTTTCTCAGAATCCTTGACTGAGTGAGACAGTCCCATGTGTCTAGCAGAAGTCATTTTAACAAGTTTTCCCAGGCCACTAGAAGAGAGCAGAAGGGCATAGCAAAATTCAAGGCACTTAAGCATTAGCCTAAGTTTAAGCATGCAAGTATTCCCAAAAGTCAATGGGACTACTCACATGCAGAGATGGTCACTTTTTTAAAAAAAAAATAAATTGTGAAAAAATGGTTTCCCTCTCCCATAAAACAAGCATTCAACTAAAAATTCTCCCCAAAAACTTTTCAATTTTAACTGAGTTCAAAGAAGTTCAGATAGTTCTGAAAAATATCTGAAATATCTGATTGTTTGAATGCCTATCAGCACTCTTAGAGTCTATTATTATATATTATGTTTTTGGCAACATCCATGATGTGTTAGGCATTTGCCAAATATAAAAAATGCACTGTTATTGCCCCAAAAGAGCTCCTGTATGACAAGTTTATTAAAATACATATATATTTAATTCACTTTTAAACATTCCTTTTTTGCAATGTGAGGCTGGTTTAACAAATACTCTTAGCTGCAGTTTGGATGTGATTAGGTACTGGTTGACTGTTACATGCATGGAGACGCTGGTTTAATGCATGCTTTAGGTAATGTAGAAATCTCCATGTTTGGACTGTGTCCTTTTCACTCCAGAATCTTAAGTCCAGCAACCCAAAAGTCTCTTTAACGTGTCTCTGTACCCCACTCACAGTTGCTGTCCTTGGCCAATGCAGCCCCAGAGTTCACCACTGCATGTTTATATATTTTATTGCCCTTGCAATTCTAAAGACAGGATAATAATTAAATGGGGAAAAGGGGATTTCCTCCCTCCGCCACCCCCATTCTATTTGGGTCCTTATACTAGTTGCTCTGGCATCTGCATGCCTAGTTTGGAAGTCATTAACTGAGCAAGAGAAACCTTAAGTGCAAATTGTTCCATGAATTCAAATCCACCTCAGCTTGTCCCATCTCTAGTTTTTAATGCAGCTGAACCACAGCTGTATTTAGCTGCTACTTTACACATAAAAGTCATAGGTGCTTGGGAAAACATAACAAACAATCACAAACTATTGTGAATATATAATGTTTGACACTTCTCTTCCAACCTCTTCCTCCCAAAATGTGGTGTGAAGATGGTTTGTTTGCACTTTCATCTGATTCAACAGAACAAATCCATTGCCTCAAAATTATATGAAAATCCTACATTCTGGGGGAAAGCGTCAAAAAAAGCTTAGAGAGGGGTTTTTCATGAAAATCTGCAAACACATACACACTCTGTCTCAAACTACTCCAGGTCAGAAATAATTTTTAAATGCCTTTGAGGTAAAAAAACACTTCTTGTTGAAGGCCCATACAAGGCCTTCCATGCCACAGAATCACCATAGAAGCACAGTGTATGTGGGACATAGGTAGAGGAGCCTTTCAAGAAGACCATTGCACATCAGGAAAGGAATTCTGCACTGCATACAACCAGACTAGGGATGGTTGATGGAAGGGTCACTGATTTATGCTGATTGAGGGGCCACGACCTTCAGTACAGAGGTCCAGGTAGGCTGGGTGTGATGCCATGCACCCCTGTATGCTATTGTAATAATCTTTGTACAAGGTACACCTTGTGAGGTATCATTTGAAAACTCATAACTTGCTGATTAGTAATATCATGGTAAAATGTCTGTAGCACCATTAGGTGTAAAGTTATACCTTTCCCCCTGTATGATGCTAAAAAGCATCTTCAGACTCACATAGCATCAAGCTGATCAAACAGAGCTGTCACGTATACCGCTGCCACCCAGCTCTGAAGGCAGCACTGCACCAGCAGAAGCACAAATCTCAAAAGTGAGATTTGCCATCACTTTTCACAGCAGACTTAGTGCCCTCTTGCCATCCTTACTTCTGCGCTGCTGCTGCCATCCCAGGACTGACTGCCGGAGCCCTGCTGCCTCCAGGGGAGGGATTGGGGTGGAGGAAGGAGAGCCTGAGCCGAGGCTGCCTCCCAGTGAGAGATTGAAGGAGGGGGGAGAAGGAGAGCCCCAGCCCAGGCTGCTTACCGGTGAGGGATTGAAGAGGGAGAAGGAGAGTCCGAACCCAGGCTGCATCCAGGTGAGGGACTGGAGGGTGGGGGAAGAGCACAAGCCCAGACTGCCTCCCGGTGAGGGACCAAGGGAAGGTGTGGAGGGGAGGGGAAGGAAGGATAGTCCAAGCTCAGGTGGCGTGTCTCCAGCTGTCACCCATGGGGTGGTGGGGCTTCAGCTGTCCCCTTTGTCCGTGTCTCCCAGGTATGCTGCAGGAGCCCCAGCCACCCAGGGCTGATAGCCAGAGCTCTTAAAATAAAAAAGCATGCAGCTCGCACCTCATTTGCCATATTCCTGTGCCTCCCTTGGGAGGCCTGCCCCATAGTTTGAGAACCTTAAAGAAATAACGGACTGAATATATTTTTGCTGTCCAGGAGAGGGCTGGGCAGTACAAAACATACATTTTGGGGGTAAAAATCTGGGACTGGGAGTGCATTGAGATCAACCTGCAGAAATGACCCAGGCTGGTAAAAGCCAGAGTGTAACCCAAGTGTGGTTGGCAGATACTCAGGGTGTGGCTTCTGTGCTGGAAGGCTGTTGATGAGTGGCCCAGGTTAGAGCTACTGAAGCAAGGCTTTGTAAGGTACACAGGGTTGCAGGGCAGGAGTGACATACCCCGTCTCTGGTCTGATTTGCATTCCGGGGTGTCAGACTAGGCCTCATTTTTTATCCTACAGGCTGAAGCTGCAATGGGATTGTAATGCAGTCCCCCCACGGTCTAGAAGTAGTGGATTTACAACCTGTACTACAGTTCTCTGTACAGTCTGTTATGTTGGGCTTTGCAGAGAGGGTTGAATTTCTCTCTTATTCTTTAGTGTTAATCAGTGCTCTGAAGGAGGACACTTCAAGAGTCAACATGCAATTTCAGTTGTCAATGTAAAACGACAAAGTATCAGAGGCATAAAGGCAAAGCTCTGGCATCATTGAAGTAAATAGGAGTTTTGCCATTGATTTCAGTGGGACCAGATTTCACTCAAAATTGATATGCAATATTCAGTTTTATTTTGCTTAAAACAAATTAAAAGAGTAATTCTGACAATATGAAAAAAAATAATGTTTAAAGTTGTTTTCCATTTAAAACAAAACAAAGTAAAACTGTTCCTGTATGGTTAATTCTCCCATTAAGAACTTAAATAATATACTACTAAGATCATGACTATATAAATTACATGCTGCTTTCATATTTGTGACATAGAGATCATATTACTAGTTTATGAAAAATGTTTAATTTACAATTTTTAATTTAGGATGATCTACTGTGGTAAGTATTATAGAATTAAATCCACATAGGAAAACATCTGTTCTACAGTACTTTGACTTTATTACATACCCCTCCAACAGGTACAAAAATGCCAGCTAAAGAAAAACAAGAGCCCTACAGTCTGTCCAAAAAATACTATCATACCCCTGTAAGCTTTTTGATTAAAATAAAGTATAGAATCGTGTTTGTTTCACTGCCACAAATCCATCAGTGAAATTCTGGCCCCACTGAAGTTTATAGGAAAACTTCCACTGACTTCAGTGGGGCCAGGATTTTATCCCGTGTCTGCAATCAATCATTAATATGTGACAGTGTTTAGCTGCTGACCGCACAAGAAAAAAATAAAGCAAAATACTCTGAGATATTTGCAAACGTTTTAGAGAACTGAGACTCTGGCAATAATCCCACTATTGGTCACTCATAGAATAGTATTAAATAAAATTGATACTTGTGTGTGTGGTACACATTGAATTTTAGATTTATATTTTGTAGTACATCATTTTCAGAACTGTGTATATTAAACATGCCTAGTGTATGCATAAAATTGACTCCTTATAGAACATACTGTATTATATTGTTTTCATAGCTGATATTGAACAAACATGTCTTAAGATTTGTATGTTATGTAATAGTTAGACTTATTCTTATCTGTCTAAATTATTGTCATCCTCATAACATTTTGCTCCTTGGCTGATACAGAGAAATATCTAGCCTGCCTAGGTATCTTTGAGTACCATCCAAGGTAATGCACATGTGGGTTTGGTTAATCCAAGTTGATAATACCTGCAAATAGTGCAGGCCAGATATTTGTTTTCCTCAGAGTTGCAACTGCATTTTCCTGACAACATGACTGCAGCAGTATAGAGAAAATTAAGACAAAACATGAAAATGACAAAGAAGCAAGAAGTAAAACAGCTGCTCAGCTGTACAGGATATGCTCTTTTTCTCTGATTTTTTTCTTCCAATCCCTATACCAAGCGACGTTGCATGTTCTGAAGATAGTGCATTAGCAATGCAGAATTTAGATGAAGAGATAGAAAAGGCTCTGCAGGATCTCTAAAATGTCTATTTCAATGAGATTATAATTTCCATTATCTAAATAAATATGGGAATATGAGTGAACTACAGTTTGAGCTGTGAAAACAGCACATTCCAAAGTATTATTCAAACTTGCAAATAGTAGACAACTATCCAGAAATAACTGAACCTTGGTTATTAGCAAAGTTAGGAAAGATGGGAACATGCTGTGGCATTTTAAAATGAAAGAAGAAGAAACAAATTAAGAGATCTCACTTGTCAAACAGATACATCAGAATGAAATAGTAAACTATGATCCTCCTTTTGGAAGTGATGCACTTACTTTTCTTAAGCAAGAATTAAAGTAAATTGCAAGTACGTAATGTCATATAAAAGTTACTCAAGGGATTACCCATTTACATTGCAATGAAATAGAGGAGGATTTGTAGGAAATATTAATGAGTAGCACAAATACAACGTTATAAAATCCAATTTTGAAGTCCATCTCAGGAAACGCTCCCATTGATTTCAAGGGAGTTTTGCTTGAATGATTGTGAAGATCAGGCTCAACGAAGCTACTGTCTCTAACTCAGTTCAGAGAGAAAGATTAGGGTACAAAGAGAACCTAGAATGAAGAACTAGGTATCATCAGAGAGTGAAGAAAGCTAGGGAAGACGGGTGCACCTAAATATCCTCAGGCTTTGTCTTAAAGCTGGAGCTCGTTTGATCTGACTGCTTGGGGGCCTTCAACCATACAGTGCCTCTGAAAATCAGGCTATAGCATACTGTAGCAAGGGCTGGCTTGAAAGGTCTTTAGGAACCACAGGAGTAGAATGGGAAAAAGAGACAGAACATATTTGTGTGAAGTTCCATAACTAATCTGTGTTGAATTTTTGTTTTAGTAGTTGAGATAAATAGGGTTGACACTGAAGGGGAAGACTGATGTAATTTTGATGCTAGAAGAGCTCATTTGAGTGGAACACTCACCACAACAGCATATGAAATAAACAAGGCTCTGAAGTCCACAGGGACCAGAATGGAAAGGGAATTATTAGACAGTGCTAGATTCATAGATTCACCATTGTGATCATCTAGTCTGATCTCCTGTGTAGTACAGGCCATCAGACTTCCCCAAAATAATTCCTAGAGCACATATTTTAGAAAACATCCAATCTTGATTTTAAAATTGTCAGTGATGGAGAATCCACCACAACTCTTGGTAAATTGTTCCAATGGTTAATTGCTCTCACCATTAAAAATGTATGCCTTATTTCTAGTCTGAATTTGTCTTGCTTCAACTTCCAGCCATTGAATTGTGGAATTGTGTTCTACCTTTCTCTGCTAGACGGAAGAGCCCATTATTAAATATTTGTTCCCCATGTAGGTACTTATAGACTGTGATCAATTCACCCCTTAACATTCTCTTTGTTAAACTAAGTAGATTAAATTCCATGTCTCTATCACTAGTAGGCACATTTTCTAATCCTTTAATCATTCCTGTGGTTCTTCTTTGAACCCTCTCCAATTTATCAACATCCTTCTTGAATTGTGGGCACCAGGACTGGACACAGTGTCCAGCAGTGATTGTACCAGTGCCAAATGCAGAGGTATAATAACCTCTCTACTCCTACTTGAGATTCCCCTGTTCATGCATTTCAGGATAATATTAACTCCTTTGGCAACAGTGTCACATAGGGAGCTCATATTCAGCTGATTATCCACAAACACCCCAAAATATTTTTCAGAGTCACTGCTTCCCCAGGTAGAGTCCCCGATCCTGTAAGTATAGGCTATATTCTTTGTTCCCAGATGTATTCATTTACATTTAGCTGTATGAAAATGCATATTGTTTGCTTGCAGCCAGTTTACCAAGCACTCTAGATCTCTCTCTATCAGTGACCTGTCCTCTTCATTATTTACCACTCCCCCAATTTTTGTGTCATCTGTAAACTTTATCAGTGATGATTTTGTGTTTTCTTCTAGAGTTGGTTTTCTGTAGAAAAGCTACATAGAAAATATAGAGGTTTAAAATTTGTCTGACTAATTTTGTGCAAGAGTGAACAGGATGTGGAGCTAGCAGTATGAGCTATTACTGAGATCCTATTGTTTGTAAGAAGCCAGAAAAGACAGGAACCAAGTTTGCTGGTAAAGCAAGGGAAAGATGAAGATCCATGATAAAATCCTGTCGCCACTGAAGTTTTGCCTTCAATGGGCCTAGATGTTTGACCGTAAATTTCACCTCTGCTGAGAAGAATATGTGAGATGCAGATTTTAAGAGGAAGAACATTGTACCGGAGATTCTGGAGAAATTCTATGTGGATTACTGGAACATACAGTAGGTAATTACGGAAGTTATTGAAACTACAAACAGGGACTTTGTCTGGAAGGATATTGAGGGACAGGGAATGCTGAATCTGTCTGTTCCTGAATGGATGACTCTCTCAGAAGGAGATAATGATTTTGGAGTAAGAAGCTGTACTTTTCTTGTTAAAGGAGTTTTATCATAGTTCTTTCCCGATGGGATAAACCCTTCTCTAAAAACAAATTTGCTGAAGATGACTGCTCTTCAAGACATTGAAAATCTGAATGTAGGTGAGGGTAGGTAGGCAAATAGTGAGATGGAATGAATAAGGAGACTAAAGACATTGAATTGATTAAGGAAGACGATACTACACCTAATAAGAGTGCATAAGGATATTGCTATATACTTTATTTTATTATTATCACCAAATAACACTACTGTACTTTTTTAGACTTTATGGCCATCTTCCTCTTTCAGAATGGTTAATGATCAGTTCTTAATTTTATTTATTTGATGTTGGAAAAGTGCAGAAGTCTGCAATGACTTTTCACGTTTTATAAGAGAACCTTTACAATTTGTATTAGTCTAAGTCAAATTTTGTTATTTATAAAGTATTAAGACAAAAAGAGCAAAATAAAATCAAACAGAGAATTAGAGAGAGCTGCTCAATTTCAGAGCAAAATTTCAAGTGTTTTAAAAACTGGAGAGGAATGTCCTTAAAATTTTGTTTAAAACAAACAAATAAACAACCTACTGTCCTGTCTGAGATTTTGTTTTTAAATGTATCTCTTTATAAGAACTATTGTGCAGTATTTTTATGCTACTCTTTTTCAGAATCAGCTAGTAAAGGAAAACACAATCTCACAAATAAATCCTATTCTGAGAGATATTAACACAATTGATGCTATGGAAACAAAGTAATGAAGTGTACCTTTTTTGTCTGGGTTGCCATAAGAAACAAAGAATAAAAACTGTACTTTCTGAAAATGATCAAACCAACAAGGAAACATAAAAACAAACTTATTGTTAAGCTTCTGCATCAATGTTGCAAATGATAGAGAATAAAAAAAAATTAGACATTAAAAAGAAAACCACTTAAGATAAAGAAATTGTTCATTCATTCATAGCATTCCAGGAAGATCTGCTGTGCCCTGTGTCTTAATTAAAAAAAAAAGTCTTTTAAAAAATCCACTTGATGCAAAATATCATACAACAATGAATCTGTGAGAGTAAGTTACTGGTAACAAGAATTCCATATTAATCAGAGTAACTGGACTCTTAGTGATGAACAAATCTTTCAGCACATTACAACAGTGCATAAGTACAGTATCAATGCAGGACATAAAGCATACTATTAGTACAGACCATAAAAGCAAGCCTTTGTTTAGAAAAAATCATAAGCACTGTTCAGACAAAAAACAGTTGAGCCATGTTCATTAAGAAAAAGAGTACATATAAATAATTCTGCCTCTTTTCTTCTTTCATACACTATAATTTTCTCTATACTTTATACTTCATTCTCAACATGGTTGTTATTAACAATAGCACCCTCTACAGTAAAATTCAACATCTACAAATCTTTTGTGTTCCACATTTTGGTAAGAGAAATACATGGCCAACATTAGACAAGAGATAAAATATAATTTCATTGCTGAAGAATTTTTTTATTGTTTAGAGCTTTCCAAAACTTACCAATAATTATATTCATTATAAAATTCCAGCAAAATAATCAACTTTTCTATGTTTTCTTTTTTATTTAAGTCAATGGCAGTATTTAATATATATATATTTGATATTCTTTTTTTTAAAAAAGGTCTAAATGAGATCACTTTTCAGGAGGTGTTTGCCTCTCTAATCTGTATTGTTTAGTGGTTGTGACATTACAAACACAAATTAGTGAAATTGTAAGTTTCACTCAGTGTTGTATCTGGAATTGAAAGGGCAAACACCATGAAAAGTTCCATATGGTACAACATGTGGCAGGCAGTCTTCTAACTAACATAATCCCAGTGCTCCAGATACACCTTTGGTTCTCTGGCAGGTACCTAATATAATTTAAACTCCTCAGTTCTATTGATTTCAATGGGGCCAGGGATTTCACCCATGATCTTGATCGGTTATCTTAGGAACAGGCTACGATCATGGTCTGCCTCAACAGCTGTGTGATCTTCAGGGACAGTACTCTTTGTATTTTATGCTAAGATGATGATCTGCAGTATCAGTGCACAGGATCAGACTTGACAGTGGTCCATCAGCCCTTGACCACATCTCTTAACACCTTCAGAGCTAAATAGAAGACCTGCCTTTTACTTTAGCTTTCCTAGAATAACTTCCCTGAAGATGGCAAACAATAATACAAAAATTCTGCATTTCAGCAGAAAGGACATGACAGCAATATCAATTTAGCAAATACATTTTCCTAGAAATGGGGGAGAAAACAATGTTTCAGATAGATTTTTTTCTCCTTTTTTTTCTGGTATACTGAGATTAACTGCTCATTTCTCTGTGGACCAAGTTGACACCATGAATTTCTTTGACAGAAACATTGTTAAATTGTTTACCTAAACTATTTTTTGCTTAAAAGGTAATAATATTTTAATGATATTTTATAATTTTTGCACCAGACCCTCAGGTGGTATAAGTCAGTGTAGTTCTATTGATGTTAAGGGAGCCAAGACAACTTATATCAGCTGAGGATCTGGCCCCCATCTTTATTTTTAAATCACAAAATATTCTTTGTTAAATAACTTTTAAGTAAGACAAAATGACAGCAATGTAGAATTTACAATGTAGATAAAAATTCAGAATATAAAATGCATACTTTTTCTTTCATAAATTATGAGATACATTTTTAGTGTGCCCAGCACTGTGGTATCTTGGTGTCTCACAAACATAAGATAGAGACTGAAGTCCTTCTAAAAGGATGGGTTCTCCTCGCTTCCACAGCTAACTTGCACGGTCAAGTTGATTTTAGACAGAAAACAACCCCCAGCAGCAAGCTTGCCAGGTTGAAGAGCTTTCCATTCGGTGTTTAATATAGAATTTTTTAATTAGTGCACCAGTAAAACAAATTATTAAAGCATTATGTCAGCTGCAGTAAGTACATTTGGGATGATCTGAGTGACTTTTCTTTGATTTATCCTTGTGGAAAGGGGACTGAGGGGAGAGCTATTTGGAAAATGTCTTCTTGAGTAGGCACCTCTCGCCACTCTCAGGTACAGGTTACACCTGACTCTGCTTAATCGCCGGTGGTAACAAGTTCTGTAGCCCTCAGCCCTCCACTGAGAATGCTCTCCCCTCAATCCCCTTTCCACAAGTATAAAACTAAGATAATCAGATCATCCCAAATGCACTTACTGCAGCTGACATAGTGCTTTAATCATTTTTTTACCGGTTCACTAATTAAAAAATACTATATTAAATACTGAATGGAAAACTCTTCAACCTGGCATGCTTGCTGCTAAATTTAGTCACTTGAAACCCATATCTTGTAAGAGATGGCACAAGTGTAGAGGAAGCAGTTAAGGTGAAATAACACTTGGCAACTCATACTTGTAATCTCACATCTTTTCATTTTTGTTTTTTTAAATTCAAGGACTAATTATATTGGTTTAAACTGTTTTGAAATGAAGAACTATAGTAGGAACTAATAGTTGTTTATTTTCTTTCCAGATATGTGCTCTGAATAAAAATTGTTTCTAGACATGTTAGAATGACTTTTTCAATGACTCAAAGACAAGTTCCATAAAATAGGGTTTGACGAAACTGGGGTTTGTTTTCTGTCTAAAAATAGTAATTGAAAATATCTAGAGCATCTAAGTTATGACCATTTAGAAACGATGAATCAAAAACTATAGAATGAGGTCAAAGTCTTTAGCACACTTTCTTTTCCCCCAGCCCTTTTCATCTGAGGGTTATAATGTACTTATTCTATTCTACTGAATTTTCCTCTTGATGTTTTTATTTGTGGTTTTAATTTACAGGGGTAACGCAAAGTAAACAGTCATATTTCCAAATCGTGTGTATTTAGGGTCTCCACAACTCAAGTTTAAAATAAACTTCTTCATATCATAGAAAAGGCACATGGACCTTTATGTTTATTTCTGTGTAACAAACATCAAAGAAGCAACATTTTTTTGCAAGCTGCCTGTTTGCCAGTTTTCAGTTGTTTAGGCCATTATCAAGCTAAATGTTTTGTTTTACCATGTCTTATAATGAAGTTCATTTACAATTCGATTAATTTGCTGTACTCAGGAGTTAGAGAAAAAACAAACATTTTCATGTCTGATTTTGTAAGCAAGTAGTTTTTTTAAGTGAAGTGAAACTTGGGGGTATGCAAGACAAATCAGACTCCTGAAAGGAGTATGGTAGTCTGGAAAGGTTGAGACATTGGCCTAGCCTACATAATACTTGCACTGATCTAACCAAATCAGTTTTCTAAAGCCTGATTTAGTTATTAGAGCAAAAATCTGTGTGTGGACACTTATTTCAGAATACAAGTGGCTAACGATGCATAACCACTTCAATTCTAAAATAAGAGTGTCCACACACAGACTTGCACCAAAATAACCAAATCAGTTTTAGAAGGCCAATCTAATTATAACAGTGCATGTTTGTGTATAGACCCAGTCTTGGAATACCAGAAATGGAAGAACTCCAATGGAACAGAACACTTTTAGCATTGCCAAAGGAGTAGAAAATTACACTTTGTATCAGAAAGGAGCTTAAGTGTTCCTGATTTATTTTTTGATCTGCGTTCAATTAGATAAGTACAGTTATTTTCTATTTATTTATAGACATAATTTTTGTTATGCCAGTTTCACTGTATGTTGTTCGGCATCCAGAGAACAGAGAGCTGTGTTTATAAAGCTCTTATCTATAATTAGTGTCACTCAGTGAAACAAGGCACCTCTGTTTTATAACTGCCATGGCTGTCATGCTTTTTTCAGAATGAATTTAATTGATGGACTATGTGAGCCACAGTTTCTTTAGAAAGTAAAATAAAATGTGTTATTGCACTGGACCTGCTACTCTGAGTAGCCATATCAGGTGTTAGTCACCATGACAATCCCACTGCTCAGAAAATGTTTCCTCTCTTATGCTTCCACTTAATTATACTTGTGCTTTTAAATAACTGGATGTCATAGAATCATGGTGTGCAGTTGATATGGATTAGTTTTATCCCATCAGATTATAACAGACTTTTAGTCTACTCATTAATCTGTGGTCATAATCTGTGGTCCAATCATTGAATCATAGTATCATAAAACTGGAAGGGACCTCAAGAGGTCATCTAGTCCAGTCCCCTGCACACATAACAGGTCTAAGTATTATCTAGACCATTCCTGACAGGTGTTTGTCCAACCTGCTCTTAAAAATCTCCAATAATAGAGATCCCACAACCTCTCTAGGCAATTTATTCCAGTGCTTAACTACCCTGACAGCTAGGAAGTTTTTCCTAATGTCCAAGCTAAACCTCCCTTGCTGTAATTTTAGCCCATTGCTTCTTGTCCTATCCTCAGATGTTAAGAAAAACAATTTTTCTTCTTCCTCCTTGTAACAACCTTTTACATACTTGAAAACTGTTATCATGTCCCTCCTCAGTCTTCTCAATAAAAGTACCATGTCCACAGGAAAAAGGTTAAAAATGCCTCAGTGCTGAGTTTAATTTTATTGTAAGACACCTTTCTGTTAAAAGACGTTGTTTTAAGAGAAAATGCGTTAGGAATAATATTGTCTCCAGACATAATAAACAATCTTAGAAGTAATATTTTCCTCAGACATCTTAAACCACCATCAAGTCTTGGTCTTCCTTCTAACTATTCCCTATGCCTATATGGGTGAAAACATGGCCTGATGCTGTAATTCAAGACATTGGTCTATGCCTAAGGGAAGATTTTTGCTGAATCATTCAACCTGGTTTTCTCTTATGTCAGCATCTCATCAGGCCTTTTGCAAGGGTATGTCTTTTTTTCCTCCATATTAGGGAGTTCTCATCTAATCAGTCATCTATCAGGGAATCCAGCAAAAACAGTACTATGGCTTGTATACTTTTGTCCCCCAGGGTCAATTTATCAACTTTTAAGATGCTTTCCTACTTTTCTGCCCAGCAGAACAAGAGACCTTTCTCAAAACTTGAACTGAAACTGCTTCAGTGTTGGGAACCATCTCCAGCTACCGGACAATCTTTGGCATAATTCAACCATTTGATCTCCATATATACTATTAGCAGGTCACCAAATCAAATTATGGCTATTTATTTTTTATTGGAAACACAATCCTGAAAGTGATGCACTTTAAAATACAGAAAGCAATTCTAGTCACTAGGAGTAGTTCTGTTTTGTAAACTACCTGGTATATTTTAGAGATGTTCATTCATATTTTTCTCCCTTATTCAACACTTGCTACAAATATCATGCAACTTTAATTGCATAATACTAGCTCTATCCAAAACTTTCTTAATACTAAATAAAGTTAGATGATACAGTTGCAGAGTAAAACAATATGTAATCATAACGGGAATGGGAAAGGAAAGAAGTATAGACAAAGGTGAAAAGATGTTTTCCATCTGATACTTTAAATTAGATGGAGAGCTGATGAGATTGCAAAATATAGTAAAGCTGTTTGAGCAAAAGGAACTACAAATCAGGCCTCACACCACCAGTGGTGAAAATAAGGCAAGAGCACATGCTGAGTAGGGAAAGTTGAATAGAGAAAGCAAAGGTACTAGAAACTGACTTTGGCAAGTTCACAAGGGTTTTAAAAACAAGGAAAAAATTTTTCAACTGGATTCCAGATCCTGAAATTATAAGGGAACCAATGAAGCTATGCTAAACTTTTGTCTATACTCCAAAATATAGATGGTATGGTAACACATAGAATTCTCATATCTTAATGTAATATGGGTTTTTTGTAATTCTTTAAATATTTAGGGCCAAATTCTGTTCCCATTCACAGATGTGCAACCTCACTTGTGTTTTGACTGCATGGTTAATGTAATACTTGAAGAAGCAAAGATTTAATCTGCAGTGGAAAACCCTAAGGTTCACAGATAACTCTAAAAACTGAGTCTGTGAAACAGAAGTTCATAAAGGAAAAAGAAAGGTCATGAAAAATTGTCTGAAATTATATAAAATGATTAAAGCCCAGGATGTAAATCATACTCATCATAGTCAAATCCAGCAGAGTCCTTTGATTTGGCCCAAATAAAGCGGGAGGGGGTGGATCAGTTTTCTAAACACACAAAGGTCTTCAAATAGCACAGAACCTGGAGAAGAAAATCAAGGACGTACTGTATTTGTGAACATTTCTTCAATCCAACAGTGCTTGGGCATCAACTGTGGTGCAGGTACCCAAGAAAGCTAGGGCTACCAGATTCTGTGTGGATTACAGAAAGCTCATTGTCATCAGCATTTCATGCCTAGAGCAGATGAAGTACTCGACAAATTGGAGGGTGCACAAAACCTTACTATAATTCACCTCACAATAGACTGTTTGTTGGCAGGTATCTTTGGACCCTGAGGCTAAACTAGCATTTACCACACCTGTAGGACTTTTTGAGTTCCTGGTTTTACTTTTCAGACTGCAGAGAAGTAGGCCATAGTCACCCGCTGAGTGGAGGAGTTGGAGGCTGGCAAACCCAGAAAGGGGGTGTTGGGGAGGAGGCCAGATGTATAGGAAGATATATAGGAAGAAGCTCAGGGAAATATCAGCAAGGGGTAGGACTGCACAGGGACTGTGGCTGCCTGTTATGGGGTCCCTTAGCTAGACCCCAGTGTAGAGGGTGAGCTTGGGTTCCCCTAACAGTCATTGATAGAGTTGCTAACTTTCTGATTGCAGAAAACCGAACACCCTTGCCTCGAGGCCTCGCCCCACCCCTTCTCCGAGGCCCCACCTCCCACTCACTCCATTCCCCCTCCCTCTGTTGATCGCTCTCCCCCGCCCTTGCTCACTTTCACTGGGCTGGGGCAGGGAGTTGGAGTGTAGGAGGGTCTGAGGGCTCATGCTTGGGGATGCGGGCTCTGGGGTGGGGTTGGGGCTGAGGGGTTTGGAGTGTGGGAGACAGCTCTGGCCTGGGGAAGGGGGTTGGGATGTGGCAGGGGTACAGGCTCTGGACTGGGAGTGCAGACTCTCAGCTGGGGCCAGAAATGAGGGGTTCAGGGTGCAGGAGGGGACTCAAGTCTGGGACAGGGGAGCTGGGAGTGTGGGCTCTGGCTGGGGGCTCTGGGGTGTGGCCAGGGATGATGGGTTTGGGGTGCAAGAGAGGGCTCCAGGCTGGGGCCAAGGGGTTCAGAGTGCGGAAGGGGGCTCCAGGCTGGGGCAGGGATGCCATGCCTTGCTCCAGCCAGGGTGGCAAAGTCTATTCTTCCCAGGCCCAAGCCTGGGATCAAACAAAGGAGGTTGGGGATGAGAATGCAGTCAGCAGCTGCTTGAGGAGAGACTCAGAAAGACACTAAGACCAGGCTGCAGGGACAGTCTGTCTCTCCCAGCAACACACAAAGGTAACTGGGTTGAGTAGAATTTCCCAAAGCTAGCAAGGAAAGATTAAAGTCAGGTAAGAGGCAATAAATGCACAGACATTTGTTGTTTTAGCCTTTTCTTTACTAAAGTTTGGTCTAGAAGAAGCTGGTGTTGAGCCACTTTAAATCACGTGCTGATCACAGCTCCCTCGAGGAAAAAGAGCTTACAGATGTCAAACACAGTTGGGCCTGTTGTGGTAACATGGTTGGGAAATACAGGAGCTGCCAACCAAAGATCCAGTCAAAGAGTGGTTAGTCACCTTAAGAGAGGTGAAGGAAGCCAATCCTGTCACTGAAAGGGTGCACTTGAGAGGGAATAAAAGGGGTCTAAAGTGCAGCTTGCCATGTAACCATCATATGGGTCAAACCCACACCCTGTATTTGAATACCTGCAGGCTTTGAAACTGCAGATTCAGTACAGATTTAATAGTTCAAGCCCATCTCTAGCGCATGTGTGCATTATAGTGATTGAATCAGCAATATAGATAGGGATGCAAAATGGTTTCTATTATAATGCTCTGTTTTCTTACGTTGCTGAACAATCACATTTTTAGGCTAATGCTTGTTCTGGTGCTGTTCTGTATTTTCGTTGTTTTTTTTTAAATCTGAGGAGTCTTGCTAACTGAGTGAAAAATGCACTTTTCCCCTTTGTAGTTTTTAAAAAAAACTTTAGACATATTTATGGTTAGATATTTTGCATGTGCACAGTCCTCATTGAGGAATAGTGCCTTCCCTGGTTTGAAAAAAACCTTCAATTTATCATAGTTTTGACCACTGGAAAATTGCATACTGAATATTCACAATAAAAAGTCATTACGTTTATAAGAGCACCTAACAGTAGATACACTGATTTATTAGACTAGCTTGATTTAAGGAACTTAAAAATGCCACTGGGGAAGTTGGCTATTTTTTTACTGTACTATGCATTAATGATGTTTTAGACAGACAAATTCCCTCCATAATCTGGTATTGTCATGTCTAATTTATCCAGTGAAATTTGATTAGATTTATACGGGGGGGGGTGTACAGGCTTGTGACACATATATATTGAATGATCTGTTACCACTTAAATGTTCAAGACATTCCAAGGCATATGGAAAAATCATTAACAGATTAAATATAGCTGTACACATTATCTACCTGTCCTAAGACCCCTCTATAGAGAGAGCTATCAGTTAATGAAAAGTGGGATAGTTTATCCAAGAAGCAGACTAAATTATTACAGCATAATTGTCTCACTTTTATTTTTCTCCATTCCCTTTGCAGAGAATGAGCCCCAACATATAAATGAAATGATCTAAGAGAAAAATAAATACAATCTCCCCATTCCCCCACCCTGCCAAAAAGAGACCTACCACAGTAATCTCATTTAAGCCACAAAGCTCCAATCTATCACTGACAATATTTCAGGCTCAGAATAGTCCAATGCAAAGAGACGCTCTAATAAGATTTAGTATAATTGGGAGGAATGTGCCTTGCTGTTAAATCAGAATATCCCCAGATATAGAAAACTAATGCTAGAGTCCAGGTTTTATAGCAGCAAGCTTGTGGTTCCTATGGCATGGAAAGCTCAAGGAAGTGCTTAGTGAATTTTTATATTTACAAAAAATTTAAATAAAGTATTGTGCCCCCTCCAATTATACAGAAATTGGTTAATCATAACAAGATAATTGATCAAAGGGTCTGTAGAGCTGAGTCATTTGGAGCAGCTGGTGTTTAGCAACCTATGTGTTAGGTACCAAGGAAACCTCAAAAACAGGAAATATCAAACACAACTCGGGAGAGTATAACTGTGGTGAATTTGTACTGTTCTGATTCACACAATGATTTGCAGATGTCCTCTGAAACCTATGGCCAAATTATAAGAGACTTTACATGCTTACTCTTCATGTGGAGCTGACCTACCAGTCACTACAAGCAGCATAGAGCTAAATGTTGCAGTTTAGCTTTTGCTAGATAAGATGGATGAGTTTTCAAAGTGTTTCAAATTATTCTGTTCTTAAAAGAAAACAGGTTCATAAAATACATTAGTTAAAAAGTGCTTAGGCATCTGTTATCTTTATAGTTTCCGTAATTTATTATGGTCACAGCACTGTAAGACAAACTCAGACGTGGGGCCAAAATCTGCTTTATTACATTGGAGTAAATCTGAAGCAACTACCCTGAATTCGGTGGAGTTTTTCCAAACGTATATTGGTGTAACTGAGATCAGAATGTGGCTCCTAGAGTAACTGAGTGCAATTCTTTATCAGCTTAATGTGGTCCGACATGTCTGACATTGTTTAGGCTGTGTGGTTTACTCTCCTATCATGAAATGTACATGCAGTTCATCAGCGGGTGTACATTTTCATTTCTCCATTGACATCAATGACTGTTTATGCCACTGAGGATCTGCTTCATTAATGTTAGGGTTTGTGATGGGGTATTCACCCCACACTAGCCCTGAAAGGGTTAATAGAAGCAAGAAAGGACAGTTAACCACAGTTTGCACCTGGAGGGAAGCTAGGACACAATGGGTATGTCTACACTGCAATAAATGGTCAAGGCTAGCTCATGCCAGCAGGCTCAGGCTAAGGGGCTGTTTAATTGCGGTATAGACTTTCAGGCTCGGGCTGGAACCTGGGCTCTAGGACTCTGCAATGTAGGAGGGTCTCAGAGCTCAGGATACAGCCATAGCCTGAAGGTCTACACTGCAATAAAACAGCCCCGTAGCCTGAACCTCACAAGCCCGAGTCAAATAACACAGGACAACTATGGGTGTCCACTTGCACCCATAAAGGCTTAATTGGGAATGAAGCTCACCTGGCCAGAAACTGGCAGAGCTTCTATAAAGCCAAGGAGCTGGCAACAGAGCCCTGATAAAAGGGGGAAGAATGGGTGCCTGTAATAGGAGTGTAGGAAGCACTAGGAGGGAAGGAGCAGTACGGGCTGAAAAAATAGACCTGAACTGCTGATTCAAGGGTCCGTGGATTGGAACCTGGTGTAGAGGGTGGGCCCGGGTTCCACTACAACCCATGGTGGGAGCAGCACAGTAGATACGGAGACTGCCTGAAACTGTGTGGAGAGTGACTCTGGGGAGAGACCCTGGAAGAGGAGAATGATTGTGACTTGGCCAGAGGACTAAGCCACAAAGGAGAGGCGCTGCAGCTCCTGACCAGTGAGTGGGGGGGCCACAGAGTGAATGCCTGAGGCAATGGGCTGAGTGACTGCTGGACAGGCGCAGACAGTGGTGAGCTAGCTCCCCAGATGGGCCACAAGGAGGTGCCACCAAGCTGTGAGTAACACGACAAAGTTCATTACATAAGGAATGAGAGGGAGGATAAAATGGAAAATATTATAATGCCACTCTATAAGCCAGTGGGTCACCCACACCTGAAAATATTGTCTTCCGTACTGATCATGTCATCTCAAAAAAGATAGTGCAAAAATTACAGGGAATTCAGAGATCAGAATAAGTATGAGGCATGAAAACCTCTCACATCAATAGAGACGGACAATTCAGGTTCCTTTCTTTAGAAAGGAGATTAATAAAAGAGCATATTATTATATTATATTTATATTATTATATATTATATATTATATTATATATATTATATATCATATTATAATAGCATACAAAATAATTAATGGTACTGAGAGGAGAACGGGGATCTTTGATACTCTATCTCATAATAAAAAAACAAGAAGACAGTAAGTGAAATTAAAAGGAAACAAGTTCAAACCTGTTAAAAAGGAAATACTTTTTCACGCAACACATAATTAGACCATAGAACTCATTGCCACACGAATTCATTGAAGCCAAAAACTTAGCAAGATTCTAAAGAGGGACTCGCAAAAACAAAAGGAGTACTTGTGGCTCCTTAGAGACTAATAAATTTATTTGAGCATAAGCTTTCGTGAGCTACAGCTCACTTCATTGGATGCATTCAGTGGAAAATACAGTGCGGAGATTTATATACACACACAGAGAACATGAAACAATGGGTGTTATCATACACACTGTAAGGAGAGTGATCACTTAAGATGAGCTATTACCAGCAGGAGTGGCGGGGGAGGAAGAAAACCTTTTGTAGTGATAATTAAGGCGGGCCATTTCCAGCAGTTGACAAGAACGTCTGAGGAACAATGGGGGGGGAGGGAAATAACATGGGGAAATAGTTTTACTTTGTGTAATGACCTATCCACTCCCAGTCTCTATTCAAGCCTAAATTAATTGTATCCAGTTTGCAAATTAATTCCAATTCAGCAGTCTCTCATTGGAGTCTGTTTTTGAAGTTTTTTTTGTTGAAGGATAGCCACTCTTAGGTCTGTAATCGAGTGACCGGAGAGATTGAAGTGTTCTCCAACTGGTTTTTGAATGTTATAATTCTTGACGTCTGATTTGTGTCCATTTATTCTTTTACATTGAGACTGTCCAGTTTGACCAATGTACATGGCAGAGGGTCATTGCTGGCACATGTTGGCATGTATCACATTGGTAGATGTGCAGGTGAACGAGCCTCTGATAGTGTGGCTGATGTGATTAGGCCCTACGATGGTATCCCCTGAATAGATATGTGGACAGAGTTGGCAATGGGTTTTGTTGCAAGGATAGGTTCCTGGGTTAGTGGTTCTGTTGTGTGGTGTGTGGTTGCTGATGAGTATTTGCTTCAGGTTTGGGGGGCTGTCTGTAAGCAAGGACTGGCCTGTCTCCCAAGATCTGTGAGAGTGATGGGTCGTCCTTCAGGATAGGTTGTAGATCCTTGATGATGCGTTGGAGAGCTTTTAGGTGGGGGTTGAAGGTGGTGGCTAGTGGCGTTCTGTTATTTTCTTTGTTGGGCCTGTCCTGTAGTAGGTGACTTCTGGGTACTCTTCTGGCTCTGTCAGTCTGTTTCTTCACTTCAGCAGGTGGGTATTGTAGTTGTAAGAATGCTTGATAGAGATCTTGTAGGTGTTTGTCTCTGTCTGAGGGGTTGGAGCAAATGCGGTTGTATCGTAGAGCTTGGCTGTAGACAACGGATCGTGTGGTGTGATCTGGGTGAAAGCTGGAGGCATGTAGGTAGGAATAGCGGTCAGTAGGTTTCCAGTATAGGGTGGTGTTCATGTGACCATCGCTTATTAGCACCATAGTGTCCAGGAAGTGGACTGAACATTTATATAGACTACAAGAGATATAACAGTTATTGCTTAAAACTAGGCTTGGAAGGATTCTATTTTTATTAGTAAACATCAATTTCACTATACACACACACACACACACACACACACATAAACATTTCTATCTATAATAACTGAAAATTACAGAGAAGCAAAGTAAGAAAAACGCTGCTTGGGAACTTACTAGAATTTGATTTAAGGATATTTCTTTGTGTATAGACATGTGACGTTGACAATGTACATTTTAATAGTTATAAAGCTTTAATGCTTTGAATCTCAATGTCTGTCCTAAAATTGTCTGACCCACCCACCCCATAATTTCCTGCAACTGTGAAAATTTAAATCAATATACATTTAAAAAATGCTTAAAACCAAACTGATACTGTCCATCACAATCATGGATTAGCCTTTGTGCCAACAGGGCCCAGTCCAGGGACCCCTGGCCAATTGAGGGGTCCTGGAAAAATGGGTGGCCCCATACCCCAACCCACTCCACCCATGCACCCAGCGCTCCTGCTGGGGAGTGGGGTTGGGGCAGGGGGCCTTGCCCTGCTCCGGCCACCCAGCGCTCCTGCCAAAGAGGGGGGAAGCCCAGGCCCCACTCCCCAGCAGGAGCGCCGGGTGGACAGAACGGGGGAAGCTCCCATGCCCTGATCCCGCTCCCAGGCAGGAGTGCCGGGCAGGAGCAGGGCAAGCCCTTGTGCCGCGATCCCATTTCCCCGGCAGGAGCACTGGAGGGGGTGGGGGACAGACTGCAGGCAGAAGGGGTGGGGAGGGGCCCCCACTTGCTCTGGCCCAGGGCCACACTAAACTGAAATTCGCCCTTGATCACAATTGTTTAAAAAACCCTCATTCTGCTGAGCCTACTTAAAACAAAGTTTTAGAAGTGCTATTAAACCATTTGCTTCTGGGATTAAGCCAATTTCTATTAGCAGTTAGGAAGAGACTCCTCTGAGGGCAAGCAGGCATTAGACCAAAAAGATTGTGTGTAGATCACATGTTTACCTGGGACAATTGGTTGAGAAAAGGTTCATCTACCAGAGAAGATTAGGCTTGCGAGGGACTTCTCCAGGTGAAGGAGAAGCAATTACCTGACCCTTGTGGTAAGTTTGTGGTGTGGTGTGATTGCTACTGGACTGAAATATACCATGTGATCTATTTGTTTGGGGGACTGTGTGCTAATCGTGTGAATGCTGAGCCTAGGGGCTTGCTAGACAAGGCTGAGAGCTTCCTAACAAGGCTTTGATCCCTAAGGCCTTTAGCACCCATCAACCCTTAAACAGGGGGAGGGGCTACTCAGGAAGACTAGGACTTTAAAAAGCCTGCTCCTAAGTGACCAGAGGAGCTAAGCGAACAGGAGCTGTTAACAGGGGAGTTTTGCGAGGGAGTTTACAGGGGGAGAGGGGGTGGGACTACATACACTTAACATTCCTTAAATTTCTTTAAACTTAAAGCCAAAAACACCCCCTGATTAAAAACAAAATAACAACAAAGGAACAAGCTTCAGGAGTAAAAAGAGAATGCAGGCAGAAGTCCAGCAACAGAGTGGGGGCTACCCAGTTTATTGCACCCAAAGCAGCATGTATGATTACCTGCCCTATGGGCAGGTGGCATAAGTGTGCATTCGGTGCAAGGAGCTCCTGGCCCTCAGAGATCGAGTACAGGTTTTGGAGACCAGGGTGACGGAGCTGGAGGAGTTAAGGGAGACAAAGAGGCACATAGATGAGACTTTCTGAGACACAGTAGAACAGTCCCACCACCGCTCTGACAGCCTCTATGCTGTTGAGGAGAATGAAAGCCTCAGAGAAGGAGAACATCCAACTGGAGCAGAGAGAAACAATCCCATAGTTGGGACCCTCCTTCCAGATTAGGTTGTAGTATCCTCTCATACTGAGAATACCTCTCTGGGGGAGGAAACTCCAGTTATTAGGAAGAGACAGGTATTAGTAATGGGCGATTCAATCATTAGAAACATAGATAGCTGGGTATGCAGTGACAGGGTACATGTAGGTACCAGCGGCGTATTAACGCCTAGGCCAACAAGGCTAAGCCTAGGGCAGCATATTTGCAGGGGCGGCAAATTTATAATAGCAGCCAGAGGCTGCTTTCCCCAGCGCCGGTTCGCACCCTCAGCCCCCGGCCCCGCCCCAACTCCACCCCTTCCCTGTCCCCATTCCCCACCCTCTCCTTGCCCCATTGGTCCCCTTCCCTACATCCCCGCCCTGGGCCTGCCTCCTCTCCTGAGCATGCCGCATTCCCCCCTCTTTCACAAAGCAGTTTTGCGCACAAGCACTGGCAGGGAGCAGGGAGAAGCAGGACCCGGCGGTGCACTCAGGGGAGGAGGCAGAGGTGGAGTGGAGGTGAGCTGGGGTGGTGGGGGGCGGCAATTATTTCAGGGCCTAGGGACGGCAAAATCTTTAGTCTGCCATAGGTAGGTACCAATGACATGTGGAAGGATAGGAGAAAGGTCCTGGAGGCCAAATTTAGGCTGCTATGTAAGAGATTGAAGTCCAGGACTTCCATGGTAGGCATTCTCTGAAATGCTTCCAGTTTCACATGCAGGGCCAGGTAGGCAGGCAGAACTGCAGGGTCTCAATGCATGGATGAGACAATGGTGTAGGGAGGAGGGGTTTAGATTGATTAGGAATTGTGGAAACTTTTGGGAAACGGGGAGCCTATACAGGAAGGATGGGCTCCACCTAAACCAAAATGGAACCAGATTGCTGGCACTTAAAATTAAAAATGTTGTAGAACAGTTTGTAAACTAAGGGGTGGGGGAAAGCTGACAGGTGCAGAGGAGCACATGGTTTGGAAATCCCTTAGGGAAGGATCTACAAATGGAGATTCCCTATATCCTAATAAGGATGAAAAGATGGAAGATGATAAAATACAGTTAGGATCTGATGAGAAAGAGTCAAATGAAAAAAAAGGCCCATTCAATTACATCATGTAATGGCAGGCAGCTAAAAAGTGACAATTTTTTAAAGTGCTTATATACCAATGCTAGAAGTCTAACTAATAAGATGGGTGAACTAGAGTGCCTCATATTAAATGAGGATATTGATATAATAGGCATCACAGAAACTTGGTGGAATGAGAATAATCAATGGGGCACAGTAATACCAGGGTAAAAAATATATCGGAAGGACAGAACAGGTGGTGCTGGTGGGGGAATGGCACTATATGTGAAAGAAAGCATAGATCAAATGAAGTAAAAATCTTAAATGAACCAAATTGTACCACAGAATCTCTATGGATAGTAATTCCATGCTTGAATAATAATAATATAGCAGTAGGGTTATATTACAGACCACCTGACTAGGATGGTGATAGTGACTGTGAAATGCTCAGAGAGATTAGAAAGGCTATTAAAATAAAAAACTCAATAATAATGGGGGATTTCAACTATCCCCATATTGACTGGGTACATATCCCCTCAGAAAGGGATGCAGAGATAAAGTTTCTTGACCCCTTAAATGACTGCTTCTTGGAGCACCCAGTCCTGGAACCCACAAGACGAGAGGCAATTCTTGATTTAGTCCTAAGTGGACCACAGGATCAGGTCCAAGAGGTGAATATAGCTGGACTGCTTGGTAATAGTGATCATAATATAATGAAATTTAACATCCTTATGGCAGGGAAAACACCACAACGGCCCAACAATGTATCAATTTAATTTCAGAAAGGGGAACTACACAAAAATGAGGTTAGTTAAACAGAAATTAAAAGGTACAGCACCAAAAGTAAAATCCCTGCAAACCACATGGAAACTTTTTAAAGACACCATAATAGAGGCTCAACTTAATGTATACCCCAAATTAAAAAACATAGTAAGAGAACCAAAAAAGAGCCACCATGGCTAAACAACAAAGTAAAAGAAGCAGTGAGAGGCAAAAGGGTATCCTTTAAAGAGTGGAAGTCAAATCCTAATGAGGAAAATAGAAAGGAGCATAAACTATGGCAAATGAAGTGTAAAAATATAATTAGGAAGGCCAAAAAAGAATTTAAAGAACAGCTAGCCAAAGACTCAAAGTAATAGCAAAACATTTTTAAGTACATCAGAAGCAGGAAGCCTGCTGAGGCCACTGGACAATCAAGGTGCTAAAGGAGCACTCAAGGATGATAAGGCCATTGTGGAGAAACTAAATGAATTCTTTGCATCAGTCTTCACAGTTGAGGATGTGAGGTAGATTTCCAAACCTGAGCCATTCTTTTTAGGTGACAAATCTGAGGAACTGTCCCAGATTAAGGTGTCATTAGAGGAGATTTTGGAACAAATTGATAAACTAAACAGTAATAAGTCACCAGGACCATATGGTATTCACCCAAGAGTTCTGAAGGAACTCATATGTGAAATTGCAGGACTACTAACTGTCGTCTGTAACCTATCATTAAAATCAGCTTCTGTACCAAATGACTGGAGGATAACATGAATCCAGTTTTTAAAAAGGGCTCAAGAGGTGACCCTAGCAATTACAGGCTGGTAAGCCTGATTTCAGTACCGGTCAAACTGGTTGAAACTATAGTAAAGAAGAAAATTGTCTGACACATAGATGAACATAATTTGTTGGGGAATAGTCAACATGGTTTTTGTAAAGGGAAATCATGCCTTATCAATCTACTAGAATTCTTTGAGGGGGTCAATAAGCATGTGGACAAGGGGGATCCAGTGGATATAGTGTATTTAGATTTTCAGAAAGCCTTTAACAAAGCCTCACCAAAGTCTCTTAAGCAAAGAAAGCAGTCATGGGATAAGAGCGAAGGTTCTCCTATGGATTGGTAATTGGTTAAAAGATAGGAAACAAGGGGTAGGAATAAATTGTCAGTTTTCAGAATGGAGAGAGGTAAATAGTGGTATCCCCCAGGGGTTTATACTGGGCCCGGTCCTATTCAACATATTCATAAATGATCTGGAAAAGGGGTAAACAGTGAGGTGGCAAAATTTGCAGATAATACAAAACTACTCAAGATAATTAAGTCCCAGGCAGACTGCAAAGAGGATCTCTCAGATCTGGGCGACAAACTGGCAGATGAAATTCAATATTGATAAATGCAAAGTAATGCACATTGGAAAACATAATCCCAACTATACATATAAAATGATGGGGTCTAAATTAGCTGTACCCACTCAAGAAAGATATCTTGGAGTCATTGTGGATAGTTCTCTGAAAATATCCACTCAATGTGTAGCAGCAGTCAAAAAAGCTAAAAGAATGTTGGGAATCGTTAAGAAAGGGATAGATAATGACAGAAAATATCATATTGCCTCTATATAAATCCATGCTTCGCCCACATCTTGAACACTGTGTGCAGATGTGGTTGCCCCATATCAAAAAATATATATTGGACTTGGAAAAGGTTCAGAAAAGGGCAACAAAAATTATTAGGGGTATGGAATGGCTGCCGTGTGAGGAGAGATTAATAAGACTGGGACTTTTCAGCTTGGAAAAGAGATGACTAAAGGGGGATATGATAGAAGTTTATAAAATCATGACTGGTATGGAGAAAGTAAATGTTTACTCCTTTTCATAACTTAAGAACTAGGGGCCACCAAATGAAATTAATAGGCAGCAGGTTTAAAACAAACAAAAGAATTTTTTTTCACACAATGCACAGTCAACCTGTGGAACTCCTTGCCAGAGGATGTTGTGAAGGCCAAGACTATAACAGGGTTCAAAAAAGAACTAGATAAATTCATGGAGAATAGGTCCATTAATGGCTATAAGACAGGATGGCAGGGATGGTGTCCCTAGCCTCCGTTTGCCAGAAGCTGGGAATGGGCGACAGGAGATGAATCACTTGATTACCTGTTCTGTTCATTCCCTCTGGGACACTGGCCATTGTCGGAAAACAGGATACTGGGCTAGATGGACCTTTGGTCTGACCCAGTATGGCTGTTCTTATGTACACCTCTTCAGGTGTCTGGCCTCAGACCTTTATCTCTCCTAGGGTGGAATTCTGTGGTTCTTCCCTTGTGTGTGTGTGGGGGGGGGGTCTGTGACCAGTGATGAACATAGTGACCAAACAGCCTTCTCAAACCTAAATATATAGCATGACTTGATTTTGTCATTTCTACAAGTTCTCTAGCAGATTGCCATTAAAAGTGTATGGTTGAAAGTAAGTGACATTACCATGATAGTAACAGAACTCCCTTTACTCAGCATAGGAAGTACTGCAGTAAGCTTAATTAAGCAAAGGGTAAAAACTAATGAAAAGCACAGTTCACCAATACTCTAGAAAAATGATTTTTTTTGCATCCCTTCATACACAAATCTTCAAGACCTTTCACTGGATCCTATTTCTGGAGAACCAACTTTCTCACAACTCTTACTGTTCTGTCTCCCGCATTCAAGTTTATAGTAAACCTATAACTAGGGTGACCAGATGTCCTGTTTTTAAAGGGACAGTCCTGTTTTTTGGGACTTTTCTTATATAGGCACCTATTACCCCCCAGCTCCATCCCATTTTTTCACAGTTGCTATCTGGTCACCCTACCTATAACCCTGATAGATGCAATATAAAAACACAGATTTAAAAAAACCAATAGTGGCCAATGTCAGGTGCTCCAGAGGGAATGAACAGAACAGGCAATCATCAAGTGATCCATCCCCTGTCATCCACTCAGCTTCTGGCAGTCAAAAGCTAGGAACACCCTAGTAAAAGGTGCCTACATTGTAAATGGCACTCTTTTACCAAATAACAGTAGCATATAAGCAGCCATGATAGAAGTCTTATAGACTTAGCAAGGCAAGATTTGTTGTCAGGTGTAAAAATATGCCTAGATGCCTGGCTTGCAGGAATTTTCAAGAACCAGACACGAAGTTTCTGTTGCATTAATTTACTCTTTACAAAGAACAGTATTTTGTATTCCCCTCCACCCTGATTTATTCTCACTTCTCTCATTTCTACAGCCCCAATTTAAATAACTGTTACTGACAATACTTGTCCCTCAACTAAGCAGTGCACCAAGGAAATGCTTCCAACTCAGCTTTTCCCAGGCATTCTAAGAAATATTTCTACTTTTGATCACTAGTGTCTGTTGGTGCACTTGCTCCCAGTGACTGATCTACAAATTCTCCACTGACCAATCTATAAATATCAACTACTAACACCTTCCCTAAAGCCAATATTGAAGAAAATTGAAGAAAATTCTTTTGGGTGGACCTCATCAAATACTGCAGGCTAAGCATATTAAAAAGTAGAAGTATAGCTACTGTATCACAATGTAAGGTCTGTTATCGAACACGTTCTTGTCTCTAGGAATGTGCTGTTCTTAATGCAAAACAACCCATCTTCCTTTGTTGCAGTTTTATGACAGACTGCTATAATATTACTGCAGTGCTAGTTTCTAGAGCAGAACAGAAAGACCGATTTTGTTATAAATGAGGAACAGCTATTTGGAAGAAACATTATTGGCATCAAGAAGTATTGGGACTTGTCTCTTCGAAGTAACAACTGCCATCCTTTTTTTTGCTGTTAGATTCCAAATCATCACTAACGCCTCCCGTCAAGTTAACCTATCTTCCATGTCACCATGTCGGTTGTCAGTAAAGTCACTGAAAGAAATACATTTTAAGAGCTGTAGACTGCAAGTCCTTGAAACACAAAGAAAAAAGCCTGTGAATTAGTATGACGTTGCTCTGGTAAGTAAGGACATGCAGGTGAATTAACATCTGGTGCTGGAAAGATGTTGAGAAGCATCATGAACTGGGTAAATATGACATTTCTTTCTGGAAAAAAGATTAAATCTCCATGGGAGTGAAAGTGTAAATTAACCTTAACATAAGGAAATTGACAAATATATTCTGTTTCCTTAGAATTTTTCAGTGCCTCTGTCCATAAGTGCTCTCTATCTGACCAGTAAAAAGAAAAGGAGTACTTGTGGCACCTTAGAGACTCTGAAACCTGTCATTATGCAAGGCACTGAATTTAGCGGTATAGAGTGGAAATCTGTCATAAATTTGTTAGTCTCTAAGGTACCACAAGTACTCCTTTTCTTTTTGCGAATACAGACTAACACGGCTGCTACTCTGAAACCTATCTGACCAGTGTAAAAAGAAAAGGAGTACTTGTGGCACTTTAGAGACTAACAAATTTATTAGAGCATAAGCTTTCGTGAGCTACAGCTCACTTCATCGGATGCATTTGGTGGAAAAAACAGAGGGGAGATTTATATACACACACAGAGAACATGAAACAATGGGTTTATCATACACACTGTAAGGAGAGTGATCACTTAAGATAAGCCATCACCAGCAGCAGGGGAGGGAAAGGAGGAAAACCTTTCATGGTGACAAGCAAGGTAGGCTAATTCCAGCAGTTAACAAGAATATCAGAGGAACAGTGGGGGGTGGGGTGGGTGGGAGAAATAACATGGGGAAATAGTTTTACTTTGTGTAATGACTCATCCATTCCCAGTCTCTATTCAAGCCTAAGTTAATTGTATCCAGTTTGCAAATTAATTCCAATTCAGCAGTCTCTCGTTGGAGTCTGTTTTTGAAGCTTTTTTGTTGAAGGATAGCCACTCTTAGGTCTGTAATCGAGTGACCAGAGAGATTGAAGTGTTCTCCAACTGGTTTTTGAATGTTATAATTCTTGACGTCTGATTTGTGTCCATTCATTCTTTTATGTAGAGACTGTCCAGTTTGACCAATGTACATGGCAGAGGGGCATTGCTGGCACATGATGGCATATATCACATTGGTAGATGCGCAGGTGAACGAGCCTGTGATAGTGTGGCTGATGTGATTAGGCCCTATGATGGTATCCCCTGAATAGATATGTGGACAGAGTTGGCAACGGGATTTGTTGCAAGGATAGGTTCCTGGGTTAGTGGTTTTGTTGTGTGGTGTGTGGTTGCTGGTGAGTATTTGCACCAGTGTAAGACATTCTTGTTGTGTTGTTGTTGTTGGTTTTTAAAGAAAGGATTCATGAGAAGAAGCCAGTAGTTCTGAAAACCAAGACAACAGAGATAGCTACACAGCAGCCACATAAGCTCCCTCACACTGCCCAACCATTGTATTTCAAACTGTTTTGGAGTAGTCACCTCAAAGTGCACATGAGAGCAATTCAAGCTTTCAGTTTTTGCTATGACTACTAGAAGAGGTAACTGAAACAGAACATCTGCCTACCAGGAAGTGGAACTACTAGAACATATAACACTGGATAGGTATCAGAGGCCACAGCCTGCTCACCATACTCACACAAGTAGTGCAACTGACATTATTGGCACTACTCAGGTGAGAAAGGCAACTAAGATTTGCTCCAGGGTCATCTTTGAACCAATGATCTAAAAATGAAGTGCTTTGTAGCTATAACCAATGCACATCATAGCAGAAAGTGTTACTTCTCTGTATACTGAAGATGTTGGTCCACTAGAAGATTAATATATCATGTGTATTTTGCACAGCTACAAAAAGTGAGAACATCAGGTAAACACAAGGTCCCCCTACAATACTTCAGCGCTCATTGACCTAAGTGAAAACATACGGATTTTTCACAATGGCTCTCCAAGTGCCGGTAATTTGGACAGAGTCTGAAACAATGGGCACCCTTGTCCTCATCACAACAGGACAAAAAAGGCGTAAGTTCTCAGAGGAGTTCAGGCTCTGTCACATTCCTTTGGTTTATGCTAATTGCGTGCTCATGTCATTTAACATTTTGTTGTCATTCAGCTTATTCCAGTGCTACCTAGTAAAATGAAATGTAGGTACCAGGGTATTTTAAAAAGTACCCCCAATAGCAGGATGTGATACAGTTTTTAATGTACTTAAGGACAAATAATGCATTAGATTATAGATGAGGTGGTGGAACAAAACGTTATCCCGCTATATAATAATTCTTCCTTTTTACACAATTCAGTCTCTCAGACTCCAACAGCCTCCCTGCTGGCAATGTCTGCAGAAACCGTACATTACCTTCGTTCTGCATCATATCAAAGTCATTGAATAAAATGGAATATAAGGGATGTGGGGAGGAGGGCAGATCAAGCCTGCTAAACAGCTGATTAATTACCATATAAGAATACGTTTTTTGTGTGTTTTTAAAAAAAAAAGGCCCAAAAGGTCTGTTTTCGATAACTTTGCCTCGAAAGGAGAATTGACATATAGGGATACATTTTCAAAGCATTGCACAGTGTTTTAACAATATGATTCCCGTTGACATTAATGAGTCACGTGGCTGAAACCCTGCACAGGGCTTTGAAAATAGACCCTAGAGCCTTTTAAGCCTTCCTTTGGGAAACTGGAGAACTGCCTCCTAACTAACTTTGGAATTATGAGTCAAGATTACAAATATAGGCCCAGATTCTCATCAGCATTAGTGGGCTTTGTGCCATGCTGTTTGAGAGGATCCTCTGAATGTGAAGAGCTGCTGCAACATCACCTCTTCTCCCTCTCTAACCAGCATCGAGGAAGTGGTTAGAGAAAGAGGCATGGCTGAAATTTCCCTAAATCCTGCCTCCCAGTCAGCTCCACCTGCTATAAATCAGCCATTAGGGCCACTGGCAGCTGGCATAATTTAAAGCAGCTTTCAAACTTCTCTTAATTATGGAGAGCCTGGATTGGCACAGTCGCCACAGTATCAAATTGCATCACTCCCTGTCTCAAACGGCACTGTCACAACTGTAGAACAAGAGTTGGAGGTTAAATTAGACAAGTGAACAGACCCAAGACTAGTGATTTTCCTATATGAAAAGTCTGCCCACTGTTGAACAGTGTTAGAAAAGGGCAGCATGCCTCCCTTCTACAGAGATCTTCTCCGCAGTAGAATGAACATTTTAAATGACTTATGCAACTTTCTTCCAGTGAGAGAGGGCTTATTTCCCCTCAGTACAAATGTATACATTTGCACTTTTGGAGAATTTAACAGTTTGAAGTTAAGAACGTGGGAGGGGGAAATAAACACAGGGCCAATTCCATTCCTGCTGTTGCAGTATCCTAGGTTTAACTCACTTAACTTCAGTGAATTAGCTTTAATATCCCAGAAAGCAATTGTGAACACCATTTGTCCTCCCCCTCTCATATGGATAACTCAAAAAAAATGGCCACGTCTGACATTTCAATCAATAGATCTTAAGGAGACGTGTGTGTTTTGATAAGTTTGAAAACATTTGGTTTTAATTTTTTTTAACGTTTAAAAGTGTGGCATATATAGCAGCAAATTCAGTTAAATTGTTAGCACTTAAAGATGCAGAGTCATGCACAAGGGGCGAGAGCAGGGACATAGCCTCCCCAATAGTCATCTAAAATATTAATCCAGCCCCCGGCTGCTGATCTAACGTGCCCCTCCAAAAGTGGTCAAATTTAAGTTCCTGCGCACACCCGCAGATATAGTACAAATGTGCAAGCAGGTAATCAGCTACACTCCCATTAGCTTCAGAGCAAGGGAAATGTGACAGTTAATCACATTTGTTGGTGAGCTTGTTAGCTACATAGATAGAACAGATGTGCATAGAAGTGTTATCTGCCATGCATGGAACTTATGTCCCTTGTAAATACTGCAATGAGATCAGCTTTGTGGGAAGGAATCAGAAGGTGTTAAATGAGCAACAAAAGTACAGTGTGCAAGTTTTAGCTGCACACTTCTCCTGGGTTCCCAACAGATGGCAGTCAGCGTTTGTCTGACTGGTGTTTCTTAGTTAAAGAAGTGTGAACTTACTATTTTCTTTTTGATACAGCAAATTAATTGCAAAATATCACATTAATGTATCATTAAGGCTGCACAGTTTACCACAGGAAATACAAAAGGTTGACCAATCAACCTTAATGCTACCTCTTATGTATATGAATTGTAAAACTGTTTAATCATCTGATGTGTCTTCTTAGTTGCACATAAAACAAAATTAGTATTGTATAACAGGAGAAACAGTATAACCATATAATTAGACTGCATTCTAAATGATATGCACAATAGGGCAGAGTTAAGGTTGAACATTCAACAGTAACATCTGCATATCTTTGACTCCTTAGTAGAGATGGAATCAGACCAAACACCTCAACCAGATCAGACCACCCACAACTTTGGGGAACTTCAGATTCAGATCATATGCCGTTATCCAGACTTCACCCCTTCAGTTAAAACTGTGCAACCCAAACGCTGTATTCATAGAGTTTCTTCAATACAGCTTGAAGCTTCAGCTGTGTGTCCATGGCAGGTGCTTCTAGGATGAAACACAGGAGCTGTTTAATAGCATAGAGTAATACTATCTAACGTTAAGGAATTAAATATATTTTTTAAATACCCTGGTCCATCAGAAGTAGTCAGAGAGCCATTTACAACTCTTTGATTCCGTGCCCAGCCCTGGATGCATATTAAAGCAACGGACATATGTCAGCTGGGGATTGCCATGATGCATCATATTCCTGCCTCTCTTTCTCTACTACCTCAATATACTCTGAGAAGGGAGTTGGCTGTACTGGATCTACACATCCAGGGTGGATGGGAGGTTAATCCCCAAGGGGTTCAAGGTCAGACTCCACTCCTTTTGTGCTGAGTGAAATGGGACAGAGAATCTGTCCCCATATCTAATTGAAATGGCAGAGAGACCTTGAGTGGTTGTAGATACATAAGTGGGAATTTTCCAAGACACTGGGGTTAGCATTCATACATAGTAGTGTTTAATTCTCAGATCCTCATGACGTGCCAGTTTAATATATCTAAGTCAGCTATGCTCTATACACTGTGGTATTGTACAGATCATAGTACTTTTTTTTAAATTTTCTTGAAAATCTGCTTAGGTTTATTCATACAATTTTATTGTTGAGGTTATAGAATATGACGCCTTATACTGTTCTACTTATACTAAAAACTAGTAAGACTAAATCCCAGAGAGAGTTTACTTCATTGTTTGAAATAGTTAAAAGGCCTTTTTGATTATTATAGCAATCACTGTGTTTAAGACTGATATGGCACATTTTTTTATAAATCCCTATTTTCTGTTTATTTGGAATAAAAACTCCTTTGGAATAAAACTGTTTCCTTTGGGTAAAATTTCTGTTTTTTCTCAGCCTGGGGAAAAATATTTCCTCACACTTGAAGACATTTGATTCAGTGGTCTGGTTCAAGTTCCAGAAATAGAAAAACTCTTTGAGGCTTCAGACATTGTTTCTGCTTACATGTATAAAAAGAGATTTTGCAATTCATTAATTTAAAGAATTTGTAGGGACTGCTGAACTTAGCTCAAAGTCATCATTTTGAAATGTTTGCTGTAGACTTGCATAATGCCATGTTTGACGTCAAGTTTTTAGTGCTGCAAGACCAGAAAAAACACTAAAATGGTGAATATTCCTGAAAATGTATTAATACCTCCTATTCTGAAATCTCTTATTACACTTCACTATTAATTAAGAGCAGTAAGGGCATTATTCTGTCATTCAGTGGAGAAGATCAGAGGGGAGAGACAGTCAACTATGACTAAACCTCAAGACTTAGAACTTATCTGTAGTAGTTTGCAACTTGTATTTATGGTGAGAATAACCCAATATCCTTTTTTTCAGCTACAATAAACCTCTTTAAACTTTATATTTTTATCTTTGTATCATTGGCTTCTAACAATAGTTAAGAAAAAAAACTTGACAAATGAATAAGACCTCTAATTCTATGATCTGATCCAGACAGTTAGATGCCTGAGTGTTCACAAAGCCCCAATAACTGAATAGGGAAGGGCTCCTGATGTCTGTGGGCAGACACTTGCATCTGCAGGAGCCCCTCCCAGATCTACATTTCTGCCCACACGAGAAGGAGTACAGGAACAGCATCTAAATAAGTAAATAGCAACCACAATTGCTTGTGGAACCATAATTACTAGAGATTATCAAGCCCAGTCTTGACCATTAGCTATTTTAGGATACTTCAGAAATTACAAAATACTACCTTATCTTCCTGTCAGGCATGAGTCCTGGACTAGTCACTAGATAATATGTGAATACTGGTCCAGGTATCCCTCAAGATCCATGTGAGAAGGGGACCCAGTGTATGTAGTGGTCCTTTCCATATAATATGGATGTTCAGCCTTCTCTATAGCAGAGTGCCTATGGCCACCAAACTGGGGATGATACTAAATCACACACCCATACATGACTTCAGTCAATCAAACCCTGGTATACATCTTAAATCTATTCACAGATTTTGGTGTTCTTTATGGAGCTGTGAGGTCACACATCTGACAAACTTGCCATCCTTTTAGGAAAAGACTAAATAATTCATTTAGCTTGTCTTACACAATGATAATGGTATTTAAATTATTATTCTCTTAACAGAAATGGAAACAGTAACCTGGCTACTTTATTCTTCTATTGTATGACTGTTAACTGTGCAATATGCAAAAAGATAAACTAAATACACACTAAACAGGAAATGCCTGGGGAACTGTGTATTTACAGTCTAGACAATAAACTTAAAATCTTACCTTTTATTAATGTAAATCAAGAACGTAGCATTGTGCCATCATCAAGTTCAGCCACTGCCGCAGTTTCCCCTTGTGCTTCAGTTCCTGTCCCGCCGCCAGATAACTGATTTTATCCTTGCAGGGAGGACCATTAGGAAAACTATCTTTTCTAGGGTAATCTAAAACAATTAACTCCAGCAAGCTATTCTTCTCCCACTCTGAGCCATAGGCCAGCCTCAGGACGTGAGCAATGTGTCTCAAGCAGGGGAGTGAAAGGAACATGGGTGTAGTTATAATGGTGAGACATCTTCCCCATCACAAGCTGTCTTGGAAGGGAAAATACTATCTTTTCCTCTCTAACCTTCCAGCTTGTGGCTGGCTGAGGAGGAGAGGGTGGAGAGGGGCAGAGCAAAGTAGGGCTACAGGAGGCTCAACCAACTTTCTTCCCCTGCCTTCTGCCCAAATGAGCTAGTTTCTGGGTTCCACTGCATCATCCAGACAATAGGGGGTCAAGGACTGATCTTCCCCCTACAGGGCAGGGAGGGATTGCAGCCTTCTCATCTCTTCTTTAGTCTTGTCAACTCTTGCCCTGCCTAGGATGCCCTCTGGTCCCTTGAGCTTGTGAGCAGGAAAGGGCAGAGCTGAATGAGCTGCAGGGATACCAACCCTGTAGAGCAGCTTCTGCTCTTTGGACAGAGGTATAATAGGAAATTGTGGGGCGAGAGCATGGAGAGAATTTTTAGGGGCAGGTGCCTGGGTTGACGCAGGAAGGGAGGAAATGTGGTGGGATAGATGGAGTGGGATGTTAACAAGGTGAGGAAAGGGACAAAGAGTGAGGTGGTCAGGTACAGAATACCTCAGGGAGAGGCCTTCTGGGGTCTGGGACAAGTTGGTTGCACTGGGAGGGGAGACTTTGGATAGAGGGGAAGCTGACATGACATAACTAAGGGGATATTGGGGAAAGGTACAAGGGAGAGCTGGGGTGGGTGGACAAGTATAGGGCCCCTTGGTGAGGGAAGAATCTGGTAGCAGAGACAGGAGAGGTATGGGCGACCTTGGGAAGGAAGGGAAACAACTCTGGGAAGTGTGGAGCACTGGAACAGGGGGCAGGGTGGGGGTTGAGGGAGAAAGATACAGGGAGACCTTGACAGAGGCAGATACTTGTGGGGATGTTTGTGGGAGACAGAGATAGAGGCTCCGAGTAAAGATGGGGGAGCTGGAGGAACAAATAGAAAGGATTAAACTAAGATTTTGAATGACTGTCGTGGAGAGAGAACTGGAAACTTCCAAGGAGTGGAGAAGTAGAGGCTTTGAGGTGTGGGGAGACAAAGTGCAGTTTTGTGGGAGAGGTGAATGTAGAGTTTGTGGGGAAGGAAGGGGATGTGGGGTGCATGGGGTGCGGAAAGATATGTAAGGGAGAGGGTGGACAAAATGTGAGTTTTTTGCAGAAGGGAATGGGGAGTTGGAGGAGGATGGGGCAAATATTATGGTGATGGGAAGAATGTGGAATGTTTGTGGGGAGCTAAGATGACAGATAGGAAGAAACAGTGTTGCTGTGAGGAAGTGAGTTTGTCCACTCTTCCCTTCTCCCCTCCCCACACCCCCCTACACAGTTTTATAAAATTACATTGGAAAAGTTTTGTTCCACTTTCTCTCAGAAACCCCCATAAAGGACCTCAAACTAGGAAGCTAGCGCTCAATTCATGTCCTAGGCCCTTTATGTTCTCTTTGCTCCAGCCTCTTCTTTTACTTTGTTACTCCTTTAATCTCCCTCTTGAGACTTCTGGCTCTCTAGCCTAACACCATCTTTCAACACAGAGAAATCTGCAACTAGAGCTTTTAGATATCTTTTACAGAGAGAAGTTTGTTGCACTTGGTAATGCAACATTTATACCAAATTGACAAAAGGCATGCACTATAAATGATTTTGTTGAGACACAATCACTGTAGCAGATGGTAGTACAACTCCTTTCTAGCGAGAGATGGATATCGTCATTCAAAAGTTTATAATAAACTTCCAAGAGTTGCATTAATAGGGAGGATGGGGACAGAGCCCAGTAGACCTTGTTGATTGCCAGAGATAGGATCAGCGCTGTTGCCAGGCAGTTCAACCAAAGGAGATGTAGACTTTTAGCTTTTCCCTGCAGCAGCAGTTATGGACAGAACAACATACTGTCCTGGTTTCACAGTAGTGTCTCCATGGCCTTTCCTCTAGCTCTAAGCAAAGGGAGAATGGAGGACTGGCTATGGCAGACAAGTAGCATATGGAAAGCACAGGTAAGTCCTGCGCAGTTCACTCTGAATGGCCTTTCCACTGTTTTGTACCTTTCAATGCAGGAGGGGATTCCAGCAATACTTTTCCTTCTGAAAGCAATGATAAAACATATCTGTGAAAGCACACACACACTATAATGAAAGGGAAGTGTACAAACAAATGGTTCCATGGGTTTATTACAACAGTAATGTCTAGAGACCACAACCAAGATCAGGGCCCCTCTGTGCTAGGTGCTGTACAGACATATTATAATGGATAGTCCCTGCCCCAAACAGCTTATAATATACATAGACAAGACAAACAAAAGCTGTGGGGATAACAATATTTCCATTCCTCTGTCACAGAGAGGGTACTTCAGCACTGAAAGACTGAGTGATCTGTCCAAGATCACATTCAGGAAGTCTGCAGTAAAACCAGGTGTTGAACACAAGTCTCCTGAGTCCCAATCCATTGCCTAACAACAAGACATGCCCCCTCCCCTTGGTGGTCTTTTAGGGCATAAGATTCAGGTTGTCGCATTAATACCTATTGCAGTGGTTGGTAGAGTGCAGAGAGGGTAGGGTGACCAGCCAGCATGTGTGAAAAATCGAGACATGGGTGGGGGGTAATAGGCACCCATATAAGACGAAGCCCCAAATATCATGATTGTCCCTATAAAATCAGGACATCTGGTCACCCTAAGAGAGGGCACCATACCACTGGCAGGAGGCAGTCTTCCTGCAGATCTGTCTGTCCTTAGTGGTGCTTCTTCTCCACCCTCTCCTCAATGCTTGTGAGAGAAATAGATATTCACTTCAAGTATAAGTTACCCATATAGTACAAGACTGAAGCATTCCAGAATTCTGAGTGCCCCATAATCAAGGCCCCATGTGCCACGTTATTCCTAAATTATGCAACAGACACCTTACATTTATGTGGGAAAGAAGGGACAATGGAAACCCATTTAGGTTGTCACTTTCTGCTATCAATATTTCGTTTTGAGCACTTGTGTTCATAATGGTTCAGCATCAATTTATAATTTACACATGTCATGAAAGGATTGCCTTCTAAAATAAGCTTCCTCTAAAAGACAATGAAAAGTGCCATAAATTTGTTAATCTGCATCCTCCGAAAATACCTGCCAAAAGTACAGTGGGAGGTTTCCTAAAGCAGTATACAAAACTTTATCTGAAAGAAAGCAACAGTAGCCAATACAGTACATCTGCTTATAAACCCTCGTTCTCTCAAGCAATGGCAAACCATTCTCTGCAGACTATGAAGTGTGCCACCCAGTGGTAATCTACTTTTGTTGTGCTTCAGACACTTTTAGGATTTTTTTCCTCTTGGAACCCAAACAGGAAATGGAGCATTGTCTGAAATGTTGTTGTAAGGTAGCTCATGCTGAACCAGCCTGCAAGGAGTCTTACAGAACCCTATAATCTGTTTTAACTATTTATAGCATAGCAATTTATGTACTTCTTCCACCCTAGTATTCCAACAGGATACTCTGATACCCTAGTCAGTATTTTGGAGAGTTAGCTAGTAAGATGCAATTGTAACTGGACTCTTTTGCTGGAAGAGGGAGAGTATATTACGATTCTGAAGACTGAGAATGCGGGGGTGGGAGAAGGCAAGGGAGAGGATGGGGCAGGGGCTGTTATTCACCTACTGTGATAGGTGTGCATGGCACTTTATAGTTCTGGTCAAAAGATTTAAAATAATATTAAATTTTGATTAAACACTAAAATGATTTTTAAAGTCTTCCAATGTTTTTGTTCTGTTTTTGACATGTTATAGTGGTTTATTTCAAATAATCCTTTTTTAAAGAAAACATTCTTAATTTTCAGGTCATACTTCCTAGATCAAATTGGCCCTTAATAAGTAGATAATTAATCAACTTTTGGAGATATTAATGGCTCTTTAACACCAATGAATTTGTTCTTCAGACTTACTAATTTCAAAGAAGTCACTTACATTAGAAAAATTAGATACTTTCTTTTGTTAGCTCATGTGCTGAAATCAGACATTAAATCAATAGGGACCAGATCATCTGGTCCAGTTCAGTCTCAAAGTGTTGCCTCTCCACTGATAGCCCTTCTTGCACAAAAGGAGAGGGTAGTTGCCTCCAAAGTCCTCCTCCTAACAACCAACTCAGGCCCTGAAAAGCCTCCTACACAGGGTCAGGAATATGAGGCTATAGAAAGGGCAGGCAAGGATCAGGACAGGCAATGGTCAGGAAAGGAAAAGTTAACAGCGAAGCTAGAGGAAAAATCCTGTAAAAGCAGCAGCAAAAAGTTAATGATGACCCCTTCCACACTGAGAATCTCAGGGACAGAGGCAGCAAGTGGAATCTTGACAACTTGGCTGCAAGCAACTATGTCTGGTAACCAGGGAGGACAGCAGCGGCCCTAGAACCAGATAGAGGCACAGGGCCTATGTAAAAACGTCTCTGGAATTCTATGTCTTCCCCGCCCCCACACACACACACCTAAGATCCACAGGATTTAGGGTAGTAACCACTATCTATTCTGTAAGAGAGCAAACCCCTTCTGCACCTACAGAACTACTTCCGTGGGTATTTCTGCAGAGAAGTGGGGTGATCCAGGAACCCATGAAATACTTCCATGGGTATTTCTGCAGAGAAGTGGGGTGATCCAGGCCCTGCTGGATTCAGACAAGTTCCGGTGGTGGGTTTAGATTTAAAAAATTATTATTATATCTGATATTCAAGACTAGAGCATTGAATGGACTTTACTGAAGGAAGCTGCATTAATTGCAGCAACTGGAAACATGACAAATAGCTACCATGCCACTGAAGAGTTATATGATTGGGTTTGAAACCCATTATCCTTGGGAAATATTCCACAGTCTGATTCACTGAGTGGTAGCAAACTCATATGATGCAAGATCCCTGTATTGATTGTGCAATGCCATTATAACAAACCAGAATGTCTGTTTTTCTAGAATTACATTGTTAGAGTTAAAGTGATTTAATTCACAGTAACAAAGTAAATATATGGCAGAGATCCTTAAGTCACATTTCCATTCAGTTTGGATAATCTAACCATGCAGTAACATAGACACATAGACACCCACTGCAACGTCTGAAAAAGTTAGGCCTCACAGGCTTCCATTGTGAGGATGGTAAACCTTTAGGTGAGATAGACATGCACATAGACTGTTTGTTGTGTTAAAATCCTTTTTCTCTTATATATGCTTTATTGGCTTTAAGAAGGCTGTCTGATCACTAACTCCCAAAAGGAAGAACTGCAGGTGCCTGAACTCAGTCCCACCTGCTGGGTAAGCACAGTGGATATACAGGGCACTGTAGCTCAGGGCTAGGCCTAAGAGTGGGAGAATTGTATAATTCTGCCCCAGAAGAAGAAAAGGCATGAAGGGATGCATTCAGAATTAACAATGTGCGAGGACAGAGGTGCAGCTAGTCCTGTAACCATGAAACTCCTCTTTTCCTATTTAGAAATACTGGCAATGTCTGCACTGATAGTCATTTTAAAAGTGCAGTATGTAATGGTGACCAGTGTTTGTTCATGGTACAGAAACAGTTTTCACACGAGGACAGAAGCTCCTTCAACCCATTGTACAGACGATCAAACTTTTATTTGTTGTTTCTCTGTGGAAACTAGTGCTGGGGTGATGCTCTGGAGACTGAAGACCTTTATGGACAAAAGAATGAGAGCATGGGCAGTGGTCTCTGTCAGCAACAACCCAGGCCGAAGTTAGAACAACCCACAGGCTACTGTAATCTACAACCGGTGGATATAGTTTCCAAAGACTGTCCTCCAGCTGAGAAATGCCAGAGCATAGCAGGGCTCCTGCTTCACCTTCTCCTCCTTCCTCCTACCCCTTACATTGTGCCTGTGGAGCAGTTGCAGCTATACTGATTTTTTGCCAGCTGAGAATTCTGCTCTACGGGGCAATTCTCACCAAACCAGACGAAGCTAGTATCTGCCATTTTGCACCTATGAATAGCTGAAAGGAGCCAGATTGAAGGAGAAAAGTCTGCCATTATGTATGCTTTAATGGGTCACTGGCTAACAACTGGGTCACATGAAAACACACCGAAAAATTGAACTTTGATCAATAATTTTTAAAACAGTTAAAGTTGTTTCATTGGAATCCTGCTAATACCCCCCCACCCCCGCAATACCCTTCACAAAAGTTCTACATCTTTAAAAAAGCCCCAGTGTATAACACAATTTACACCTCCAAGGCAACCTTAAAAAATATTTTTAAACATTCAAATACCTCTAAAAAGGTCAAAATAACAAGGTCTGGGTCAGAGCTCCTTATATCCTTACCCTTAAGGGAGAGCACTATACTTGGGGCTGGGTAGTAACACTATTACACACTGAGTAGCACTTCCTTCTCAGATAGTACCATTGAAATGAATGGAAGTACCCGAGAGTAAGGTACTATTCAGTTTGAGTGAGGCTTGAGCAATCTGGCCCTTAGTGAACAGCCCCATCGACATCAGTGAGACTGTTACTAGCAAAATACTAATCAGCATGAATAAGGGTGGCAGACTCTGGTCCTGGGAGATCATGGATGGAATCCTATTTCCTCGTCAAAGTCTGTTTCCAATAAATCCCAACAGGAACATGCAGCTTTCCCAATTCCATTGCCGCTCTTTTCTGACCTGCACTTCTGAATTCATCTAGCACCCATTCCCAACCTAGGTAGCCATCCTGCAGCAAAAAAACTTCATGACTAGACTTCAAAGAGAAACTGCTGAGCTTCAGTTCATCTGCAAATTTGACACCATCAGCTCAGGATTAAACAAAGACTGTGAATGGCTAGTCAACTACAAAAGCAGTTTCTCCTCCCTTGGTGTTCAGACCTCAACTGCTAGAAGAGGGCCTCATCCTCCCTGATTGAACTAACCTCGTTATCCCTAGCCTGATCCTTGCTTGCATATTTATACCTGCCTCTGGAAATTTCCACTACATGCATCTGAGGAAGTGAGTATTCACTTACAAAAGCTTATGCTCCAGTATGTCTGTTAGTCTATAAGGTGCCACAGGACTCTTCACCACTTTTACAGATCCAGACTACAGCTACCCCTCTGATACCATTCCCAACCTAGTGGGTTCTTGTTGGGAAATGTTGTTATAGGGTTCCTAGACTCTACAGAAGGGGTGGGCAAACTATGGCTCGCAGGCCACTGTTTTAAGCGGGCCTGCAAGTCACACCACGCGGTTCAGCCCCACTCTGGCACTCCAGCCAAGGCACTGGGTCGTGGCTGCACCATGCGGCTTGGTCCTGCTCCAGCACTCTGGCCAGGGCACAGGGTCGGGGCCGCACCATGGCCCCGCTCCAGCTCCTATGTGCTCCAATGGGAGCTGCAGAGTCGGTGCCTGCAGATGGGGTAGCATGGAGAGCTGCCTGGCCATGCCTCTGCATAGGAGCTGGAGAAGGGACATGCCATTGCTTCCGGGAGCCACTTGAGGTAAGCGCCGCTCAGAGCCTGCACCCCTGAGCCTCTCCCCACTCCCCAACCCTCTGCTCCAGCCCTGATCCCCCTCCTGCTCTCCAAACCCCTTGATCTCAGCCCAGAGCACCCTTCTGCACCCAAAACCTCTCATCCCCAGCCCCATCGCAGAGCCTGCACCCCCAGCCAGAACCTGCACCCCTTCCCCAGCCCTGATTCCCAATTTTGTGAGCATTCATGGCCCACCATACAATTTCTATTCCCTGATGCGGCCCTCTGGCCAAAACGTTTGCCCACCCCTGCTCTACAGTAATACAAATAGTGAGTAATAATAATTCATCGTGGTGACATTAAGCGCTCCTATATTCACATCCTACATACTTCTGTAATAATCTTTGTACAAAATATGTCTTGTGAGGTATCATTTGAAAACTAACAGCTCCCTGAGCATTAATATTTTTTCGTGGTGCATGTATGTGGTGTATATTTAGAGGTATGAACATATGCTGGAATTATGACAAAAGTATGTGCAAATCACGTATGTCGGGTAGTTGTTAAACAGATCTATCCTACACAAAGGAATCTGTGTTTACCTCAAGACCATCAGGACAGCTGGTGGAGGAGATGGCAGGAAACAGAACAATTTGCATTTCAGCAAACACAAGTCGAAGAAGGACCATGGAGCTTCCTTCACCACCAGACTCTATGTTGCCTTTCTCACAGCTTGAATAAACTGGAGTACCCCACAGAAGAATCCATTTCAAAGGTATACTGATCTATAAAGACAGAGGGTTGAACCTCAAGTGATAAGCAGTTGGGTCAACTGAATTACAAAAGTGTACAGAATGAGGTCTTTTCTAAAGGCAAATGACACACTGGTGAGTAATATCATCATCAAATATATGTATTAACACTATATGAGGAAATATGGATACTTAATGATATTATGTTTTAAAGTTTGTAGCCAAACAGGGAGAAACAGGTTCCCTCTCAGACAGATGAAAAGGCAGCTATGTACCTGTCTCCTATGTAAATTAAGTGTGAGGGAATCAAAACAATGGATTTACATATTTACATACAGGGGGATGAGACGTCCACAGGAATGGAAGATCAGCATGAGGTCATCCTGCCTCTTGAAGCAAAGTCATTGAATTTTGGAAGATATAAGCAAGAAGAGGAGCCTCCTTTGGCATCTATCACTAGATTGACACAAGGGAACAGAGCTCTTGCAAAGTGAGAAAGATGGGTCCTTCAACCAAGGAGGGTGGGGCGGGGAGTTGTAGTCCTCTGGGAACTGAATATAAATGAGAAAAAACATCTTGAACAAAACATATACCTAGATAGATTAAGTTTTAGACTCTTAAAAGTATATTTTGTTTTGTTTAACTTGTAACTGTATCTTCATTCCTTATACTTGAACTCACTTAATCCTATGTATATTTTGTTAATACATTTGTTTATTTCTAAAATAGATCCACTCAGTTCTGACTTTCAAGGGAAGATTGTATTCACCCCAGTTAAGTTAATAAGCTGGTGGTTTTTGTGTCTTTAGAGGTACAAATGAACCTTATTATTTCTCTGAGCTGTCCAGCAGAAGGCTGGACATTACAGAGCACACAGTTTAGGGAGAACTTGGGACTGGGAGTGTGTTGCGGTCACCCTGCAAGTAGTAACTAAGGCTGCTGGAAGCCAGAGTAGAGCTGTAGACTGGCCGCTGGCATTAGAGCTGCTGAACCAGGGAGGTCTCACACACAGACACTCAGGGTTTGACCTGCATGCTCATAGGCTGATTGTGAGAGTTCTGGGTTTGGAGCTACAGCAACAAAGCATTATAAACTGTTTTCCCTGTAAGCTGCACACTTGGGCAGCCGCCCAGGAGAGATTCAGATGCCGCCCATCTGATTAGCAGAGCAGGTACAGCCGGCAGCATGTGTTCAGGTGCCCCTCCCCATTGTTCCATCCTGCAGCTGCTTCACTCCTGGGACGCTCTTGCTGGCTGTGCAAAAGTGGGGGAAGAGGAGGGTGCTGATGTCAGGGTGTCCCCCTCCACCCCCCACCTCTGTACCCCATCTCTGCAGAGCAGAGGGAACCCAGCCTGGCTCAGGACTCAGAGAGCTGCTTCAGTGAACAGTGAGTGTCTGAGTGCCTTTCTTTACAAGACAGTGCACTGTTTTCTGAGATTTCCCCAGCAGCCAGCTACACAGTCTCTGTCTCTCTCCCCTCCCCCTGCCCATGTACCCCATCTCTGCATAGCAGGGGAGGGGAGACAACAGGGCTCAGGACAGATCAGGAGAGCTTTTAGTGAGTGTCTTAAAGAGACAGTGCATGGCATCTCTTGGAAACGTCCCCAGCAGCCAGCTCACACACTATCTCTGTGTCACACACACACACACATACACACACTGCCCCAGTGTCACACACACTGTCTCTCTCACACTCACCTCCCAACACATACCTGTATTATTGTTGTTGGTACTTGGTACTTCCTGCAATGCACATATATTCTCTGTAATTTTATTTTTTCAAAGTGTTATTTTAGTGTTTTGACTGGTCTATGCATTTCATAATTTTTATTTTTCTTACACTTAAATTTAATTCTTTGAGTATTGAGTTCTAAAATGTCTAACCTGTCCTGGCTGCGATAATTATCCCTATGGAAACTTTTTAAAAATATATATTATATCTAGGTTTTTTGTTTCTACTGGTGGCACACATCCGCACATACCTTGGTGCACATAATAAAAATTTATTCTGCACATGGATAGAAAAAATTTGAACAGTGAATGTAAGGCACCCAGGGTTGCATGGCAAGTGGTGACACAACCCCTTACTGGTTTGGATTGCACCCTGAACCGCATCACAATCATCCTGGAATTTGAAACATGTAGCTTCATTCATGAAGGAATATTTTTCAGGCAGTTATAACAAAAGGAGTTTCATTTAAAATGGAAGCACCTTTTAAACTTAGCCATAGTGTTCACCTCAGTGAATATTATAATAATTCTGTCTTTTCATGACTGCAAAAATTCCTAGTCTCATCTAATAGTAAAATTGGACTGTAGAATCACTCAGGCTAGAAAACTATGTAGGAAGGTGATGCTTTAATCATAAGCTCATCTAGCATTCTGCAAATAGGAAATATAAAATAGTCAAGAAGTCCCCTAGAAATGTAAAGTAAAACCAAAGATCAAAAAGACGACCATCGGAGGGCAGATAGACTATATAATAAGGATGAAATGATTAAGTGCAGGAAAAAAAGGGAAGCTGTCCTATCTATTAAGAGAAACCTAGTCTGAGGAAACTGTGTGACCTTATGCAGAAGACTAGAAGTTAAGAACATGAAAGGAATCATATAATTTTTTCCTTACAGATTTCTGGCCTTTTTGAATAGTTGAAAGGTGCCATATTGAGGGCTATGGAGGCTCTAAAGTTCTCTGCTTATCTATAGGTACTCAGCATATGCAACAGAGCTAGCTTCACTCACACTTTTCTTGGAGTCCTTGACCTCCCTGCAAAGACAGCCAAGTAGGGTGCCAATTAATTCTAGTTGAGATGGTGGTTTTCTGATATAAACACTTAAACTTGTCTGCATCAAAATCATAAGTCTTGAATGATGGCCAAACTCTTTTTCGGACAGAAATCCCAGCAGACATGAGTAATCCTTCTGCAGTCAATGAAGAGCAAGACTCACATTAACTTCAGTGGGGCCAGGATTTCTCCTCTATATCTACACTACCTTATGCATCCGATGAAGTGAGCTGTAGCTCACGAAAGCTTATGCTCTAATAAATTTGTTAGTCTCTAAGGTGCCACAAGTACTCCTTTTCTTTTTGCGAATACAGACTAACACGGCTGCTACTCTGAAACCTGTCATTATGCAAGGCACTGAATTTAGCCGTATAGAGTGGAAATCTGTCAACTTCATGAAAAAACTCGCACACATACAGACAGACATCATCTTCTCTGTGTGTGTATATAAATCTCCCCTCTGTTTTTTCCACCAAATGCATCCGATGAAGTGAGCTGTAGCTCACGAATGCTTATGCTCTAATAAATTTGTTAGTCTCTAAGGTGCCACAAGTACTCCTTTTCTTTTTGCGAATACAGACTAACACAGCTGCTACTCTGATACCTTATAGAATGCTACACATACCAACACCAAGTCTTTTCTCTTCATATAGCAGCTAATCCTCTTTTCTGGTACAGTACACAGAAAATCTGGGTGCATATCAGGGGCTTTTGTTTTCTTGAACATGTTAAGGCTCTGGACCAGTCTTCTTATTATTTTGTTGGTGTATTTAGTGCTCAGACATTCTACGGGCAGGGACTATACAAATTTTTCACCACAGCTCTGCTAAATGACCTGAGTCCTGACCTTCAGCATGCCTGCTATGGCAATTCTGGAGCTCTCTTAGAAAAGGGACCATCAATTTTGTCAAATCATAGTGATTTTATGAATTGTAGGAAAAGAGAATAGTATAAGACTGTATGCTAAAGAGAGAGAGATGCTTACTCAAATATTTCCAAGGCACCTACCTAACTCAACAACACCAGCTGCTTCTGCTGCCAAATCTGTAATGTGTCAATGTTCACTTTGGAATGAATGTGGGTCTATTATGTAACTTGACCCATCATAACAGTCTCACACTCATATTTCCCATAAGCTATGTGTGGCTTATTGCAAATGCATTTGACCAAGGTGGGGAAAGTTCCTGATTTCAAAGCCTTTGTTCACACATGTGAATTTCTGTATTCTCGTACAACTATTTCCCTGAAAATTTATAAAAATGCAGTTTGTCCTCTATTTTAAAGATCTATAATATAAAAGCAGAGAAAGCGGCATATGCCTGTCTCAATAAGTTAAGGATCCAGTCCAATTCCTCTTCATGTTAATAAGGGGTTTTCCATTGACTTCAGTGGGAGTGCATCAGGTTCTACAATACCAGAGTGTAAGAAAAAAGCTTTTAGTGAGACTAAAACCCACATTTTTTTGTGTTTTAACACCTGTTCACTTCAATACCCAGGTGCGTACATGAAGTTAATGGCAAATGTTTCCAATATGGCATAATTTAATGACAGCAACTTTGCAAGTGTTGGAAGTGGAAAACAAATTATTTGGAAAGGACTCACTTGCTGTGAGGAAATGCCCTCCAGAAGTAAAATGTGGTATATTTTATGTATCTAGAAAATGAGAATAAAATCATCATAAAAATAAAGGGACCAAATTTTTTGTTTCATTTATACTGTTGTAAATCTCGAAACTCCATTTCCGTATGTGGATTTACAATGGTGTCACTAATTAGAATTTGATACATAATATTTTAGAATTTTCCTTAGCTAGTACAGCAGACCCCACTGTAAAATGATTTAACTGCATAATGAGTTCACAATGTAATGTAAAACATTTGAGTAGGGGAATGGATAGCTCATGTTACTGGTGATGGGATCTGTGACCTTTCAACTCTAGTCACTAGTTCCAATCTGATGTAAGTAGATAACGATCAAATATTGGGTTACCATCTGATGACTACTATATGATCTATGTGAAATGAGTTGGGTCTCAGCTGCTAGTGGACAATTGCCCATATCTCAAAAACGCCACAACAGCTGGGCCCCTATTGGCAGTTTCAGCTGAGATGCTGAACAATGAATGGACCTGGAGATTGACCTATTCTCACACCCCTAGAGATGGCTCCTCCAGATCAGGGTTAAGGCACATTCATAGAACAATGTGTAAGCGTACACTGCTACCACCCACGTGATATCTGTTCTGAGCTACAGGGCTTCAGCATTGAGGGTTACATGTCTGGCACTTTTAATCAACACTAAATTCACTAAAAAATATTTTAATAAGTTCATCATACTTGAGTATTATGGGAAGTGATAAATGAACCTTAAGCAAAGATTCAGCTTGTCCAAATTATCCCAGAATGTTCAAACATTAGGAGGGGCTGTTCAGGACCAGCTTCCTCCTTCTTTCCATCACACTGCAGTCTTCTTATATGAAGACAGAATCATTAGGAAGAAGCCAGCCACCCTCCCCTGCTCTACAGGGAACTACTTTTCATGGGGAGTCCATAGCACTTTCTTCAGCAGAAGTATATAGCCACTCACAAAGTGGCAGTGTCCAGCAGGAAGATCACCAGGACCTCCAACTCTACATCTAAAGCTGGGAGAGAAGGAGAAGCAATGAGAGGGGCTTGAAGGGGTGAATTCTGTAGCTGAATTTCTTAACATATTTATTTCAGGGAGTGGACTAAGGCCATGGTTCTCAAACTTCTATATTGGTGACCCCTTTCACACAGTAAGCCTCTGACTCCCCCTTATAAATATAAAAAAGTGTTTTTAATTTAACACTATTATAAATGCTGGAGGTGAAGTGGGATTTGGGGGTGGATGCTGACAGCTCATGACCCCCCCATGTAATAACCTCACAACCCCCGAGAGGTCATGACCCCTAGTTTGAGAACCCTCGACTAAGGTTTCGGTCCATTTCTCATTAAGAAGCAACTGTAATTGATATTTAAGTAATGTCATTTAAATTATGTAATGACTCTGCAAGTTACATAGGGTTTCTTTTTCATTCTTGTTTGTAACAGGCAGAGCTAGGAGTGGTACCTATATTTAAAGTTGCCTAACATTTTCATTACAAACCCCTGCTTTCAGTTGTTTGTAACTTTGCCATAATTAAGGTTTATTTTTTTAAATTAAATTTAATTAAAATTAAGTACCAGAATTAAGGTTACCCAGGCAACCTTAATTCTGCCGCCTTGTGCACAAACATGATACAATGTTTCATCATATGATCACATTCTACTTGTTCTTCAGGATCTCTTCCTCATTCAGTACAGAGGATGGGCAGTGATTGAGGCAGATGATTGCAAGACAAGAAAAGATTACTCTTGTTTCTAGGGCACTGGACTGTTTTCACAGTTCAGGACAACTGTGCCTATATGCCCCCTTTATGGTCCAGCAACAGCACCCACTCTCAGTCTTCTGGCTCCCCAGCCATTGCCTTTCTTGGGTGAAGACCTGAGTCTATCTCCCTCCTGATAGTATTTCCAGGACGGCCAGTCCCCTGCTTTCACAGTGTTATTCCCAGCCACAGTTCCCGGCCAATGGGAGCTGCAAGGGTGGCAATTGGGGTGGGGACAGCATGTCAAGCGGAGCCCTCTAGCTTCCCCTACACATAGGAGACAGAGCAGGGCTATGCCGTTACTTCCAGAAGCAGCGTGGAGCAGCCCCCGACCCTGCTCCCTGGCCGGAGTGCTCGAGCGGGGCAAGATCCAGACCCTGCTTCCCAGTGGGAGCTCAAGGGCTGGCTTAAAACAGCTGGCAGGCCGGATCCAGCCCATAGTTTGCCCACCCCTGGTCTTGATCAACATTTTGTCCACTAAAACATTTATAATCTAGTAGAAAATATCATAACTAATTTAGACCTCCATTGTTGTGCCTGCAATGTTGTACCTTCACTTATTTTCACCTGAAATTTAGGCTACTTAGACAAACATCCACATAACTTTAATTCTAACTGGACTCTTAGATGTCTGTGTATTGTAAACTTCAGGCACAGATAAATTTTGGATGCAAACTTAAACCCACAGTAATCATGTCATAATTTGCTGATGCAAAGATGTTTGATTGTATTGTAGCACCCAGGAGCCCTAGTCATGGACCGTGCCTCATTGTGCTAGGTGTTCTAAAATCACAGAAGAAAGAAAGAGTCCCTGCTCAAGAAGCTTACAGTCTAAATAAAGATAGATATTTCAAAATATCTTTAAAAAATGCTATTGTCATTGGGAAATTAACATTATTTCCCTCTTCCCCCACTCTGCACCTCCAACACAATCACAGTTCATTTAATTGTGACACTCTGAATGACACCCTGGAACCCCCATATTCATCATTCATATGTGGTTGTGATATTTCATACAAAGCATGCCATGTAAGATATCGTATGAAAGATTGTGCTGTATGGTTGTTCCTGAAATTTGCTAGTGTCATACAGAGGATTCCTGCCCAGGTACATGTTGTCCGCCCATTAATCAACCATATGACTCAACTATGCAAGCACCACACAATGGGAAATGCTCAATCACTGTGACTCAGCAAAGCCCACCAGGACATGCCTGGGCTAGTGTCTGCCAGGTACATCGACCAAGGCTATAAAATAAGGAACAGTTGCAGCATGTCTTAACCTTTCTCCTCCCCCACCTATGCTGGAAACAACCAGAATGCCAATAAGACAAAGATCATCTGAGGAGATTGGTCCAGACTTCAGGGGAAAGTCTGTACATTAAGGACTGTAACATCCAGTGGGGTGAAAACATTGCTTGATCTAAATGCTGCCTACTGTAATAAGGTTTAAGATTTAGATTGTTCTTTTTTTTTTCATTTTCATTGGTAACCATCTCTGTCCTTTTATGCCTACTACTTACAATCACTTAAAATCTATCTTTCTGTAGCTGATAAACTTGTTTTATATTTTACCTAAAACAGTTTATTTTGCTTGAAGTGCTAGGGAATTCTCAGCTCAGTTACAAGGGCTTGTATGTGTCCTCTCCACACTGAGGGAAGGGCAGACTGGGTTATGAATTTATACTGGCCAGACTTTTGGCCAGGGCAGGAGAGTACAGCTCAGGGGTACAAGGTTGGGGACCTGGGGGGAATTGGCTGGTGCCTTTTCCTGTGTGATTCATGAGAGGCTTTGGGTACCTTCATGTAATCTAGCTGGCCGTGGGGCTCCACCTGCTGTTGTACTGAGTAATGACAGCTCCTCGAGGGGTTTGCTGCTTGTCACTAGCAAAGCATTATGCGATATAGTCCAGACCAGAGAGTTAAGGGGACACAGCGGTACCCCAGTTCCAGGTTGTATCCTGAGTAACCCATTACAATAGTATAAAAAATCACCTGCCAGGATACTGCTCAGCAATGTGGCTTAGCAGACACTCCCATCTGTGGGAAGGGGACGAAAGCCCCAATGAAACACCCCCTCCTTCAGGATAGGATGACTACTGACTTTGCTTTTAAAGGAAAGTGATGTCTGCACAAAGGCGTTTTCAATTTTATGGCTGACATACTTTCAAGAGGTGTTGTCTGGACCTTACAGTGTGATTTTTAAACTGATTTAACTGAACTGGTGAAAAAGGCTGTGTGGATTATGTTATTTTGGCTTATTTCAGTATAGGTAAAGTCAACTAGGAACAGATTTAAACTAAAGCAGAATAAGCCATTCTTCAACCAAAATATGTAACCATATAGGAGTTTGTAATGGTTTAGCTAAATGAGTGAAAATTTGGGTATAGACACAGCCCAAATACATTAGGGTTGGTAATTAAGATACAAGGGACAGATAGGTGGAATGTTTGGATTATGGGTAGGACTTCTGGTTTTGGGGGTTTAATTAATTTTAATTTGGGGGGTTATTTTTAACAATTGAGTTTTATGTAGATGTTCCAAAAATCAGGGTTTTCAGGGCTTTCTCTTTGTATATACTGTAAAGATTCATATATATTATACATTACTCATTACGGTACTCTGAGTACACTATGTAATGAGTAATCTTTATAATGTTTCCTAGTCTGTTTTAACATAGTACTGTTTCAAACAGGACTACGCTGAAATGCAGTAGGGAACCTTTAGTGCTCAGCAGCAGAGTGTACACAGACCAGTTGATGTACAACACATTAGCGCACTTTAGAAATCACACCATTGTAGTCTGCATTACTGTGCAGTGTAGACAAGCCCTTAGATACAATTAACCATTTCCAGTGTTTTACTGTTTATGGGATAACACCAATGTCTGTGTGTGTGTGTGTGTGTGTGTGTGTAATGATATTTATCATTTGAATACTGAAAATCAGAAGCCCTAATTATGGGAGAGTGGGGTTTTTTTGTGTGGGCTTTCCTAGTATGACTTTTCAACTTGACCCTATTGTTGCTCTTAGAAAATGGTGAGAGACCAGTGGAGGATCTGTTCTAAGAGGCATCTTTATTCTTTTTCACAGTCTTAGTTTACCAGTCATGCAAAACTCAAATTGACTTCAGTGGGGTCAGAATTTCACCCCAGGTGGCTGTAGACGGGGGCTAGAGATAGTATTGAAAACACTTTCTGTAGGCAAGACTATGAGTTTTGCCTGGTTACAATTGTTGTTTGTTTGTTTGTCTTTTTCTGTCCTCTTTTAAAAGTTGTTAGTGGAGACACTCCTATTTTCCTCGATACATTTTAGGGGGAGAAGACTTCCACTAAAAAGTGGCTTTTGCTTCTTGCCTAGATGTCTTCATTAAGGCCTTGTCCCTATTCAATGTTACACTCATTAAACTATTTTGCAAAATTGCACCAGTTTAACTTAATAGGTTAAAAAACATATTTAGTTAAGCCATTATTAATTCCTGTGTAGAAACTTTGATATCAGTTTAAACCTTGACCTAAACAGACTTTAACCAATTTATTCCAATAAGTGTCCACACAAAGACTTGAACTGAAATAATTAAATTGCTTTTAGGAAACTGATAGAGGACTTGAATACACTGTGAAGTTGTTGACAAAACTTTTGTCTTGCACAGATACTTTAAAAAGCCACCCCGAGAAAGACAAAAGTTTTGTGGACGCAAGTGGCAGTGTGAACGCGGCTTTGTCGGCAGGAGCGCTCTCCTGCCCACAAAGCCGTTCGCAGGGCTGGAAGTATTTTGTCAGCAAAAGTGCTGACAAAGTACCGAAAAAGAGTGTTTACACACGTTGACTTTTTAGTGACAAACGACAAGACTGTGTCAACACAGCCTTGTTGCTAAAAGCTGCGTGGTGTAGACAAGCCCAAAGTTAAACTGATAGCAAGTTTGTGTGTAGACCAGGCCTTAGAGTTTTTCTTGACTAGTTCCCAGTTTAATTAAGCTTTCCTTCGAAGGGACGCTCTATCCCTACTACTAAAATAGCATAGCTACAGCTGATCATTTTACTCTTGCGTAAGGTGGAGCTGGAGGAAAAGGATTCACCTGTCGGAGGCCCAGGTTCCACCCTGATAGGGGAGGAGCTATAAAAGGGTCATGGGAGCTTACTGGAGGAAGTTTTTAATCATTCAAACAATAGGAAGAAACAGTTTTTGTAAAATGCTCTATGTAGTCCCTTTTGGGGGGGGTCCTAATTGGGGGAATATATAAAGCCTACTTACCAAAATGTATCTGTAGTGTCTTTTGTGTGACATTATTAATATTTGCATATTTATAAACAACTGCCACTTTTTTATAAAATCGCTTTTTAAAATGTTCCACTAAACCATGGGTATTTATAAAGTCTTTATTTTAAGATAATTTATTGGGGACTGGATTCTCCAGTTGCTGTTGCAACAGTAGACAAGGGTACATTAGGACCCAGTTCCATAGACTGTAGTTAAACAATTATTTATCTCCTCCTGTTAGATTAATCTGGGTTTTCATTTTTGGAATCTAGGGTACATGGCTGACAGAACAGGATTTTTACCCTTTACTTCATTAGTAAAGTTTCAACTGTCCATGACTCAGTCATAGATGATGCCTTTGACTTTGCAATCATAGCTGAGAATTGGCTAGCTGATTCAAAATTCTAGGGGAGAGAGGAAGAAAAAAAAGATATGTTGGGGGGTGGTGTAAACTTGGGGCTCCAAGCTGGTATGTAGGCGTACATGAGATGAAGAGGAGTTTGGGTGGGGTAGTGTATCTGAAAAGATTTTACTAGTTGGCAGCTCCCTCTCCCCCCTCCTTTGCCAAGTTCCTTCTCTGCCATCTTATTTATTTTTAGGATGTTTACAAACTATCCACTTCTCTGGCCACCCTTGATGTCCTTTTAAAAATACACTAAATAAGCAGATGTGTCAATTTCTCTGTCAAATAAAACAGTGACAACATAAATATAACAGTAATTAATCAACCTCACACCCAGTCCCCCAAGTCCCAAACCACTACTACCTGCTCTATCCAACACTCACCACCTTAGGGGCAAAGAAGAAAAGATAGCCTTCAGGGCATGATGCAAGGCCTAAGAAACTTGGGCTGTTACAGGCCCGGGGAGGAAGTGAGTTCCAAAGGCCCAGGGCCCTAGAAGAATGTCCTTACCAGTCACACACACACCCATGTCAACAGGGCTTCAGTTCAGGCATCTCTGCAGGCTCCAGCTGTAGTATGTCAGAATGTGAGAGATGGTGTCTTAGCTAGGTAGGTCCTAAGCGGTGAGTGAAGCTTCTCCTTGGGTAGGCTAGCCCCCTGCCAGCCTCTTCCAGCCAAGGCCCTGCTCCCACCCTGCTCTCAGTCCTCCCTGTGGCCCTGGGTTGGCTCCTCCTTCCCCCCATTGCCCTGGCGGGGTTAAGGAGACTAAGAGCTTGGTCAGGGCCATGGTGTGGGGCTGAGAGCTTGGTCCCAACTGGAGTCAAGCTCTCAGTCACAGCTGGGACCGCAGCGGAGTTCTCTGCCATGGCTGGAACGCCAAGCCCAGAGCCCATCCTGCATTCTGCCCCTTCCCCCCCAGCCCTGTCCTGTTCTAACCATGTCCCCGTCCCCATTCTGCCTTTACTCTGACTCTTCCCCCCCCCACACTTTCGCCCCCACACTCTCGCCCCCTCCTCCCCAGACTGGAAAAGTTCTGTGCCCCCGCCAAGACTCTGGAGTCGTGGCAGGGAGTGAGAGCTCCTCCAGCCCTGGAGCTGTGGTAGGAGGGGGGGTGGAGATTTTTCAGGGAGTCCCATATCCACCATTGCCCCGCCCACCCAGGGGTGCGAGGTTTGGCCTCCCCTGGCTTCCATTACGCCCTGCCTATGGTCCTAAGCCATTTAAGACTTTATAGATCACAACCAACTTCTTAAAATCAATCCAGAAACCAAAAGGCAGCCATAAAACACCGTTTTAATATACTTATGAAAAGCAAGAACTTTTAACAAGCAAACCACAGAATTCTGCAATAGCTGCAGTTTCCAAATAGATTAAAGATGTACCTTCATATAGAGCAGTGGTTTTCAACCTTTTTTTCTTTTGCAGACCCCTAAACATTTTCAAATGAAGGTGCAGATGCGTTTGGAAATTCAACCTGTGGTCTGCAGACCCCTACCAATCTAAGAAGTCTTAGATTGAAAACTGACTGAACAGAATTCAAGTATAAATGTAGCACATACAGGTGCTGGAACTGGGGGTGCTGCCGCCCCCCCTGGCTTGAAGTGGTTTCCATTCTATACAAAGTTTACAGTTTGGTTCAGTGGCTCTCAGCACCCCCTCATACAAATTGTACCAGCACCCCTGTTTGCACGTGCCCAGTAGGGCAGCTTCACATAGACTGACCTGTGAGAACACAGTTGGTGTATGCGGAGCCACCATAGACTACATTTGTGCACTGAAATGGGCAGAAATGTTTGCTGCATTTCCAATTTTGAAGTTCCACTGTACATTTATGTTAAAAGTTTATATCACATTGTTTTTCTCATTCAACGTTCTGTGTTTGGAGAATAAAATTATCTCTACTAGTACACAACACATTGCAAAATACATAGTGGTAGTCAAAGCAAACAGCACTTGTAAGTGTACAGCAAGCACCACATGATCCCAGAGCTTCAAGGAAACATCCAGTTTATTTATGAATGCACAGCAAGCACCACACAATTCTTAGCAGCACCCAGAGAACACCCCAGTGCACAACACTACTGTGACTGACCACGAAAGTTTTCTTTCAAAACCACCTCAGCTGCACAGCTCCACATTAGTGTCTTGTCATGGCCTTCTTATCTGGCTGTTCAGAGTCAGCAGACAACCACTCCCCTTTGCCAGCAGCTTTTCTCCCTTTGCTTCTCACATACGCAGGACGCAACAGGCAGGGAAAATCATTTGGAGTTCTCTGAACACTGCCAGCATGCCTTCAATCTACCAAAAGTACATTCAATAATCATTCTCATGAATTTTTCCTTGATGTTGTCCGGATGGCCAGTGTACGGCTTCATGAGCCAGAGGAGCCATTGGTAGACTAGGTTCCCCAAAATCACTACTGGCATTTCAATTTTGCCAATGGTCAGCAGGGAAACAATGTCCCTGCATGCAGCTTTCTAAACAGTCCTGTGTTCTTAAAAGAAGTTAGGGTGGTGCATGTTCCCTGATAGTGATGAATCATTCCCCAGTGATCCACCAATGCTTGCATAACCATAGAAAAGTAGCCATTTCTGTTGACGTACTCTGGCAAGGTGGGCTGGTGCCAAAATAGGGATGTGTGTGCCATCTGTTGCTCCACTGCAGTTCAGGAACTGTATCGCTGCAAATTCATCCACTATGTCCTGCACGCTGCTAAGAGTTACAGTCCTGCATAGCAGGAAACTATTAGTGATCATATACAATTGCATGACAACAGCCCTCACTGTGAATTCTCCAATTCCAAAATGATTTCCCTCTGACAGGTAGCAATTCGGCACTGCAAGCTTCCAGAGGGTGATTGCAACTTGCCTCTCCATTGTCAATGCAGCTCTCATTCTGGTATCTCTGTGACGGAGGGTTGGAGCAAATGTAACATCAACAGACCCTGGTCATCAGCAGGCAGGATCGAACCTGGGACCTCTGGAGCAAAATGCATGTGCCTCTACTGCATGAACTAAAAGCCATATGACCTTTAGCTAACACTGTAGTGTGGACCCATTAATCTCTCTCTAAGTGGTCCCAGTGGCACTAGATGGGACAGAACACCACACCCAGGAGGTGTGTGGGTTACACAAGCCCAGCAACAGTTCCAGGAATGTGTCCTTTCACATCTGAAAGTTCTACGGCCACTGCTTGTGGCTGCAATACAAACCTGCATTACAAGTTGGTCACTTCATTACACCGGTGAGTTTTCATTTTGCAGGCCCAGAAGTGGCACTCTATCATCTACTCACAGCTACTTTGTGAATGCCACCAACAAACTTGAATTGTTTTTTGTTATGTCCCTTAGCAAACTGTCCTTGAAGAAATCCTCATGGCCCTAATTGTTGTGATCCTTCCTGCAGATCTGTAAATCATGTGTCCTTTATTTGCACATTCATGAGAATTGTGTAGAGTTCTGCAGGCTCCATGCTTCCGACAAAGATGGCAGACACCAATAAGTGCCACACAGGTTTGTGGGATTTTTTTTAAAAGGGGCACAAATTATGGAACATAGATGGCATTAGAGGATGGAGAAAATTGTGTGCTGGGAATTTGACCTCTAGATCCCGGAGATCCATGGGTCAGTCATTTCTATCCCCCAATACATTTCAAAAAATTTTGAAAAGGCATGGCGGCAAGGGGCATACTGGGATACCTAACTGTTGTGCACTGCACTTTGCATTGATACAAGTACTCTGTGGGTACACACTACACCAATGTAAGCAGCTATGCATGCGCACAAGCAACAAACAACCTTTGGCGGCTGTACACTGACGTAACTTGCACTGATCAAAGTTTATAGTGTAGACATGGCCTCAGGCAAAGAGGATTTGGCATTTGTCTGCTCCAGTACATACTCTGCTCCCTCAGAAGTAAACAGTTCTTCTTGAATCTGAGCTATTTTATCCACAAAATAAGAGGTACTTTTCTGCCAATGGAAGGTACTTGAATTAGCTACAGAGCAAGGACAGCTTGGATTCACCAAGCTTGTCAGCCACCAAAACAAAATATAAAATTTTGCAGATGCTGTGGTGGAAGCAAAGACCCATTTCTAGGGGATATGGCTCTGTGGATGTGTGTACACTAGAGCTGGAAGGTGTAATTTCCATCTGGGGTACATATGCCCTCACTAGTTCTGACTGAGTGAGCATGCTAAAAACAGAAGTCTAGCTGCAGTGGTGGGACAGGCTAGCCCAGGGGCTCTCAAGACAAGTTATTTGGTGGCCTCAGAGTGTAATTAAGTATTTAATTAGCTTTAGGAAAAACAAATAAATATGCACATATACACGTCCAAATCATTGTAATTTATTATTTGCTAGTTAGTAAGTCTGTTGTCAAAAGTGATATTAACAAACATACAAGTGTCATTTTTCACAGCAGAATTACTCAGCCCTGGCAAGTCTGGGGACAAATTAAGCCCTGGGTGGAAGGTCAGGGAAAGCAGTTGGGCCCAGGGGCGATGGGGGTGAGTGGGCAGCTGGGGGAGAAAGTGGGCGGCTGGAGCCTCAAGTCTTGTGGTCAGAGGACAGGGCCTGAAGCCCTGTGGCCAGAGCCTTGGGCCCACCATTACACAGCCGAAGCCTGGGACTGGAGCCTGAAGCCCTGCAGCCAGAGCCTGCTGCCTCGCCACCATAGGGCTGAAGTCCAAAGCTTGAGCCTCACCAAGGTGATGCATCCAGGAGCACGAGGGAGGGGGAGGGGCCACTGCTTTACTCCTCTCCCACCCATCACAGCCCAGGAGGCTGTGGCTGCAAGAAAAGCCCCTGAGGGCTGCATTTGAGAAACGCTGGGCTATCCACCCTGAGTATGCTCTTGTCCAAAACTCCTGGTATGTATGCTAACCCCTCCCTCCTAGCTGCTAGCCCCTCCCGCTGCTCATGCCGCTGCGGCTACACTTCTGTTTTTAGAGCCCTAGCTCAATCAAAGTTAGCGTGGGTATGTCTACTGTAGCTGGAAATTATACCCCCAGCATCAGTGTAGACATATCCTATGTGCAGGAGGTCTAGCTTGAGAACTCAAGAATTAGAGGAGTTAACCTGAGCTTGTAAGAGGGTGGGCACGGTGACCTGTGAAGCACAGACACATTCAGCCTATTGTCACTTTTGTTGACTCAGCAGGCTGACTGCTCCTTTAGGTGTAAAAGCCACCAAAGGTGGTGGACCCCAACACAAAATCCTAAAATCGATAGCCTGCTGGGACACAACACTGTTTTGTGAAATGTACCAGGATGCTGGGACAGGTCGCAAACCATAATTCCCAGTTTTCAAGGACAGAGGGTCACTCTAGTGAAGACACTATGTAAAAAATTTAATTTAAATTATCAGCATGTCAAATGTTTCTACAATGGAGAGTAAAATATAAGGTCAGTTTCTTTGGTCTGGTCAAAACTCTGTCACTGGGCACCAAGGTGACTTTAAGCTTCCTTTGCAGTCCTGGGTTCTATTCTGGCCACTGATCTACGCTGATCTGTATTCCTGACAGAATTAGATCAGCCTGAGGAGTACTCTAACCTACACCAGCAGCCTGTGGATCTCAAAGGGTTAATACAGAAACTGGGGTTCAGCAGAGTACTGGGACATTTTAGCTATGCCCTCTTTCCCTCAGATGCTAACCTTCTTCTAGCTCTTGGTACAAGGGGCAGGTAGGAACCACTATGGTGGCTCAATGCTACTGGTTAACTCCTCTAGCCGGAAGGAATTCTCAAGAGTCAGATTAAGCCAACATCATGGATATTTTGTACCATCCACACATAGCAGAGGTGAGAATCTGGCCTATGTAGTTCTTAAGTATCCTTTGAACAAATTATAAAACACAACAAAATTTGGGTGATAAAGCTTGGATCCTATAGTGTCTTTTGGCAACAAGCAAAGTGAGTTTTCTAAAATAAATTCCTGTCTGCCTGTCTTGTGAGTTTCACCAATTCAGGTGTCTGCAGAGATACAAAAAAAACAAGCAGTTTTGTCAGAAAAGATAAAGGCCGCAATGGCGCGGGCCTTTGTGTGTGTGGAGTTTCTTTTGACTTCAGCAAGGCTAGATTCATGTAGGTTCAGGGGTCTGTCTGCTTAGAGTTCACAACAGAAAGCAGGACCTAAACATTCAGAAATTAAGCTGACTGCCCAGTTTGCTCAGCCCAGCTTACTGAAAGTGCCAAAAATAGGAATCACTTTTCACTATGAAACACTACAAACACTACAGGACAAACAAAAATTGTATTTACAATTGGAATTTCTTTACTTGCTGATGGCAATTATCTTGTTGCAATGTGACATTATTTGGGAGCTTGATGTCACACTGTTAATTAACACCACCAGCCCCCAAAGAACTCCGCCATCCCGCTTTAAGAATCATAAAGCATCATTATTTTAAAATGTAGTTCAAAAGTTAAAAAAAAATACTTTTTTCTCAGTTTACTAGTATAACAGCGGATTTAGGAGTCAGAGGCAAGTTTATCTTGCTATATCACAATTACTGCAGGGCCTAGAAAGATGGTAGAGCACCACTTGGAGTTTGTGAAGCCTATCACAGAATTTTTAAAAGTTGTTTTCAACATGCCCAAGTTTACAAGACCCATATGTTTCATAGTTTGCCAGCTTTGCCAAGGGTGCTGGAACTAGAGGTGCTGGGGGACAGCAACTTGTAGTAATAACAACCAAATACATGGTTTCCGCTTTCAGTACACCCACTATACAATTTGTTCAAGCATCCCTGTGCTTTTCTTAGGTTTTTAAATTCATATGCCTTTTCTATAACAAAAATATTGGGTGAAAAAACTATTCCTGTTTTTTTCACACATACCTTTCTTTTTAAAATAGCACTATGATTTCCCCCCCCCCACACACACACATGGGTTTAATTAAAAGTGAACACAAAAATCATGTGAAGTTTGGCTTTAATCAAATTAAATGTATAAGGCTTCAGACAGAAGAAGTCTTTATCCAAAAGCCAGTGCTCCATGGATCATCCAAACTGATGCAGATTGTTCAAGCCTGTAAGTGGGATGAGCCTACCCACCTAGAGGTAAGAGTCTGTGAGGGCAGTCCCGTCTAGCAGTTATGGGGTAGTAAGGGAATCTGGGCCCTCCCACTCTACTGGCTCCCAACCCTTGTGAACACCATAAGGCAGGCATCTGCTTCCTGTGGTCTGGCTAATACTCTCCCCTGGGTCTCTTTGTACCACTCTGCCCCACCACTTTGGGTGCATTGTGCTTGTGGTTGTCCCTGGCAATCTGGTCCACAGGTCTCAGCAGGCTTGGGAATTCTGGATCCATGCAGCAGACCTCCTCTGGGAATGCCCTCCTGGTGTAGTCCCACAGTGACCGTGAGCACAGGTCTGCCTCTCTTCACATGCCACTGCCACCCTGCTGTGTTGAAGAGAATCTCTTTAAGACCCTCTGTGATGGGTTGGATCACAGAAACCCCATTGGGACTGCTACCTGATGTGCTGAGACTACCTATAAGCCCGTTTTCCCTGGCAGCTTGGGACTTCAGTGCCCTGCCTGGTTGTGCCAGACACGCTAGCCTGCTACAAACACAGACCAAGGTCTGAACCACGTCCCCCAAAAGCTGAAGGCTTAACTGAAAACAGCTTAAGAAGTGCTCCTGTCTCCAACACCCAGATACCCAGTTCCCAATGGGATCTAAACCGCAAATAAATCCATTTTACTCTGTGTGAAGCTTATACAGGGTAAACTCATAAATTGTTCACTCTATAACACTGATAGAGAGATATGAACAGCTGTTTGCTCCCCCAGGAATTAATTACTTGCTCTGGGTTAATAAATAAGTAAAAAGTGATTGTATTAAATATAAAAAAGTAGGATTTAAGTGGTTCCAAGTAATAACAGACAGAACAAAGTAAATTACCAACAAAATAAAACAAAAACATGCAAGTCTAACCCTAATACAGTAGAAAACTAAATGCAGGTAAGTCTCACCCTCAGAGATGTTCCAATAAGCGTCTTTGACAGACTAGACTCCTTCCTAGTCTGGGTCCAGCAATCTCTCACACACCCTAAATTACTGTCCTTTGTTCCAGTTTCTTTCAGGCATCTCTTTGGGGTGGAGAGACTATCTTCTAAGCCAGCTGAAGACAAAATGGAGGGCCTTATCAGGGCCTTATATAGTCTCTCTTATGGAGGAAACCCCTATGCAGAATCAAAGCTACAAGATGGAGTTTTGGAGTCACATGGGCAAGTCACATGTCCATGCATGACTCAGTTCTTTACAGGACGATGCCATTGTTTACATGTTAGTTTGAATGTTCCCAGGAAAGCTCAGATGTGGACTGGCATCTCTCAAGGTTCATTGTTAGCATTGTTACCTCCAATTACTTGAATAATCCCTTCACGCGATGTTGACCAAATCTGCCTTATGTGCTTCCTACAGCAAACACTTTAAATACAAGCATAGAGCCAACACTCATAACTTCAGATATAAAAATGATACATGCATAGGAATAGGATGAATACATTCAGTAGAACATAACCTTTGCAAAGATATTTTACATGGCATATGTAGCATAAAACATATTCCAGTTATGTCATATTTACATTCATAAGTATATATCTATAAAGCATTATGGGGTGCAACGTCACACACTCCGCCCAGCATGCCCATCCAGCCTTATTGGAGTGGGCCTTTCTGGACCTGGAGTTGTTCCTGCATCCTTATGGTACCAACCTCATCACAAAGCCTAACAACCAATATATAGAAGAGAAAAATGTCCAAGGAGAAAATTCTCAGCTGGTGTAAAGTGTCATAGCTCTGTTGGATTTGATGGTGCTAGGACAATTTTCACCAGTGAGGGTCTTCTCCTATGCACATACATAGTCACCTTGCACAATCTATTTACACTCATCCTTTTTTAATTCAAAATTTTAAAACTAGGGCTCTAATGCCAAAAGAAACGTACAGATTAAAAAAAAACAACAACAGTGTTTGACAGTCACGTCCTGCTGGTTTCTCACTGTTGCTTCCTCAACCTTACAAGGAAGCAGCAGGATATAGCTGTTGAGCACTGCGGGTTTTTATCTGTCTATTTCTCTTTCTGGCATTGTCATTTTCTATGTTGGGGGCCCTAAAGGGTTATTTTTAACTAAGTTTGTGAGACAACTGTTTGTGTGTATTTGGAGCTTTTCTTTTCAAATAAAATAATATGAACTTGGAATCTGTTAAACTACAGCTAAGTACATTTCCAGTACACAACAGGTGTATATACATAAGCATGTGAAAAACAAACTGACTGAGTGAACATGCTGATGTTTTTTACTCCATTTCTTATTTATCATCTCAAGTCTAGTTGCACATGTTATGTATGTAATAAATTTCTAATAGTCATCAGAGACATATGCAACCATTTGTATGCCTAAAAACATAAAAAGGGAAATGTTAAAAAATAAAGGAAGTAAACCAGGTATGCTCACCATGACTATAAACTAGTGATCATTTTAGCAAGTATATAAAAATGTGAGACCTGTTTGTTTTTTAAGCTTCTCAAGTCTTTCTTTTTCCAGCACAGAAGTTAGGTGTGAATATTTTATGCTGGAGGATGGAATTGTGTGGAGAATAAACTGATGACTGAGCACTGATATGAAGTAAGCACAGAACAAAGAGCAAGAAATTCTGAGGAGCACCATAAGGATAACCATCATGTTTGACCCCTGGGCACAGTGGTACATGAGTGAAAAGATCTTTGCATGATCTCTCCCTTCAGTACTCATGACGGGGTGGGGAGAGAGGGCTGGTTTCAGTCTAGTTGTTTATATATAGGAAATTATAAATAACAAAAGGGAAAAGATAATTTAAGGCATCAGGGTTGGTATTTAATGGATCTACAGCAACAGTTATGATCAGCTGTTCCCATTTTATGTTGAGTTTTTTTAAAAAATTACAACTAGACAGTTTTAGAATATAAAATACCTATTAATGTTTCTGCAGTGTAGCTGTAACCAGGTCAGTCCCAGGACTCTCTAGTAATGTTTTCCTTTTTTCTGAAAGAATGAATTCCTTTTCTCTGCCTATGTTTCCTTAGATCCATAGGACCTCTGTGGCTGGAATTTGTAATTTGTGATTGGATAGTGTGTAAGTATTCTTGGTTGAAATAGGGGGAATTTGCAAGGTGCAGAAGTAAATTAAGACCAAAGCCAACTATGAAGAGCTTCAAAAAGATCTCACAAAACTAAGTGATTGGCAACAAAATGGCAAATGAAATTTAATGTGGATAAATGTAAAGTAATGCACATTGCAAAAAATAACCCCAACTATACATACAATATGATGGGGGCTAATTTAGCTACAACTAATCAGGAGAAAGATCTTGGAAGTCATCATGGATAGTTCTCTGAAGACATCCATGCAGTGTGCAGCGGCAATCAAAAAAGCAAACGGGATGTTAGGAACCATTAAAAAAGGAATAGAGAATAAGACGGAGAATATCTTATTGCCCTTATATAAATCCATGGTACGCCCACATCTTGAATACTGCCTACAGTATCCTCATCTCAAAAAAGATATACTGGCATTAGAAAAGGTTCAGAAAAGGGCAACTAAAATGATTAGGGGTTTGGAACTGGTCTCCTGAGGACAGATTATAGAGGCTAGGACTTTTCAGCTTGGAAAAGAGGAGACTAAGGGGGGATATGATAGAGGTATATAAAATCATGAGTGGTGTGGAGAAAGTGAATAAGGAAAAGTTATTTACTTATTCCCATACTATAAGAACTAGGGGACACCAAATGAAATTAATGGGTAGCAGGTTTAAAACAAATAAAAGGAAGTTCTTCTTCACTCAGCGCACAGTCAACCTGTGGAACTCCTTGCCTGAGGAGGTTGTGAAGGCTAGGACTATAACAGGGTTTAAAAGAGAACTGGATAAATTCATGCAGGTTTAAGTCCATTAATGGTTATTAGCCAGGATGGGTAAGGAATGGTGTCCCTAGCTTCTGTTTGTCAGAGGGTGGAGATGGCTGGCTGGAGAGAGATCATTTGATCATTATCTGTTAGGTTCACTCCCTCTGGGGCACCTGGCATTAGCCACTGTTGGTAGACAGGATACTGGGCCAGATGGACCTTTGGTCTGACCCAGTGTGGCCATTCTTATGTTCTTAAATATCAGAGTGAAGATGCAAGAGATTTTTGGATATTTTTACTCACAGGTGTGTTGGAGCCTTCTAACAGGAAAAGTATGTTCTGCTAGCTCTTCATACCACATAAACTATCACCAGCATTCTGCCACCTTTCTGTTTCTATAGATCATGAGTTAAGCCATTATCTTTGAAAACTCGTGGCGAACGAGGGAAGTCCCGGATGACTGGAAAAAGGCTAATGTAGTGCCCATCTTTAAAAAAGGGAAGAAGGAGGATCCTGGGAACTACAGGCCAGTCAGCCTCACCTCAGTCCCTGGAAAAATCATGGAGCAGGTCCTCAAAGAATCAATCCTGAAGCACTTAGAGGAGAGGAAAGTGATCAGGAACAGTCAGCATGGATTCACCAAGGGAAGGTCATGCCTGACTAATCTAATCGCCTTTTATGATGAGATTACTGGTTCTGTGGATGAAGGGAAAGCAGTGGATGTATTGTTTCTTGACTTTAGCAAAGCTTTTGACACGGTCTCCCACAGCATTCTTGTCAGCAAGTTAAGGAAGTATGGGCCGGATGAATGCACTATAAGGTGGGTAGAAAGCTGGCTAGATTGTCGGGCTCAACGAGTAGTGATCAATGGCTCCATGTCTAGTTGGCAGCCGGTGTCAAGTGGAGTGCCCCAGCGGTCGGTCCTGGGGCCCGTTTTGTTCAATATCTTCATAAATGATCTGGAGGATGGTGTGGATTGCACTCTCAGCAAATTTGCGGATGATACTAAACTGGGAGGAGTGGTAGATACGCTGGAGGGGAGGGATAGGATACAGAAGGACCTAGACAAATTGGAGGATTGGGCCAAAAGAAATCTAATGAGGTTCAATAAGGATAAGTGCAGGGTCCTGCACTTAGGATGGAAGAATCCAATGCACCGCTACAGACTAGGGACCGAATGGCTCGGCAGCAGTTCTGCGGAAAAGGACCTAGGGGTGACAGTGGACGAGAAGCTGGATATGAGTCAGCAGTGTGCCCTTGTTGCCAAGAAGGCCAATGGCATTTTGGGATGTATAAGTAGGGGCATAGCGAGCAGATCGAGGGACGTGATCGTTCCCCTCTATTCGACACTGGTGAGGCCTCATCTGGAGTACTGTGTCCAGTTTTGGGCCCCACACTACAAGAAGGATGTGGATAAATTGGAAAGAGTACAGCGAAGGGCAACAAAAATGATTAGGGGTCTAGAGCACATGACTTATGAGGAGAGGCTGAGGGAGCTGGGATTGTTTAGTCTGCAGAAGAGAAGAATGAGGGGGGATTTGATAGCTGCTTTCAACTACCTGAAAGGGGGTTTCAAAGAGGATGGCTCTAGACTGTTCTCAATGGTAGCAGATGACAGAACGAGGAGTAATGGTCTCAAGTTGCAATGGGGGAGGTTTAGATTGGATATTAGGAAAAACTTTTTCACTAAGAGGGTGGTGAAACACTGGAATGCGTTACCTAGGGAGGTGGTAGAATCTCCTTCCTTAGAGGTTTTTAAGGTCAGGCTTGACAAAGCCCTGGCTAGGATGATTTAACTGGGACTTGGTCCTGCTTTGAGCAGGGGGTTGGACTAGATGACCTTCTGGGGTCCCTTCCAACCCTGATATTCTATGATTCTATGATTCTAAGCCAGTGTAGATGCATTAATTAAGCCTTATAGCCAGTGTAGATTTATTTTTACCCACTCATGTTTCACATAAGATGATCAAATCATGGAATGAGATGTTCTGAATAGTGAATGATTTGGATTTTGTCTCCAAAGACTACATCAGGAATGCACAGGCTTAGAGAGGTGTGTGTGGTGTTTTGGTTTTGTTGTTGTTTTTAATAAATCAGGCCACAGGAAAGGTGCCTTTTTGAGTCTTCAAGAGTGTAGTGCTTGTTGAGTGCAAAGTGGGAACTCCTTAAGCTTACTGACTGGATGCTGCAAGGTGCGGAGTACCTTCAAGTACCATTGACTTCAGTGGGAGGGGAGAGTAACTCAGTACCTCAAAGGTTCCAGCCCTTGTTTAGTGATATATGGTCATGAAGATGAGGAATAGGATACATCTTGCAGAAGGCTACGAGCTAGTTATATTTTTTTGTATTAATAGTATGTTAAATGTTAATGTATCAGCGCACATTTGAGTCTTATGATCAGGCATAAGTTAAGTTGTAGTACCTTTTTCCTATAACATGGAGTGGCATATTTTGTTCAGGGAGGTAGAAAGCAATGACAGTTTTTGTCAATGGTATTAACTCTTTGTTTTGCTTCATCTGTTCTCTCCTGTTTCACTCAGATCTCTGCTCAGCATGTTCCCTCATAATGAATTATATTTTGCCTTTTAATTTTTTTCTCAGTATTAGATCATAGACATGAAAGTTTTAGTTCAAACATTACAGCTTTCTGTTCATTCTGTACTTTGTGTATGCCATCTTCTTGGTGGTTCAATGACTTAGCTTCAGTTCTGTGCAGGATATTTCACCTCTAAATTATATAAATTCTATTTCTAGTGCTGCAACATATTCATTATTCTATACTGGTGATTCCGAGAGACCCTTGTATGGCACAAGAAGAGAAGCCTCTGCTAAAGAAACTAAAGGCTGTTTTTTGTAATGTCAACAATCTACTCAACAGAGAGGAAGATCTAGTCACAGATTTATAGACCTTAAGCCTATGTTGGAGATCTATGTCAATTTTCACCAGTTAAAGATATGACTTTCTGTTACTATCTTTCAGTAATGTGGTGCCAGTATTCAGTTCTCTGGATCAGTCTGATGACAAATGGCATGCTCTTTGTATCTCCAATTTAAGCTGTTTCAAAATATGCATGTTTACTTGACAAGCCCCAGTTGGTGGTGATTGCAACTGATTTGAAATGTTCTCTGACACTCTCTTTACCTTGTAGATTCTCATTGCATCCTAAGGATCATTTGCTATGTTTATTAACCTGAGTTTGTCTTTTGTTTGGGAACTGAACTTATATCAAACACTGGCTTGTGAATATCTCAACATTGCATCCTCCAGGAATATTACAGCCAATGTACACAAAGATTATAGGGATTGTCACACCATGTGACTTCCTTTTTCTTATGGACTGCAAACCACCTCTAGTGCCTTATGTTGTCATCTGCTTTCTTCCACAGCTCCCTCTTTCCCATAGTCTATTTCAGGAATTTTTGTTAAAGAGAGCATTCCCTATGTAACTGTTGGTATTCCTAGTTAATACAGGATTTCCTATGTAACTGGGAGATTCTCTGACTATATATACTATTCACTTGCTAAACAGAGCAGTATTTCTACGGGAATCTATGGCTCAATGCAGAATTCTCCATGTAACTGATATTTTTGGCTCACTGCAGAATTTTCTGTCTAACTGGGAATTTCTCAGGCTAAACAGAGGAGAGACTGTGCTGGAATTGCAGGCTTTAAAATACAGAGTTCTCTATGTAACTGGTAGATATAGAGACGGTCTGATTTTTTCAGTTACTACATTACTGCATTTCTGCATTGGGCCAGGAGGAGTTGGTGGAAAAGGGAAAATCTAAGATTGCACTAAGCCACCTTTGCACTAAGCCACCTTCCTTGCAAAGGCCAGCCCAATCCACTGGTGTAAGTTAGAGCAACCTCAGGAGTGCTCTAACTTGTGCTTTGATTCCCATGACTGTCTATAGATCTTGGGAAACAGAGAATAGACCATCTACGGCTCTGATAATCCCACCTGTTAATGGTCCAGAGCTGAATTTTGCTAATCGTGGGGTTCAAGAAGGTGTAAATATGAGGCAGAAATTGCACATTTGAAGGGAGAAAGAGAAAACATTTCTTCAGCAGGTTGATTTTTTTAAAAACAATAGTGCTTGTCTGAAGCTGCTCGGGAGGGTTTGCAATGTTAGAATGTGTCCTTGGGAGGTGGATTAATGGACAAAGCACAAGTGAAGTAGTCAAAGATGCATAATAGTTACATTTGTCACATGAATACCACTTTCATATATGGTCTTTGTGTACACACTACCTCTTGTTTCCCGTGGATTATATTTTTTAACTCTTCCCTGAACAGTTTCAAGCAATTTGCAGGAAAATGGGAAAAACCACTCTAAATAGGAAATGTATATTTAGCAACTAATAATAATCTCCTGATGATTCATACAGATTCTAGAACTTGATAAAAGTTCATTGTCTTCTAAGAAAAGTGCAACATTTGTTTAGATTTGGCTGGCTTTGTTGGCTAAAGAAAAAAACAGTCTGAAGCAGAGCAAATAAAGAATTTGAATTACAAATTCCATACGATGGATAGCATCAGCAGGCCTTTCTCAGTCTATTTAAGATAGGAGAAAGTGCTTTTCTACTTTAAGATTTTTCTTATGAAAAAAATCAATTATAGCTGTCTTATGTCTGACTAAGTTTTGGGTAAATGTGCATTAAACTTTTTTTATCCTCAGTTTTGTCAGGACATGCCATATGGTCCCCTTTGGATGAGATGAGAAAAAAAAATCCATTAGAACTAGCAAAAATTTCAGATTGCTATGTACTAGACTTTTGTATTAAAATGCTACAAGGCTATTAAACTGAAAGAAAAATATACTATGAACTTATAAATAATTACAAAAAGCAAATTTACCTTTTATTGTAGGTAACTTGCAAACATTTTTTTACTACTAGTTAATTTTCAGTGGGTACTGTTAAAACTTAACAATTGTTTTAGATAATTCCTTTGGGCCTGGTCTACACTATGGGCTTAGGTGGAATTTAGCCACATTAGGTCGATTTAAAAATGACTGCGTCCACACAACCAACCCCGTTCCACCAACCAAAAGAGCTCTTAAAATTGACTTCTGTACTCCTCCCTGACGAGGGGAGCAGCGCTAAAATCGACTTTCCTGGGTTGAATTTGGAGTAGTGCGGACACAAATTGACAGTATTGGCCTCCAGGAGCTTTGGACAGCACTTTGAACTCCAATGCACTAGCCAGATACACAGGGAAAGCCCCAGGAACTTTTGAATTTCATTTCCTGTTTGGTCAGCATGGCGAACTCAGCCGGTAACCATGCAGTCCCCCCAGAATCATAAAGCGTAGCATGTTTCTATGCTCCCCCTATCATCTCCATCCCTGAAGTTAGCACAGATTAGAAGGCGAAAAAAATGCACTCGCGATGACATGTTTTCCAAGCTCATGCAGTCCTCCTGCACCGATAGAGAAACAGCCTAATGCATGGATGCATTCAGTGGCAGAGGCCAGGAAACAATTAAATGAGTGTGAAGAGCAGAGGCAGGATGCAATGCTGAGGCTAATGGGGGAGCAAATAGACATGATGAAGTGTCTGTTGGAGCTGCAGGAAGGCCAGCAAGAGCACAGACCCCTGCTGCATCCACTGTATAACTGCCTACCCTCCTCCCCATGTTCCATAGCCTCCTCACCCAGACACCCAAGAACACAGGGGAGAGGCTCTGGGCAGCCAGCCACTCCACTCCAGAGAATGGCCCAAGCAACAGAAGGCTGTCATTTAAACAGTTTGATTTTTAGTGTGGCTACAATAAGCAATGTGGCCTTGTCCTTCCCTCCTCCCCCACCTCACCCGGACTACCTTGTCTGTTATCTCATTTTTTTTTTAATTAATAAAGAAAGAATGCATGGTTTCAAAACAATAGTTACTTTACTTCGAAGGGTGGGAGGGTGGTTGGCTTACAGGGAATTAAAATCAACAAGGGGGTGGGTTTGCAGCGAGGAGAAACACACAACTGTCACACCGAAGCCTGGCCAGTCATGAAACTGGTTTTCAAAGCCTCTCTGATGTGCAGTGCACCTTGCTGTGCTCTTCTAATCACCCTGGTGTCTGGCTGCTCAAAATCAGATGCCAGGCAATTTGCCTCAACCTCCCACCTGCCATAACTGTCTCCCCCTTATTCTCACAGATATTATGGAGCACACAGCAAGCAGCAATAACAATGGGAATGTTGGTTGTGCTGAGGTCTGACCTAGTCAGCAGACAGTGCCAGCGAGCTTTTAAATGTCCAAAGGCACATTCTACCACCATTCTGCACTTGCTCAGCCTATAGCTGAACTGCTCCTTACTACTGTCCAGGCTTCATGAGCCATGGGAGCAAGGGGTAGGCTGGAGTAGGTGTGACTACACGGTGCTGCGGGCTGGGAAAGCAGCCTGAGGCAGAAGCCTCCAGCTGGCATGATATTCCAGGCAGGACTGAATCTCCATAAGATGAAACTTAAAGAAGAGAATGACCTGGAGTCTCTGGCTCCCATTCAGTGCTCTAAGAGGAGGATAGCCATGTCTGTCCAGGCACCCCGATCAACCTCACTGAGGTCTGCCAGGAGCACCCAGGAGCCGTATGACGGCTATCAGTCCTACTGCACTGTCGGCCACGTAGACAAGGAGCTGCTGCTGTGTAGCAATGCAGTAGCGCATCTGCCAGCAGCACCCAGGAGACGTACGGTGACAGTGAGCTGAGTGGGCTCCATGCTTGCCGTGGTATGGCATCTGCATGGATAACCCAGGAAAAAAGGCGCAAAACGATTGTCTGCCGTTGCTTTCATGGAGGGAGGGAGGGAGACGGGCCTGACGACATGTACCCCAAACCACCTGCGACAATGTTTTTGCCCCATCAGGCATTGGGAGCTTAACCCAGAATTCCAATGGGCAGTGGAGACTGCAGGAAAGCTACCCACAGTGCACCGCTCTGTAAGTCAATGCTAGCAAGGACGCACTCTGCTGACTTAATGCACTTAGTGTGGACATACGCAATCGACTGTACAAAATCGGTTTCTAAAAAATGACTTCTATAAAATCGACCTAATTTCATAGTGTAGGCATACCCTTAGATTAAGAAAAATTAATTTTGCTTAATTTTTAAAGTATTCCAAATATTGCTTGCAATAAGGATAGAGTAGAATAGTTGATATTTATAAGTTGGCAAGTTTTTAAGACACTACTGAAAAAGTGTTAATTTCATCATTTCAATTTTATAACAATAATGTAATGTAATGTTCAGCTTCAAATTTACTCTAAACTAATCAAAACCAAATAACCAGACTCCTTTGTTCTGGAACACAGGTAACTGGATATAGTCATTTTGCCCCAAATCAATGCATTGCAGGGTTTGATCTCCTATTTATCTGAAATTTAATTTTTCTGAAGATGCACAGTCTCTCAAAAACTTCAGCTAAATAGTTTTGATCTATTGTTTTGAGGCATCTGGAACTGTTGGAGGATACAGTGCTTGTCCAACTTAGTATTTCGTTCTTCCATTGCACCCTGAAGCTATGCTGTACAGTGCCAAGAGAAAACTAATTCAGAAGTATAAATTAAAATAGGATTCCCATGACACAAACTGCATAAATATGTTTTACTAATATAATGACTTTGCAGCAGTAACATGTCTCTGCTGCTCCTTTTGACTCATGAGAGGCATCATATACAGCCAACATTCAATTGCAGACAGCAGAATTTTTTTAATTTAAAAAATGCTATTTTTCTTCTCTGTTTCGATGGCGGTATTGCCTAACGTTTCTTTTTATTATTGCAATTACACTCTTCTTTTTTCTTATAGACATGAAACCAAAAAAAAACCCAAAATCATTTCCAAGTATATTATTATATATTATTATTATACTGCAATATTATAACATCCACTACTGTAATAATATTTTGTCTTTAAACTGCTTCACAAGTTGTACAATGGTTGTGATAACCTTCTCTGTGTTGTTCCAGTTTTAGCATATGTGCTTCTGAAGCAGGCATTTATATTCCAGTTTAAAGAAAAGCTATAAATTATAATACTAGATTTCCTTGCTATTTGAGAGTAGACTATGTCAGGAGCAAACGGTTTGTCACCCTCTAAGCATCAGGGGAGCATTAGGATATTATCAGGCTTCAGCAACCCAGAACAGCGAGAGGATGGTGGAAGTCTAGCCTCAAATAAGTCACTACATTTAAGTTACTACAATCAACTACTATATTGCAACTACAATACTACTAATAAATGGTTATAACGTTCAGTTACTGCAGTCAAAGGCCTTCCCCTAGCACCCAAGAAGTCTAAACTGCTGGAAACTTACCAAACCTAAATGAGATAAAAAGCAATCCATGGAAGAAGACATTTATTTTTTCCTACATAAAGAATTTTAAATTTTATAAAAATAGACTTTAAATGACTGTTTAGTAGTGAGATATGAAGACGTGAAGCTAATGAAAGGACAGTAAAGATTCAGTGTGCCTGTTCACTAGAAGATAACGACATGAGATGGAAATCTATTCTGTCAAATATGTCTCAGTACTGCAATGGGATCTACATGGCAGAGCCTTAAACCTGTACAGAGCCCTGTTGTAGGCTACACATAAGTTTGTCATGCAGAATCAATTGCGGAATTGAGGTTTTAGGTTTTATCCCCTTCAAATTTTGAAATGGGCTCAGATGTCTTTCCAACCCTGTCCTTGTTCCACTCTTCTATGATTTTCTCTCTTGATCTTTCCTTTTTCTTGCCTTGTGCTTTACTTTTGTGCTCTCTCTTCCCAGCCTAGCAAAAGAGCTTTTGAAATAGCCACCAAACTATTTTTGCTTGCACTGAAATTAAATCCATCTGCACAATGAACCAAACCTCATTACTTTGGGTGGCATTCTGATACAGATGAAATAACAAAAATAGGTGAAAGGAAAGGAGGTAAAATTTTCAAAATACTTTGCAAAACAAATTTAATCCCTTTCACTCACCTCTACTGAATGTACATTTCAAAATTTGGATTGCACCACAAAGCTTTTGAGCTTTTCTCTTTTGGCTAACCACGTCACCATGACCCTGCACCATGGTCTCATGATTAGAGAAGACACTGGGAACACTAGTCCAAAATCTTCTTCTAAATCATTATGTGCAAGCCACTTCATCTCTGGGTGTCTCATTTACATACAGAACTATAAAATGGGATTAATACTTATCCACCTTTGTAGAGCACTTTGGCCCAGATCCTCAAAGGTATTCAGGTGTCTAACTCCAGTTAGGTATCTGAATACATGTGAGGATATGGGCCTTTGGTTTTCTCAAATGAAAGTGTTATACGATGCTAAGGGCGAGTATATATTTGTTTAAGCGGGATCAGCTGAAGTGCATAAAATATAGTCAAGATGACTTAGTGTAAACATTAATTTGTTATATTTTTTATGTTAGCTAAGATTTTCCAGTACGCAATCTAACATCTCCTGTAAATAAAACCACTGAAATGGAGGCTCTCTCACAAATTCTTTAGTGCTGAAAAGTAAATCTGTTCCAATCTGCACATATTCCTTCACATATTTGTACAAATAAATTAGGAAACAAAACAGAAGCCAAATTATTCACTGTATTAGATGAAAATTGAGAAAACATTTCATTTGGAAATCGCTAATATTCTGCTTCAGAGAGAATGCAACTATATGTGCTGCAAGTTTTTTAATCAACTGATGTGAAACCAGTATAATCATACTGAATTAGTGCAAAATGGTGTGAAGCATGGAAAATGTTTTCCATGAAGCAAGTTACCATGAAAAATGAAATGACTGTTTATACACATACTTAAAAAAGTTTCTGAATGAATTTAGTGCAAGGTACCCATGAAGTTTGGGAAGAATAGCACTGACTTCAGCCAGATGTACTGTGGAGGACCTGATACAATTCCCATTGAGTCAATGGAAAGGCTTCCACTGACATAGGATCCAGCTCAGTATGAGCTGGATTCGGCAAGCCTTCTACACAGCTTTGCCAACACACCTCATTACTGATTTGTAGCAACCCTGTTATTGCAGACTGGAACCAGCAGAAATTGCCAGCATTGCTAAATTATGCAGTGGTTTTGTGAGGTGCACTGCAAAAAATTATTTTCAGTATTATTTGTTATTATCTGTAACCTTAGAAACGATTTGAACTATGTCTCCACTAAACTGTGCCACCAAGCCTTCTCCAACATGCACAATAGACATATGACTAAGGAAAGAAATATTTAAACAATATCACAACTTTAAATTATCCTGTAACTTGTTCCATGCAGGCAGATTGCCTGAACAGAAAAAGTAGCAAGATTGGGATTAAGGCCCCGATCCTGCAAACACTTTACTTTACCACTATGAGTAGCCCCATTGTTTTCAAGTACAGCATATGTGGATCAGAGCCTAATTTAGCACATAGCCCTACCTGCCACACCAGATGTTATGCTGATCGTTTGCTAATTAAGCATGGTTTTTATTTATTTATAGTGTAACAATGTAGAAGTAACATATTTCTACATCTTCATGTATAGCATTATCTACTAGCAACCCTGTATGGTCATGTCCGTTTGGAGCTTCTTATCTTACTCCAAATTCAGATAATTGTTCCTTCCTGACTTTCCAAAACTCTGCAAGTACTTGATCCATCCCACCATCTACTACCTCAATGACTTGCTTCTATCACCCTCCTCTTTGTCTCTTTAATTTAGGATTCACACAACTCTCTTCAAGCTTTCCTTTCCCTTTAGTAGTATATCCTTCCATTCTCCAGGTCACTGTAATTATTTCTAAAAAATACTTATTTACTTCATTACCACTTCTAAATTTCAGGACCTTTTTCTTACACTCTACTCTTCTCTCCTCTCCAGATGGCACCTAATTTAACCTTTTTGCCCACATAAAAGCTTTGGTAGTTGTGATGGGATATACAAACCCCACAAGGGAAAAGAAAGGGCTATACCCACCCTGCCACACCTGCAAAGCCAGCACAAGCTGGAGGCAGAGCTTAAAAAGGGAAGCACAGAAGCTCAAAGGGAAGAAGACGGTGGAAGGAAGCAGACCTATGCTCTTGGGAAGGAGTACTCCAGGAGCTCTTACTGGCTGAGGCTTGGAGACACTGTCCTGACCAAGTATGCAAAGGAGGGACTGGTGACTTTTGAAAGTCAGAAATTTTAATTTTGTGTTCTGGTTCTTTACTTCCCTGGGGGGAAGGGGACACTGGTAGGAGGCAATTCAGGGAGGCAGCTACACAGCACCCCAAAGTGCAGGTCTCAGCAGCCTACCACTGGGTCCTGGATCGCAATCGAGTGGTGAGGTGGACCTGTGTTCCCCTACCAGCCCCTAAAGAGGGAATAATGACCAAAGTTTATTCCTTAGCTGGGAATCTAGTTTGGGAAGATCCTGAACATGCAAGGGTCCTGACCCTAAAATCCTGACACAAGGGGGAAGTCCTGAAGCCCTTATGACTTCTGAACACTTCCACATTATTGGACAATTTATATGTACCCTGAAAGGGGTGGACTTAAATGTATGATCCAGCTGGAGGGCTGCGTCACAAAAAGGACAGACTTGTATGAGGCAGAGCTATAGTGAGAAGAGTAATGACTGGGTGGAAGGCAGCTTGTTATGCCCTAGTCTGACCTCAAGGAGGCACGGTGAGTATTTCTCTTCACAACTGATGCAGAATGTGGACAAACTAACCCCAGCTCTGCTATAGGGGATTATCTAGTTTAAAAAAAAAAACAAAAAAAACCCTTACCTCACCAACTAGACAGGGATAACAAGAAGATAGATATGGAGAAGCTGTTGAAGTGGGTGACAGATAACCAGCAGCAACAGGCGGAGCAGCAGCACACCACCAACTATTAGAGCAGATGGGCACCCAGCAGCAGCAACAAGCAATACAACCGCAGCAGCTTGTTCAAGAGCTGGTCATACAGCAACAAGAACAATAACAGTGTCTTGTTCAACAGGTGTTGACACCAGTACATCCATGGGGGGGGGGGTGAATCCTTCCACAGGAGCACCTAATGCAATCCTGGCCACTACAATACCATTGAAGTTAAGAAAGATGGGGCCAGAAGATGAACCTGAAGCATTTTTGGTTACATTCAAATGGGCAGCAACTGTAGCACAATGGCTGCCCAAACATTGGGCTATTTTGCTGGCTCCATACTGGAGAGCATCCCAGACTCCCTACAGGAGACTTGACCCAGTCACTACACAAGACTATATTCGTGTCAAGGCCACCATTTTGGATTATTTAGCCCGCCCAGGCATGTTCCCTATAGTGGCTGACACACTGTCATTGCTTCCACAGTCACAGATATCCATCGGGGTCCCAGCGCTGGGTAGTGGCCGGAAACTCAAAGTATGCTGCTGGTGCTGGCTCCAACCAGAGATGAGGATCAGGGTGCAGATGGCTGAGCAAATAGTAATAGAACAGTTTTCCCCCAGCTGGGAGGATCTGGGTAGAGATTGGGTGGTGAGGCATCGACATGAGATATTGACAGAAGATGTAAATGTAATGGACAATTACATGGCTGTTGACCAATTTCCTTCCGAGACTATGGGGCGTAGCTATGCTGGGGCTAGCGGAACAGCCAGTCCCAAGGCATGGGATGAGAGTAACTGGTGGGATTAGGTGAAACAGAGAGACCTCTTGTTGGACAAGGGGCGCTCCCTCTATCCCAAAGAATGAGACCAAATGCTCATTAGATGTAGAGCTTCTAGCCAGAGATGAAGATTTCATAAGAGAACAGAGAGATGACCAGATGCTATGATGGGTCTATGATCAAGTGGCAATGATCAATGACGAAGAAGTGGATACTCAACTGCTAAAACAATGGCTCCACTTTTGAATTTAGGAGAGAACAGTTATACTGGCTGGAACAGGACCACCAAATCAAAGAGATGACAATACAGCTCCTCATGCCAAGAAGGTATCAAAGAGAAGCGTTATGGCTCATTCTCTTGACCCCATGTGCATTCACTTCGGGGTGAATAAAACACTCAAGCCATCCCCCTCTGCTCTATAAATGCGGCAACCATCATAGCCAAATTTATGAAGTTATTTGCTCAAGTATACCAAAAGAGATCCTGACTGATCAAGGAACTAATTTTGTGTCCCATTTGATGAAAGAGCTATGGTGATCTGTTAAGGGTTAAGTACATCACTTTAGCACACCTAAATGGATGGATGGGTTGAGCAGTTTAATCAGACGCTGAAAAAGATGCTGAGGAAATTTGTAGCATCAGACCCCTGTCACTGGGACCAGTTATTTCCACAGTGTTGTTTGTCATCAGAGAGGTTCCGCAGGCATCCATGGGATTCTCTCATTGCCTTCCGTATAGGAGCTCAAATCTCATGGGATTTTAGACCTCCCCCGAGAAGCATAAAGAAGAAACAAGGACCAAAGGTGATGAACATAGTGCAGTATGTACTCCAGGTGTGAGACAGACTTAAGACTTTAGGGGACTTTCAAAAGAAAACTTACTGAAAGCCCAACAGAACTAAGAAAGGCCTATAATCAAGGGACTATCTATGAGACTTTAGACCTGTTTACCAGGTACTATTATTGCTATTATTGAGTTCAGAGTAAAGATTATTGGTCTGGTGGCAGGAGCTGTTCAATATCATGAAACAAGTGGGACCTGTCAACTATGAAATCTGATAGCCAGGGAAGAAAAGGGAAATAAGTGTATGATGTTAATCTTTTGAAAGCCAGGAAAGATCAAGATCTCCTTATAATACCCTATCCACCCAAACCTGGACTAGGCCCTCAAGCACCCATAATCCAAGAATCCTAAGCCATACCGATGGGAGAAGAGCTTCAATCAGAACAGACAGCCCAAATGCAACAACAGATCGAATCCTTTCCTGCAGTATTTTCAATCTTTCCGAGACACACTAACCTGGTTTATTATCACACAGCCACAGAACCAGGACAACAGTGTGACACTACACCCCATATTCTTCATAGTGATATTATTACGATACGATTATGGCATAATTATGATGCATTTTGTATGAGATGGGGCATGTAAGGTGTCATTGGAAAAGTTATGATTTTCTGAATATGATTATCTTATTTGTATGCATGTATCATTTTTGTGCCCAAAGTTATGAATATTGACTATGTTCAACATGTCTCTATTTCAACATGTGGGTGACACCCACTAGGAAAAATGCTTCCAGACTAGATAGCCAGCTGTCAATGGCCTATTCAAGGTAAAGGGCCATTAGGAATAACAATAGGCCTTAGGAGAAGCTTATCCCCCAACTAGTAAGCCTTCCTGAGAATGTTCCAGACTGCCTGTAAGTAATGGCTGCTATGACTCAACAAGGTACGGAAGGGCCTGTGACCACCCCACATGTCTCTGGAATCCATTTTGGGAGGTATTTTTCCACAAACTGGTCTGGGAACCAAGTTTGAAACAAAGGGTTCCCACCATATGCTAAAGCTATATAAGGCAGGGAGTGACATCATCTGTGGTTCTTCACTCCCCCACAACGGAACAGCTAAGAGAAGCTCCTAACAAAAAGGGCTTGGAATGGGGGGGGAGGATCCCAAGCTGCAAAGCAAATGTAGCTTGTCCCCTGAGAATCTGCAAGCCTGCTTGTATCATCAGTCAGGGTGAAAATTTGCTAATTCATATCCTATCTTTCTAGTATTTGAGGCTTAGTTTGTGTTTTTGTTTATTTGCTAGGTAATCTGCTTTGATTTCTTTGCTATCACTTATAATCACTTAAAATCTATCTTTTTGGAGTTAATAAATGTATTTTATGTTTTAATATAAACCAGTAAGTTTGGACTGAAGTGCTTGGGAATCTTAGCTCAAGGGACAAAGGCTGTTGCATTTCTTCTCCACATTGAGGGAGGGATGAATTCTTTGATCTTACTGTGTACAGTTCCTTGCACAGTACAAAACAATATATATTCTGGGGTGAGGGTCATGCCTAGGGAGCTGGGGTTATCTTGGCTGTAGCCTCTCTATTGTTGCTTCATGCAGTATCTGGTCAGAGAGCCTGCATGTAACTGCAGCTGGGTGTGTCCCTGCCTGCATGAATGCTGGTGGAAGTGTTGGACTGGGAGTGGGTCTGCAGCTTGTCACAGCAACACAGTGTGAGAGGGAGCCCAGACTGATGAGTCAGAGGGCTCAGTGGTACCCCAGTTCCAGGGGGCACCCCAAGGGGAACGCATCACAAATGGGTCCTTGAAAACCCACAACCACTCCCATGAAAGATGTGTGACACCGTCCAAGAGGAGCTCTGAGCATAGGCACCAACTCGGTGGGTGTTCTGGGGCTAGAGCACCCACGGGGAAAAATTGGTGGGTGCTCTGTACCCACTGGCAGCTCCCCGCCCCGCCCCAGCTCACCTCCACTCCGCCTCCTCTCCTGAACGCACCATGTCCCTGCTTCTCCCCCTGCCTCTCAGTGCTTCCTGCTGTGAAACACAAGCGCTGGGGGGGAGGAGGAGGAACACGGCGAGCTCAGGGAAGAGGCGGGGCCGGGGTGAGGATTTGGGGAAGGAGTCCAAGAGGAGCAGGGAGGGGGCGGAGTTGGGGCGAGGACTTTGGGGAAGGGGTTGGAATGGAGGTGGGGCAAGGGTGGGAGAGGGCGGGAGTGGGGGGGTCGAGCATTCACCGGCGCCTGAAAAATTTGGCGCCTATGGCTATGAACCATGTTAGACCAGGAGTCGTGGAAGAGTCTTGCAGTGGTAGTGAAGTCCCATTGTGCTGGTACCAAAACCAGATGGGATGACCTGTTCTTCTTTTTGATTTCTGAAAAGTAAATATAATATCAAAGTCATTTTTAACACTTTTCTACAAAATGTTTAACTCATTGCAGTCCACTTTTAAGACCAACACTAATGCATAGTGTCACTTGATTATTGTGTGTATTAAGGGTTTGCCTCAGGCCCCGTCAGGATCAGAAGCCCATTGTGCTGGGGGCTGCAAACACATAGGAAGATATGGTATCAGCCCCAAAGAGCTTAAAATCGAGAAACTCAAAGCAACTGGTATAGTCCGTACCTGAATATTACTCTCCAGGACAAGACCAAACTTTGTTAACAATATGTGACTCAGTACTATTGTGGGAGGGCTGTCAGAGTGTTATTCCAGAAAAAGAATGAGACATATTAGCTGGTGGTGTGAGAGGCTGCACCACTTCTGCGAATTCCACCTTTTCTGTGGATAGAGAATGTAAATTCCGATTCCTGACCCTCCAGCACTCCTCAAAAGTATTAATCACACCTATATTTTTTTTTAAGATTAAGCCCTCATGATGTAAATGATTGAGATATAACATTCAGTGGGCATAGACAGTATGGCCATGTACGTCTATCATAAACACAGTTCAAAACAGTAATACAGATAATGTTATCGACAAATAATAAGACATTCTTTTTAAAATCAGAGACAGTGGAGAGAAAATTTGGTGGCTTGGGAGGGTGAAAAGTATTTTGTAAGTATAGAGCCCTAATAAGGGAGGCACTTTTATCTAGTGGTTATAGCAGAAAATAGGTATAGGCAGAGCTGGTTTGTATTTCCAACTCCGCATCACTTTCAGGTCTGATTTTTTTTTTACATTCGTCCCCCACAGATTTCAGTGGGAGTTATGAGTCCTTACTACCTTCTGTTTTAGTTTTCCAAATGGGGAAATGGAGATAGGCAAGTATTATTATCTGTGTAGAATGCTTTGAAAAGCCTGAATAAGAAGTGTAGTAAATACAAAATATTATTCATAATAAAGATATAGCAATTCAAAACGTGCTAGTGGGTTGGGGAAAATAATTGTATAAGAAGCACCAAGATAGTGCAACCACAGTCTTCCAGCCAGTTGGGAGTGGGGAAGAGGGGCATCGATATAGTGTGGGGAAATTGACTCTTTCTACAAGAGCTGTAGCTTGATGCTTTTCTCTTACGTACTAGAAAGAAAAGTAACTGGATGCCAAAACTGGAGAAGGGAAGAAAAAATAAGCTCAGGGACATTCGTGGCAGACAAACATGAACAGGGAAACATGAGTAGTAGTTTTGGCTTATAGGGCCTGATCCTGCACCACTGAAGTCTACGGGAGCAGGCCCTTAGTTAATTTGGGAACAAAAAACGGATTCTCTGAAAAGAAGAGAAGTAGTAAGAAGATGGGTCTGAAAAAGTGTTTACATCACAGGAGTATGTTACTAATCATGGGCCTGACCTGATGAACTGCCTCAACTTGCAGTGAAATCATTAGAAGTTAAGCCTGCTTAACACCTGCTAAATCAGGCCCTAAAATACTAGGGAGGAGTGACTTAGGCTTTGTCTACACTCCTCACCTTTTAGCAACACAGTTTTGCCGCTAAAAGGTGCGCAGCGTAGCTGCTGTTTGTCAGCAGGAGAGAGCTCTCCTGCCGACAAAAAATTCCACCCCCAATGAGCGACAGCAGCTTTGTTGGCAGGAGTGCTCTCCCGCTGACAATGCACTGTTCACACCGGCATTTTTCATTGGTAAAACTTTTGTCATTCAGGGTGCATGTGTTTTTTTTTTTTTTAACACCCCTGAACGACAAAAGTTTTGCCGACAAAGTTCCAGTGTAGACAAAGCCTTAGTCAAAGGCATTACCTGGATCATTATTTGTGGGATACTGAGTGGCTCCTAAGAAGTGTGCTCAGCACTTCCAACTCCTGTTGACTTCTGTGGGAATTTAGAAGCATCTACATCTTTATTTTTATTTATTTTTTTTAGTGATAGTAGACTAGTTGTAGAAAGCAGCTATAGGAAAGTGTTGACAGAGTAGTGATACTTACAATTTTTTTTCACTGTGGGCTTGATCCTGCATCCATTGAACATATGGGACAGCTCTCATTGATTGTAATGATGCAGGATAGCCCCTTATGTAATTCCTGCACACAATACTCATTCTACTGAGTATTGGTCTCCTGCTTCTCTGTACAATTTTATTGTTTATATTACTGTAGCACTCACAATGTACTAGACACTGTCCATACAAAAATTCAGTCCCCAGCATGTAAAGGTTAATGTTTAAGGCTGTAAACTGAGCTGTGGGCCCCTGCACCCACACAGAGCTCTACTGATTTTAATAGAGCTCTGCATAGGGCTAGGATCTGCTTCTACAGATCAGAGACCTATGACGAAGAAAAATGCTTAAGGTATTTTTCTCCTGCACCTTTCTGTTGTTCTAAGTCCCAAGCCTACAAAAATTTTCCATGAGTAATCCTATAAAATTTAGTAACAAAATTAAGCATCTGCATCAATGTGTGCAGGATTGGGGTCTTAATTAGGATCAGCTGTCTCACAAACTGCCCTTTGGCTTAGCCAATTATTAGTTGACTTATTTTCTTGTAAGGATCATGGAAGAAGTGGGCCTTGAGGACAGATTTAAAGGAAAAGAGTAGTGACCTGTGACATGAATATGCTTGATCAAGCAGATCCAATGATAAGTGTTAGATATCAGGAACCTGTGTATTATTCAAGAAAATTCTAACTTTCATATGGAATACCTTAGTGTTCAAGTGAAAGCAGGCTTTCCTAAAATCTGTATCTTTGGAAAATAAATTGTGTGTATTTTTAATGTACAATTAAGTAAAGTAAATATGTACACTAGGAACACTTTTTTTGATTGGAAGTTATGCAACATATAGGGAAAAATCAGTGTTAATTTATATGAAAATTAGGAAACTGATCTGTGAACAAAGAAGCAGGTTATTTTGACACCAAGAGGTTTTAGGTTCTCAAGTGCACAGGCAGTCAGAGCTGGCTCCAAGATTTCTGCTTGTCTAAGCAAACTGGCATACCCTCCATGCCTGCAGTCACTAACCATTTTGCTGCCTTGAAAGCTTTTTGACTCTTTAGGCAATCACCCCTTCAGCAATGATGGGAGCAGCTAAGGACAATATAGTTAATCAGAATCTGATTCCGCAGACCCTTATGCAGGTACTTAACTTTAGACATAGAGTTAAGCACATGCATGGGTATCTACATGATTAGGATCTTAAGCCAGTATTTTTATTTTTTTGCAGCACTGGTTTTGCTTGAATTATTAGCATAATATGTGATAAAGCAAAGATGGGATAATTATAAAAAAAAAAAAACTTTGAAGAACCCACCTGACAGGCAAACTCTCTCTTTTTTTCCTTTTAATTTTAAATAAAGCTGTCTACGAATTTTAGCCTCAGGAGAACTTCATTCAAATCAATTAATCAGTCAGCCTCTCCAGTGACTAGCTTTCTGGAGACAAAAAAAGTCAAAATAGGTTTTGAGAGTGAGTTTTGCATTTTTATGTTAATTTCCTTCTCCAGTTCTATCCATTTTACACCATGGCACGATCCCGATTTCTTGCTCTCCTACTCAACTCCTATCAACACAAGAGTTCAATGTGCAAGGATTCGCAGAATCATATCCTTATGCTGCAAAGATCTATTTAACAGAGATGAAGCCAAATTCTGTACCACTTAGACCTTCATACTCAATCCTCTAAACAGTTATGCAGGTGCCTAATGTTATTAATTTGAATAGCCTCATTATTTCAATGGGTTACTTACAGTAATACAGTCAAGCACCTGTGTCTGTAGGATCAGGGCCTAACGGCTTGATTCTGCAAGTAGCTGAGAACTCTCAACTCCAATGAGATGTGGTTGAGGGTGCTCTGTACCTTTTAGGTGCTGACATTCAGTAAAGTCAATGGGAATTGTATGAGGTTTAGGTGAATGCACTGCTTAGACCAGTGGCTCTCAACCTTTCCACACTACTGTACCCCTTTCAGGAGTCTGATTTGTCTAGTGTATCCCCAAGTTTCACCTCACTTAAAAACTACTTGCTTACAAAATCAGACAAAAATACAAAAGTGTCGCAGCATACTATTACTGAAAAATTGCTTACTTTTTCACTTTTACCATATAATTATAAATCAATGGGAATATAAATATCGTACTTACATTGTTACATTGTACTTACAGCTCAGTGTTTTGTATATAGAGCACTACAAACAAGTCATTGTATGAAATTTTAGTTTGTACTGACTTTGCTAGTGCTTTTTATGTACCCCATTGTAAAACTAGGCAAATATCTAGATGAGTTGATTTACCCCCTGGAAGACCTCTGTGTACCCCTGGTTGAGAACCATTGGTTTACACCACTTGGTGAATTCCTGTATTGTGGGTCCCCCCTCTGTGAACCAGATAATGCCACTGTTAGTAAAAATAAGCAGTCATAGCCTATTCCACAAGTAGTCCCACTGATTTAAGTGAGGCTAATTATGGTGTAAGATACTAGTTGGAGTCAGTTAAGAGTATCGCAAATTGGTTTTATGGGGCAAACAAAAAAGAGCTCTGTTTAATTCCCCACCCCCAACGTGTTACTGGAAAAAGTTAAATAAAGTTACAAACAAATGTAACATTTCCCCCCTCCAAACTTCACATTGGAAGTCGCACCGCTCTGTTGTATAACACAGCCTCTGAACACTGAAGTATCTATGTGAACTGCTGCTAAGTCTCCCCCTGATAAGGTGATGAGTGTGGCCTGGGTCCCTTGATCCTGCGGCTGCTGGAGGAGGCGGTGGCTGCTGGGGTAGCACAGCTGTTACAGTGCAGCACTGGTCCCTCCTCCCAGCTGCGGCTGCCTCATCTCTCCCCCCCCCCCCCCCGCCCCGTCCCGTCCCTCCCCTCCGCCGCTCCCGACGCTGCTGCTGCTGCTGCTGCCGCCGCGGCCACCTCCTCCTCCTCCTCCCCACCCCCTCTCTCTCTCTCTCCATCTCTCTGTCCCGTTCCCCCTTTCCCCCGCCTCTCTCCGCCCTGCCGCCGGCGGCCCTGGCAGAGCAGGCACTGCAGGGGGATCTCAATGTAACACCATGACAGGCATCGCCGCCGCCTCCTTCTTCTCCAATACCTGCAGGTTCGGGGGCTGCGGGCTCCACTTCCCAAGCCTGGCTGAGCTCATCGAGCACATTGAGGACAACCACATCGGTGAGTGGCCGGGAGGGGGACCCCCCGCGGCGCTGGGGAGCGGAGCGGGGCGGGGGAGGAGGGGGGTGCATGTGCAAGGGGCGTGGGGCTGCCTGCCGGGCACGGGCGGGGCGGGGCGGGGGGGAGAAGGTGCCGGGGTGGCCGCACACTGGGCATGGGCGTGTTCGGGGGCGCGCGGTGCAGGAGGCGGCATGGCAAGGCGTGGGGAGGGGAGGCTGGGGCGGCTGCACAAGGGGGGGGGGGGGCCCACGCTGGGCGCCGCTGCAGCAGCGGGGAGTTAGTTTGCTTTGGCAGGAGGCAGGGCGGAGAGGAGGAGGAGGAGGAGGAGGAGGGGAGGACTGGCACGACACGCCGCCTGCTGCTGCTGCTGCTGCTGCTGCTTCTGCTTCCGCCCCGGCTCTGGCTGTCAGCGCTCCGGGGAGGGAGCCAGCCGCGGCGGCGGCGGCCATTCCGCTTCCTCCTCCTCGCCGCCGCCGCTGCGTCCTGTCAGCGCGGTTGCTAGGTGTGGTGGGGAGGATCGGGCGCTGGCTGCCCCGAAGGCGCCGCTCCGGGGAGGAAGGGTGTCGGGGAGGCCGGCGGCTGGGTGGGCGTGGGGCAGGGCCGCGCCGGCGGGGGCGGAGGTTAAGCGGCGGCGGCGGCGGCGGCAGGGGCGAGGTCTGCGGGCGGCTCCGGCAAGCGGGGAAGGAGGAAGCCCCACGGGGCAGCGCGGGCGGGGATTCCTCGGCGCTCCGCTGCTGCCATTTGCGGGTGAGCCGCGGCCAGGCCTCTGAGCGGGGTCCCGCCGGCGGGGCGTGGGGCTGGGCGCTGCGCCTGTCTGGTCATCACCTGTAGGACAGCTCGCTGCCCCTCCCCCCTCCCCGGACACCGTGTTGAGCAGACAGGCGCTTTCAACAAGTCCCCTGCCTGCGATGCCACGGTCCCGGGTAATTCTCCGGGAAGATCCGCCCTGCGCTCGCTCCGGCGGGGGTGGGGGCAGGGATTGTGCCCAGCGCGCTATGCAGCAGGAGGTGGGGTGATGACTCGTCAGTCTGTTGCCTCCGGGAGGGTGCCCCCGGGCTTTGCATCCGCACAGCACTTTGCAGTAACGTGCGGGTATGCATGTGTGAGGAATGACCCCGGATTTGCTGTGCAAATCCGAAAGTTAACACTATGAAAAAGTTTTAAAAAAGGAAGAAAAAATATCTTTCGGTTAATATGCGAGTCAAAGATGAGGCCTGTCTTCTGTACATGGAGTTTTCTTAGAATAAGCTTTGTTTTTTTAAAAAAAAAAAAAAACAGTTTAGCAAATTCACTATTTTTTTTTTTTAATTGCTGTCTAGAATGTAATGCACTTGATGCATCACAAGGGGAAAAAAAGGGTGGGTGGGATACTATGTTTTATTGGACCGACTTCTGTTGGTGAGAAATACAAGTTTTCAGGCTTACACAGAACTCGAAAGTTTGTCTCTCTCACCAGTAAAAGTTGGTTGAATAAACAATATTACCTCACTCACCTTGTCTTGCTAATATCTTGGGACTGACACAGCTACAAATTGCACTGCGTTATCAGACCTTATTTTTGTTGCCCCTTTTAACAGGGGTGTTACCCTGACTTTTAGGCTACCCCTTCTGTGTAACTGCTTTGCTGTGTTTTATTAACAGAATGTAAATTAAGCTGTCAGAAATATAATTTTCTTCAAAGTAGAAACTTGACAGGTTAGTGAATCCTGATTTCGTTTTAATCTGAAAGAGGACTAAATTATAAAGAAGGTGTAAATAATTAGATTTGCTATGATTCAGTAAAAATATAAGTAAGCAGCATGCTACTATACAATGATGAAACACGCATGCTGTTGCATTTTATGACTTCTTTAATAAGCAGGCCCAAACATTTGAAAAAAATAATTGAAATTTTGATGAAGTAATGAACTTTAAAATTAGACTTAACTTAAAATTGAGTGTCAAATACTGTATTAATACAGTGTTATAGGTGAGATTTACATTGTGAAACAGGAGATTCCAAGGTATGTTTTCCATAACCATACACTCTTACATATATGTGATAAAATCATATACAGCAGCCATTCTCTAACTTTCAGATTTAGCACACCATATCTTAAACTGAAATATACATGGTATACTCTTGTTATAATCTTAATCAGTGTTATAGTGGATTCTCATTTTGATACTATACTATAAACCAATTTATTTGAGCATAAGCTTTCATGAGCTACAGCTCACTTCATCCGATGCATCTGACGAAATGAGCTGTAGCTCACGAAAGCTTATGCTCAAATAAATTGTTAGTCTCTAAGGTGCCACAAGTACTCCTTTTCTTTTTGCAAATACAGACTAACATGGCTGCTACTCCGAAACCTACTATAAACCAGTGATTCTCAACCTTTCCCCATACCGTGAGCCATGTTACAACAGGAAAATGTTTTGGGACTTCACTCCCAACTAGAAATAAATAAAGGGAAGGTGGTCATGACAGTCCATTCCCGTTTGAACCTGTTTGCACCCCCAGGTTGGGAAGTCATACTATAAACCAAGCCATGTACCAACTGATTGCGGCCTGTGGACCGTAATTACAGAACCACTGATACACAGTTGTACAGAATATTTCATATGCATGAGAGGGAAGTTACATTAGGCTGAGTTACATTGGGAAACTATACGCTGAATTTCCTAATTGTGCATTTAAAATTAATATTACATTAATATATATATATATATATATATATATATATAATGCTTTTATTTTCTCTAAAAGAAAGTTGGAATGGATCACAGATTAAATGCCCACACATACGTTCATATGAGCATGTGATATGACATTGCTTTGAGTACATTTATTTGAAGGTTTTTCCATATGGGATATCACAGTCAAATAACATTACCCAAATGTGTGGAAAACAGCTTATAGTGCTTATGTTTTCAAACATCTATAACATTTATTCTGTATCAGTTTTATAGTTGTATGTCAAAAGTTTTTTTTTTTTTTTTTCCTGATGGAAGCTGGTAGTTACTGCATGGGCTCAGAAGTCTGTCATGCTGAGTTTGGTGCAGATTGGATCTTAAGTGGATTTCTAGTTTGATGTTTTAAAAATACATCCTATTGAAGTTGTCAGTAAAATCCATTGGAAAAATTCTTACCTGGTAAAGAATTCTGAGCTAAATTCAACCTCCGTGTAAGTCACTGCAACTCCATTGAAGTCAGGGATTAGTTTGATTTTGTTATACCCTCAAGATATATGGAATCAACTCCCGCTAAAGTCATTGAGAGTTACGTGTGTTAAATTGAACACAGGTCACAGTTCTTTCATACTAAGACCCTAAAAGCTCTTCCACATGAGTAAGACCCCAGTACTCTCATGGAGCAGCTTGAAAAAATCCTGACAAAACTTCCTGAACTTTCCAAAACTCTTTAATTTTGTCATGAGAAATTTCAGCTGAAAGGGAAATTTTTTGAAAGGTTTATAAGCATCTGAAAATGGGGGCTTACGAAAATGTCTTCACAATGTGTGTGTTGTGAGCATAATACTATAATATTCTCCGTATATGTCAAAAGCATTCTCAACACAATCGGGAAGGGATTAATTTTGGACATATAGAGTACATGGTAATATTTCTTTTAAGAATAAATGATGATTTCGAAGACTTCTTTTGTACTTTGTATAAGAATAAAAACAATAAGATTGGATTTGATTTGTATTTTTAATTAAAAATAAATAAATAAAATGTCCTGGGTAATAGGTATGCAAACAGTTAAGGCTTATTGTTAATTTACACTTGGTCCTGCAAACTGCTTTGTGTGAATGGATCCTTACAACATGGAATCCCATTGGTCTGCCCATATGAGTCAGACTGGAACACTGGGGCCTTAAACATAATGCACAATTCTGATAGTGTATATTTTCATAGAGTTGCAATGAATCTTGTGTAGTAGCAAAATAATTTATTTTAATTTAGTCATTTTGCACTGTATGTGGAGGGGGGGAGCTACAAAATGTATTTTAATTCCTCAATACTAATAAGGGTCAGTTTTTTGCCACCATTATTCACAGAGTAAGGTATAACTTACTATGATTAAGGATAGCAAAAACTGGCCTTTATATTTTGGCACCAAAATTCCCTTTTAATATTTCTCATTTTCAAATGCCAGTGGATGACATTTTTGAGAAATTCTGTAGTTGCTTTACTTACTTAGAAATACAAAATTCATGAATGCAAGTGTGACAGAATTTGATGTCTATCAATAGATTTTTTTGGTAGAGCCTTAATGTTAATTTTATGTATTAATTGGTACCTACAGCAAGCAACTGCCATAAAAGATAGATGAAATAACTGGTGCAGATGAGCTGGGAGGATTGCCATCTCTTTCTGTGCTTGGCAGGTAAAGAATAATTAAACTCATATTTGGTGCCACAGACCCATCTCAACACTACAGTCTGGTTTTATGACTGTATGGTGCAGCCTTCTGGGTTGGTTAGGCTTACTCAAGAATAATTATTTCAGGCCTATCAAAGGGACTCCATGTACTCCCTGTTGCAATGGGGCCAGATTGTGAAGGAACAACCCCTCCATTCCATAACAATGTTAACTTATTCTGTCGCCATAACTGATAACCCTCATTCCCATCCTCTGCCTCCACACAAACACATGTACTTACAGTTCCTAGATGAAAATACTTATTAATGTAAAATTCATCAATGATAATTTTCTATGGTAATTATTTTCTAGGATTTTTTTATACCCTTGAGATGGCCTGGCTCTACCCAGTCGGCTTTGGCTTCCATGATGTTGTCCAGACTCGGAGCCTCCTTCCCCATATGTGTTCGAGGAAGTAGGGATTATGGAAGGTGTGGGGAAGGGAGGTTTGTAGCCTGCTTCCTGGGATCATCTCCCTACCTCCTGGGGTTTGGCTGCTATGCAGGCAGCCCAGCTCACTAATCCACACATTTGACTTTCCTACTCCCTGGCTAGAAGCTGAACTTCAGCTGTGGCTCCCTGATCCATGGAATGGCACAGAGGGCATGGACTCTAATCCAATTAACTCCCGTTTTGGAGTGTGCAGGGAGTCAAGGCAGCTACAGGTGGGTCCCAGCAGAGCAGGAAGACGGAAAATAAAATGTTTGGTGCTTGGCTTCAGCAGAATGGCAGATTCCACAGGAGACATGGGCGATACTGTGGTCCTATCAGATTGTATTAGCTTTGTGGACGGTAGGAATATGTGGTAAGGGAACAGATACAATACTATACACAGTCTTTCATTTTGCAGAGCAGTCCTTAAATTCATTTCGATTTTCTGATTCAGATTTAAATTTCATCTTCTGGTTTTCTCACGGCAGTTGCTGCAGCCCACTGCATAAGTTCACATTACTGGCACTCTGTGATTTGATTCTTCTTCTTACTAGCACTTTTCAGTAGTTGAACTCCAGCCAGAAGAGAAGGGCACACTAGCTCCCTGAAGATTTAACAGTGCAAGTATCATGCTCTTTTAGTCTTGGGGTGCTCAAACAGAGATTGAGTTAGAATTAAGAAAAGGAGTACTTGTGGCACCTTAAAGACTAACAAATTTATTAGAGCATAAGCTTTCGTGAGCTACAGCTCACTTCATCGGATGCATTTGGTGGAAAAAACAGAGGAGAGATTTAAATCTCTCCTCTGTTTTTTCCACCAAATGCATCCGATGAAGTGAGCTGTAGCTCACGAAAGCTTATGCTCTAATAAATTTGTTAGTCTTTAAGGTGCCACAAGTACTCCTTTTCTTTTTGCGAATACAGACTAACACGGCTGCTACTCTGAAACCTGAGTTAGAATTCTTATTCATATTATTTATTGCATCAGTTTTCTTTCCTTCATGGCTTCCATTGGCCTGAGTTTAATATTTCTCCAGGTTGGCACTGATATCACACTATGTACTAAATTGATTATCTCTGTGGGAGGGTGGTGGGGGAGAGTAGTGAAGAATCAAGGCTGAGTACATTCTTCTCCTTTGTGAGGATTGTATGGTATAGTACTTAACTGAGATTCTGAAGCATCAAAAAGGAATCTTTCAGCCTTTACTTGTACTAAGGCCACGCAAAATAGACAACTTACAGTAATGGAATAATTCAGTATAACTTGCTCTAGAAAATACAACCTGGTGTTGCTGCACGTCCTCCCAGTTAGTACCATATTCATATGGTAGCTTTCACTGTCAAGACTTAAAGCTGGAACTCTTTTTTTTTTTTTTTTTTTTAATGGAAATTTTTACTCTGTTCCCAAACATTGGGATTGATAATGAAAAAAGGGTAAACTGTCACACTAAGTAGTGGCAAAAAGAAAAGGAGTACTTGTGGCACCTTAGAGACTAACAAATTTATTAGAGCATAAGCTTTCATGAGCTACAGCTCGATGAAGTGAGCTGTAGCTCACGAAAGCTTATGCTCTAATAAATTTGTTAGTCTCTAAGGTGCCACAAGTACTCCTTTTCTTTTTGCGAATACAGACTAACACGGCTGCTACTCTGAAACTAAGTAGTGGGATTATCAGGAAAAAAAGAAACCTGCAAAAGAGAAATTGAGTGACATAATGAAGGCAGAAAAATTTGGGCACAATATTTTTAAAGTGATAGAGGAAAGCAAAATTAATCTGGATATTCTAATATGTAGCTCACTAGAGGAAAAGAAAGTATGTTAGTTCTGAAGTTCAGCTGTGCTAATCATTTTTGGATCCCAGTGCCTCCACTAATTTCAAACCCTCATGAAACATTAAGGCAAAGGGGTCTATAATCAAGGACCAGAGAACTGAGGTGGAAAAAAAAGGGGGTTTGTGTGTGTGTCTGTGAAAAGAGAATTCCCCATGACCTGTGTGCATAAAGCTTGCTCAAAACTAGTACTTACAATGGTCAACTTGGGTTGTGTGCTCACTTTGGTAGTAACAGGTGCTAGAAACAAGAAATGTAGAGAAAGAGAATAACTTAAGATATTGCATGGAAGAAGCTGTGGAATACTAAGTAAAATGCAGATCTGAAGTGGGGACCACAATGTATGAAAGAAGCAAAAATCTTTTCTGAGCCCCTGCAGTCTGGCACAAAGGCCACCTACGCTTGCCATTTGCTAATGGCCCCAGCATGCTTAGATTTCCACAGACACATATATTGGTAATACCTGAATTTTGTTGATAGTAAAGTATTGCTGCTCAGAACAGCATTAACTTAATATCAGATATATGTAATGTAACACTTTTTTCCCCCCAGGGTAATGTACAGATTAGCATCTGGTGTTGTCATAACCAGTTTCTCATTTTTGGAGATTTCTCACACTTCTTGTGCATCAGCTGTGTGAAATCATTTTTGTATTGAAAGTTAGTATGGCAGCATCATATGTAGGATGTTTTGTGTAGTGTATAGAAATTAAAAGGAGGTTTTGTAGTTAGTTGCTACTTTCTGCCATGTAGCTTGCATGAACATATGGGCCTTTGTGTGCAATAAAACAACAATCAAACATACATACCTGTTATAAAAATATTAATAATTGTAGTTAGTCTCTTGATACAAAAGAACTAGGGAAACAACATCTCATACTTTTAATCAACAAAATAATTCTTAATAATGATGCTGGACAAAGCCTAAAGATATATTTGTATTAAGTTTGCACCATGTCCAGTATTTCCACAGCTGTAATCTTTGTCATTCTTATATCAATAATCAAAAGCTTTGCATCTGGTGGTGTGGGAGATGCAATTATCTCTAAAGGACCTAATCTTTAGCCTTTGAAGACTGTGGGGAGGAGAGGCCCAGGTACTTCAGCAAAGCTTTGTCTATGTTTTAAATAGTGAGACTGACTTGTGATTCTAATCAGCAGGGGTGTAACTGCTTCTGCAGATTAGGGGATTTGCTCCTCAATCATAGTTGCTTTGTCAGAAAGTCTTTTGTTATCTAAGAGAGATCTTAAAAGAAAAACAACAATCCAACCTTCTGAAAATTATGTCAAAAGTATTGTCAGTGAATTAGTATGTTGAAAATAAACTAAATCGCCTCTTTTCCTCAACTTGGACCATCACTCATTGGGTGAAGATTACTCTTTTTTGTTCCGTTACTGGGCATATACCTTATATCATAGTGGCTTATATTTCAGGAGAGCATTAAAAATTGTGTTGTGCCCTGAAAATGTATTTTTAAAATCTCATTTACTTGCACTCAATAGTCTTAATCATCCAGGCCTACAGAGCCTTCTCTCTTTTGTGTGTGCAAGCGTATGTGAAATGAAACTGTTTTGAGACCCACTGAATTTTTTTTTATGTAGTATGGCTTGATTAGTTTTCATAGCCACTGATCTACCATCTTCTGCCACACAAGGTAGTGTTCTGGAAGATGGGATCTGCCATCTCTAGTTCAGTCCTTTTATGGTCTGAGAAAGGACTCTTTAACTGGACCAGTTCTGAATTTTTAGCAGTGCAAAACTTGTCCCCAGCTCCATCAACAACAGTTGTATCAACCAGAGAATGTAAGTTCTCTCTGATTCTGCCACCAAAGCAATTAATTTCTTTCAGGATCATGGTTTAGGTTTCAGACAAAATGTGCACATGTGCTATCTTTCTAGTTTGAAAGAATGAAGCAAAACAAGAGAGCGTAAGCTCTTTGGGGGCAAGGGAACATCTTTTCAATATGGGTCAAATTTTCAAAAGCACCTATGATTTAAAAGTCTAACTCACATTGAAAGTCAATTCTGTGAATGATCAAGTGAAACTCAGTGGGATGTAGGCTCTTAAGTCACTTACACTGTTGAAACTTTTACCCTCTTTGTATGAAGAATGTCTAGCCCAAAGGGGCCCTCATAATGACTGGAGCACCTATCTGCAACTGCAACACAACTAATAAGGAATACTAAATGGGACTTATTCTCCTAATGTTTACAGTAACATAACTCCATATACTTCAGTTGTGTTACTCCCCACTGTATTTTCCACCAAATGCATCCGATGAAGTGAGCTGTAGCTCATGAAAGCTTATGCTCAAATAAATTTGTTAGTCTCTAAGGTGTCACAAGTACTCCTTTTCTTTTTTCCTGATTTATGCTGGTCTAACTGTAGTCAGTGGACCTATGAATTTTACATTGGTGTGAGAGGAGAACTGGATCCCAAACGTTTCTTCTGATTTGGCCTGTAAAATAAGGGAAGGCATATAGGAGGAACAAAGCAGATTCTGATGTTTGTTTTCAGCCTTCATTGCATGGTGCTTGTGATGGTATCTAGAGAATGGGAACATTCTTTATATAGTGAGGAGGTAATTGTCCCTTATTATTCACTGAATTATCCTTTATTCACTAAAGAGGTATTGGCTTATGACTGCAGTGACCTTTTTCAAAGTTAATATACATAGAATGAAACCCTCTTGACATCTGTTTTAACCACCCTGATTTTTTTCTAACATATTGCATATTTATATTGGCAGTGATGAAAGAAGCCAATGGGAAAGACGTTTTGATTATATGCAGTTCACCATCCAATAAAAATGGCACAGAAAAATCCACTAATATTCATATTTTAGTTAGTTATTATTTGTTATCAAATACAGATAAAGATATTTACCAGATTTCATTGCATGCTCTCAAGGGTTATTGTTTTAAAAATGCTATCACATCCAAACAAACTATGGCTTTCCAGATCCGCCTCTGATTCCCTTGAGTTTTATTTAGGATTTGACCTTACATTATCCTAAAATATAATTATTGTTACTGTCAGAAATTCATTCTACATTCATTCACTTGGAGGCTAATGGAGCTGTTTTATTTAAAGATGCAATGACATTATTTTTGTTGCTGTAACAAGTGTTCTCATATTGTGGATACCATTGATGGGATTTTTTCATGGCTTAATATTTGATCTATGTGTTTTACAGCAAAAGCAGATGAAAATAAACATTTGTAACATGTCCCAATGTCTGATATTTTTCTTTCTTTCGAGGATTTATGGATTTAAGGCCTGACCAAGCCCTTATACAGTCAATAGGAATCTTTCAATTGATTCCAGTGGGATTTGTAATAGGCCCCAATTGAGCTAGGAAGGAATACTGTACTACAATCTCTATTGACTGTGCATTGTTTACAGTACTGCATCCAAGTAAGTCTGGAGGTTAGACAAGGGAATGTTTGATGTCATCTTCAGTTTAACTCAAAGGCTTCATGCCACATTGCACTAGAATAGAACATATTTAATAGATAATCTGAAAAATTTTGCAATAGTCTGTTTCTCTTCATTGGAAAAAACATAGAAAGGATCATGCCTACTAAACACAGAATGTGAGGATACTGTTAAAGGTTGGCTGTAACTCTTATGAGAAATAACATTTTTTTCATCTTTCACTTTCTTTTCTTCATACTTCATGGAATATTAGAAGAGGATCACCAGAATACATGCATTAAACACAGTTCTGTTTTCTGAAAGTGAGAAACTGATATGGATCTGATGGTGAAAGTCTTATCAGAGGTACCTAAGGATGTTATCTTAATCCACCTTTACCTCAACTCTGTAGTCAATCTAATTTGTCATCCCTCTATACATGTATACACTAAAAAGCCAAGCAAGTGCTCAGAACCTTTTTGTGTTACACTGTAGTGCATTTTTTATACAAAACAAATACGTGCATTGGATAGCTACCACTTTGTTTATTTTACAGCTGTCCTGAAAAGATTTGTGTTTTGCCTGTTAAGATACTCTTGTTAAATATGGTACTTAGCTTCTACAAACATTAGAATCTTAATTTTTTTTATTTGGTTTTCTTCGTATGTATTAAAAATATAGTAAATAGATCATATGAGAGAGAAGAATCTGAGTAAGCAGCCTTTAAATGAATTCTACAGTACTTTATTTATTTATGTATTTATTTATTATTTACTAATAGGTCAGATGGAAATAAAGGGTACATCTGATAAACCAGCCATATAAAATGGATCCTTGATCCTAAAAGGAGGTCCCTGAGCAGTTAAATGATGCATATTAGTTGTTTAGTTTTAATTATTCTATGTACAAAATATGATTATCTTGAATCTTCTGAAAAAGCTTGTTTTCTCAAAAAGCTAAAATTCATTGTACAGTAGAACGGAAAATAATAGTTCTGATCGTTATACAGGGTTTAATTAGTTCTTTGATATTAACTCTTTTAATAGTATGTACTCAGCATTCCGAATACCACTATTATCATGGCCCTTTATTTGCTGCACAATGGAAGTAGAAATCTTGACCTAAGGCCATGCAGATGGTGCCCTAATGCTTGGTAGCTGATCATTCAGAGGTGCGCATACACACTAAAATGCACCACTATGAGCATATTAGTGTGGTGCTTGACTTGAACCAATGTGATTTAGTTTTGATTTTTGATGTAGTATTATATTGTTACCTGCGTTGACCAAAATTTAGAAGTTGATTATGCCTTTTAATATTCTCTCTGTGTCTTGGTATGATAATTGAGGAAGAACTAGAATTGCTGTGTTCCTGAGTAGAGTCTAGAAGGAATGAGAGAGAGTGTGTTCAGAGGCTTACTACAGAGGACTCATCACCTTGTTCTCTGGGCATAGATAGAAACAACATCACTTTTATAATTCAGAAATCAGAAAAAACAACCTTGAAAACAGAGTATTGTACTGCTTGCATATTTGATATCCATGTGAGCATCTGAAGATTAACCCTTGCTCCATTCTATGATAGATAATGTACTTGGTGGCACCTGTAAAGACCTTTGAAAGACCATTTAGAAGCTTCACCTGGTATAGAATTCAGATGTTCACCTAGTTGCTGGTGCTAGCTACAGAGTGTGTATTACTAAAGGCTGTATTTGCTTTCATATGCATGTCAAAGTATTGATATTAATCCTTAAAGATCTGTATGTCTTAAGTCTGGACTACTGGAGAAATTGCCTCTCCCACTATATGCTTACATGGAACAGAGGATGATATGGCAGTTATAAAAAATAGTTGTCAAGATCCAGAAGAGTGTGGGAGAAGCAAGATGATCTGGTGGCAAGCTGCTGTGATAACTGCTGCCTGACACTTCTTTCCACTACCAGAAATGGAGGGGGGGTAAAAGCAGGTGGAACTGTGGCAGGTGTGACAGAAGGGGCAAGAGAAGGTCTGTAGCATTCTTCTTTCTGCTCTCAAACCCATGGATATTTATCTGTCCAAAAGCAGCCCCTGGGTTAGGAAGGTGGCGATAAGAGGCCAGTTGTCCAGTAGGAAAATGCTCCAATAAACTTTCTGCCTTCTACCCACTTTGGAGGGGACAGTTATAGCGTGTCAGAAGAACCTATGGCTGCACAGGCTTCCAGGGAGGAGGGTAGATGTCCAGGATCTGCACAGCTTCCCTCCAGGAGGAGGGCCTAGGGCTCAAGTCTAGTGTCGTCATGAACCTTTCCTGCTGGGGGGAGGAGATAAAGGAAAACTGTGGTTTCCTGTGTGTACCCTTCTCCTTATGAGCCTTTCCTTGTATCTGCCCACACTAGAGAATGCTGGCATTTCCAGGATCAGTTCAAGCACGTGGAACACGTTTGAAACATATGATGTCCAGACACAATAGTGCTTCTAACAATGTTAGGACTGCTTCTGAATGTTGCAATTTCCCTAACTAGTTAATTCTAAATTAATTCAATGCTAAAATAGGTGGGAAGCATAGGCATTGTAGCTGTACCAGTTAGTCTTAGCGCTTTGTCCACCTTCAGCAACCTCACTAGACAAGATTGCTCCTTTTTGGGGCAACCATCCAGATAGTCATTTTATCTGTATGTAATACCCTTCCCTCACTTCAGACAACCACCTCATCAGCATTCACTTCCGTGAGATTGCTCTGTTCTTGTGCATACTGCTCTCCACTTTTGGATCTGAACATTTGCTTGTCATAGAAAAGCCTCCCCGTTCTTTTGCTGCTAGCTATCTCAAGGTAAACAAGTAGGGCTTTCTTTGCTTTCTGGTCTGAGGCTATGAGTAAAGTCTCCTTTGAACTCCACAGCCTGGACACCTTGTTTCTGGTCAAGATGTTATCATGTCTGACTGAGTCTGGTGTCTGTCATAGAGCCAGGACAAAACTTAAGTACATGGACGTGCAGCTTAATGAGGTATGAGACAAAAATTGGATGTTCAGATTGGGAAGGCAGACCTGTCATTTCTATAATGAGTTTGAGCATGTGTTCAGCCCCAAAACATCGATCAAGCCTGAGATTATGGAGTGCAATACTGACACACTTTGTAAAGCGTCCAAGGGGAAGAAGTTGGAGAAGCATAATAAGGATAGGAATAAGTAGTGCACAGCCTTTTGGACCTGCTACTGAAGGCTGCTTTTGTGGTGCAGAGTCAAAGGCTTGACAGATGTGACATGATCTTTCCTAAGATGATTTTATTGTGTATTTGGGCAGGGCACATGGTCTGATAGTTGTGTTAGTACTTCAGAGTGCAGCCGATGTAAGGGTCAAAGTAGCTACCAGTAATGGTGGAAGTCCATCCCTATCCTCCACTCAGCAAACAACCAGGGTATGGAATTCCACCTGACAGCAGCGTCTCTCCTCAGTGAACAGGCCTGGTTCCTCATCCACCACTGTCACTGATGTGGCAAGTGTATCCTTGTCTCCTCCAGGTTATTTCCTAAAGTCGTACCCTCATGGTCATTGTGCATCCATAGAATATCTTTGTGAGTGCTTAGATACCATTTGTGATGTGTGGCATGAGAGATCCCCACCTTTGCCATCAACTTGGCTTTAGGCTGCTACCATGTTTCCTTATTGTGTTTGTGGAAGTGAGGGTAGATGTTGAGGAGCCCTTGAGCTCCCAATCTGACAACTGAATGCCATTGTTGCAGGCACCAAAAATGTGGCCTGCATGACTGAGAGAATTCTTGCCAGTTCAGAAGCCAAATCTGTTTGTTTCTGAAAGCTTCTCACCAGGCTGGCCCCTGGTGTCTGCTTTTTCATGGACTAGTCTATCCATTGCTGCTTTCTGTATTCCATTTCTTAAGGAGCTGGAATACATGTGTAACATTTTATTTCAGTTCTACAATAATACATACTCCATGTCAACAATAACAATCTAATCTCTGTATTTATATTTCCTTGTGAAATCATTAATGGGGGGAAAATAGCTAATGAGCTTGCCTAAGAATAAAGTGTTCCTAAACCAAATTGCTTGTTCATTATTTCTTCTTTTTTTAAAAAAAATTCTCTGCTATAATCAATGACACCAGTTTATGTGGTGGACTGACTTGCAAATTTCAGTTTAGAAAGCAAAGTGATTGTCTTAATATGAAAAATGTATTTGGAACAGTTAGCTTCTCTGGGGTTTTTGTGGGTGCATTCTTATATCATAATATTGACTTGTTGGATTTTTAATTGATTTTTTGCCTCTAAGTTGACATTACATGATGAATTTGATCCTTAGAATGGTATGAAAATTCACCCAAGTTATAAATTACTTTTTTTTTAAACACAATTAAATCAGCCATTGCTTTATCTCAGCTGTGCACGTTTTAAACGTTGCATTTAAAAATAGTGAAACAGATATAGTAAAAGTGAGCATTAGCTGATAGATTAATTGATGATTTGATGAAATGCTGGAAGACTCACTAGCTGTATTTTTCTCTGTAAATGTGAACCTGCAAGTGCATTATTAAAAATTCCAACTGTTTTAGAAGGAAAACTCCTGATTCTAAGGCATTTCTATCTGCTAGACTCCCAGTGATTCGTGGAAAGTGCTGCTTGCATTGTTAATGGATACTCTTCATCCAACCCAACCCTTTCTCAGGGAGCAGCATGTTACAGCATTGTCTCCTTTCTACATGGAAACACTGGGAGAGGTGGCACTCTGCCCTAGTACAGTGATACTCAGACTGAGGCTCTTTCCCTAGCACAGTGATACTCAGACTGAGGCTCCAGAGCTGCAAATGGCTCTTGAATGGTCTTCTGCAGCTCCTTATGATTTAAACACTGTGTGATTTAATTATTAATCAATCAGGGTACTCTTACTGTTATTAACCAATTGTAGTGGATAAAATAATAATACTCGGTCAGTCAATTTGCACGCATGGCAGGAATAAGTGTTATCTAGACCGGGGTGGGCAAACTTTTTGGCCCGAGTGCCACATTGGCATTGGAAAACTGTGTGGAGGGCTGGGTACAGAAGGCTGTGCCTCCCCAAACAGCCTGGCCCCTGCCCCCTCCCACTTCTTGCCCCCCCTCAGAACCTCCAACCCATCCAACCCCCCCGCTCCTTCTCCCCGACTGCCCCCTCCTGGGACCCCACCCCATCCACACCCCCGCCCCCACACAGGCCCCCCGGTACTCCCATGCCTATCCAACCCCTCCTGTCCCCTGACACCCCTCCCCCCCGAACCTCCGCCCCATCCAACCTCCCCTGCTCCCTGTCCCTGGACTGCCCGACCCCTATCCACACCCCCGTCCCTAACCACCCCCGGGACCCCACCCCCTATCCAACCCCCCCGTTCGACTGCCCTGACCCCATCTACACCCCCACTCCCTGACAGGGACTCCCACGCCAATTCAACCGCCCCTGCTCCCTGTCCCCTGACTGCCCCCGGGATCTCCTGCCCTTATCCAACCCCCCCGCTCCCCACCCCCTTACCATGCTGCATCTTGTGTTGCAGTGTAAATATGCTTATGGGAAAATAATTAATGTGTCTCTTACTCTGTGTGTGTGTGTGTGTGTGTGTGTGTGTGTGTATCACAAATGTGGGGCATTTATTAAAATCAGTTAATGTCTCCTTCAGAAGCCTGTATAAATATTAAGGATGGGAAGTGAGAACTGAATGCAGGTGGTAGAAAGTGCCCAGGTTTAATCTGGTGTAACATATTGACACAGATAGATGGGTTTTTTGCTGTACACAGAGAAAAATACTTGTAGCACTGAAGCATTAGGAAGACTGAGTTTAATTGTTTAAAATGGCTCATCTCATCTGTAATTGGCAAAAGATGACTACATAATATACACACACGGGATTAAAACAAAACAAAACAAAATGATCTTTCTTCCCTTGAGGCATTGTGGTGAGGACTTTTTTAAAAGCTCATCTTTGTCCCATATCTTTCATTTTGCTCTCACTGCCCTTAGGATCTCAACTTCGGTCCCAAAGTTAGAAATCATAGTCCTCCTTCACCTCTAAGAAACTTTTTCCTCCCACATTTCTTTGTCTGTAAATATGCTTATTACTCCATGGCCACAAACCGGCATAGAACTCAGATCCCCCTCCTCAAAAAGAGAGGCCTTATCTACCCCTTGAATGAAAGGAAAATCTCTGTTAGCATTTTATGTCCTATGACACACAACTGAGCTATTCTGATACCCTCCAGTAGAGGGCACTGATACACATAGGCATACAGCAGACTGGCAGTCATCTTTCTCTGTACAAAAAGTAAAAATTCTTTGTGTTCGTGGAGATGGGGGTTGAAGGGAAGATTTTAAAACCTTCTTTAAAACCTGGCTTCTTATAAATCTCTGAACCCAATTCAAACTTGCCTATCTGTGTTTTGTTTTATTTTTCAAAAATCTCCATGACTCACTCCACCTTATGTCTCTGACCTCAGTACTGTCACCTCCTATGTCTGCTGACTTTGTTCCTACTTTCTGCTCCTCTCTCACCCCCTCTTGTCACTTTCTGGATGGGAGATGACTTGTTCTTCCCTGTCTGACTTGGAGCTCTCGTTCTTTTCCATTCCCACATCTCCAACCTGAAACCACTGAACCACTTTCTCCCATTAATTATGCAATTCCCATTACAATATCCTGATAACTTATTCTGTGCAGTTCCCATTACAACGTCCTTATAATTTACACTTTTGCTAATGAGACTAGATCCTCTTGTTAGTCCTTCAGTTCTTTACTGTAATTGCAGAAATGAAAAAATATATTTGTTGGGTTTTTTATTTTGCCTGGTCATTATTTCTGAACAGTTGATCATACTTGTGTCGACAGTTTTCACCAAAGTGAACCCATTGTTGTACGTGTCCCCCTTCCTACAATAGTACAGTTAGTGCTGTGGTGCCATCGTCCAGGGAGCAGGGAGACAAAAGAATAGATACCCTAACCTGTACTACTCTGCACCCATTCTGTTTCTTCCTCCATCTCTGAAGCATGGAGCCTTGGCCTTAGTTCTCTTTCTAACTTGCTCCCACTCTTCTTTTCCTTCTAATTCCCACTCTCTTCTTTCCAAGGGAAACAATGAAGCTATGAATGAAGGGGAAGGAATAAGATGAAGAAATCTAAACTTGGGAAATCTAAAGCTCTTAGCTGGGGTATTTGACCCTCAGTAGCCAGCAAGAAACCCTCCAAACCCAGCTTGGAAACCCTCTACTTTGGCTTTCCTGGGTTATCTGTGGAGGCCTGGGTAGGCAGCCCAGTGTTGCTTCCTGACAGTGGGGTTCAAGTATCCATCCCCTACTCATGGGGATCTGCACTGACTGCCTGATCCCTCGTCTGCACTGTTGGGTCGTGGGCCTGGTCTCTCCTCATGTGGGCACCCCGACCCCTATCCAGCCTCCTCTGAAATGCCTTGCTATTCACCTCCTATTCATGGCCAGTTCAGAGCCTCCATAAAAGCTGTTTTAGCCACTATGCTCCTCAAGCCCTGTTAGTCTCCTTTGCTTCTGGGTCCCCCTCCTCTGCATGCCTCCTCCACTTCAGGCCTCCTTGGTCCTCTTTCCAAATTTCTCTTTGTTTTTGCAGAGTTGGATTAAGAAGGGAGTGATCCAGGTGTGGATGTGGTTCCTGTTGAATCCTGAGTCCCCTGTGCAGTCTGCATCTGAGACAGAACCCTCAGTATCTCGCAGAAACTCTATTTCTTCAGACCCTAGCTGGTCTCTGCCTAAAGAGGCAATGTTCACAAGATCTCCTTCCATCATGAGAATCCAGATTGTTTACATTCTCTGCTCAGCTGCCCTAGATGTGACAATACAGGAGTGGGAGCAGGAAACCACCAACTTTGCATGTTTGTTCCTGCATTCGGAAGACTTATTTGGGGTGGTGCATGCCAGAAACATGGTCTCTTCCAGTTCTTTCTGGAATATAGTAGGCTTAGCATGGTTTAAGTACAGCCTTAAAGTCAGCACATTCAGGGTCCATTCCTCTGCCACTTCCAGAGTCTGTGGATCCACTGAGAGTTGAGATATTGGTTCCACCACCATGTCCAAAAACCGTCTTTATTCCTGGCTGTTCCAGAGACTTGCTATTTTCACAGTGATCCTATAGGTAGGCTGGATCTTTGATTCTCCAGATCTTAATGATCCTTCCCTGTCAGCCTTCTGGGAGACCGCCTTAACGACTCTCTTTCTTAGTTGCCATCATCTTTGCTGGATGGGTTGGCAAAATGAGCTCCCTAATCATCTTTTCTCTTACTGTCCACATACAGTTTTTCTTGAGATGCTGTATCTTTGCCTGCCATTGGAATTCATCCCCAAGTTGAACACTGAATTCCATCACAAGACCATTATATTTCCCCACTCTTGATTCTCCCAAGTTAAGAAATCACTCTGTTGGATGATAAAGTTGTTTAGAATTACATAGGCAGAACTATGAGAGTCCAGGAAAGCAAAGCAGTTATTTGGCTGGTCAATAAAATATCAGCAACATGTAGAGAAATTAGGTCCATTACCCAGCGGTACTCTTGCCAGAATACTCTTGTATGCACATAAGAACAACCATGTAGACCTTGTTCCACGCTGGTAGAGAGCCACTGTCCTAGAGAGGTTTGCACTTTGAACTGTGAGAGATCCATCTCTGAAGTGTACCTGGTTGTTCCCTTACTTTTTCATACAGCACAGTCAGTTGAACTGCTCTGCATCACAAGACTCCTCCTTTGGGCACAGGGTCCTTCAGAGGGCATGGTAAAATAAGCCAGCTTCCTTGGGTATGCTTCCTTCATGGGCTAACCACCTGACTGTTCTACTGTAGGATGGAAGAAGAGTGATGTATGATAAGGCAAAATTACTCACCGGTAACTCTGTGTTCTCTTCTCTCATCCTATATCCCACCCTCCTATTTTTCCCCCCTCTGATGCTTAATATTTCTTGTTTCCCTACATAGCTCTGCAAGTTCTGTAAGAGGAGGAAAGACATGATGGCCTGGGGTTTCGGTAGATAGCAGTGGGGTGGAAGGGTGTCTTACAATGCTTTTGACTCCTTGTTTCTTGGTAGCTGGTACTATAGTAATAGATGTCTTGACTATTCTGTATGATGTGAAACAGAGTGGCCAGTGAGTAATTTTCCCTTCCTTTTTTTCTTATTAGAATGTGGAATGATTGTTGTCTGTTGCTTACTTTAAAATATTTTTTTCATTATGAGGTAGAAGTATTTTTAAATGGCTTTCATGATCGTGCTCTGTGGATAAGGGGAAAGCAGTGGACGCGTTATTCCTTGACTTCAGCAAAGCTTTTGATATGGTCTCCCACAGTATTCTTGCCAGCAAGCTAAAGTAGTATGGGCTGGATGAATGGACTATAAAGTGGATAGAAAGCTGGCCAGATCGTCTGGCTCAACAGGTAGTGATCAATGGCTCCATGTCTAGTTGGCAGCCAGCATCAAGCAGAGTGCCCCAAGGGTCAGTCCTGGGACCAGTTTTGTTCAATATCTTCATTAATGATCTGGAGGATGGCATGGATTGCATCTTCAGCAAGTTTGCAGATGACACTAAACTGGGAGGAGTGGTAGATACGCTGGAGAGTAGGGATAGTATAGAGAGGGACCTAGACAAATTAGAGGATTGGTTCAAAAGAAATCTGTTGAGGTTCAACAAGGACAAATGCAGAGTCGTGCACTTAGGATGGAAGAATCCCATGCACCGCTACAGACTAGGGACCGAATGGCTCGGCAGCAGTTTTGGAGAAAAGGACTGAGGGGTTACAGTGGACGAGAAGCTGGATATGAGACAACAGTGTGCCATTGTTGCCAAGAAGGCTAACAGCATTTTGGGCTGTATAAGTAGGAGCTTTGCCAGCAGATCGAGGGACGTGATCGTTCCCCTCTATTTGGCATTGGTGAGGCCTCATCTGGAGTACTGTGTCCAGTTTTGGACCCCACATTACAAGAAGGATGTGGGAAAATTGGAAAGAGTCCAGCGGAGGGCAACAAAAATGATTAAGGGGCTGGAGCACGTCACTTATGAGTTGAGGGTGAGGGGACTGGGATTATTTAGTCTGCAGAAGAGAAGAATGAGGGGGGATTTGATAGCTGCTTTCAATTACCTGAAAGGGGGTTCCAAAGAGGATGGATCTAGACTGTTCTCAGTGGTACCAGATGACAGAACAAGGAGTAATGGTCTCAAGTTGCAGCGGGGAGGTTTAGGTTGCATATTAGGAAAAACTTTTTCACTAGGACGGTGGTGAAGCACTGGAATGGGTTACCTAGGGATGTGGTGGAATCTCCTTCCTTAGAGGTTTTTAAGGTCAGGCTTGACAAAGCTCTGGTTGGGATGATTTAGTTGGGGATTGGTCCTGCTTTGAGCAGGGGGTTGGACTAGATCTCCTGAGGTTTCTTCCAACCCTGATATTCTATAATCAAGTGATATGACACAATATGGTATATGACTTTACTCAAAGGTTGTTTCTACTCACTGAACAATTACAAAAACCAAAATCCTGCCATCCTTAGTTAAATGAAGCTTCTAAAGATGTAAAGGATGGCAGGATTTGGCCTATGCTGCCACCTGTAGTTGCAGAATATTGCATAGCATCATGATGTGCAATAGGATGTGTCATCTGTTAAGTATTGATTGATTGGCTCTCCAATTAACTGAGTAATTGATTACTCTGATATCATGTGTCTCAAATAAACCAGTATGCTTGTTGTGGCCAAGATTTTAAAAAGTGACTAGTGATTTTGGGTGCCTCCATTTTTGGATGTCCAACATGAGACACTTTGAAGGAATGTGATTTTCAGACCCACTCTCTGAAATTCAGGATCTGATGAAGTGGGCTTTAGCCCATGAAAGCTTATGCTCAAATAAATTTGTTAGTCTCTAAGGTGCCACAAGTACTCCTCGTTCTTTAGGCTCTTTACAGTGACTCAGGGTGGGCACCCAAAGTTACTAGTTACTTTTTAAAATCTTGGCCTGTATGTTTGGCCTACACAGAGCTGGCCAATTGTTGTATATAAAACCTTATATTGGCAGGAATAATAAACTTGTAGCGCTCGAGTGTCACTTTTTTCCAACTTAACCGCTTGGGCTAAGATACAATATATGCAGCAGTTGCTTCATCCTTCTTTCCAAAAGTTATTTATGCCAGTAGCTTGGGAGATCGCCATACTACATAGAATAGGATTGGAAACACGGTGGACCACCTGCTTCTGCAGGAGGCAAGGCTTGTCTGTGTTCAATATTAGTAGTAGTTGAGTGATGTAGTTAGGAGAAAGTAGTGTGGTTGCAATTCCCTTTTTGGGTAAGTGTCATGTGCAGAGTGTATGTTGCTGCAATATGAAAGGCATCCAATAATGATGAAATGACCACCTTCTCAGAAGGGCCCAAATTATTTAGTCACTGGCTTAGGGACATATGGATGTTTTGGCAAATATCTTGATTTGAATAGGAGAGGGAAAAGTCTACATATGTACACCTGGTATCCCTCCCTTCATATAAATACAGTAATAATGAGAGAGGAGGCCAAACATTTACCAGGTGTAGTTGACAGGTTTCAGAGTAGCAGCCGTGTTAGTCTGTATTCGCAAAAAGAAAAGGAGTACTTGTGGCACCTTAGAGACTAACAAATTTATTTGAGCATAAGCTTTCATGAGCTACAGCATCCGATGAAGTGAGCTGTAGCTCACGAAAGCTTATGCTCAAATAAATTTGTTAGTCTTTAAGGTGCCACAAGTACTCCTTTTCTTCAGGTGTAGTTGAGTGCTAGAGAAACCACAGTGATTGGTGCCATTTAAAAATCTAAATAGTTAGTGTAGTGGCTTGTGGTATCCTTCTGCTGTTTGTTCAGAGCTTGAAATCGAGGACTAGTTGTGAGCACTTCCTGAGAATGGGTAAGTGCCCACATTTCCCTGCCATTGTGCAGGCCTCGAGCACTGGTGCACCTCAGTTCCTCCTCTTCTCTGCCTGTGGCACATCATCGTCTAGTCTCCTGTGGGCTGTAATACCTTTTCATTTTGGTTGTTGGGTTCTGTGTGTGGGTGGTGGTGTTGGCCTTGTGATATACAGGAGGTCAGACTAGAAGATCTATTCTAGTGGTCCCTTCTGGCCTTTAAACTCTCTGAGTGTGTCTTTTCTTCTTTGGGGGCTGACACTGAGAGTCTGTGTGCAGTTGGTTGAATTTATCAATTTTAGTGTTGAGGCAGCAGCTCCAGCAGAAGCACCCTTCTGATGAATTATTTTAACTTTGTATAAATTAATCTTCTTTTGCTGATATGTACTTTATTCCCTTTTTGCTCTGTTAATTTCATTTGGCGATATTGAATAGACAGGATAGGTAAAAGCAATAATTCTAGTTTGGTAAACTTTGGTTATATGCGGTGTCTGCTGTAGCTAGCCAATAAATGTCAGCATTCTGGAGTCTGAGATTTGACTTCTGTTCCTTTTCTGTAAATCTCAAGTGTCTAGGAGCAGAACATAAACCTGTGGAAAGAGAATGTGTCCATCATAAGGACCAGTGTGAGGGAAATGGCTTTCCAAGCACTTTTCCCCCGTTTGGAATAAGACCTAGGAATGTGTGTGTTTCTTACCTTGCTTATCACATGAAGTCCAACTACTCTTGGGGGGGCTGTTAGACCTCCTTGTGGGAGATAATGTCCCAACATTAGCATGTTTGGTTTGGCTCTTTTATGTTTGCAGTTGCCTATTATGCCATTCACACTCCTCAACCCTTATGACCCTTAATACTTGGAATAGCTTTTGTGCACCTGTACTTCAATCTCTGAAGTGGACTGTCTTTTGATCTTGACATTGCCTTCACTTCAGCAGGAATCTGGATGGGAAGATGTAGAATAAAGTAATAGTTTTCTTTTTAAAGCAAAATCACCCTCTTTTGGCAGCATCCTCCCCCCCTCATTTTGGCATTTTGCACCTAATACAAATGTAGTGTGCAGCTGGTGCAAATATGTATTCCGGGTGGCTGCAGCTGGAGAACCATCATTTCGGTGTTGAAATGAAAACATCGCTATTTCTGCCATGGATGGGATGAAAAGATTTAATCCAATATTGTAGGTGGGAGAAGGAAGGAAATAGTTATTAAGTAATTTCTCAGTACAAAGTAAATACTTTAACATTGAAGCAGAAGAACTGCTGGTTTAGCCATGGAATATAGTTAAAATGATGCTTGAGTGTGAGTTTTGATGCTTGGGCAATATCTTGCATCAATAGCTGTTACAAGGATTGCCTAGGTCAGTTTACCACTGAGGAAGATTAAGTGCAGAGAAAGTCAACGAAGTGCAGAAAACCTGCACAGGCCCTTTTGTACCACATTGACACCATGGTTCCCCTTTGTGGGAGTGAGGGGACATGGGCAGAGTGAACACTCTATTCCCTGCATGGGCCAGAGGAGGTTTTGTATCCATCTAGAATAGATCTTTATAAACTGGCTGTGGGAGGTCTATTGGTTTGTGTCTTATATGGATCTACTGGCCCCACATTCCCGCACAGGAGTAGAGGGGGACAACCACCATATATCTGGAACATTGTACATAAAGATGCTGTACTGTAGACTCATGGCTGTTCCCTTCCTCTTCCCGCACATGTACTCCAGTTTTTTTTTCTTAGTTCCGTGCCCAAAGCCAGTTTACTTGAGCTTTTTGAGGAGGGACAATTATGGGCATCAACGTAGACTTTCTCCTACGACACCAAATAAAAGTAAACGCTGCTTAGCAGTAACATTTCACTTCTGGTTTTCTGGTAGTGATCCTTGCAGTAGCATCATTCTTCTTCCCACAGCATTGTCAGTTTTCTTTCTGTACTGTATAAATCTTGCCTCTGAGGCTTTGGCAGCTGTTTCTGCCCAATTGGGTAGGAAGGAGAACATTTTAAACTGTCAAAATACATGGGCAGGTGAGGTGAACCATAAATATTTACACCAGCTGCCAAGTGTTTAGCTTCCAAACTTTGTGTTGTGTCTACAAGCTTTAATTTCAGAGCAGTGGCTACAAGACTGCTTTTGAGATGAAGGATTATTAAGAGCTTAAGGACTTCTTATTTTATTTTATTTGCTACATACATATATATCTGCCTGCCTGCTGAGCTTTCTGTTTTTGTATATCTTCTTGGTTTTCATGAATGCACCTCTTTCTTTTTTCATTTTCCGTTTAGCCACAGATTTGTCTGGTTAGTGCTGTAAATTCAGCAAATGTTGGTCAGTTTTATATTGTCTTTTTTGAAACTGCCTCTCTCTTATTTTAATATAGTTACCTCTTTTGACCTTAGTGATTAGCTGATACTTAGGGTCCTGCAAGTTGTTTCTGTTAGAAAGATAAATTGATGGTGGAATCAAGTATTTCTTTGATGCAATCCTGTGAATTTGTTTTTAAAAGATTGTACATAAAATCCTGTTTCCCTGAATACAGTAGTCACAGGTTTCAGAGTAGCAGCCGTGTTAGTCTGTATTCGCAAAAAGAAAAGGAGTACTTGTGGCACCTTAGAGACTAACAAATTTATTAGAGCATAAGCTTTCGTGAGCTACAGCTCACTTCATCGGATGCATTTGGAGAGACTTTCTTTGCTCACAGTTCCAAGTCTCTTTCCATATAGTACTCTACTCAAAATTTCCCTCTTAGCTCTTTCACGGGATCCCACAACTAGTGTTCCTCTGGTTGTCAATGGTGCATCCTTGCTGCCTTCTGTGTAACTTCTTTGTTGTTTCCGCTGCTCCTCTCTCCTGCATCAAATAGATTTCCCCCCCCCCCCCGCCGCCTCTGTTTGTTATTAAGACCCCTTAGGAAATTCTTTGGACCTCATGGCCCAGCTGTTGCCCAGACTTGCATACAGTCTAAACCTTGGTGGTGATTTTTCCCAACTATCACATCCAACAGCTTCAAAGAGGTGCTGCAATTACCTAACACCAGGCATAACAATAAACTGTTCTGGTTACAACTCTAGAGCTAAATGGTGGTTCTTTATTAGCCTTATTATTCTGACTAGTGATAAAGTGCTGTGAGATATGTCTGATGCTTTAAAATGGTCAAAGGTTGGCAAGAATCAGAATCCAGAGGAGGTGACAAGTACAAGAGGGTGCAGAACAATACAGATATTACAGCTCTAGTGTTGTGAAGACTAGCAGACTGTAGTGCATGGTCACTGAAGTTGGAAGGCTTGAAGGTGGTGATGCAGTGGTGGGAGTGATTTGCAGCCTGCCTACAGAAGAGGAACAGGAATTTCTCTTGTTGGCCCTTGGCTGAGACTGACTCTATATTGGAGAACAAAAATATTTGGTTCCCAGATCAGCTGGGCAGAGTGCAGATACACTGTTGGGGAGGGTGATGGGTGGTGGAAGGGAATTCATGTAGAAAATGAAGCAGCAGTGGGGGTGGGATGAGGGACAGTGGTAAAAAGAGGGTTCCTTTCTGCAGTTAAGAAAACCTCCATCAGGCAGATTGCTTAATGCAAAGACAGTGATGCACTAATACAGGAAATAGGAGATGATTCAGTTGACGACCACCATCTAGCTAGTGCAGGGGTGGGCAAACTTTTTGGCCCAAGGGCCACATCTGGGTATGGAAATTGTATCGTGTCCAGGAATGCTGATGAAATTGGAGGTTGGGTTGTGGGAGGGGGTGAGGGCTCTGGGATGGGCCAGAAATGGGGAGTTTAGGGTGCAGGAGGGAGCTCTGGGTTGGGCGTGCGAGCTCTGGTGTGGGGCTGGGGATGATGGGTTGGGGGTGCAGGAGGGTACTCCAGGCTGGGACTGAGGAATTCAGAGGGCGAGAGTGGGATCAGGCAGGGGGTTGGGGCACGGGAGGAGGCCAGGGGTGCAGGCTTTGGCTGGTGCTTACCTCAAGCAGCTCCCGGAAGCGGTGTCATGTCCCCCACTCTGGCTCCTACGTGGAGGTACAGCCAGGCTCCTCTGCACGCTGCCTGGTCTTCAGGCGCCACCCTGCAGCTCCCTTTGGCCGCAGTTCCTGGCCAATGGGGGCGGTGTTTAGGGCGGGGGCAGTGTGCAGAACCCCTTGGCTGCCCCTACGTGGTGGAGCGGAGGGGGGACATGCCCCTGCATCCAGGAGCCGTGCGGAGCCACGGCATGCGTGGAATGGAGCAAGCCCCTGACCCCGCTTCCCAACTGGAGCGGGGCAAGCCCTGGACCCCACTCCTTGGCATGAGCTCGAGGGCTGAATTAAAACATCTGAAGGGCCAGATGCAACCCCTGGGCCGTAGTTTGCCCACCCCGAAGCTAGTGGGTGCTATAGACACAAGCTACATTTTCTGCTTTTAGTTGACCAGCCTTTTTTTTTTTCTTTTTTCGCGCGCGCGCGCACACACATATATTAGCAGAAGAGCAAAGTTGTTTATACAGTATTGGGGTTTTTTTACATTCTGTTAATAAACCATAGCTGGCTTTTGTTCTATTTAATATGTTTTTAAAGGCTTAATTGCAAATCATACTCTTCTCTAAAGGTTAAATATTTTAAAAGGACTGTTACTTTTTTGCACTTTCACATCTTCTCCTTGTTCTTTAAAATAACACCTAAATGTGTTTCCCAGATATTCAAGTGTATGGGGTTTGGGTAGGTGGGCTTTAAAATCATGTTTATCATTTTAATTTAGTAGCTCATTAAAATTTGTAGTAAAATGGCCTGTTGTATTTATATACATACAGAGTTG